>NW_026061706.1:2482695-3103369 GCF_023897955.1 Schistocerca gregaria
TTCTAATAGTCCACAGATTACAGAATGCGACCAGATGTGCATCGGAAACTACTACTGGTCCTCCAGGGAACGGATAAAGCGTAGACTGTTTGAGACATTACTCCCATGGAGGAAAGGGCGCATGGTGACTGTTGTATTCAATCCCGATGCATTTTCTGTGTTTCATCAACACTCTGATGGTCCACAGATTACAGAATGCCTCCAGATGTGCATCGGAAACTACTACTGGTCTTCCAAAGGACGATCAAAGCGTAAACTCTTTGAGACATTACTCCCATGTAGGAAAGTGCGCATCGTGACTGTTGTATTCAATCCGGATGCAATTTCCGTGTTTCATCAACACTCTGATAGACCACAGATTACAGAATTCCTCCAGATGTGCATCGGAAACTACTAATGGTCTTCCAAGGAACGATCAGAGCGTAGAGTGTTTGAGACATTACTTTCATGAAGGAAAGTGCGCATGGTGACTGTTGTATTCAATCCCGATGCAATTTCTGTGTTTCATCAACACTCTGATAGTCCACAGATAACAGAATGCCTCCAGATGTGCATCGGAAACTACTACTGGTCTTCCTGGGAACGATCAAATCGTAGACTGTTTGAGACATTACTCCCATGGGGGAAAGTGCGCATGGTGACTGTTGTAACCAATCCCGATGCAATTTCTGTGTTTCATCAACACTCTGATAGTCCACAGATTACAGAATGCCTCCAGTTGTGCATCGGAAACTACTATTGGTCTTCCAGGGAACGATCAAAGCGTAGAGTGTTTGAGACATTACTTTCATGAAGGAAAGTGAGCATGGTGACTGTTGTATTCAATTCCGATGCTATTTCTGTGTTTCATCAACACTCCGATAGTCCACAGATAACAGAATGCCTCCAGATGAGCATCGGAAACTACTACTGGTCTTCCAGGGAACGATCAAAGCGGAAACTCTTCGAGACATTTCTCCCATGCAGGAAAGTGCGCATGGTGACTGTTGTATTCAATTCCGATGCAATTTCTGTGTTTCATCAACATTCTGATAGTCCACAGATTACAGAATGACTCCAGATGTGCATCGGAAACTACTACTGGTCTTCCAGGGAACGGATTAAGCGTAGACTGTTTGAGACATTACTCCCATGGAGGAAAGTACGCATGGTGACTGTTGTATTCAATCCCGATGCATTTTCTGTGTTTCATCAACACTCTGATGGTCCACAGATTACAGAATGCCTCCAGATGTGAATCGGAAACTACTACTGGTCATCCAGGGAACGATCAAATCGTAGACTGTTTGAGACATTACTCCCATTTAAGAAAGTGCGCATGGTGACTGTTGTATCCAATCCGGATGCAATTTCTGTGTTTCATCAACACTCTGATAGTCCACAGATTACTGAATGCCTCCAGATGAGCATCGGAAACTACTACTGGTCTTCCAGGGAACGATCAAAGCGTAGAGTGTTTGAGACATTACTTTCATGAAGGAAAGTGAGCATGGTGACTGTTGAATTCAATCCCGATGCAATTTCTGTGTTTCATCAACACTCTGATAGTCCACAGATAACAGAATGCCTCCAGATGTGCATCGGAAACTACTACTGGTCTTCCAGGGAACGATCAAAGCGTAAACTCTTTGAGACATTACTCCCACGGAGGAAAGTGCGCATGGTGACTGTTGTTTTCAATCCCGATGCAATTTCTGTGTTTCATCAACATTCTGATAGTCCACAGATTACAGAATGCCTCCAGATGTGCATCGGAAACTACTACTGGTCTTCCAGGGAACGGATAAAGCGTAGACTGTTTGAGACATTACTCCCATGGAGGAAAGTGCGCATGGTGACTGTTGTATTCAATCCCGATGCATTTTCTGTGTTTCATCAACACTCTGATGGTCCACAGATTACAGAATGCCTCCAGATGTGCATCGGAAACTACTACTGGTCTTCCAAAGGACGATCAAAGCGTAAACTCTTTGAGACATTACTCCCATGGAGGAAAGTGCGCATGGTGACTGTTGTATTCAATCCCGATGCATTTTCTGTGTTTCATCAACACTCTGACTGTCCACAGATTACAGAATGCCACGAGGTGTTTATCGGAAACTACTACTGGTCTTCCAGGGAACGATCAAAGCGTAAACTCTTTTAGACATTACTCCCATGGAGGAAAGTGCGCGTGGTGACTGTTGTATTCAATCCCGATGCAATTTCTGTGTTTCATCAACATTCTAATAGTCCACAGATTACAGAATGCGAAAAGATGTGCATCGGAAACTACTACTGGTCTTCCAGGGAACGGATAAAGCGTAGACTCTTTGAGACATTACTCCCATGGAGGAAAGGGCGCATGGTGACTGTTGTATTCAATCCCGATGCAATTTCTGTGTTTCATCAACACTCTGATAGTCTACACATTACAGAATGCGACCAGATGTGCATCGGAAACTACTACTGGTCTTCCAGGGAACGATCAAAGCGTAGAGTGTTTGAGACATTACTTTCATGAAGGAAAGTGAGCATGGTGACTGCTGAATTCAATCCCGATGCAATTTCTGTGTTTCATCAACACTCTGATAGTCCACAGATAACAGAATGCCTCCAGATGTGCATCGGAAACTACTACTGGTCTTCCAGGGAACGATCAAAGCGTAAACTCTTTGAGACATTACTCCCACGGAGGAAAGTGCGCATGGTGACTGTTGTATTCAATCCCGATGCATTTTCTGTGTTTCATCAACACTCTGATGGTCCACAGATTACAGAATGCCTCCAGATGTGCATCGGAAACTACTACTGGTCTTCCAAAGGACGATCAAAGCGTAAACTCTTTGAGACATTACTCCCATGGAGGATAGTGCGCATGGTGACTGTTGTATTCAATCCCGATGCATTTTCTGTGTTTCATCAACACTCTGATGGTCCACAGATTACAGAACGCCTCCAGATGTGCATCGGAAACTACTACTGGTCTTCCAAAGGACGATCAAAGCGTAAACTCTTTGAGACATTACTCCCATGGAGGAAAGTGCGCATGGTGACTGTTGTATTCGATCCCGATGCATTTTCTGTGTTTCATCAACACTCTGACTGTCCACAGATTACAGAATGCCACGAGGTGTTTATCGGAAACTACTACTGGTCTTCCAGGGAACGATCAAAGCGTAAACTCTTTTAGACATTACTCCCATAGAGGAAAGTGCGAGTGGTGACTGTTGTATTCAATCCCGATGCAATTTCTGTGTTTCATCAACATTCTAATAGTCCACAGATTACAGAATGCGACCAGATGTGCATCGGAAACTACTACTGGTCTTCCAGGGAACGGATAAAGCGTAGACTGTTTGAGACATTACTCCCATGGAGGAAAGGGCGCATGGTGACTGTTGTATTCAATCCCGATGCAATTTCTGTGTTTCATCAACACTCTGATAGTCCACAAATAACAGAATGCCTCCAGATGTGCATCGGAAACTACTACTGGTCATCCAGGGAAAGATCAAAACGTAAATTCTTTGAGACATTACTCCCATGGAGGAAATTGCGCATGGTGACTGTTGTATTCAATGACGATGCAATTTCCGTCTTTCATCAACATTCTGATAGTCCACAGATTACAGAATGCCGCCAGATGTGCATCGGAAACTACTACTGGTCTTCCAGGGAACGGATAAAGCGTAGACTGTTTGAGACATTACTCCCATGGAGGATAGTGCGCATGGTGACTGTTGTATTCATTCCCGATGCATTTTCTGTGTTTCATCAACACTCTGATGGTCCACAGATTACAGAATGCCTCCAGATGTGCATCGGAAACTACTACTGGTCTTCCAAAGGACGATCAAAGCGTAAACTCTTTGAGACATTACTCCCATGGAGGAAAGTGCGCATGGTGACTGTTGTATTCAATCCGGATGCAATTTCCGTGTTTCATGAACACTCTGATAGACCACAGATTACAGAATTCCTCCAGATGTGCATCGGAAACTACTAATGGTCTTCCAAGGAACGATCAGAGCGTAGAGTGTTTGAGACATTACTTTCATGAAGGAAAGTGCGCATGGTGACTGTTGTATTCAATCCCGATGCAATTTCTGTGTTTCATCAACACTCTGATAGTCCACAGATAAGAGAATGCCTCCAAATGTGCATCGGAAACTACTACTGGTCATCCTGGGAACCATCAAATCGTAGACAGTTTGAGACATTACTCCCATGGAGGAAAGTGCGCATGGTGACTGTTGTAACCAATCCCGATGCAATTTCTGTGTTTCATCAACACTCTGATAGTCCACAGATTAATGAATGCCTCCAGTTGTGCATCGGAAACTACTATTGGTCTTCCAGGGAACGATCAAAGCGTAGAGTGTTTGAGACATTACTTTCATGAAGGAAAGTGAGCATGGTGACTGTTGTATTCAATTCCGATGCAATTTCTGTGTTTCATCAACACTCCGATAGTCCACAGATAACAGAATGCCTCCAGATGAGCATCGGAAACTACTACTGGTCTTCCAGGGAACGATCAAAGCGTAAATTCTTCGAGACATTTCTCCCATGGAGGAAAGTGCGCATGGTGACTGTTATATTCAATTCCGATGCAATTTCTGTGTTTCATCAACATTCTGATAGTCCACAGATTTCAGAATGACTCCAGATGTGCATCGGAAACTACTACTGGTCTTCCAGGGAACGGATAAAGCGTAGACTGTTTGAGACATTACTCCCATGGAGGAAAGTACGCATGGTGACTGTTGTATTCAATCCCGATGCATTTTCTGTGTTTCATCAACACTCTGATGGTCCACAGATTACAGAATGCCTCCAGATGTGTATCGGAAACTACTACTGGTCATCCAGGGAACGATCAAATCGTAGACTGTTTGAGACATTACTCCCATTTAAGAAAGTGCGCATGGTGACTGTTGTATTCAATCCGGATGCAATTTCTGTGTTTCATCAACACTCTGATAGTCCACAGATTACAGAATGCCTCCAGATGTGCATCGGAAACTACTACTGGTCTTCCAGGGAACGATCAAAGCGTAGAGTGTTTGAGACATTACTTTCATGAAGGAAAGTGAGCATGGTGACTGTTGAATTCAATCCCGATGCAATTTCTGTGTTTCATCAACACTCTGATAGTCCACAGATAACAGAATGCCTCCAGATGTGCATCGGAAACTACTACTGGTCTTCCAGGGAACGATCAAAGCGTAAACTCTTTGATACATTACTCCCACGGAGGAAAGTGCGCATGGTGACTGTTGTATTCAATCCCGATGCAATTTCTGTGTTTCATCAACATTCTGATAGTCCACAGATTACAGAATGCCTCCAGATGTGCATCGGAAACTACTACTGGTCTTCCAGGGAACGGATAAAGCGTAAACTGTTTGAGACATTACTCCCATGGAGGAAAGTGCGCATGGTGACTGTTGTATTCAATCCCGATGCATTTTCTGTGTTTCATCAACACTCTGATGGTCCACAGATTACAGAATGCCTCCAGATGTGAATCGGAAACTACTACTGGTCATCCAGGGAACGATCAAATCGTAGACTGTTTGAGACATTACTCCCATTTAAGAAAGTGCGCATGGTGACTGTTGTATTCAATCCGGATGCAATTTCTGTGTTTCATCAACACTCTGATAGTCCACAGAATACAGAATGCCTCCAGATGTGCATCGGAAACTACTACTGGTCTTCCAGGGAACGATCAAAGCGTAGAGTGTTTGAGACATTACTTTCATGAAGGAAAGTGAGCATGGTGACTGTTGAATTCAATCCCGATGCAATTTCTGTGTTTCATCAACACTCTGATAGTCCACAGATAACAGAATGCCTCCAGATGTGCATCGGAAACTACTACTGGTCTTCCAGGGAACGATCAAAGCGTAAACTCTTTGATACATTACTCCCACGGAGGAAAGTGCGCATGGTGACTGTTGTATTCAATCCCGATGCAATTTCTGTGTTTCATCAACATTCTGATAGTCCACAGATTACAGAATGCCTCCAGATGTGCATCGGAAACTACTACTGGTCTTCCAGGGAACGGATAAAGCGTAGACTGTTTGAGACATTACTCCCATGGAGGAAAGTGCGCATGGTGACTGTTGTATTCAATCCCGATGCATTTTCTGTGTTTCATCAACACTCTGATGGTCCACAGATTACAGAATGCCTCCAGATGTGCATCGGAAACTACTACTGGTCTTCCAAAGGACGATCAAAGCGTAAACTCTTTGAGACATTACTCCCATGGAGGAAAGTGCGCATGGTGACTGTTGTATTCAATCCCGATGCATTTTCTGTGTTTCATCAACACTCTGACTGTCCACAGATTACAGAATGCCACGAGGTGTTTATCGGAAACTACTACTGGTCTTCCAGGGAACGGATAAAGCGTAGACTGTTTGAGACATTACTCCCATGGAGGAAAGGGCGCATGGTGACTGTTGTATTCAATCCCGATGCAATTTCTGTGTTTCATCAACACTCTGATATTCTACACATTACAGAATGCGACCAGATGTGCATCGGAAACTACTACTGGTCTTCCAGGGAACGATCAAAGCGTAGAGTGTTTGAGACATTACTTTCATGAAGGAAAGTGAGCATGGTGACTGCTGAATTCAATCCCGATGCAATTTCTGTGTTTCATCAACACTCTGATAGTCCACAGATAACAGAATGCCTCCAGATGTGCATCGGAAACTACTACTGGTCTTCCAGGGAACGATCAAAGCGTAAACTCTTTGAGACATTACTCCCACGGAGGAAAGTGCGCATGGTGACTGTTGTATTCAATCCCGATGCATTTTCTGTGTTTCATCAACACTCTGATGGTCCACAGATTACAGAATGCCTCCAGATGTGCATCGGAAACTACTACTGGTCTTCCAAAGGACGATCAAAGCGTAAACTCTTTGAGACATTACTCCCATGGAGGAAAGTGCGCATGGTGACTGTTGTATTCAATCCCGATGCATTTTCTGTGTTGCATCAACACTCTGACTGTCCACAGATTACAGAATGCTACGAGGTGTTTATCGGAAACTACTACTGGTCTTCCAGGGAACGATCAAAGCGTAAACTCTTTTAGACATTACTCCCATGGAGGAAAGTGCGCGTGGTAACTGTTGTATTCAATCCCGATGCAATTTCTGTGTTTCATCAACATTCTAATAGTCCACAGATTACAGAATGCGACCAGATGTGCATCGGAAACTACTACTGGTCTTCCAGGGAACGGATAAAGCGTAGACTGTTTGAGACATTACTCCCATGGAGGAAAGGGCTCATGGTGACTGTTGTATTCAATCCCGATGCAATTTCTGTGTTTCATCAACACTCTGATAGTCTACACATTACAGAATGCGACCAGATGTGCATCGGAAACTACTACTGGTCTTCCAGGGAACGATCAAAGCGTAGAGTGTTTGAGACATTACTTTCATGAAGGAAAGTGAGCATGGTGACTGCTGAATTCAATCCCGATGCAATTTCTGTGTTTCATCAACACTCTGATAGTCCACAGATAACAGAATGCCTCCAGATGTGCATCGGAACCTACTACTGGTCTTCCAGGGAACGATCAAAGCGTAAACTCTTTGAGACATTACTCCCACGGAGGAAAGTGCGCATGGTGACTGTTGTATTCAATCCCGATGCAATTTCTGTGTTTCATCAACATTCTGATAGTCCACAGATTACAGAATGCCTCCAGATGTGCATCGGAAACTACTACTGGTCTTCCAGGGAACGGATAAAGCGTAGACTGTTTGAGACATTACTCCCATGGAGGATAGTGCGCATGGTGACTGTTGTATTCAATCCCGATGCATTTTCTGTGTTTCATCAACACTCTGATGGTCCACAGATTACAGAATGCCTCCAGATGTGCATCGGAAACTACTACTGGTCTTCCAAAGGACGATCAAAGCGTAAACTCTTTGAGACATTACTCCCATGGAGGAAAGTGCGCATGGTGACTGTTGTATTCAATCCCGATGCATTTTCTGTGTTTCATCAACACTCTGACTGTCCACAGATTACAGAATGCCACGAGGTGTTTATCGGAAACTACTACTGGTCTTCCAGGGAACGATCAAAGCGTAAACTCTTTTAGACATTACTCCCATGGAGGAAAGTGCGCGTGGTGACTGTTGTATTCAATCCCGATGCAATTTCTGTGTTTCATCAACATTCTAATAGTCCACAGATTACAGAATGCGACCAGATGTGCATCGGAAACTACTACTGGTCTTCCAGGGAACGGATAAAGCGTAGACTGTTTGAGACATTACTCCCATGGAGGAAAGGGCGCATGGTGACTGTTGTATTCAATCCCGATGCATTTTCTGTGTTTCATCAACACTCTGATGGTCCACAGATTACAGAATGCCTCCAGATGTGCACCGGAAACTACTACTGGTCTTCCAAAGGACGATCAAAGCGTAAACTCTTTGAGACATTACTCCCATGGAGGAAAGTGCGCATCGTGACTGTTGTATTCAATCCGGATGCAATTTCCGTGTTTCATCAACACTCTGATAGACCACAGATTACAGAATTCCTCCAGATGTGCATCGGAAACTACTAATGGTCTTCCAAGGAACGATCAGAGCGTAGAGTGTTTGAGACATTACTTTCATGAAGGAAAGTGAGCATGGTGACTGTTGAATTCAATCCCGATGCAATTTCTGTGTTTCATCAACACTCTGATAGTCCACAGATAACAGAATGCCTCCAGATGTGCATCGGAAACTACTACTGGTCTTCCAGGGAACGATCAAAGCGTAAACTCTTTGAGACATTACTCCCACGGAGGAAAGTGCGCATGGTGACTGTTGTATTCAATCCCGATGCAATTTCTGTGTTTCATCAACATTCTGATAGTCCACAGATTACAGAATGCCTCCAGATGTGCATCGGAAACTACTACTGGTCTTCCAGGGAACGGATAAAGCGTAGACTGTTTGAGACATTACTCCCATGGAGGAAAGTGCGCATGGTGACTGTTGTATTCAATCCCGATGCATTTTCTGTGTTTCATCAACACTCTGATGGTCCACAGATTACAGAATGCCTCCAGATGTGCATCGGAAACTACTACTGGTCTTCCAAAGGACGATCAAAGCGTAAACTCTTTGAGACATTACTCCCATGGAGGAAAGTGCGCATGGTGACTGTTGTATTCAATCCCGATGCATTTTCTGTGTTTCATCAACACTCTGACTGTCCACAGATTACAGAATGCCACGAGGTGTTTATCGGAAACTACTACTGGTCTTCCAGGGAACGATCAAAGCGTAAACTCTTTTAGACATTACTCCCATGGAGGAAAGTGCGCGTGGTGACTGTTGTATTCAATCCCGATGCAATTTCTGTGTTTCATCAACATTCTAATAGTCCACAGATTACAGAATGCGTTCAGATGTGCATCGGAAACTACTACTGGTCTTCCAGGGAACGGATAAAGCGTAGACTGTATGAGACATTACTCCCATGGAGGAGAGGGCGCATGGTGACTGTTGTATTCAATCCCGATGCAATTTCTGTGTTTCATCAACACTCTGATAGTCTACACATTACAGAATGCGACCAGATGTGCATCGGAAACTACTACTGGTCTTCCAGGGAACGATCAAAGCGTAGAGTGTTTGAGACATTACTTTCATGAAGGAAAGTGAGCATGGTGACTGCTGAATTCAATCCCGATGCAATTTCTGTGTTTCATCAACACTCTGATAGTCCACAGATAACAGAATGCCTCCAGATGTGCATCGGAAACTACTACTGATCTTCCAGGGAACGATCAAAGCGTAAACTCTTTGAGACATTACTCCCACGGAGGAAAGTGCGCATGGTGACTGTTGTATTCAATCCCAATGCATTTTCTGTGTTTCATCAACACTCTGATGGTCCACAGATTACAGAATGCCTCCAGATGTGCATCGGAAACTACTACTCGTCTACCAAAGGACGATCAAAGCGTAAATTCTTTGAGACATTACTCCCATGGAGGAAAGTGCGCATGGTGACTGTTGTATTCAATCCCGATGCATTTTCTGTGTTTCATCAACACTCTGACTGTCCACAGATTACAGAATGCCACGAGGTGTTTATCGGAAACTACTACTGGTCTTCCAGGGAACGATCAAAGCGTAAACTCTTTTAGACATTACTCCCATGGAGGAAAGTGCGCGTGGTGACTGTTGTATTCAATCCCGATGCAATTTCTGTGTTTCATCAACATTCTAATAGTCCACAGATTACAGAATGCGACCAGATGTGTATCGGAAACTACTACTGGTCTTCCAGGGAACGGATAAAGCGTAGACTGTTTGAGACATTACTCCCATGGAGGAAAGGGCGCATGGTGACTGTTGTATTCAATCCCGATGCAATTTCTGTTTTTCATCAACACTCTGATAGTCTACACATTACAGAATGCGACCAGATGTGCATCGGAAACTACTACTGGTCTTCCAGGGAACGATCAAAGCGTAGAGTGTTTGAGACATTACTTTCATGAAGGAAAGTGAGCATGGTGAACTGCTGAATTCAATCCCGATGCAATTTCTGTGTTTCATCAACACTCTGATAGTCCACAGATAACAGAATGCCTCCAGATGTGCATCGGAAACTACTACTGGTCTTCCAGGGAACGATCAAAGTGTAAACTCTTTGAGACATTACTCCCACGGAGGAAAGTGCGCATGGTGACTGTTGTATTCAATCCCGATGCAATTTCTGTGTTTCATCAACATTCTGATAGTCCACAGATTACAGAATGCCTCCAGATGTGCATCGGAAACTACTACTGGTCTTCCAGGGAACGGATAAAGCGTAGACTGTTTGAGACATTACTCCCATGGAGGATAGTGCGCATGGTGACTGTTGTATTCAATCCCGATGCATTTTCTGTGTTTCATCAACACTCTGATGGTCCACAGATTACAGAATGCCTCCAGATGTGCATCGGAAACTACTACTGGTCTTCCAAAGGACGATCAAAGCGTAAACTCTTTGAGACATTACTCCCATGGAGGAAAGTGCGCATGGTGACTGTTGTATTCAATCCCGATGCATTTTCTGTGTTTCATCAACACTCTGACTGTCCACAGATTACAGAATGCCACGAGGTGTTTATCGGAAACTACTACTGGTCTTCCAGGGAACGATCAAAGCGTAAACTCTTTTAGACATTACTCCCATGGAGGAAAGTGCGCGTGGTGACTGTTGTATTCAATCCCGATGCAATTTCTGCGTTTCATCAACATTCTGATAGTCCACAGATTACAGAATGCCTCCAGATGTGCATCGGAAACTACTACTGGTCTTCCAGGGAACGGATAAAGCGTAGACTGTTTGAGACATTACTCCCATGGAGGAGAGTGCGCATGGAGACTGTTGTATTCAATCCCGATGCAATTTCTGTGTTTCATCAACACTCTGATAGTCCACAAATAACAGAATGCCTCCAGATGTGCATCGGAAACTACTACTGGTCATCCAGGGAAAGATCAAAACGTAAATTCTTTGAGACATTACTCCCATGGAGGTAATTGCGCATGGTGACTGTTGTA
The DNA here is from genome assembly GCF_023897955.1 of Schistocerca gregaria. NCBI lineage: Eukaryota > Metazoa > Arthropoda > Insecta > Orthoptera > Acrididae > Schistocerca > Schistocerca gregaria. Next base: position 2,494,290 of record NW_026061706.1, read on the forward strand.
TTCAATGACGATGCAATTTCCGTCTTTCATCAACATTCTGATAGTCCACAGATTACAGAATGCCGCCAGATGTGCATCGGAAACTACTACTGGTCTTCCAGGGAACGGATAAAGCGTAGACTGTTTGAGACATTAATCCCATGGAGGAGAGTGCGCATGGTGACTGTTGTATTCAATCCCGATGCATTTTCTGTGTTTCATCAACACTCTGATGGTCCACAGATTACAGAATGCCTCCAGATGTGCATCGGAAACTACTACCGGTCTTCCAAACGACGATCAAAGCGTAAACTCCTTGAGACATTACTCCCATGGAGGAAAGTGCGCATCGTGACTGTTGTATTCAATCCGGATGCAATTTCCGTGTTTCATCAACACTCTGATAGACCACAGATTACAGAATTCCTCCAGATGTGCATCGGAAACTACTAATGGTCTTCCAAGGAACGATCAGAGCGTAGAGTGTTTGAGACATTACTTTCATGAAGGAAAGTGCGCATGGTGACTGTTGTATTCAATCCCGATGCAATTTCTGTGTTTCATCAACACTCTGATAGTCCACAGATAACAGAATGCCTCCAGATGTGCATCGGAAACTACTACTGGTCTTCCTGGGAACGATCAAATCGTAGACTGTTTGAGACATTACTCCCATGGAGGAAAGTGCGCATGGTGACTGTTGTAACCAATCCCGATGCAATTTCTGTGTTTCATCAACACTCTGATAGTCCACAGATTAATGAATGCCTCCAGTTGTGCATCGGAAACTACTATTGGTCTTCCAGGGAACGATCAAAGCGTAGAGTGTTTGAGACATTACTTTCATGAAGGAAAGTGCGCATGGTGACTGTTGTATTCAATTCCGATGCAATTTCTGTGTTTCATCAACATTCTGATAGTCCACAGATTTCAGAATGATTCCAGATGTGCATCGGAAACTACTACTGGTCTTCCAGGGAACGGATAAAGCGTAGACTGTTTGAGACATTACTCCCATGGAGGAAAGTACGCATGGTGACTGTTGTATTCAATCCCGATGCATGTTCTGTGTTTCATCAACACTCTGATGGTCCACAGATTACAGAATGCCTCCAGATGTGTATCGGAAACTACTACTGGTCATCCAGGGAACCATCAAATCGTAGACTGTTTGAGACATTACTCCCATTTAAGAAAGTGCGCATGGTGACTGTTGTATTCAATCCGGATGCAATTTCTGTGTTTCATCAACACTCTGATAGTCCACAGATTACAGAATGCCTCCAGATGTGCATCGGAAACTACTACTGGTCTTCCAGGGAACGATCAAAGCGTAGAGTGTTTGAGACATTACTTTCATGAAGGAAAGTGAGCATGGTGACTGTTGAATTCAATCCCGATGCAATTTCTGTGTTTCATCAACACTCTGATAGTCCACAGATAACAGAATGCCTCCAGATGTGCATCGGAAACTACTACTGGTCTTCCAGGGAACGATCAAAGCGTAAACTCTTTGATACATTACTCCCACGGAGGAAAGTGCGCATGGTGACTGTTGTATTCAATCCCGATGCAATTTCTGTGTTTCATCAACATTCTGATAGTCCACAGATTACAGAATGCCTCCAGATGTGCATCGGAAACTACTACTGGTCTTCCAGGGAACGGATAAAGCGTAAACTGTTTGAGACATTACTCCCATGGAGGAAAGTGCGCATGGTGACTGTTGTATTCAATCCCGATGCATTTTCTGTGTTTCATCAACATTCTGATAGTCCACAGATTACAGAATGACTCCAGATGTGCATCGGAAACTACTACTGGTCTTCCAGGGAACGGATTAAGCGTAGACTGTTTGAGACATTACTCCCATGGAGGAAAGTACGCATGGTGACTGTTGTATTCAATCCCGATGCATTTTCTGTGTTTCATCAACACTCTGATGGTCCACAGATTACAGAATGCCTCCAGATGTGAATCGGAAACTACTACTGGTCATCCAGGGAACGATCAAATCGTAGAATGTTTGAGACATTACTCCCATTTAAGAAAGTGCGCATGGTGACTGTTGTATTCAATCCGGATGCAATTTCTGTGTTTCATCAACACTCTGATAGTCCACAGATTACAGAATGCCTCCAGATGTGCATCGGAAACTACTACTGGTCTTCCAGGGAACGATCAAAGCGTAGAGTGTTTGAGACATTACTTTCATGAAGGAAAGTGAGCATGGTGACTGTTGAATTCAATCCCGATGCAATTTCTGTGTTTCATCAACACTCTGATAGTCCACAGATAACAGAATGCCTCCAGATGTGCATCGGAAACTACTACTGGTCTTCCAGGGAACGATCAAAGCGTAAACTCTTTGAGACATTACTCCCACGGAGGAAAGTGCGCATGGTGACTGTTGTATTCAATCCCGATGCAATTTCTGTGTTTCATCAACATTCTGATAGTCCACAGATTACAGAATGCCTCCAGATGTGCATCGGAAACTACTACTGGTCTTCCAGGGAACGGATAAAGCGTAGACTGTTTGAGACATTACTCCCATGGAGGAAAGTGCGCATGGTGACTGTTGTATTCAATCCCGATGCATTTTCTGTGTTTCATCAACACTCTGATGGTCCACAGATTACAGAATGCCTCCAGATGTGCATCGGAAACTACTACTGGTCTTCCAAAGGACGATCAAAGCGTAAACTCTTTGAGACATTACTCCCATGGAGGAAAGTGCGCATGGTGAATGTTGTATTCAATCCCGATGCATTTTCTGTGTTTCATCAACACTCTGACTGTCCACAGATTACAGAATGCCACGAGGTGTTTATCGGAAACTACTACTGGTCTTCCAGGGAACGATCAAAGCGTAAACTCTTTTAGACATTACTCCCATGGAGGAAAGTGCGCGTGGTGACTGTTGTATTCAATCCCGATGCAATATCTGTGTTTCATCAACATTCTAATAGTCCACAGATTACAGAATGCGACCAGATGTGCATCGGAAACTACTACTGGTCTTCCAGGGAACGGATAAAGCGTAGACTGTTTGAGACATTACTCCCATGGAGGAAAGGGCGCATGGTGACTGTTGTATTCAATCCCGATGCAATTTCTGTGTTTCATCAACACTCTGATAGTCTACACATTACAGAATGCGACCAGATGTGCATCGGAAACTACTACTGGTCTTCCAGGGAACGATCAAAGCGTAGAGTGTTTGAGACATTACTTTCATGAAGGAAAGTGAGCATGGTGACTGCTGAATTCAATCCCGATGCAATTTCTGTGTTTCATCAACACTCTGATAGTCCACAGATAACAGAATGCCTCCAGATGTGCATCGGAAACTACTACTGGTCTTCCAGGGAACGATCAAAGCGTAAACTCTTTGAGACATTACTCCCACGGAGGAAAGTGCGCATGGTGACTGTTGTATTCAATCCCAATGCATTTTCTGTGTTTCATCAACACTCTGATGGTCCACAGATTACAGAATGCCTCCAGACGTGCATCGGAAACTACTACTGGTCTTCCAAAGGACGATCAAAGCGTAAACTCTTTGAGACATTACTCCCATGGAGGAAAGGGCGCATGGTGACTGTTGTATTCAATCCCGATGCAATTTCTGTGTTTCATCAACACTCTGATAGTCTACACATTACAGAATGCGACCAGATGTGCATCGGAAACTACTACTGGTCTTCCAGGGAACGATCAAAGCATAGATGGTTTGAGACATTACTCCCGTGGAGGAGAGTGCGCATGGTGACTGTTGTATTCAATCCCGATGCAATTTCTGTGTTTCATCAACACTCTGATAGTCCACAAATAACAGAATGCCTCCAGATGTGCATCGGAAACTACTACTGGTCATCCAGGGAAAGATCAAAACGTAAATTCTTTGAGACATTACTCCCATGGAGGAAATTGCGCATGGTGACTGTTGTATTCAATGACGATGCAATTTCCGTCTTTCATCAACATTCTGATAGTCCACAGATTACAGAATGCCGCCAGATGTGCATCGGAAACTACTACTGGTCTTCCAGGGAACGGATAAAGCGTAGACTGTTTGAGACATTACTCCCATGGAGGATAGTGCGCATGGTGACTTTTGTATTCAATCCCGATGCATTTTCTGTGTTTCATCAACACTCTGATGGTCCACAGATTACAGAATGCCTCCAGATGTGCATCGGAAACTACTACTGGTCTTCCAAAGGACGATCAAAGCGTAAACTCTTTGAGACATTACTCCCATGGAGGAAAGTGCGCATCGTGACTGTTGTATTCACTCCGGATGCAATTTCCGTGTTTCATCAACACTCTGATAGACCACAGATTACAGAATTCCTCCAGATGTGCATCGGAAACTACTAATGGTCTTCCAAGGAACGATCAGAGCGTAGAGTGTTTGAGACATTACTTTCATGAAGGAAAGTGCGCATGGTGACTGTTGTATTCAATCCCGATGCAATTTCTGTGTTTCATCAACACTCTGATAGTCCACAGATAAGAGAATGCCTCCAGATGTGCATCGGAAACTACTACTGGTCTTCCTGGGAACGATCAAATCGTAGACTATTTGAGACATTACTCCCATGGAGGAAAGTGCGCATGGTGACTGTTGTAACCAATCCCGATGCAATTTCTGTGTTTCATCAACACTCTGATAGTCTACAGATTAATGAATGCCTCCAGTTGTGCATCGGAAACTACTATTGGTCTTCCAGGGAACGATCAAAGCGTAGAGTGTTTGAGACATTACTTTCATGAAGGAAAGTGAGCATGGTGACTGTTGTATTCAATTCCAATGCAATTTCTGTGTTTCATCAACACTCCGATAGTCCACAGATAACAGAATGCCTCCAGATGAGCATCGGAAACTACTACTGGTCTTCCAGGGAACGATCAAAGCGTAAACTCTTTGAGACATTACTCCCATGGAGGAAAGTGCGCATGGTGACTGTTGTATTCAATCCCGATGCATTTTCTGTGTTTCATCAACACTCTGACTGTCCACAGATTACAGAATGCCACGAGGTGTTTATCGGAAACTACTACTGGTCTTCCAGGGAACGATCAAAGCGTAAACTCTTTTAGACATTACTCCCATGGAGGAAAGTGCGCGTGGTGACTGTTGTATTCAATCCCGATGCAATTTCTGTGTTTCATCAACATTCTAATAGTCCACAGATTACAGAATGCGACCAGATGTGCATCGGAAACTACTACTGGTCTTCCAGGGAACGGATAAAGCGTAGACTGTTTGAGACATTACTCCCATGGAGGAAAGGGCGCATGGTGACTGTTGTATTCAATCCCGATGCAATTTCTGTGTTTCATCAACACTCTGATAGTCTACACATTACAGAATGCGACCAGATGTGCATCGGAAACTACTACTAGTCTTCCAGGGAACGATCAAAGCGTAGAGTGTTTGGGACATTACTTTCATGAAGGAAAGTGAGCATGGTGAACTGCTGAATTCAATCCCGATGCAATTTCTGTGTTTCATCAACACTCTGATAGTCCACAGATAATAGAATGCCTCCAGATGTGCATCGGAAACTACTACTGGTCTTCCAGGGAACGATCAAAGCGTAAACTCTTTGAGACATTACTCCCACGGAGGAAAGTGCGCATGGTGACTGTTGTATTCAATCCCGATGCAATTTCTGTGTTTCATCAACATTCTGATAGTCCACAGATTACAGAATGCCTCCAGATGTGCATCGGAAACTACTACTGGTCTTCCAGGGAACGGATAAAGCGTAGACTGTTTGAGACATTACTCCCATGGAGGATAGTGCGCATGGTGACTGTTGTATTCAATCCCGATGCATTTTCTGTGTTTCATCAACACTCTGATGGTCCACAGATTACAGAATGCCTCCAGATGTGCATCGGAAACTACTACTGGTCTTCCAAAGGACGATCAAAGCGTAAACTCTTTGAGACATTACTCCCATGGAGGAAAGTGCGCATGGTGACTGTTGTATTCAATCCCGATGCATTTTCTGTGTTTCATCAACACTCTGACTGTCCACAGATTACAGAATGCCACGAGGTGTTTATCGGAAACTACTACTGGTCTTCCAGGGAACGATCAAAGCGTAAACTCTTTTAGACATTACTCCCATGGAGGAAAGTGAGCGTGGTGACTGTTGTATTCAATCCCGATGCACTTTCTGTGTTTCATCAACATTCTAATAGTCCACAGATTACAGAATGCGACCAGATGTGCATCGGAAACTACTACTGGTCTTCCAGGGAACGGATAAAGCGTAGACTGTTTGAGACATTACTCCCATGGAGGAAAGGGCGCATGGTGACTGTTGTATTCAATCCCGATGCAATTTCTGTGTTTCATCAACACTCTGATAGTCTACACATTACAGAATGCGACCAGATGTGCATCGGAAACTACTACTGGTCTTCCAGGGAACGATCAAAGCATAGATGGTTTGAGACATTACTCCCGTGGAGGAGAGTGCGCATGGTGACTGTTGTATTCAATCCCGATGCAATTTCTGTGTTTCATCAACACTCTGATAGTCCACAAATAACAGAATGCCTCCAGATGTGCATCGGAAACTACTACTGGTCATCCAGGGAAAGATCAAAACGTAAATTCTTTGAGACATTACTCCTATGGAGGAAATTGCGCATGGTGACTGTTGTATTCAATGACGATGCAATTTCCGTCTTTCATCAACATTCTGATAGTCCACAGATTACAGAATGCCGCCAGATGTGCATCGGAAACTACTACTGGTCTTCCAGGGAACGGATAAAGCGTAGACTGTTTGAGACATTACTCCCATGGAGGATAGTGCGCATGGTGACTTTTGTATTCAATCCCGATGCATTTTCTGTGTTTCATCAACACTCTGATGGTCCACAGATTACAGAATGTCTCCAGATGTGCATCGGAAACTACTACTGGTCTTCCAAAGGACGATCAAAGCGTAAACTCTTTGAGACATTACTCCCATGGAGGAAAGTGCGCATCGTGACTGTTGTATTCAATCCGGATGCAATTTTCGTGTTTCATCAACACTCTGATAGACCACAGATTACAGAATTCCTCCAGATGTGCATCGGAAACTACTAATGGTCTTCCAAGGAACGATCAGAGCGTAGAGTGTTTGAGACATTACTTTCATGAAGGAAAGTGCGCATGGTGACTGTTGTATTCAATCCCGATGCAATTTCTGTGTTTCATCAACACTCTGATAGTCCACAGATAACAGAATGCCTCCAGATGTGCATCGGAAACTACTACTGGTCTTCCTGGGAACGATCAAATCGTAGACTATTTGAGACATTACTCCCATGGAGGAAAGTGCGCATGGTGACTGTTGTAACCAATCCCGATGCAATTTCTGTGTTTCATCAACACTCTCATAGTCCACAGATTAATGAATGCCTCCAGTTGTGCATCGGAAACTACTATTGGTCTTCCAGGGAACGATCAAAGCGTAGAGTGTTTGAGACATTACTTTCATGAAGGAAAGTGAGCATGGTGACTGTTGTATTCAATTCCGATGCAATTTCTGTGTTTCATCAACACTCCGATAGTCCACAGATAACAGAATGCCTCCAGATGAGCATCGGAAACTACTACTGGTCTTCCAGGGAACGATCAAAGCGTAAACTCTTCGAGACATTTCTCCCATGGAGGAAAGTGCGCATGGTGACTGTTGTATTCAATTCCGATGCAATTTCTGTGTTTCATCAACATTCTGATAGTCCACAGATTTCAGAATGACTCCAGATGTGCATCGGAAACTACTACTGGTCTTCCAGGGAACGGATAAAGCGTAGACTGTTTGAGACATTACTCCCATGGAGGAAAGTACGCATGGTGACTGTTGTATTCAATCCCGATGCATTTTCTGTGTTTCATCAACACTCTGACTGTCCACAGATTACAGAATGCCTCCAGATGTGTATCGGAAACTACTACTGGTCATCCAGGGAACGATCAAATCGTAGACTGTTTGAGACATTACTCCCATTTAAGAAAGTGCGCATGGTGACTGTTGTATTCAATCCGGATGCAATTTCTGTGTTTCATCAACACTCTGATAGTCCACAGATTACAGAATGCCTCCAGATGTGCATCGGAAACTACTACTGGTCTTCCAGGGAACGATCAATGCGTAGAGTGTTTGAGACATTACTTTCATGAAGGAAAGTGAGCATGGTGACTGTTGAATTCAATCCCGATGCAATTTCTGTGTTTCATCAACACTCTGATAGTCCACAGATAACAGAATGCCTCCAGATGTGCATCGGAAACTACTACTGGTCTTCCAGGGAACGATCAAAGCGTAAACTCTTTGATACATTACTCCCACGGAGGAAAGTGCGCATGGTGACTGTTGTATTCAATCCCGATGCAATTTCTGTGTTTCATCAACATTCTGATAGTCCACAGATTACAGAATGCCTCCAGATGTGCATCGGAAACTACTACTGGTCTTCCAGGGAACGGATAAAGCGTAAACTGTTTGAGACATTACTCCCATGGAGGAAAGTGCGCATGGTGACTGTTGTATTCAATCCCGATGCATTTTCTGTGTTTCATCAACACTCTGATGGTCCACAGATTACAGAATGCCTCCAGATGTGCATCGGAAACTACTACTGGTCTTCCAAAGGACGATCAAAGCGTAAACTCTTTGAGACATTACTCCCATGGAGGAAAGTGCGCATGGTGAAAGTTGTATTCAATCCCGATGCATTTTCTGTGTTTCATCAACACTCTGACTGTCCACAGATTACAGAATGCCACGAGGTGTTTATCGGAAACTACTACTGGTCTTCCAGGGAACGATCAAAGCGTAAACTCTTTTAGACATTACTCCCATGGAGGAAAGTGCGCGTGGTAACTATTGTATTCAATCCCGATGCAATTTCTGTGTTTCATCAACATTCTAATAGTCCACAGATTACAGAATGCGACCAGATGTGCATCGGAAACTACTACTGGTCTTCCAGGGAACGGATAAAGCGTAGACTGTTTGAGACATTACTCCCATGGAGGAAAGGGCGCATGGTGACTGTTGTATTCAATCCCGATGCAATTTCTGTGTTTCATCAACACTCTGATAGTCTACACATTACAGAATGCGACCAGATGTGCATCGGAAACTACTACTGGTCTTCCAGGGAACGATCAAAGCGTAGAGTGTTTGAGACATTACTTTCATGAAGGAAAGTGAGCATGGTGACTGCTGAATTCAATCCCGATGCAATTTCTGTGTTTCATCAACACTCTGATAGTCCACAGATAACAGAATGCCTCCAGATGTGCATCGGAAACTACTACTGGTCTTCCAGGAAACGATCGAAGCGTAAACTCTTTGAGACATTACTCCCACGGAGGAAAGTGCGCATGGTGACTGTTGTATTCAATCCCGATGCATTTTCTGTGTTTCATCAACACTCTGATGGTCCACAGATTACAGAATGCCTCCAGATGTGCATCGGAAACTACTACTGGTCTTCCAAAGGACGATCAAAGCGTAAACTCTTTGAGACATTACTCCCATGGAGGAAAGTGCGCATGGTGACTGTTGTATTTAATCCCGATGCATTTTCTGTGTTTCATCAACACTCTGACTGTCCACAGATTACAGAATGCCACGAGGTGTTTATCGGAAACTACTACTGGTCTTCCAGGGAACGATCAAAGCGTAAACTCTTTTAGAATTTACTCCCATGGAGGAAAGTGCGCGTGGTGACTGTTGTATTCAATCCCGATGCAATTTCTGTGTTTCATCAACACTCTGATAGTCCACAGATTAATGAATGCCTCCAGTTGTGCATCGGAAACTACTATTGGTCTTCCAGGGAACGATCAAAGCGTAGAGTGTTTGAGACATTACTTTCATGAAGGAAAGTGAGCATGGTGACTGTTGTATTCAATTCCAATGCAATTTCTGTGTTTCATCAACACTCTGATGGTCCACAGATTACAGAATGCCTCCAGATGTGCATCGGAAACTACTACTGGTCTTCCAAAGGACGATCAAAGCGTAAACTCTTTGAGACATTACTCCCATGGAGGAAAGTGCGCATCGTGACTGTTGTATTCAATCCGGATGCAATTTCCGTGTTTCATCAACACTCTGATAGACCACAGATTACAGAATTCCTCCAGATGTGCATCGGAAACTACTAATGGACTTCCAAGGAACGATCAGAGCGTAGAGTGTTTGAGACATTACTTTCATGAAGGAAAGTGCGCATGGTGACTGTTGTATTCAATCCCGATGCAATTTCTGTGTTTCATCAACACTCTGATAGTCCACAGATAACAGAATGCCTCCAGATGTGCATCGGAAACTACTACTGGTCTTCCTGGGAACGATCAAATCGTAGACTATTTGAGACATTACTCCCATGGAGGAAAGTGCGCATGGTGACTGTTGTAACCAATCCCGATGCAATTTCTGTGTTTCATCAACACTCTGATAGTCCACAGATTAATGAATGCCTCCAGTTGTGCATCGGAAACTACTATTGGTCTTCCAGGGAACGATCAAAGCGTAGAGTGTTTGAGACATTACTTTCATGAAGGAAAGTGAGCATGGTGACTGTTGTATTCAATTCCAATGCAATTTCTGTGTTTCATCAACACTCCGATAGTCCACAGATAACAGAATGCCTCCAGATGTGCATCGGAAACTACTACTGGTCTTCCAGGGAACGGATAAAGCGTAAACTGTTTGAGACATTACTCCCATGGAGGAAAGTGCGCATGGTGACTGTTGTATTTAATCCCGATGCATTTTCTGTGTTTCATCAACACTCTGACTGTCCACAGATTACAGAATGCCACGAGGTGTTTATCGGAAACTACTACTGGTCTTCCAGGGAACGATCAAAGCGTAAACTCTTTTAGAATTTCCTCCCATGGAGGAAAGTGCGCGTGGTGACTGTTGTATTCAATCCCGATGCAATTTCTGTGTTTCATCAACACTCTGATAGTCCACAGATTAATGAATGCCTCCAGTTGTGCATCGGAAACTACTATTGGTCTTCCAGGGAACGATCAAAGCGTAGAGTGTTTGAGACATTACTTTCATGAAGGAAAGTGAGCATGGTGACTGTTGTATTCAATTCCAATGCAATTTCTGTGTTTCATCAACACTCTGATGGTCCACAGATTACAGAATGCCTCCAGATGTGCATCGGAAACTACTACTGGTCTTCCAAAGGACGATCAAAGCGTAAACTCTTTGAGACATTACTCCCATGGAGGAAAGTGCGCATGGTGACTGTTGTATTCAATCCCGATGCAATTTCTGTGTTTCATCAACACTCTGACTGTCCACAGATTACAGAATGCCACGAGGTGTTTATCGGAAACTACTACTGGTCTTCCAGGGAACGATCAAAGCGTAAACTCTTTTAGACATTACTCCCATGGAGGAAAGTGCGCGTGGTGACTGTTGTATTCAATCCCGATGCAATTTCTGTGTTTCATCAACATTCTAATAGTCCACAGATTACAGAATGCGACCAGATGTGCATCGGAAACTACTACTGGTCTTCCAGGGAACGGATAAAGCGTAGACTGTTTGAGACATTACTCCCATGGAGGAAAGGGCGCATGGTGACTGTTGTATTCAATCCCGATGCAATTTCTGTGTTTCATCAACATTCTGATAGTCCACAGATTACAGAATGCCTCCAGATGTGCATCGGAAAGTACTACTGGTCTTCCAGGGAACGGATAAAGCGTAGACTGTTTGAGACATTACTCCCATGGAGGATAGTGCGCATGGTGACAGTTGTATTCAATCCCGATGCATTTTCTGTGTTTCATCAACACTCTGATGGTCCACAGATTACAGAATGCCTCCAGATGTGCATCGGAAACTACTACTGGTCTTCCAGGGAACGGATAAAGCGTAAACTGTTTGAGACATTACTCCCATGGAGGAAAGTGCGCATGGTGACTGTTGTATTCAATCCCGATGCATTTTCTGTGTTTCATCAACACTCTGATGGTCCACAGATTACAGAATGCCTCCAGATGTGCATCGGAAACTACTACTGGTCTTCCAAAGGACGATCAAAGCGTAAACTCTTTGAGACATTACTCCCATGGAGGAAAGTGCGCATGGTGAAAGTTGTATTCAATCCCGATGCATTTTCTGTGTTTCATCAACACTCTGACTGTCCACAGATTACAGAATGCCACGAGGTGTTTATCGGAAACTACTACTGGTCTTCCAGGGAACGATCAAAGCGTAAACTCTTTTAGACATTACTCCCATGGAGGAAAGTGCGCGTGGTAACTATTGTATTCAATCCCGATGCAATTTCTGTGTTTCATCAACATTCTAATAGTCCACAGATTACAGAATGCGACCAGATGTGCATCGGAAACTACTACTGGTCTTCCAGGGAACGGATAAAGCGTAGACTGTTTGAGACATTACTCCCATGGAGGAAAGGGCGCATGGTGACTGTTGTATTCAATCCCGATGCAATTTCTGTGTTTCATCAACACTCTGATAGTCTACACATTACAGAATGCGACCAGATGTGCATCGGAAACTACTACTGGTCTTCCAGGGAACGATCAAAGCGTAGAGTGTTTGAGACATTACTTTCATGAAGGAAAGTGAGCATGGTGACTGCTGAATTCAATCCCGATGCAATTTCTGTGTTTCATCAACACTCTGATAGTCCACAGATAACAGAATGCCTCCAGATGTGCATCGGAAACTACTACTGGTCTTCCAGGAAACGATCGAAGCGTAAACTCTTTGAGACATTACTCCCACGGAGGAAAGTGCGCATGGTGACTGTTGTATTCAATCCCGATGCATTTTCTGTGTTTCATCAACACTCTGATGGTCCACAGATTACAGAATGCCTCCAGATGTGCATCGGAAACTACTACTGGTCTTCCAAAGGACGATCAAAGCGTAAACTCTTTGAGACATTACTCCCATGGAGGAAAGTGCGCATGGTGACTGTTGTATTCAATCCCGATGCAATTTCTGTGTTTCATCAACACTCTGACTGTCCACAGATTACAGAATGCCACGAGGTGTTTATCGGAAACTACTACTGGTCTTCCAGGGAACGATCAAAGCGTAAACTCTTTTAGACATTACTCCCATGGAGGAAAGTGCGCGTGGTGACTGTTGTATTCAATCCCGATGCAATTTCTGTGTTTCATCAACATTCTAATAGTCCACAGATTACAGAATGCGACCAGATGTGCATCGGAAACTACTACTGGTCTTCCAGGGAACGGATAAAGCGTAGACTGTTTGAGACATTACTCCCATGGAGGAAAGGGCGCATGGTGACTGTTGTATTCAATCCCGATGCAATTTCTGTGTTTCATCAACATTCTGATAGTCCACAGATTACAGAATGCCTCCAGATGTGCATCGGAAAGTACTACTGGTCTTCCAGGGAACGGATAAAGCGTAGACTGTTTGAGACATTACTCCCATGGAGGATAGTGCGCATGGTGACAGTTGTATTCAATCCCGATGCATTTTCTGTGTTTCATCAACACTCTGATGGTCCACAGATTACAGAATGCCTCCAGATGTGCATCGGAAACTACTACTGGTCTTCCAAAGGACGATCAAAGCGTAAACTCTTTGAGACATTACTCCCATGGAGGAAAGTGCGCATGGTGACTGTTGTATTTAATCCCGATGCATTTTCTGTGTTTCATCAACACTCTGACTGTCCACAGATTACAGAATGCCACGAGGTGTTTATCGGAAACTACTACTGGTCTTCCAGGGAACGATCAAAGCGTAAACTCTTTTAGAATTTACTCCCATGGAGGAAAGTGCGCGTGGTGACTGTTGTATTCAATCCCGATGCAATTTCTGTGTTTCATCAACACTCTGATAGTCCACAGATTAATGAATGCCTCCAGTTGTGCATCGGAAACTACTATTGGTCTTCCAGGGAACGATCAAAGCGTAGAGTGTTTGAGACATTACTTTCATGAAGGAAAGTGAGCATGGTGACTGTTGTATTCAATTCCAATGCAATTTCTGTGTTTCATCAACACTCTGATGGTCCACAGATTACAGAATGCCTCCAGATGTGCATCGGAAACTACTACTGGTCTTCCAAAGGACGATCAAAGCGTAAACTCTTTGAGACATTACTCCCATGGAGGAAAGTGCGCATCGTGACTGTTGTATTCAATCCGGATGCAATTTCCGTGTTTCATCAACACTCTGATAGACCACAGATTACAGAATTCCTCCAGATGTGCATCGGAAACTACTAATGGACTTCCAAGGAACGATCAGAGCGTAGAGTGTTTGAGACATTACTTTCATGAAGGAAAGTGCGCATGGTGACTGTTGTATTCAATCCCGATGCAATTTCTGTGTTTCATCAACACTCTGATAGTCCACAGATAACAGAATGCCTCCAGATGTGCATCGGAAACTACTACTGGTCTTCCTGGGAACGATCAAATCGTAGACTATTTGAGACATTACTCCCATGGAGGAAAGTGCGCATGGTGACTGTTGTAACCAATCCCGATGCAATTTCTGTGTTTCATCAACACTCTGATAGTCCACAGATTAATGAATGCCTCCAGTTGTGCATCGGAAACTACTATTGGTCTTCCAGGGAACGATCAAAGCGTAGAGTGTTTGAGACATTACTTTCATGAAGGAAAGTGAGCATGGTGACTGTTGTATTCAATTCCAATGCAATTTCTGTGTTTCATCAACACTCCGATAGTCCACAGATAACAGAATGCCTCCAGATGAGCATCGGAAACTACTACTGGTCTTCCAGGGAACGATCAAAGCGTAAACTCTTTGAGACATTACTCCCATGGAGGAAAGTGCGCATGGTGACTGTTGTATTCAATCCCGATGCATTTTCTGTGTTTCATCAACACTCTGACTGTCCACAGATTACAGAATGCCACGAGGTGTTTATCGGAAACTACTACTGGTCTTCCAGGGAACGATCAAAGCGTAAACTCTTTTAGACATTACTCCCATGGAGGAAAGTGCGCGTGGTGACTGTTGTATTCAATCCCGATGCAATTTCTGTGTTTCATCAACATTCTAATAGTCCACAGATTACAGAATGCGACCAGATGTGCATCGGAAACTACTACTAGTCTTCCAGGGAACGGATAAAGCGTAGACTGTTTGAGACATTACTCCCATGGAGGAAAGGGCGCATGGTGACTGTTGTATTCAATCCCGATGCAATTTCTGTGTTTCATCAACACTCTGATAGTCTACACATTACAGAATGCGACCAGATGTGCATCGGAAACTACTACTGGTCTTCCAGGGAACGGATAAAGCGTAGACTGTTTGAGACATTACTCCCATGGAGGATAGTGCGCATGGTGACTGTTGTATTCAATCCCGATGCATTTTCTGTGTTTCATCAACACTCTGATGGTCCACAGATTACAGAATGCCTCCAGATGTGCATCGGAAACTACTACTGGTCTTCCAAAGGACGATCAAAGCGTAAACTCTTTGAGACATTACTCCCATGGAGGAAAGTGCGCATGGTGACTGTTGTATTCAATCCCGATGCATTTTCTGTGTTTCATCAACACTCTGACTGTCCACAGATTACAGAATGCCACGAGGTGTTTATCGGAAACTACTACTGTTCTTCCAGGGAACGATCAAAGCGTAAACTCTTTTAGACATTACTCCCATGGAGGAAAGTGAGCGTGGTGACTGTTGTATTCAATCCCGATGCAATTTCTGTGTTTCATCAACATTCTAATAGTCCACAGATTACAGAATGCGACCAGATGTGCATCGGAAACTACTACTGGTCTTCCAGGGAACGGATAAAGCGTAGACTGTTTGAGACATTACTCCCATGGAGGAAAGGGCGCATGGTGACTGTTGTATTCAATCCCGATGCAATTTCTGTGTTTCATCAACACTCTGATAGTCTACACATTACAGAATGCGACCAGATGTGCATCGGAAACTACTACTGGTCTTCCAGGGAACGATCAAAGCATAGATGGTTTGAGACATTACTCCCGTGGAGGAGAGTGCGCATGGTGACTGTTGCATTCAATCCCGATGCAATTTCTGTGTTTCATCAACACTCTGATAGTCCACAAATAACAGAATGCCTCCAGATGTGCATCGGAAACTACTACTGGTCATCCAGGGAAAGATCAAAACGTAAATTCTTTGAGACATTACTCCCATGGAGGAAATTGCGCATGGTGACTGTTGTATTCAATGACGATGCAATTTCCGTCTTTCATCAACATTCTGATAGTCCACAGATTACAGAATGCCGCCAGATGTGCATCGGAAACTACTACTGGTCTTCCAGGGAACGGATAAAGCGTAGACTGTTTGAGACATTACTCCCATGGAGGATAGTGCGCATGGTGACTTTTGTATTCAATCCCGATGCATTTTCTGTGTTTCATCAACACTCTGATGGTCCACAGATTACAGAATGCCTCCAGATGTGCATCGGAAACTACTACTGGTCTTCCAAAGGACGATCAAAGCGTAAACTCTTTGAGACATTACTCCCATGGAGGAAAGTGCGCATCGTGACTGTTGTATTCAATCCGGATGCAATTTCCGTGTTTCATCAACACTCTGATAGACCACAGATTACAGAATTCCTCCAGATGTGCATCGGAAACTACTAATGGTCTTCCAAGGAACGATCAGAGCGTAGAGTGTTTGAGACATTACTTTCATGAAGGAAAGTGCGCATGGTGACTGTTGTATTCAATCCCGATGCAATTTCTGTGTTTCATCAACACTCTGATAGTCCACAGATAACAGAATGCCTCCAGATGTGCATCGGAAACTACTACTGGTCTTCCTGGGAACGATCAAATCGTAGACTATTTGAGACATTACTCCCATGGAGGAAAGTGCGCATGGTGACTGTTGTAACCAATCCCGATGCAATTTCTGTGTTTCATCAACACTCTGATAGTCCACAGATTAATGAATGCCTCCAGTTGTGCATCGGAAACTACTATTGGTCTTCCAGGGAACGATCAAAGCGTAGAGTTTTTGAGACATTACTTTCATGAAGGAAAGTGAGCATGGTGACTGTTGTATTCAATTCCGATGCAATTTCTGTGTTTCATCAACACTCCGATAGTCCACAGATAACAGAATGCCTCCAGATGAGCAGCGGAAACTACTACTGGTCTTCCAGGGAACGATCAAAGCGTAAACTCTTCGAGACATTTCTCCCATGGAGGAAAGTGCGCATGGTGACTGTTGTATTCAATTCCGATGCAATTTCTGTGTTTCATCAAAATTCTGATAGTCCACAGATTTCAGAATGACTCCAGATGTGCATCGGAAACTACTACTGGTCTTCCAGGGAACGGATAAAGCGTAGACTGTTTGAGACATTACTCCCATGGAGGAAAGTACGCATGGTGACTGTTGTATTCAATCCCGATGCATTTTCTGTGTTTCATCAACACTCTGACTGTCCACAGATTACAGAATGCCTCCAGATGTGTATCGGAAACTACTACTGGTCATCCAGGGAACGATCAAATCGTAGACTGTTTGAGACATTACTCCCATTTAAGAAAGTGCGCATGGTGATTGTTGTATTCAATCCGGATGCAATTTCTGTGTTTCATCAACACTCTGATAGTCCACAGATTACAGAATGCCTCCAGATGTGCATCGGAAACTACTACTGGTCTTCCAGGGAACGATCAAAGCGTAGAGTGTTTGAGACATTACTTTCATGAAGGAAAGTGAGCATGGTGACTGTTGAATTCAATCCCGATGCAATTTCTGTGTTTCATCAACACTCTGATAGTCCACAGATAACAGAATGCCTCCAGATGTGCATCGGAAACTACTACTGGTCTTCCAGGGAACGATCAAAGCGTAAACTCTTTGATACATTACTCCCACGGAGGAAAGTGCGCATGGTGACTGTTGTATTCAATCCCGATGCAATTTCTGTGTTTCATCAACATTCTGATAGTCCACAGATTACAGAATGCCTCCAGATGTGCATCGGAAACTACTACTGGTCTTCCAGGGAACGGATAAAGCGTAGACTGTTTGAGACATTACTCCCATGGAGGATAGTGCGCATGGTGACTGTTGTATTCAATCCCGATGCATTTTCTGTGTTTCATCAACACTCTGATGGTCCACAGATTACAGAATGCCTCCAGATGTGCATCGGAAACTACTACTGGTCTTCCAAAGGACGATCAAAGCGTAAACTCTTTGAGACATTACTCCCATGGAGGAAAGTGCGCATGGTGACTGTTGTATTCAATCCCGATGCATTTTCTGTGTTTCATCAACACTCTGACTGTCCACAGATTACAGAATGCCACGAGGTGTTTATCGGAAACTACTACTGTTCTTCCAGGGAACGATCAAAGCGTAAACTCTTTTAGACATTACTCCCATGGAGGAAAGTGCGCGTGGTGACTGTTGTATTCAATCCCGATGCAATTTCTGTGTTTCATCAACACTCTGATAGTCCACAGATAACAGAATGCCTCCAGATGTGCATCGGAAACTACTACTGGTCTTCCAGGGAACGATCAAAGCGTAAACTCTTTTAGACATTACTCCCATGGAGGAAAGTGCGCGTGGTGACTATTGTATTCAATCCCGATGCAATTTCTGTGTTTCATCAACATTCTAATAGTCCACAGATTACAGAATGCGACCAGATGTGCATCGGAAACTACTACTGGTCTTCCAGGGAACGGATAAAGCGTAGACTGTTTGAGACATTACTCCCATGGAGGAAAGGGCGCATGGTGACTGTTGTATTCAATCCCGATGCAATTTCTGTGTTTCATCAACACTCTGATAGTCTACACATTACAGAATGCGACCAGATGTGCATCGGAAACTACTACTGGTCTTCCAGGGAACGATCAAAGCGTAGAGTGTTTGAGACATTACTTTCATGAAGGAAAGTGAGCATGGTGACTGCTGAATTCAATCCCGATGCAATTTCTGTGTTTCATCAACACTCTGATAGTCCACAGATAACAGAATGCCTCCAGATGTGCATCGGAAACTACTACTGGTCTTCCAGGGAACGATCGAAGCGTAAACTCTTTGAGACATTACTCCCACGGAGGAAAGTGCGCATGGTGACTGTTGTATTCAATCCCGATGCATTTTCAGTGTTTCATCAACACTCTGATGGTCCACAGATTACAGAATGCCTCCAGATGTGCATCGGAAACTACTACTGGTCTTCCAAAGGACGATCAAAGCGTAAACTCTTTGAGACATTACTCCCATGGAGGAAAGTGCGCATGGTGACTGTTGTATTCAATCCCGATGCAATTTCTGTGTTTCATCAACACTCTAACTGTCCACAGATTACAGAATGCCACGAGGTGTTTATCGGAAACTACTACTGGTCTTCCAGGGAACGATCAAAGCGTAAACTCTTTTAGACATTACTCCCATGGAGGAAAGTGCGCGTGGTGACTGTTGTATTCAATCCCGATGCAATTTCTGTGTTTCATCAACATTCTAATAGTCCACAGATTACAGAATGCGACCAGATGTGCATCGGAAACTACTACTGGTCTTCCAGGGAACGGATAAAGCGTAGACTGTTTGAGACGTTACTCCCATGGAGGAAAGGGCGCATGGTGACTGTTGTATTCAATCCCGATGCAATTTCTGTGTTTCATCAACATTCTGATAGTCCACAGATTACAGAATGCCTCCAGATGTGCATCGGAAACTACTACTGGTCTTCCAGGGAACGGATAAAGCGTAGACTGTTTGAGACATTACTCCCATGGAGGATAGTGCGCATGGTGACAGTTGTATTCAATCCCGATGCATTTTCTGTGTTTCATCAACACTCTGATGGTCCACAGATTACAGAATGCCTCCAGATGTGCATCGGAAACTACTACTGGTCTTCCAAAGGACGATCAAAGCGTAAACTCTTTGAGACATTACTCCCATGGAGGAAAGTGCGCATGGTGACTGTTGTATTCAATCCCGATGCATTTTCTGTGTTTCATCAACACTCTGACTGTCCACAGATTACAGAATGCCACGAGGTGTTTATCGGAAACTACTACTGGTCTTCCAGGGAACGATCAAAGCGTAAACTCTTTTAGACATTACTCCCATGGAGGAAAGTGCGCGTGGTGACTGTTGTATTCAATCCCGATGCAATTTCTGTGTTTCATCAACATTCTAATAGTCCACAGATTACAGAATGCGACCAGATGTGCATCGGAAACTACTACTGGTCTTCCAGGGAACGGATAAAGCGTAGACTGTTTGAGACATTACTCCCATGGGGGAAAGGGCGCATGGTGACTGTTGTATTCAATCCCGATGCAATTTCTGTGTTTCATCAACACTCTGATAGTCTACACATTACAGAATGCGACCAGATGTGCATCGGAAACTACTACTGGTCTTCCAGGGAACGATCAAAGCATAGATGGTTTGAGACATTACTCCCGTGGAGGAGAGTGCGCATGGTGACTGTTGTATTCAATCCCGATGCAATTTCTGTGTTTCATCAACACTCTGATAGTCCACAAATAACAGAATGCCTCCAGATGTGCATCGGAAACTACTACTTGTCATCCAGGGAAAGATCAAAACGTAAATTCTTTGAGACATTACTCCCATGGAGGAAATTGCGCATGGTGACTGTTGTATTCAATGACGATGCAATTTCTTTCTTTCATCAACATTCTGATAGTCCACAGATTACAGAATGCCGCCAGATGTGCATCGGAAACTACTACTGGTCTTCCAGGGAACGATCAAAGCGTAGACTGTTAGAGAAATTACACCCATGGAGGAAAGTGTGAATTGTGACTGTTGTATTCAATCCCGCTGCATTTTCTGTGTTTCATCAGCACTCTGATAGCCCACAAATTACAGAATGCCTCCAGATGTTCATCGGAAACTACTACCGGTCTTCCAGGAAACGAACAAAGCGTAGACTGTTTGAGACATTACTTTTATGGAGGAATGTGCGCATGGTGACTGTTGTATTCAATCCAGATGCAATTTCCGTGTTTCATCAACACTCTGATAGTCCACAGATTACAGAATGGCTCCAGATGTGCTTCGGTAACTACTACTGGTCTTCCAGGTTATGATCAAAGCGTAGACGGTTAGAGACATTACTCCCATGGAGGAAAGTGCGCATGGTGACTGTTGTATTCAATCCCGATACAATATCTGTGTTTCATCAACACTCTGATAGTCCACAGATTACAGAATGCCTCCAGATGTGAATCGGAAACTACTACTGGACATCCAGGGAACGATCAAATCGTAGACTGTTTGAGACATTACTCCCATTTAAGAAAGTGCACATGGTGACTGTTGTATTCAATCCGGATGCAATTTCCGTGTTTCATCAACACTCTGATAGTCCACAGATTACAGAATGCCTCCAGATGTGCATCGGAAAGTACTACTGGTCTTCCAGGGAACGGATAAAGCGTAGACTGTTTGAGACATTACTCCCATGGAGGATAGTGCGCATGGTGACAGTTGTATTCAATCCCGATGCATTTTCTGTGTTTCATCAACACTCTGATGGTCCACAGATTACAGAATGCCTCCAGATGTGCATCGGAAACTACTACTGGTCTTCCAAAGGACGATCAAAGCGTAAACTCTTTGAGACATTACTCCCATGGAGGAAAGTGCGCATGGTGACTGTTGTATTTAATCCCGATGCATTTTCTGTGTTTCATCAACACTCTGACTGTCCACAGATTACAGAATGCCACGAGGTGTTTATCGGAAACTACTACTGGTCTTCCAGGGAACGATCAAAGCGTAAACTCTTTTAGAATTTACTCCCATGGAGGAAAGTGCGCGTGGTGACTGTTGTATTCAATCCCGATGCAATTTCTGTGTTTCATCAACACTCTGATAGTCCACAGATTAATGAATGCCTCCAGTTGTGCATCGGAAACTACTATTGGTCTTCCAGGGAACGATCAAAGCGTAGAGTGTTTGAGACATTACTTTCATGAAGGAAAGTGAGCATGGTGACTGTTGTATTCAATTCCAATGCAATTTCTGTGTTTCATCAACACTCTGATGGTCCACAGATTACAGAATGCCTCCAGATGTGCATCGGAAACTACTACTGGTCTTCCAAAGGACGATCAAAGCGTAAACTCTTTGAGACATTACTCCCATGGAGGAAAGTGCGCATCGTGACTGTTGTATTCAATCCGGATGCAATTTCCGTGTTTCATCAACACTCTGATAGACCACAGATTACAGAATTCCTCCAGATGTGCATCGGAAACTACTAATGGACTTCCAAGGAACGATCAGAGCGTAGAGTGTTTGAGACATTACTTTCATGAAGGAAAGTGCGCATGGTGACTGTTGTATTCAATCCCGATGCAATTTCTGTGTTTCATCAACACTCTGATAGTCCACAGATAACAGAATGCCTCCAGATGTGCATCGGAAACTACTACTGGTCTTCCTGGGAACGATCAAATCGTAGACTATTTGAGACATTACTCCCATGGAGGAAAGTGCGCATGGTGACTGTTGTAACCAATCCCGATGCAATTTCTGTGTTTCATCAACACTCTGATAGTCCACAGATTAATGAATGCCTCCAGTTGTGCATCGGAAACTACTATTGGTCTTCCAGGGAACGATCAAAGCGTAGAGTGTTTGAGACATTACTTTCATGAAGGAAAGTGAGCATGGTGACTGTTGTATTCAATTCCAATGCAATTTCTGTGTTTCATCAACACTCCGATAGTCCACAGATAACAGAATGCCTCCAGATGAGCATCGGAAACTACTACTGGTCTTCCAGGGAACGATCAAAGCGTAAACTCTTTGAGACATTACTCCCATGGAGGAAAGTGCGCATGGTGACTGTTGTATTCAATCCCGATGCATTTTCTGTGTTTCATCAACACTCTGACTGTCCACAGATTACAGAATGCCACGAGGTGTTTATCGGAAACTACTACTGGTCTTCCAGGGAACGATCAAAGCGTAAACTCTTTTAGACATTACTCCCATGGAGGAAAGTGCGCGTGGTGACTGTTGTATTCAATCCCGATGCAATTTCTGTGTTTCATCAACATTCTAATAGTCCACAGATTACAGAATGCGACCAGATGTGCATCGGAAACTACTACTAGTCTTCCAGGGAACGGATAAAGCGTAGACTGTTTGAGACATTACTCCCATGGAGGAAAGGGCGCATGGTGACTGTTGTATTCAATCCCGATGCAATTTCTGTGTTTCATCAACACTCTGATAGTCTACACATTACAGAATGCGACCAGATGTGCATCGGAAACTACTACTGGTCTTCCAGGGAACGGATAAAGCGTAGACTGTTTGAGACATTACTCCCATGGAGGATAGTGCGCATGGTGACTGTTGTATTCAATCCCGATGCATTTTCTGTGTTTCATCAACACTCTGATGGTCCACAGATTACAGAATGCCTCCAGATGTGCATCGGAAACTACTACTGGTCTTCCAAAGGACGATCAAAGCGTAAACTCTTTGAGACATTACTCCCATGGAGGAAAGTGCGCATGGTGACTGTTGTATTCAATCCCGATGCATTTTCTGTGTTTCATCAACACTCTGACTGTCCACAGATTACAGAATGCCACGAGGTGTTTATCGGAAACTACTACTGTTCTTCCAGGGAACGATCAAAGCGTAAACTCTTTTAGACATTACTCCCATGGAGGAAAGTGAGCGTGGTGACTGTTGTATTCAATCCCGATGCAATTTCTGTGTTTCATCAACATTCTAATAGTCCACAGATTACAGAATGCGACCAGATGTGCATCGGAAACTACTACTGGTCTTCCAGGGAACGGATAAAGCGTAGACTGTTTGAGACATTACTCCCATGGAGGAAAGGGCGCATGGTGACTGTTGTATTCAATCCCGATGCAATTTCTGTGTTTCATCAACACTCTGATAGTCTACACATTACAGAATGCGACCAGATGTGCATCGGAAACTACTACTGGTCTTCCAGGGAACGATCAAAGCATAGATGGTTTGAGACATTACTCCCGTGGAGGAGAGTGCGCATGGTGACTGTTGCATTCAATCCCGATGCAATTTCTGTGTTTCATCAACACTCTGATAGTCCACAAATAACAGAATGCCTCCAGATGTGCATCGGAAACTACTACTGGTCATCCAGGGAAAGATCAAAACGTAAATTCTTTGAGACATTACTCCCATGGAGGAAATTGCGCATGGTGACTGTTGTATTCAATGACGATGCAATTTCCGTCTTTCATCAACATTCTGATAGTCCACAGATTACAGAATGCCGCCAGATGTGCATCGGAAACTACTACTGGTCTTCCAGGGAACGGATAAAGCGTAGACTGTTTGAGACATTACTCCCATGGAGGATAGTGCGCATGGTGACTTTTGTATTCAATCCCGATGCATTTTCTGTGTTTCATCAACACTCTGATGGTCCACAGATTACAGAATGCCTCCAGATGTGCATCGGAAACTACTACTGGTCTTCCAAAGGACGATCAAAGCGTAAACTCTTTGAGACATTACTCCCATGGAGGAAAGTGCGCATCGTGACTGTTGTATTCAATCCGGATGCAATTTCCGTGTTTCATCAACACTCTGATAGACCACAGATTACAGAATTCCTCCAGATGTGCATCGGAAACTACTAATGGTCTTCCAAGGAACGATCAGAGCGTAGAGTGTTTGAGACATTACTTTCATGAAGGAAAGTGCGCATGGTGACTGTTGTATTCAATCCCGATGCAATTTCTGTGTTTCATCAACACTCTGATAGTCCACAGATAACAGAATGCCTCCAGATGTGCATCGGAAACTACTACTGGTCTTCCTGGGAACGATCAAATCGTAGACTATTTGAGACATTACTCCCATGGAGGAAAGTGCGCATGGTGACTGTTGTAACCAATCCCGATGCAATTTCTGTGTTTCATCAACACTCTGATAGTCCACAGATTAATGAATGCCTCCAGTTGTGCATCGGAAACTACTATTGGTCTTCCAGGGAACGATCAAAGCGTAGAGTTTTTGAGACATTACTTTCATGAAGGAAAGTGAGCATGGTGACTGTTGTATTCAATTCCGATGCAATTTCTGTGTTTCATCAACACTCCGATAGTCCACAGATAACAGAATGCCTCCAGATGAGCAGCGGAAACTACTACTGGTCTTCCAGGGAACGATCAAAGCGTAAACTCTTCGAGACATTTCTCCCATGGAGGAAAGTGCGCATGGTGACTGTTGTATTCAATTCCGATGCAATTTCTGTGTTTCATCAAAATTCTGATAGTCCACAGATTTCAGAATGACTCCAGATGTGCATCGGAAACTACTACTGGTCTTCCAGGGAACGGATAAAGCGTAGACTGTTTGAGACATTACTCCCATGGAGGAAAGTACGCATGGTGACTGTTGTATTCAATCCCGATGCATTTTCTGTGTTTCATCAACACTCTGACTGTCCACAGATTACAGAATGCCTCCAGATGTGTATCGGAAACTACTACTGGTCATCCAGGGAACGATCAAATCGTAGACTGTTTGAGACATTACTCCCATTTAAGAAAGTGCGCATGGTGACTGTTGTATTCAATCCGGATGCAATTTCTGTGTTTCATCAACACTCTGATAGTCCACAGATTACAGAATGCCTCCAGATGTGCATCGGAAACTACTACTGGTCTTCCAGGGAACGATCAAAGCGTAGAGTGTTTGAGACATTACTTTCATGAAGGAAAGTGAGCATGGTGACTGTTGAATTCAATCCCGATGCAATTTCTGTGTTTCATCAACACTCTGATAGTCCACAGATAACAGAATGCCTCCAGATGTGCATCGGAAACTACTACTGGTCTTCCAGGGAACGATCAAAGCGTAAACTCTTTGATACATTACTCCCACGGAGGAAAGTGCGCATGGTGACTGTTGTATTCAATCCCGATGCAATTTCTGTGTTTCATCAACATTCTGATAGTCCACAGATTACAGAATGCCTCCAGATGTGCATCGGAAACTACTACTGGTCTTCCAGGGAACGGATAAAGCGTAGACTGTTTGAGACATTACTCCCATGGAGGATAGTGCGCATGGTGACTGTTGTATTCAATCCCGATGCATTATCTGTGTTTCATCAACACTCTGATGGTCCACAGATTACAGAATGCCTCCAGATGTGCATCGGAAACTACTACTGGTCTTCCAAAGGACGATCAAAGCGTAAACTCTTTGAGACATTACTCCCATGGAGGAAAGTGCGCATGGTGACTGTTGTATTCAATCCCGATGCATTTTCTGTGTTTCATCAACACTCTGACTGTCCACAGATTACAGAATGCCACGAGGTGTTTATCGGAAACTACTACTGTTCTTCCAGGGAACGATCAAAGCGTAAACTCTTTTAGACATTACTCCCATGGAGGAAAGTGCGCGTGGTGACTGTTGTATTCAATCCCGATGCAATTTCTGTGTTTCATCAACACTCTGATAGTCCACAGATAACAGAATGCCTCCAGATGTGCATCGGAAACTACTACTGGTCTTCCAGGGAACGATCAAAGCGTAAACTCTTTTAGACATTACTCCCATGGAGGAAAGTGCGCGTGGTGACTATTGTATTCAATCCCGATGCAATTTCTGTGTTTCATCAACATTCTAATAGTCCACAGATTACAGAATGCGACCAGATGTGCATCGGAAACTACTACTGGTCTTCCAGGGAACGGATAAAGCGTAGACTGTTTGAGACATTACTCCCATGGAGGAAAGGGCGCATGGTGACTGTTGTATTCAATCCCGATGCAATTTCTGTGTTTCATCAACACTCTGATAGTCTACACATTACAGAATGCGACCAGATGTGCATCGGAAACTACTACTGGTCTTCCAGGGAACGATCAAAGCGTAGAGTGTTTGAGACATTACTTTCATGAAGGAAAGTGAGCATGGTGACTGCTGAATTCAATCCCGATGCAATTTCTGTGTTTCATCAACACTCTGATAGTCCACAGATAACAGAATGCCTCCAGATGTGCATCGGAAACTACTACTGGTCTTCCAGGGAACGATCGAAGCGTAAACTCTTTGAGACATTACTCCCACGGAGGAAAGTGCGCATGGTGACTGTTGTATTCAATCCCGATGCATTTTCAGTGTTTCATCAACACTCTGATGGTCCACAGATTACAGAATGCCTCCAGATGTGCATCGGAAACTACTACTGGTCTTCCAAAGGACGATCAAAGCGTAAACTCTTTGAGACATTACTCCCATGGAGGAAAGTGCGCATGGTGACTGTTGTATTCAATCCCGATGCAATTTCTGTGTTTCATCAACATTCTGATAGTCCACAGATTACAGAATGCCTCCAGATGTGCATCGGAAACTACTACTGGTCTTCCAGGGAACGGATAAAGCGTAGACTGTTTGAGACATTACTCCCATGGAGGATAGTGCGCATGGTGACTGTTGTATTCAATCCCGATGCATTATCTGTGTTTCATCAACACTCTGATGGTCCACAGATTACAGAATGCCTCCAGATGTGCATCGGAAACTACTACTGGTCTTCCAAAGGACGATCAAAGCGTAAACTCTTTGAGACATTACTCCCATGGAGGAAAGTGCGCATGGTGACTGTTGTATTCAATCCCGATGCATTTTCTGTGTTTCATCAACACTCTGACTGTCCACAGATTACAGAATGCCACGAGGTGTTTATCGGAAACTACTACTGTTCTTCCAGGGAACGATCAAAGCGTAAACTCTTTTAGACATTACTCCCATGGAGGAAAGTGCGCGTGGTGACTGTTGTATTCAATCCCGATGCAATTTCTGTGTTTCATCAACACTCTGATAGTCCACAGATAACAGAATGCCTCCAGATGTGCATCGGAAACTACTACTGGTCTTCCAGGGAACGATCAAAGCGTAAACTCTTTTAGACATTACTCCCATGGAGGAAAGTGCGCGTGGTGACTATTGTATTCAATCCCGATGCAATTTCTGTGTTTCATCAACATTCTAATAGTCCACAGATTACAGAATGCGACCAGATGTGCATCGGAAACTACTACTGGTCTTCCAGGGAACGGATAAAGCGTAGACTGTTTGAGACATTACTCCCATGGAGGAAAGGGCGCATGGTGACTGTTGTATTCAATCCCGATGCAATTTCTGTGTTTCATCAACACTCTGATAGTCTACACATTACAGAATGCGACCAGATGTGCATCGGAAACTACTACTGGTCTTCCAGGGAACGATCAAAGCGTAGAGTGTTTGAGACATTACTTTCATGAAGGAAAGTGAGCATGGTGACTGCTGAATTCAATCCCGATGCAATTTCTGTGTTTCATCAACACTCTGATAGTCCACAGATAACAGAATGCCTCCAGATGTGCATCGGAAACTACTACTGGTCTTCCAGGGAACGATCGAAGCGTAAACTCTTTGAGACATTACTCCCACGGAGGAAAGTGCGCATGGTGACTGTTGTATTCAATCCCGATGCATTTTCAGTGTTTCATCAACACTCTGATGGTCCACAGATTACAGAATGCCTCCAGATGTGCATCGGAAACTACTACTGGTCTTCCAAAGGACGATCAAAGCGTAAACTCTTTGAGACATTACTCCCATGGAGGAAAGTGCGCATGGTGACTGTTGTATTCAATCCCGATGCAATTTCTGTGTTTCATCAACACTCTAACTGTCCACAGATTACAGAATGCCACGAGGTGTTTATCGGAAACTACTACTGGTCTTCCAGGGAACGATCAAAGCGTAAACTCTTTTAGACATTACTCCCATGGAGGAAAGTGCGCGTGGTGACTGTTGTATTCAATCCCGATGCAATTTCTGTGTTTCATCAACATTCTAATAGTCCACAGATTACAGAATGCGACCAGATGTGCATCGGAAACTACTACTGGTCTTCCAGGGAACGGATAAAGCGTAGACTGTTTGAGACGTTACTCCCATGGAGGAAAGGGCGCATGGTGACTGTTGTATTCAATCCCGATGCAATTTCTGTGTTTCATCAACATTCTGATAGTCCACAGATTACAGAATGCCTCCAGATGTGCATCGGAAACTACTACTGGTCTTCCAGGGAACGGATAAAGCGTAGACTGTTTGAGACATTACTCCCATGGAGGATAGTGCGCATGGTGACAGTTGTATTCAATCCCGATGCATTTTCTGTGTTTCATCAACACTCTGATGGTCCACAGATTACAGAATGCCTCCAGATGTGCATCGGAAACTACTACTGGTCTTCCAAAGGACGATCAAAGCGTAAACTCTTTGAGACATTACTCCCATGGAGGAAAGTGCGCATGGTGACTGTTGTATTCAATCCCGATGCATTTTCTGTGTTTCATCAACACTCTGACTGTCCACAGATTACAGAATGCCACGAGGTGTTTATCGGAAACTACTACTGGTCTTCCAGGGAACGATCAAAGCGTAAACTCTTTTAGACATTACTCCCATGGAGGAAAGTGCGCGTGGTGACTGTTGTATTCAATCCCGATGCAATTTCTGTGTTTCATCAACATTCTAATAGTCCACAGATTACAGAATGCGACCAGATGTGCATCGGAAACTACTACTGGTCTTCCAGGGAACGGATAAAGCGTAGACTGTTTGAGACATTACTCCCATGGGGGAAAGGGCGCATGGTGACTGTTGTATTCAATCCCGATGCAATTTCTGTGTTTCATCAACACTCTGATAGTCTACACATTACAGAATGCGACCAGATGTGCATCGGAAACTACTACTGGTCTTCCAGGGAACGATCAAAGCATAGATGGTTTGAGACATTACTCCCGTGGAGGAGAGTGCGCATGGTGACTGTTGTATTCAATCCCGATGCAATTTCTGTGTTTCATCAACACTCTGATAGTCCACAAATAACAGAATGCCTCCAGATGTGCATCGGAAACTACTACTTGTCATCCAGGGAAAGATCAAAACGTAAATTCTTTGAGACATTACTCCCATGGAGGAAATTGCGCATGGTGACTGTTGTATTCAATGACGATGCAATTTCTTTCTTTCATCAACATTCTGATAGTCCACAGATTACAGAATGCCGCCAGATGTGCATCGGAAACTACTACTGGTCTTCCAGGGAACGATCAAAGCGTAGACTGTTAGAGAAATTACACCCATGGAGGAAAGTGTGAATTGTGACTGTTGTATTCAATCCCGCTGCATTTTCTGTGTTTCATCAGCACTCTGATAGCCCACAAATTACAGAATGCCTCCAGATGTTCATCGGAAACTACTACCGGTCTTCCAGGAAACGAACAAAGCGTAGACTGTTTGAGACATTACTTTTATGGAGGAATGTGCGCATGGTGACTGTTGTATTCAATCCAGATGCAATTTCCGTGTTTCATCAACACTCTGATAGTCCACAGATTACAGAATGGCTCCAGATGTGCTTCGGTAACTACTACTGGTCTTCCAGGTTATGATCAAAGCGTAGACGGTTAGAGACATTACTCCCATGGAGGAAAGTGCGCATGGTGACTGTTGTATTCAATCCCGATACAATATCTGTGTTTCATCAACACTCTGATAGTCCACAGATTACAGAATGCCTCCAGATGTGAATCGGAAACTACTACTGGTCATCCAGGGAACGATCAAATCGTAGACTGTTTGAGACATTACTCCCATTTAAGAAAGTGCACATGGTGACTGTTGTATTCAATCCGGATGCAATTTCCGTGTTTCATCAACACTCTGATAGTCCACAGATTACAGAATGCCTCCAGATTTGCATCGGAAACTACTACTGGTCTTCCAGGGAACGATCAAAGCGTAGACTGTTTGAGACATAACTTTCGTGAAGGAAAGTGAGCATGGTGACTGTTGAATTCAATCCCGATGCAATTTCTGTGTTTCATCAACATTCTGATAGTCCACAGATAACAGAATGCCTCCAGATGTGCATCGGAAACTACTACTGGTCTTCCTGGGAACGATCAAATCGTAGACTGTTTGAGACATTACTCCCATGGAAGAAGGTGCGCATGGTGACTGTTGTATTCAATCCGGATGCAATTTCCGTGTTTCATAAACACTCTGATAGTCCACAGATTACAGAATGCCTCCAGATGTGAATCGGAAACTACTACTGGTCATCCAGGGAACGATCAAATCGTAGACTGTTTGAGACATTACTCCCATTTAAGAAAGTGCACATGGTGACTGTTGTATTCAATCCGGATGCAATTTCCGTGTTTCATCAACACTCTGATAGTCCACAGATTACAGAATGCCTCCAGATGTGCATCGGAAACTACTACTGGTCTTCCAGGGAACGATCAAAGCGTAGAGTGTTTGAGACATTACTTTCATGAAGGAAAGTGAGCATGGTGACTGTTGAATTGAATCCCGATGCAATTTCTGTGTTTCATCAACACTCTGATAGTCCACAGATAACAGAATGCCTCCAGATGTGCATCGGAAACTACTACTGGTCTTCCAGGGAACGATCAAAGCGTAAACTCTTTGAGACATTACTCCCATGGAAGAAAGTGCGCATGGTGCCTGTTGTATTCAATCCCGATGCAATTTCTGTGTTTCATCAACATTCTGATAGTCCACAGATTACAGAATGCCTCCAGATGTGCATCGGAAACTACTACTGGTCTTCCAGAGAACGGATAAAGCGTAGACTGTTTGAGACATTACTCCCATGGAGGAAAGTGCGCATGGTGACTGTTGTATTCAATCCCGATGCATTTTCTGTGTTTCATCAACACTCTGATGGTCCACAGATTACAGAATGCCTCCAGATGTGCATCGGAAACTACTACTGGTTATCCAGGGAACGATCAAATCGTAGACTGTTTGAGACATTACTCCCATTTAAGAAAGTGCACATGGTGACTGTTGTATTCAATCCGGAAGCAATTTCCGTGTTTCATCAACACTCTGATAGTTAACAGATTACAGAATGCCTCCAGATGTGCATCGGAAACTACTACTGGTCTTCCAGGGAACGATCAAAGCGTAGAGTGTTTGAGACATTACTTTCATGAAGGAAAGTGAGCATGGTGACTGTTGAATTGAATCCCGATGCAATTTCCGTGTTTCATCAACACTCTGATAGACCACAGATTACAGAATTCCTCCAGATGTGCATCGGAAACTACTAATGGTCTTCCAACGAAAGATCAGAGCGTAGAGTGTTTGAGACATTACTTTCATGAAGGAAAGTGCGCATGGTGACTGTTGTATTCAATCCCGATGCAATTTCTGTGTTTCATCAACACTCTGATAGTCCACAGATAACAGAATGCCTCCAGATGTGCATCGGAAACTACTACTGGTCTTCCAGGGAACGATCAAAGCGTAAACTCTTTGAGACATTACTCCCATGGAGGAAAGTGCGCATGGTGACTGTTGTATTCAATCCCGATGCAATTTCTGTGTTTCATCAACATTCTGATAGTCCACAGATTGCAGAATGCCGCCAGATGTGCATCGGAAACTACTACTGGTCTTCCAGGGAACGATCAAAGCGTAGACTGTTAGAGAAATTACGCCCATGGAGGAAAGTGTGAATGGTGACTGTTGTATTCAATCCCGATGCATTTTCTGTGTTTCATCAGCACTCTGATAGTCCACAAATTACAGAATGCCTCCAGATGTGCATCGGTAACTACTACTGGTCTTCCAGGTTATGATCAAAGCGTAGACGGTTAGAGACATTACTCCCATGGAGGAAAGTGGGCATGGTGACTGTTGTATTCAATACCGATACAATATCTGTGTTTCATCAACACTCTGATAGTCCACAGATTACAGAATGCCTCCAGATGTGCATCGGAAACTAATACTGGTCTTCCAGGGAACGATCAAAGCGTAGACTGTTAGAGAAATTACACCCATGGAGGAAAGTGCGCATAGTGACTGTTGTATTCAATCCGGATGCAATTTCTGTGTTTCATCAACACTCTGATAGTTTACACATTACAGAATGCGACCAGATGTGCATCTGAAACTACTACTGTTCTTCCAGGGAACGATCAAAGCATAGATGGTTTGAGACATTACTCCCGTGGAGGAGAGTGCGCATGGTGACTGTTGTATTCAATCCCGATGCAATTTCTGTGTTTCATCAACACTCTGATAGTCCACAGATAACAGAATGCCTCCAGATGTGCATCGGAAACTACTACTGGTCTTCCTGGGAACGATCAAATCGTAGACTGTTTGAGACATTTCTCCCATGGAAGAAAGTGCGCATGGTGACTGTTGTATTCAATCCGGATGCAATTTCCGTGTTTCATCAACACTCTGATAGTCCACAGATTACAGAATTCCTCCAGATGTGCATCGGAAACTACTACTGGTCTTCCAGGGAACGATCAAAGCGTAGAGTGTTGGAGACTTTACTTTAATGAAGGAAAGTGAGCATGGTGACTGTTGTATTCAATCCCGATGCATTTTCTGTGTTTCATCAACACTCTGATAGTCCACAGATAACAGAATGCCTCCAGATGTGCATCGGAAACTACTACTGGTCTTCCTGGGAACGATCAAAGCGTAGACTGTATGAGACATTACTTTTATGGAAGAATGTGCGCGTGGTGATTGTTGTATACTATCCCGATGCAATTTCTGTGTTTCATCAACACTCTGATAGTCCACAGATAACAGAATGCCTCCAGATGTGCATCGGAAACTACTACTTGTCATCCAGGGAAAGATCAAAACGTAAACTCTTTGAGACATTACTACCATGGAGGAAATTGCGCATGGTGACTGTTGTATTCAATGACGATGCAATTTCTGTCTTTCATCAACATTCTGATAGTCCACAGATTACAGAATGCCTCCAGATGTGCATCGGAATCTACTACTGGTCTTCCAGGGAACGATCAAAGCGTAGACTGTTAGAGAAATTACACCCATGGAGGAAAGTGCGAATGGTGACTGTTGTATTCAATCCCGATGCAATTACTGTGTTTCATCAACACTTTGATGGTCTACACATTACAGAATGCCACCAGATGTGCATCGGAAACTACTACTGGTCTTCCTGGGAACGATCAAATCGTAGATTGTTTGAGACATAACTCCCGTGGAGGAAAGTGCGCATAGTGACTGTTGTATTCAATCCCGATGCATTTTCTGTGTTTCATCAGCACTCTGATAGTCCACAAATTACAGAATGCCTCCAGATGTTCATCGGAAACTACTACCGCTCTTCCAGGAAACGATCAAAGCGTAGACAGTTTGAGACATTACTTTTATGGAGGAATGTGCGCATGGTGACTGTTGTATTCAATCCCGATGCAATTTCTGTGTTTCATCAACACTCTGATAGTCCACAGATTACGGAATGCCTCCAGATGTGCATCGGTAACTACTACTGGTCTTCCAGGTTATGATCAAAGCGTAGATGGTCAGAGACATTACTGCCATGGAGGAAGGTGCGCATGGTGACTGTTGTATTCAATCCCGATGCAATTTCTGTGTTTCATCAACACTCTAATACTCCACAGATTACAGAATGCCTCCAAATGTGTATCGGAAACTACTACTGGTCTTCCTGGGAACGATCAAATCGTAGACTGTTTGAGACATTACTCCCATTTAAGAAAGTGCACATGGTGACTGTTGTATTCAATCCGGATGCAATTTCCGTGTTTCATCAACACTCTGATAGTCCACAGATTACAGAATGCCTCCAGATGTGCATCGGAAACTACTACTGGTCTTCCAGGGAACGATCAAAGCGTAGAGTGTTTGAGACATAACTTTCGTGAAGGAAAGTGAGCATGGTGACTGTTGAATTCAATCCCGATGCAATTTCTGTGTTTCATCAACACTCTGATAGTCCACAGATTACAGAATGCCTCCAGATGTGCATCGGAAACTACTACTGGTCTTCCTGGGAACGATCAAATCGTAGACTGTTTGAGACATTACTCCCATGGAAGAAGGTGCGCATGGTGACTGTTGTATTCAATCCTAATGCAATTTCCGTGTTTCATCAACACTCTGATAGTCCACAGATTACAGAATGCCTCCAGATGTGCATCGGAAAATAATACTGGTCTTCCAGGGAACGATCAAAGCGTAGACTGTTAGAGAAATTACACCCATGGAGGAAAGTGCGCATAGTGACTGTTGTATTCAAACCCGATGCAATTTCTGTGTTTCATCAACACTCTGATAGTTTACACATTACAGAATTCCACCGGATGTGCATCGGAAACTACTACTGGTCTTCCAGGGATCGATCAAATCGTAGATTGTTTGAGACATAACTCCCGTGGAGGAAAGTGCGCATAGTGACTGTTGTATTCAATCCCGATGCAGTTTCTGTGTTTCATCAGCACTCTGTTAGTCCACAAATTACAGAATGCCTCCAGATGTTCATCGGAAACTACTACCGCTCTTCCAGGAAACGATCAAAGCGTAGACAGTTTGAGACATTACTTTTATGGAGGAATGTGCGCATGGTGACTGTTGTATTCAATCCCGATGCAATTTCTGTGTTTCATCAACACTCTGATAGTCCACAGATTACGGAATGGCTCCAGATGTGCATCGGTAACTACTACTGGTCTTCCAGGTTATGATCAAAGCGTAGATGGTCAGAGACATTACTCCCATGGAGGAAGGTGCGCATGGTGACTGTTGTATTCAATCCCGATGCATTTTCTGTGTTTCATCAACACTCTGATACTCCACAGATTACAGAATGCCTCCAAATGTGTATCGGAAACTACTACTGGTCTTCCAAGGAACGATCAAATCGTAGACTGTTTGAGACATTACTCCCATGGAGGAAAGTGCGCATGGTGACTGTTGTAATCAATCCCGATGCAATTTCTGTGTTTCATCAACACTCTGATAGTCCACAGATTACAGAATGCCTCCAGTTGTGCATCGGAAACTACTATTGGTCTTCCAGGGAACGATCAAAGCGTAGAGTGTTTGAGACATTACTTTCATGAACGAAAGTGAGCATTGTGACACTTGTATTCAATCCCGATGCAATTTCTGTGTTTCATCAACACTCTGATGGTCCACAGATAACAGAATGCCTCCAGATGTGCATCGGAAACTAATACTGGTCTTCCAGGGAACGATCAAAGCGTAGACTGTTAGAGAAATTACACCCATGGAGGAAAGTGCGCATAGTGACTGTTGTATTCAAACCCGATGCAATTTCTGTGTTTCATCAACACTCTGATAGTTTACACATTACAGAATGCGACCAGATGTGCATCTGAAACTACTACTGTTCTTCCAGGGAACGATCAAAGCATAGATGGTTTGAGACATTACTCCCGTGGAGGAGAGTGCGCATGGTGACTGTTGTATTCAATCCCGATGCAATTTCTGTGTTTCATCAACACTCTGATAGTCCACAGATAACAGAATGCCTCCAGATGTGCATCGGAAACTACTACTGGTCTTCCTGGGAACGATCAAATCGCAGACTGTTTGAGACATTACTCCCATGGAAGAAAGTGCGCATGGTGACTGTTGTATTCAATCCGGATGCAATTTCCGTGTTTCATCAACACTCTGATAGTCCACAGATTACAGAATTCCTCCAGATGTGCATCGGAAACTACTACTGGTCTTCCAGGGAACGATCAAAGCGTAGAGTGTTTGAGACATTACTTTATTGAAGGGAAGTGAGCATGGTGACTGTTGTATTCAATCCCGATGCATTTTCTGTGTTTCATCAACACTCTGATAGTCCACAGATAACAGAATGCCTCCAGATGTGCATCGGAAACTACTACTGGTCTTCCTGGGAACGATCAAATCGTAGACTGTTTGAGACGTTACTCCCATGGAAGAAAGTGCGCATGGTGACTGTTGTATTCAATCCGGATGCAATTTCCGTGTTTCATCAACACTCTGATAGTCCACAGATTACAGAATTCCTCCAGAAGTGCATCGGAAACTACTACTGGTCTTCCAGGGAACGATCAAAGCGTAGAGTGTTTGAGACATTACTTTAATGAAGGAAAGTGCGCATGGTGACTGTTGTATTCAATCCCGATGCAATTTCTGTGTTTCATCAACACTCTGATAGTCCACAGATAACAGAATGCCTCCAGATGTGCATCGGAAACTACTACTGGTCTTCCAGGGACCGATCAAAGCGTAAACTCTTTGAGACATTACTCCCATGGAGGAAAGTGCGCATGGTGACTGTTGTATTTAATCCCGATGCAATTTCTGTGTTTCATCAACATTCAGATAGTAAACAGATTACAGAATGCCTCCAGAAGTGCATCGGAAACTACTACTGGTCTTCCAGGGAACGATCAAAGCGTAGACTGTATGAGACATTACTTTTATGGAGGAATGTGCGCGTGGTGATTGTTGTATACTATCCCGATGCAATTTCTGTGTTTCATCAACACTCTGATAGTCCACAGATAACAGAATGCCTCCAGATGTGCATCGGAAACTAGTACTTGTCATCCAGGGAAAGATCAAAACGTAAACTCTTTCAGACATTACTACCATGGAGGAAATTGCGCATGGTGACTGTTGTATTCAATGACGATGCAATTTCTGTCTTTCATCAACATTTGGATAGTCCACAGATTACAGAATGCCTCCAGATGTGCATCGGAAACTACTACTGGTCGTCCAGGGAACGATCAAAGCGTAGACTGTTAGAGAAATTACACCCATGGAGGAAAGTGCGAATGGTGACTGTTGTATTCAATCCCGATGCAATTACTGTGTTTCATCAACACTTTGATGGTCTACACATTACAGAATGCCACCAGATGTGCATCGGAAACTACTACTGGTCTTCCAGGGATCGATCAAATCGTAGATTGTTTGAGACATAACTCCCGTGGAGGAAAGTGCGCATAGTGACTGTTGTATTCAATCCCGATGCAATTTCTGTGTTTCATCAACACTCTGATACTCCACAGATTACAGAATGCCTCCAAATGTGTATCGGAAACTACTACTGGTCTTCCAGGGAACGATCAAATCGTAGACTGTTTGAGACATTACTCCCATGGAGGAAAGTGCGCGTGGTGACTGTTGTAATCAATCCCGATGCAATTTCTGTGTTTCATCAACACTCTGATAGTCCACAGATTACAGAATGCCTCCAGTTGTGCATCGGAAACTACTATTGGTCTTCCAGGGAACGATCAAAGCGTAGAGTGTTTGAGACATTACTTTCATGAACGAAAGTGAGCATTGTGACAGTTGTATTCAATCCCGATGCAATTTCTGTGTTTCATCAACACTCTGATGGTCCACAGATAACAGAATGCCTCCAGATGTGCATCGGAAACTACTACTGGTCTTCCAAGGGACGATCGAAGCGTAAACCCTTTGAGACATTACTCCCATGGAGGAAAGTGCGCATGATGACTGTTGTATTCAATCCCGATGCATTTTCTGTGTTTCATCAACACTCTGTCAGTCCACAGATTACAGAATACCACCAGATGTGCATCGGAAACTACTACTGGTCTTCCAAGGGAAGATCAAAGCGTAGACTGTTTGAGACATAACTCCCGTGGAGGAAAGTGCCCCTGGAGACTGTTGCATTCAATCCCGATGCAATTTCTGTGTTTCATCAACACTCTGATAGTCCACAGATTACAGAATGCCACCAGATGTGCATCGGAAACTACTACTGGTCTTCCAGGGAACGATCAAAGCGTAGATTGTTTGAGATATTACTCCCGTACAGGAAAGTGCGCATGGTGACTCTTGTATTCAATCCCGATTGCAATTTCTGTGTTTCATCAACACTCTGATAGTCCATAGATAACAGAATGACTCCGGATGTGCATCGGAAACTTCTACTGGTCTTCCAGGGAACGATCAAAGCGTAAACTCTTTGAGACATTACTGCCATGGAGGAAAGTGCGCATGGTGACTGTTGTATTCAATCCCGATGCAATTTCTGTGTTTCATCAACATTCTGATAGTCCACAGATTACAGAATGCCTCCAGATGTGCATCGGAAGCTACTACTGGTCTTCCAGGGAACGATCAAAGCGTAGACTGTTTAAACCATTACTCCCATAGAGGAAAGTGTGCATGGTGACTGTTGTATTCAAACCCGATGCAATTTCTGTGTTTCATCAACACTCTGATGGTCCACAGATTACAGAATGCCTCCAGATGTGCATCGGGAACTACTACTGGTCTTCCAGGGAACGATCAAAGCGTAGACTCGTTAAGACATTACTCCCATGGAGGAAATTGCGCATGGTGACTGTTGTATTCAATGACGATGCAATTTCTGTCTTTCATCCACATTTTGATAGTCCACAGATTACGGAATGCCTCCAGATGTGCATCGGAAACTACTACTGGTCTTCCAGGGAACGATCAAAGCGTTGACTGTTAGAGAAATTACACCCATGGAGGAAAGTGCGAATGGTGACTGTTGTATTCAATCCCGATGCAATTACTGTATTTCATCAACACTTTGATGGTCTACACGTTACAGAATGCCACCAGATGTGCATCGGAAACTACTACTGGTCTCCCAGGGAACGATCAAATCGTAGAATGTTTGAGACATAACTCCCGTGTAGGAAAGTGCGCATGGTGACTGTTGTATTCAATCCCGATGCATTTTCTGTGTTTCATCAGCACTCTGATAGTCCACAAATTACAGAATGCCTCCATATGTTCATCGGAAACTACTACCGCTCTTCGAGGAAATAATCAAAGCGTAGACAGTTTGCCACATTACTTTTTGGAGGAATGTGCGCATGGTGACTGTTGTATTCAATCCCGATGCAATTTCTGTGTTTCATCAACACTCTGATAGTCCACAGATTACGGACTGCCTCCAGATGTGCATCGGTAACTACTACTGGTCTTCCAGGTTATGATCAAAGCGTAGACGGTTAGAGACATTACTCCCATGGAGGAAAGTGCGCATGGTGACTGTTGTATTCAATCCCGATACAATTTCTGTGTTTCATCAACACTCTGATAGTCCATAGATTACAGAATGCCTCCAGATGTGCATCGGTAACTACTACTGGTCTTCCAGGGAACGATCAAAGCATAGACTGTTTGAGACATTACTCCCATGGAGGAAAGTGCGCATGGTGACTGTTGTAATCAATCCCGATGCAATTTCTGTGTTTCATCAACACTCTGATAGTCTACACATTACAGAATGCGACCAGATGTGCATCGGAAACTACCACTGGTCTTCCAGGGAACGATCAAAGCGTAGATTGTTTGAGATATTACTCCCGTACAGGAAAGTGCGCATGGTGACTGTTGTATTCAATCCCGATGCAATTTCTGTGTTTCATCAACACTCTGATAGTCCATAGATAACAGAATGCCTCCAGATGTGCATCGAAACTACTACTGGTCTTCCAGGGAACGATCAAAGCGTAAACTCTTTGAGACATTACTGCTATGGAGGAAAGTGCACATGGTCACTGTTGTATTCAATCCCGATGCAATTTCTGTGTTTCATCAACATTCTGATAGTCCACAGATTACAGAATGCCTCCAGATGTGCATCGGAAACTACTACTGGTCTTCCAGGGAACGATCAAAGCGTAGATTGTTTGAGACATTACTCCCGTACAGGAAAGTGCGCATGGTGACTGTTGTATTCAATCCCGATGCATTTTCTGTGTTTCATCAGCACTCTGATAGTCCACAAATTACAGAATGCCTCCAGATGTTCATCGGAAACTACTACCGCTCTTCCAGGAAACGATCAATGCGTAGACAGTTTGAGACATTACTTTTATGGAGGAATGTGCGCATGGTGACTGTTGTATTCAATCCCGATGCAATTTCTGTGTTTCATCAACACTCTGATAGTCCACAGATTACGGAATGCCTCCAGATGTGCATCGGTAACTACTACTGGTCTTCCAGGTTAAGATCAAAGCGTAGATGGTCAGAGACATTACTCCCATGGAGGAAGGTGCGCATGGTGACTGTTGTATTCAATCCCGATGCAATTTCTGTGTTTCATCAACACTCTGATACTCCACAGATTACAGAATGCCTCCAAATGTGTATCGGAAACTACTACTGGTCTTCCTGGGAACGATCAAATCGTAGACTGTTTGAGACATTACTCCCATGGAGGAAAGTGCGCAAGATGACTGTTGTAATCAATCCCGATGCAATTTCTGTGTTTCATCAACACTCTGATAGTTCACAGATTACAGAATGCCTCCAGTTGTGCATCGGAAACTACTATTGGTCTTCCAGGGAACGATCAAAGCGTAGAGTGTTTGAGACATTACTTTCATGAACGAAAGTGAGCATGGTGACTGTTGTATTCAATCCCGATGCAATTTTTGTGTTTCATCAACACTCTGATGGTCCACAGATAACAGAATGCCTCCAGATGTGCGTCGGAAACTACTACTGGTCTTCCAAGGGACGATCAAAGCGTAAACTCTTTGAGACATTACTCCCATGGAGGAAAGTGCGCAAGATGACTGTTGTATTCAATCCCGATGCATTTTCTGTGTTTCATCAACACTCTGTCAGTCCACAGATTACAGAATGCCACCAGATGTGCATCGGAAACTACTACTGGTCTTCCAAGGGACGATCAATGCGTAGACTGTTTGAGACATAACTCCCGTGGAGGAAAGTGCGCCTGGAGACTGTTGCATTCAATCCCGATGCAATTTCTGTGTTTCATCAACACTCTGATAGTCCACAGATTACAGAATGCCACCAGATGTGCATCGGAAACTACTACTGGTCTTCCAGGGAACGATCAAAGCGTAGACTGTTTGAGACATAACTCCCATGGAGGAAAGTGCGCATGGTGACTGTTGTATTCAATCCCGATGGAATTACTGTGTTTCATCAACACTCTGATAGTCTACACATTACAGAATGCGACCAGATGTGCATCGGAAACTACTACTGGTCTTCCTGGGAACGATCAAAGCGTAGATTGTTTGAGATATTACTCCCGTACAGGAAAGTGCGCATGGTGACTCTTGTATTCAATCCCGATTGCAATTTCTGTGTTTCATCAACACTCTGATAGTCCATAGATAACAGAATGACTCCGGATGTGCATCGGAAACTACTACTGGTCTTCCAGGGAACGATCAAAGCGTAAACTCTTTGAGACATTACTGCCATGGAGGAAAGTGCGCATGGTGACTGTTGTATTCAATCCCGATGCAATTTCTGTGTTTCATCAACATTCTGATAGTCCACAGATTACAGAATGCCTCCAGATGTGCATCGGAAGCTACTACTGGTCTTCCAGGGAACGATCAAAGCGTAGACTGTTTAAACCATTACTCCCATAGAGGAAAGTGTGCATGGTGACTGTTGTATTCAAACCCGATGCAATTTCTGTGTTTCATCAACACTCTGATGGTCCACAGATTACAGAATGCCTCCAGATGTGCATCGGGAACTACTACTGGTCTTCCAGGGAACGATCAAAGCGTAGACTCGTTAAGACATTACTCCCATGGAGGAAATTGCGCATGGTGACTGTTGTATTCAATGACGATGCAATTTCTGTCTTTCATCCACATTTTGATAGTCCACAGATTACGGAATGCCTCCAGATGTGCATCGGAAACTACTACTGGTCTTCCAGGGAACGATCAAAGCGTTGACTGTTAGAGAAATTACACCCATGGAGGAAAGTGCGAAT
This sequence comes from Schistocerca gregaria, assembly GCF_023897955.1. NCBI lineage: Eukaryota > Metazoa > Arthropoda > Insecta > Orthoptera > Acrididae > Schistocerca > Schistocerca gregaria. The sequence continues at coordinate 2,537,028 of NW_026061706.1, forward strand.
GGTGACTGTTGTATTCAATCCCGATGCAATTACTGTATTTCATCAACACTTTGATGGTCTACACGTTACAGAATGCCACCAGATGTGCATCGGAAACTACTACTGGTCTCCCAGGGAACGATCAAATCGTAGAATGTTTGAGACATAACTCCCGTGTAGGAAAGTGCGCATGGTGACTGTTGTATTCAATCCCGATGCATTTTCTGTGTTTCATCAGCACTCTGATAGTCCACAAATTACAGAATGCCTCCATATGTTCATCGGAAACTACTACCGCTCTTCGAGGAAATGATCAAAGCGTAGACAGTTTGCCACATTACTTTTTGGAGGAATGTGCGCATGGTGACTGTTGTATTCAATCCCGATGCAATTTCTGTGTTTCATCAACACTCTGATAGTCCACAGATTACGGACTGCCTCCAGATGTGCATCGGTAACTACTACTGGTCTTCCAGGTTATGATCAAAGCGTAGACGGTTAGAGACATTACTCCCATGGAGGAAAGTGCGCATGGTGACTGTTGTATTCAATCCCGATACAATTTCTGTGTTTCATCAACACTCTGATAGTCCATAGATTACAGAATTCCTCCAGATGTGCATCGGTAACTACTACTGGTCTTCCAGGGAACGATCAAAGCATAGACTGTTTGAGACATTACTCCCATGGAGGAAAGTGCGCATGGTGACTGTTGTAATCAATCCCGATGCAATTTCTGTGTTTCATCAACACTCTGATAGTCTACACATTACAGAATGCGACCAGATGTGCATCGGAAACTACCACTGGTCTTCCAGGGAACGATCAAAGCGTAGATTGTTTGAGATATTACTCCCGTACAGGAAAGTGCGCATGGTGACTGTTGTATTCAATCCCGATGCAATTTCTGTGTTTCATCAACACTCTGATAGTCCATAGATAACAGAATGCCTCCAGATGTGCATCGAAACTACTACTGGTCTTCCAGGGAACGATCAAAGCGTAAACTCTTTGAGACATTACTGCTATGGAGGAAAGTGCACATGGTCACTGTTGTATTCAATCCCGATGCAATTTCTGTGTTTCATCAACATTCTGATAGTCCACAGATTACAGAATGCCTCCAGATGTGCATCGGAAACTACTACTGGTCTTCCAGGGAACGATCAAAGCGTAGATTGTTTGAGACATTACTCCCGTACAGGAAAGTGCGCATGGTGACTGTTGTATTCAATCCCGATGCATTTTCTGTGTTTCATCAGCACTCTGATAGTCCACAAATTACAGAATGCCTCCAGATGTTCATCGGAAACTACTACCGCTCTTCCAGGAAACGATCAATGCGTAGACAGTTTGAGACATTACTTTTATGGAGGAATGTGCGCATGGTGACTGTTGTATTCAATCCCGATGCAATTTCTGTGTTTCATCAACACTCTGATAGTCCACAGATTACGGAATGCCTCCAGATGTGCATCGGTAACTACTACTGGTCTTCCAGGTTAAGATCAAAGCGTAGATGGTCAGAGACATTACTCCCATGGAGGAAGGTGCGCATGGTGACTGTTGTATTCAATCCCGATGCAATTTCTGTGTTTCATCAACACTCTGATACTCCACAGATTACAGAATGCCTCCAAATGTGTATCGGAAACTACTACTGGTCTTCCTGGGAACGATCAAATCGTAGACTGTTTGAGACATTACTCCCATGGAGGAAAGTGCGCAAGATGACTGTTGTAATCAATCCCGATGCAATTTCTGTGTTTCATCAACTCTCTGATAGTTCACAGATTACAGAATGCCTCCAGTTGTGCATCGGAAACTACTATTGGTCTTCCAGGGAACGATCAAAGCGTAGAGTGTTTGAGACATTACTTTCATGAACGAAAGTGAGCATGGTGACTGTTGTATTCAATCCCGATGCAATTTTTGTGTTTCATCAACACTCTGATGGTCCACAGATAACAGAATGCCTCCAGATGTGCGTCGGAAACTACTACTGGTCTTCCAAGGGACGATCAAAGCGTAAACTCTTTGAGACATTACTCCCATGGAGGAAAGTGCGCAAGATGACTGTTGTATTCAATCCCGATGCATTTTCTGTGTTTCATCAACACTCTGTCAGTCCACAGATTACAGAATGCCACCAGATGTGCATCGGAAACTACTACTGGTCTTCCAAGGGACGATCAATGCGTAGACTGTTTGAGACATAAGTCCCGTGGAGGAAAGTGCGCCTGGAGACTGTTGCATTCAATCCCGATGCAATTTCTGTGTTTCATCAACACTCTGATAGTCCACAGATTACAGAATGCCACCAGATGTGCATCGGAAACTACTACTGGTCTTCCAGGGAACGATCAAAGCGTAGACTGTTTGAGACATAACTCCCATGGAGGAAAGTGCGCATGGTGACTGTTGTATTCAATCCCGATGGAATTACTGTGTTTCATCAACACTCTGATAGTCTACACATTACAGAATGCGACCAGATGTGCATCGGAAACTACTACTGGTCTTCCTGGGAACGATCAAAGCGTAGATTGTTTGAGATATTACTCCCGTACAGGAAAGTGCGCATGGTGACTCTTGTATTCAATCCCGATTGCAATTTCTGTGTTTCATCAACACTCTGATAGTCCATAGATAACAGAATGACTCCGGATGTGCATCGGAAACTACTACTGGTCTTCCAGGGAACGATCAAAGCGTAAACTCTTTGAGACATTACTGCCATGGAGGAAAGTGCGCATGGTGACTGTTGTATTCAATCCCGATGCAATTTCTGTGTTTCATCAACATTCTGATAGTCCACAGATTACAGAATGCCTCCAGATGTGCATCGGAAGCTACTACTGGTCTTCCAGGGAACGATCAAAGCGTAGACTGTTTAAACCATTACTCCCATAGAGGAAAGTGTGCATGGTGACTGTTGTATTCAAACCCGATGCAATTTCTGTGTTTCATCAACACTCTGATGGTCCACAGATTACAGAATGCCTCCAGATGTGCATCGGGAACTACTACTGGTCTTCCAGGGAACGATCAAAGCGTAGACTGCTTGAGATATTACTTTTATGGAGTAATGTGCGCATGGTGACTGTTGTATTCAATATCGATGCAATTTCTGTGTTTCATCAACACTCTGATAGTCCACAGATTAGAGAATGCCTCCAGATGTGCATCGGAAACTGCTACTGGTCTTCCAGGGAACGATCAAAACGTAAACTCGTTGAGACATTACTCCCATGGAGGAAATTGCGCATCGTGACTGTTGTATTCAATCCCGATGCATTTTCTGTCTTTCATCAACACTCTGATAGTCCACAGGTTACAGAATGACTCCAGATGTGCATCGGAACCTACTACTGGTCTTCGTGGGAACGATCAAAGCGTAGACTGTTTGAGACATTATTCCCATGGAGGAAAGTGCGCATGGTGACTGTTGTATTCAATCCCGATGCATTTTCCGTGTTTCATCAACACTCTGATCGTCCACAGATTACAGAATGCCTCCAGATGTGCATCGGAAACAACTACTGGACTTCCAGGGAACGATCAAAGCGTAGACTGTTTAAGACATTACTCCCATGGAGGAAAGTGCGCATGGTGACTGTTGTATTCAATCCCGATGCAATTTCTGTGTTTCATCAACACTCTGATGGTCCACAGATTACAGAATGCCTCCAGATGTACATCGGAACTACTACTGGTCTTCCAGGGAACCATCAATGCGTAGACTGCTTGAGACATTACTTTTATGGAGTAATGTGAGCATGATGACTGTTGTATTCAATCCCGATGCATTTTCTGTGTTTCATCAACACTCTGTCAGTCCACAGATTTCTGAATGAGACCAGATGTGCATCGGAAGCTGCTACTGGTCTTCCAGGGAACGATCGAAGCGTAAACTCGTTGAGACATTACTCCCATGGAGGAAAATGCGCATGGTGACTGTTGTAATCAATCCCGATGCATTTTCTGTGTTTCATCAACACTCTGACAGTCCACAGATTACAGAATGCCACGAGGTGTGGATCGGAAACTACTACTGGTCTTTCAGGGAACGATGGAAGCGTAGACTGTTTCAGACATTACTCCCATGGAGGAAAGTGCGGATGGTGACTGTTGTATTCAATCCCAATGCAATTTCTGTGTTTCATCAACACTCTGATAGTCCACAGATTACAGAATGCCACCAGATGAGCATCGGAAACTACTGCTGGTCTTCCAGGGAACGATCAAAGCGTAGACATTTTGAGACATTACTTTTATGGAGGAATGTGCGCATGGTGACTGTTGTATTCAATCCCGATGCAATTTCTGTGTTTCATCAACACTCTAATAGTCTACATATTACAGAATGCATCCAGATGTGCATTGGAAACTGGTACTGGTCTTCCAGGGAACGATCAAAGCGTAAACTCTTTGAGACATTACTCCCATGGAGGGAAGTGCGCATGGTGACTGTTGTATTCAATCCCGATGCATTTTCTGTGTTTCATCAACACTCTGATAGTCCACCGATTACAGAATGCCAAGAGATGTGGATCGGAAACTACTACTGGTCTTCCGGGGAACGATGGAGGCGTAGACTGTTTCAGACATTACTCCCATGGAGGAAAGTGCGGATGGTGACTCTTGTATTCAATACCAATGCAATTACTGTGTTTCATCAGAACTCAGATAGTCCACAGATTACAGAATGCCACCAGATGTGCATCGGAAACTACTACTGGTCTTCCAGGGAACGATCAAAGCGTAGACTGTTTGAGACACTACTTTTATGGAGGAATGTGCGTACAATGACTGTAGTATTCAATCCCGAAGCAATTACTGTGTTTCATCAGCACTCTGATAGTCCACAGATTACAGAATGCCTCCAGATGTGCATCGGAAACTACTACTGGTCTTCCAGGGAACGATCAAAACGTATACTCTTTGAGACATTACTCCCATGGAGGAAATTGCGCATTGTGAATGTTGTATTCACTCCCGATGCATTTTCTGTCTTTCATCAACACTCTGATAGTCGACAGGTTACAGAATGACTCCAGATGTGCATCGGAAACTACTACTGGTCTTCCAGGGAACGATCAAAGCGTAGAGTGTTTGAGAATTACTCCCATGGAGGAAAGTGCGCATGGTGACTGTTGTATTCAATCCCGATGTAACTTCAGTGTTTCATCAACACTCTGATACGCCGCAGATTACAGAATGCCTCCAGATGTGCATCGGAAACTACTACTTGTCTTCCAGGGAACGATCAAAGCGTAGACTGTTTGTGACATTACTCCCATGGAGGAAAGTGCGCATGGTGATTGTTGTATTCAATCCCGATGCAATTTCTGTGTTTCATCAACACCCTGAAAGTCCACAGATTACAGAATGCCTCCAGATGTGCATCGGAAACTACTACTGGTCTTCCAGGGAACGATCAAAGTGTAGACTGTTTGAAACATTACTGCCATGGAGGAAAGTGCGCATGGTGACTGTTGTATGCAATTCCGATGCAATTTCTGTGTTTCATCAACACTCTGATAGTCCGCAGATTACAGAATACCTCCAGATGTGCATCGGAAACTACTACTGGTCTTCCAGGGAGCGATCAAAGCGTAGACTGTTTGAGACATTACTTTTATGGAGGAATGTGCGCATGGTGATTGTTGTATGCAATCCCGATGCAATTTCTGTGTTTCATCAACACTCTGATAGTTCACAGATTACAGAATACCTCCAGATGTGCATCGGAAACTACTACTGGTCTTCCAGGGAACGATCAAAGCGTAGACTGTTTAAACCATTACTCCCATGGAGGGAAGTGCGCATGGTGATTGTTGTATTCAATCCCGATGCAATTTCTGTGTTTCATCAACACTCTGATAGTCCACAGATAACAGAATGCCTCCAGATGTGCATCGGAAACTACTACTGGTCTTCCTGGGAACGATCAAATCGTGGACTGTTTAGACATTACTAGCATGGAAGAAAGTGCGCATGGTGACTGTTGTATTCAATCCGGATGCAATTTCCGTGTTTCATCAACACTCTGATAGTCCACAGATTACAGAATTCCTCCAGATGTGCATCGGAAATTACTACTGGTCTTCCAGGGAACGATCAAAGCGTAGAGTGTTTGAGACTTTACTTTAATGAAGGAAAGTGAGCATGGTGACTGTTGTATTCAATCCCGATGCATTTTCTGTGTTTCATCAACACTCTGATAGTCCACAGATAACAGAAAGCCTCCAGATGTGCATCGGAAACTACTACTGGTCTTCCTGGGAACGATCAAATCGTAGACTGTTTGAGACATTACTCCCATGGAAGAAAGTGCGCATGGTGACTGTTGTATTCAATCCGGATGCAATTTCTGTGTTTCATCAACACTCTGATAGTCCACAGATTACAGAATTCCTAAAGAAGTGCATCGGAAACTACTACTGGTCTTCCAGGGAACGATCAAAGCGTAGAGTGTTTGAGACATTACTGTAATGAAGGAAAGTGAGCATGGTGACTGTTGTATTCAATCCCGATGCAATTTCTGTGTTTCATCAACACTCTGATAGTCCACAGATAACAGAATGCCTCCAGATGTGCATCGGAAACTACTACTGGTCTTCCAGGGAACGATCAAAGCGTAAACTCTTTGAGACAATACTCCCATGGAGGAAAGTGCGCATGGTGACTGTTGTATTCAATCCCGATGCAATTTCTGTGTTTCATCAACATTCTGATAGTAAACAGATTACAGAATGCCTCCAGAAGTGCATCGGAAACTACTACTGGTCTTCCAGGGAACGATCAAAGCGTAGACTGTATGAGACATTACTTTCATGGAGGAATGTGCGCGTGGTGATTGTTGTATACTATCCCGATGCAATTTCTGTATTTCATCAACACTCTGATAGTCCACAGATAACAGAATGCCTCCAGATGTGCATCGGAAACTCCTACTTGTCATCCAGGGAAAGATCAAACGTAAACTCTTTGAGACATTACTACCATGGAGGAAATTGCGCATGGTGACTGTTGTATTCAATGACGATGCAATTTCTGTCTTTCATCAACATTCTGATAGTCCACAGATTACAGAATGCCTCCAGATGTGCATCGGAAACTACTACTGGTCTTCCAGGGAACGATCAAAGCGTAGACTGTTAGAGAAATTACACCCATGGAGGAAAGTGCGAATGGTGACTGTTGTATTCAATCCCGATGCAATTACTGTGTTTCATCAACACTTTGATGGTCTACATATTACAGAATGCCACCAGATGTGCATCGGAAACTACTACTGGTCTTCCAGGGAACGATCAAATCGTAGATTGTTTGAGACATAACTCCCGTGGAGGAAAGTGCGCATAGTGACTGTTGTATTCAATCCCGATGCATTTTCTGTGTTTCATCAGCACTCTGATAGTCCACAAATTACAGAATGCCTCCAGATGTTCATCGGAAACTACTACCGCTCTTCCAGGAAACGATCAAACCGTAGACAGTTTGAGACATTACTTTTATGGAGGAATGTGCGCATGGTGACTGCTGTATTCAATCCCGATGCAATTTCTGTGTTTCATCAACACTCTGATAGTCCAAAGATTACGGAATGCCTCCAGATGTGCATCGGTAACTACTACTGGTCTTCCAGGTTATGATCAAAGCGTAGATGGTTAGAGACATTACTCCCATGGAGGAAGGTGCGCATGGTGACTGTTGTATTCAATCCCGATGCAATTTCTGTGTTTCATCAACACTCTGATACCCCACAGATTACAGAATGCCTCCAAATGTGTATCGGAATCTACTACTGGTCTTCCTGGGAACGATAAAATCGTAGACTGTTTGAGACATTACTCCCATGGAGGAAAGTGCGCATGGTGACTGTTGTAATCAATCCCGATGCAATTTCTGTGTTTCATCAACACTCTGATAGTCCACAGATCACAGAATGCCTCCAGTTGTGCATCGGAAACTACTATTGGTCTTCCAGGGAACGATCAAAGCGTAGATTGTTTGAGACATTACTTTCATGAACGAAAGTGAGCATGGTGACTGTTGTATTCAATCCCGATGCAATTTCTGTGTTTCATCAACACTCTGATGGTCCACAGATAACAGAATGCCTCCAGATGTGCATCGGAAACTACTTCTGGTCTTCCAAGGGACGATCAAAGCGTAAACTCTTTGAGATATTACTCCCATGGAGGAAAGTGCGCATGATGACTGTTGGATTCAATCCCGATGCATTTTCTGTATTTCATCAACACTCTGTCAGTCCACAGATTACAGAATGCCACCAGATGTGCATCGGAAACTACTACTGGTCTTCCAAGGGACGATCAAATCGTAGACTGTTTGAGACATAACTCCCGTGGAGGAAAGTGCACCTGGAGACGGTTGTATTCAATGCCGATGCAATTTCTGTGTTTCATCAACACTCTGATAGTCCACAGATTACAGAATGCCACCAGATGTGCATCGGAAACTACTACTGGTCTTCCAGGGAACGATCAAAGCGTAGACTGTTTGAGACATTACTCCCATGGAGGAAAGTGCGCATGGTGACTGTTGTATTCAATCCCGATGGAATTACTGTGTTTCATCAACACTCTGATAGTCTACACATTACAGAATGCGACCAGATGTGCATCGGAAACTACAACTGGTCTTCCAGGGAACGATCAAAGCGTAGATTGTTTGAGATATTACTCCCGTACAGGAAAGTGCGCATGGTGACTCTTGTATTCCATCCCGATTGCAATTTCTGTGTTTCATCAACACTCTGATAGTCCATAGATAACAGAATGACTCCGGATGTGCATCGGAAACTACTACTGGTCTTCCAGGGAACGATCAAAGCGTAAACTCTTTGAGACATTACTGCCATGGAGGAAAGTGCGCATGGTGACTGTTGTATACAATCCCGATGCAATTTCTGTGTTTCATCAACATTCTGATAGTCCACAGATTACAGAATGCCTCCAGATGTGCATCGGAAGCTACTACTGGTCTTCCAGGGAACGATCAAAGCGTAGACTGTTTAAACCATTACTCCCATGGAGGAAAGTGTGCATGGTGACTGTTGTATTCAATCCCGATGCAATTTCTGTGTTTTATCAACACTCTGATGGTCCACAGATTACAGAATGCCACCAGATGTGCATCGGGAACTACTACTGGTCTTCCAGGGAACGATCAAAGCGTAGACAGCTTGAGACATTACTTTTATGGAGTAATGTGCGCATGGTGACTGTTGTATTTAATATCGATGCAATTTCTGTGTTTCATCAACACTCTGATAGTCCACAGATTTCAGAATGCCTCCAGATGTGCATCGGAAACTGCTACTGGTCTTCCAGGGAACGATCAAAACGTAAACTCGTTGAGACATTACTCCCATGGAGGAAATTGCGCATGGTGACTGTTGTATTCAATGACGATGCAATTTCTGTCTTTCATCAACATTCTGATAGTCCACAGATTACGGAATGCCTCCAGATGTGCATCGGAAACTACTACTGGTCTTCCAGGGAACGATCAAAGCGTAGACAGTTAGAGAAATTACACCCATGGAGGAAATTGCGCATGGTGACTGTTGTATTCAATGACGATGCAATTTCTGTCTTTCATCAACATTCTGATAGTCCACAAATTACACAATGCCTCCATATGTTCATCGGAAACTACTACCGCTCTTCCAGGAAACGATCAAAACGTAGACAGTTTGCCACATTACTTTTATGGAGGAATGTGCGCATGGTGACTGTTGTATTCAATCCCGATGCAATTTCTGTGTTTCATCAACACTCTGATAGTCCACAGATTACGGAATGCCTCCAGATGTGCATCGGTAACTACTACTGGTCTTCCAGGTTATGATCAAAGCGTAGACGGTTAGAGACATTACTCCCATGGAGGAAAGTACGCATGGTGACTGTTGTATTCAATCCCGATACAATTTCTGTGTTTCATCAACACTCTGATAGTCCACAGATTACAGAATGCCTCCAGATGTGCATCGGTAACTACTACTGGTCTTCCAGGGAACGATCAAAGCATAGACTGTTTGAGACATTACTCCCATGGAGGAAAGTGCGCATGGTGACGGTTGTAATCAATCCCGATGCAATTTCTGTGTTTCATCAACACTCTGATAGTCTACACATTACAGAATGCGACCAGATGTGCATCGGAAACTACCACTGGTCTTCCAGGGAACGATCAAAGCGTAGATTGTTTGAGATATTACTCCCATACAGGAAAGTGCGCATGGTGACTGTTGTATTCAATCCCGATGCAATTTCTGTGTTTCATCAACACTCTGATAGTCCATAGATAACAGAATGCCTCCAGATGTGCATCGAAACTACTACTGGTCGTCCAGGGAACGATCAAAGCGTAAACTCTTTGAGACATTACTGCTATGGAGGAAAGTGCGCATGGTGACTGTTGTATTCAATCCCGATGCAATTTCTGTGTTTCATGAACATTCTGATAGTCCACAGATTACAGAATGCCTCCAGATGTGCATCGGAAACTACTACTGGTCTTCCAGGGAACGATCAAAGCGTAGATTGTTTGAGACATTACTCCCGTACAGGAAAGTGCGCATGGTGACTGTTGTATTCAATCCCGATGCAATTTCTGTGTTTCATCAACACTCTGATGGGCCACTGATTACAGAATGCCTCCAGATGTGCATCGGGAACTACTCCTGGTCTTCCAGGGAACGATCAAAGCGTAGACTGCTTGAGACATTACTTTTATAGAGTATGTGCGCATGGTGACTGTTGTATTCAATATCGATGTAATTTCTGTGTTTCATCAACACTCTGATATTCCACAGATTTCAGAATGCCTCCAGATGTGCATCGGAAACTGCTACTGGTCTTCCAGGGAACGATCAAAGCGTAAACTCGTTGAGACATTACTCCCATGGAGGAAAGTGCGTATGGTGACTGTTGTATTCAATCCCAATGCATTTTCTGTGTTTCATCAACACTCTGACAGTCCACAGATTGCAGAATGCCACGAGGTGTGGATCGGAAACTACTACTGGTCTTCCAGGGAACGATGAAAGCGTTGACTGTTTCAGACATTACTCCCATGGAGGAAAGTGGGGATGGTGACTGTTGTATTCAATCCCAATGCAATTTCTGTGTTTCATCAACACTCTGATAGTCCACAGATTACAGAATGCCACCAGATGTGCATCGGAAACTACTGCTGGTCTTCCAGGGAACGATCAAAGCGTAGACTGTTTGAGACAGTACTTTTATGGAGGAATGTGAATACGATGACTGTTGTATTCAATCCCGAAGCAACTACTGTGTTTCATCAGCACTCTGATAGTCCACAGATTACAGACTACCTCCAGATGTGCTTCGTAAACTACTACTGGTCTTCCAGGGAACGATCAAAACGTATACTCTTTGAGACATTACTCCCATGGAGGAAATTGCGCATCGTGACTGTTGTATTCAATCCCGATGCATTTTCTGTCTTTCATCAACACTCTGATAGTCCACAGGTTACAGAATGACTCCAGATGTGAATCGGAACCTACTACTGGTCTTCGTGGGAACGATCAAAGCGTAGACTGTTTGAGACATTATTCCCATGGAGGAAAGTGCGCATGGTGACTGTTGTATTCAATCCCAATGCAATTTCTGTGTTTCATCAACACTCTGATAGTCCACAGATTACAGAATGCCACCAGATGTGCATCGGAAACTACTGCTGGTCTTCCAGGGAACGATCAAAGCGTAGACTGTTTGAGACAGTACTTTTATGGAGGAATGTGAATACGATGACTGTTGTATTCAATCCCGAAGCAACTACTGTGTTTCATCAGCACTCTGATAGTCCACAGATTACAGACTACCTCCAGATGTGCTTCGCAAACTACTACTGGTCTTCCAGGGAACGATCAAAACGTATACTCTTTGAGACATTACTCCCATGGAGGAAATTGCGCATCGTGACTGTTGTATTCAATCCCGATGCATTTTCTGTCTTTCATCAACACTCTGATAGTCCACAGGTTACAGAATGACTCCAGATGTGCATCGGAACCTACTACTGGTCTTCGTGGGAACGATCAAAGCGTGGACTGTTTGAGACATTATTCCCATGGAGGAAAGTGCGCATGGTGACTGTTGTATTCAATCCCGATGCATTTTCCGTGTTTCATCAACACTCTGATCGTCCACAGATTACAGAATGCCTCCAGATGTGCATCGGAAACAACTACTGGACTTCCAGGGAACGATCAAAGCGTAGACTGTTTAAGACATTACTCCCATGGAGGAAAGTGCGCATGGTGACTGTTGTATTCAATCCCGATGCAATTTCTGTGTTTCATCAACACTCTGATGGTCCACAGATTACAGAATGCCTCCAGATGAACATCGGGAACTACTACTGGTCTTCCAGGGAACCATCAAAGCGTAGACTGCTTGAGACATTACTTTTATGGAGTAATGTGCGCATGGTGACTGTTGTATTCAATATCGATGCAATTTCTGTGTTTCATCAACACTCTGATAGTCCACAGATTTCAGAATGAGACCAGATGTGCATCGGAAACTGCTACTGGTCTTCCGGGGAACGATCGAAGCGTAAACTCTTTGAGACATTACTCCCATGGAGGGAAGTGCGCATGGTGACTGTTGTATTCAATCCCGATGCATTTTCTGTGTTTCATCAACACTCTGATAGTCCACCGATTACAGAATGCCAAGAGATGTGGATCGGAAACTACTACTGGTCTTCCGGGGAACGATGGAGGCGTAGACTGTTTCAGACATTACTCCCATGGAGGAAAGTGCGGATGGTGACTGTTGTATTCAATACCAATGCAATTACTGTGTTTCGTCAAAACTCTGATAGTCCACAGATTACAGAATGCCACCAGATGTGCATCGGAAACTACTACTGGTCTTCCAGGGAACGATCAAAGCGTAGACTGTTTGAGAATTACTCCCATGGAGGAAAGTGCGCATGGTGACTGTTGTATTCAATCCCGATGTAATTTCAGTGTTTCATCAACACTCTGATACGCCGCAGATTACAGAATGCCTCCAGATGTGCATCGGAAACTACTACTTGTCTTCCAGGGAACGATCAAAGCGTAGACTGTTTGTGACATTACTCCCATGGAGGAAAGTGAGCATGGTGATTGTTGTATTCAATCCCGATGCAATTTCTGTGTTTCATCAACACCCTGAAAGTCCACAGATTACAGAATGCCTCCAGATGTGCATCGGAAACTACTACTGGTCTTCCAGGGAACGATCAAAGCGTAGACTGTTTGAGACATTACTGCCATGGAGGAAAGTGCGCATGGTGACTGTTGTATGCAATCCCGATGCAATTTCTGTGTTTCATCAACACTCTGACAGTCCACAGATTACAGGATACCTCCAGATGTGCATCGGAAACTACTACTGGTCTTCCAGGGAGCGATCAAAGCGTAGACTGTTTGAGACATTACCTTTATGGAGGAATGTGCGCATGGTGATTGTTGTATTCAATCCCGATGCAATTTCTGTGTTTCATAAACACTCTGATACTCCACAGATTACAGAATGCCTCCAGATGTGCATCGGAAACTACTACTGGCCTTCCAGGGTACGATCAAATCGTAGACGGTTTGAGACATAACTCCCGTGAAGGAAAGTGCGCATGGTGACTGTTGTATTCAATCCCGATGCAATTTCTGTGTTTCATCAACACTCTGATAGTCTACACATTACAGAATGCGACCAGATGTGCATCTGAAACTACTACTGGTCTTCCAAAGAACAATCAAAGTTTAGACTGTTTGAGACATTACTGTCATGGAGGAAAGTGCGCATGGTGACTGTTGTATTCAATCCCGATGCAATTTCTGTGTTTCATCAACACTCTGACACCCCACAGATTACAGAATGCCTCCAAATGTGCATCGGAAACTACTACTGGTCTTCCTCTGAACGATCAAACCGTAGACTGTTTGAGACATTACTCCCATGGAAGAAAGTGCGCATGGTGACTGTTGTATTCAATCCCGATGCAATTTCTGTGTCTCATCAACACTCTGATAGTCCACAGATAACAGAATGTCTCCAGATGTGCATCGGAAACTACTACTGGTCTTCCAGGGAACGATCAAAGCGTAAACTCTTTGAGACATTACTCCCATGGAGGAAAGTGCGCATGGTGAATGTTGTATTCAATCCCGATGCAATTTCTGTGTTTCATCAACATTTTGATAGTCCACAGATTACAGAATGCCTCCAGATGTGCATCGGAAACTACTACTGGTCTTCCAGGGAACGGATAAAGCGTAGACTGTTTGAGACATTACTCCCATGGAGGAAAGTGCGCATGGTGACTGTTGTATTCAATCCCGATGCATTTTCTGTGTTTCAACAACACTCTGATGGTCCACAGATTACAGAATGCCTCCAAATGTGCATCGTAAACTACTACTGGTCTTCCAAGGGACGATCAAAGCGTAAACTCTTTGATACATTACTCCCATGGAGGAAAGTGCGCATGGTGACTGTTGTATTCAATCCCGATGCATTTTCTGTGTTTCATCAACACTCTGATAGTCCACAGATTACAGAATGCCTCCAGATGTGCATCGGAAACTACTACTGGTCTTCCAGGGAACGATCAAAGCGTAGATGGTTTGAGACATTACTCCGTGGAGGAAAGTGCGCATGGTGACTGTTGTATTCAATCCCGATGCAATTTCTGTGTTTCATCAACACTCTGATAGTCCACTGATAACGGAATGCCTCCAGATGTGTATCGGAAACTACTACTGGTCTTCCAGCGAACGATCAAAGCGTAAACTCTTTGAGACATTACTCCCATTGAGGAAAGTGCGCATGGTGACTGTTGTATTCAATCCCGATGCAATTTCTGTGTTTCATCAACATTCTAATAGTCCACAGATTACAGAATGCCTCCAGATGTGCATCGGAAACTACTACTGGTCTTCCAGGGAACGGATAAATCGTAGACTGTTTGAGACATTACTCCCATGGAGGAAAGTGCGCATGGTGACTGTTGTGTTCAATCCCGAGGCAATTTCTGTGTTTCATCAACACTTTGATAGTCCACAGATTACAGAATAACACCGGACGTGCATCGGAAACTACTACTGGTCTTCCAAAGAACGATCAAAGTTTAGACTGTTTGAGACATTACTCCCATGGAGGAAAGTGCTCATGGTGACTGTTGTATTCAATCCCGATGCTATTTCTATGTTTCACCAACACTCTGATACTCCACAGATTACAGAATGCCTCCAGATGTGCATCGCAACCTACTACTGGTCTTCCAGGGAACGATCAAAGCGTAGACTCTTTGAGACATTACTGCCATGGAGGAAAGTGCGCATGGTGACTGTTGTATTCAATCCCGATGCAATTTCTGTGTTTCATCAACACACTGATAGTCCACAGATTACAGAATGCCTCCAGATGTGCATCGGAAAGTACTACTGGTCTTCCAGGGAACGATCAAAGCGTAGACTGTTAGAGACATTACACCCATGGAGGAAAGTGCGAATGGTGACTGTTGTATTCAATCCCGATGCAATTACTGTGTTTCATCAACACTTTGATGGTCTACACATTACAGAATGCCACCAGATGTGCATCGGAAACTACTACTGGTCTTCCAGGGAACGATCAAATCTTAGATTGTTTGAGACATAACTCCCGTGGAGGAAAGTGCGCATGGTGACTGTTGTATTCAATCCCGATGCATTTTCTGTGTTTCATCAGCACTCTGATAGTCCACAAATTACAGAATGCCTCCTGATGTTCATCGGAAACTACTACCGGTCTTCCAGGAAACGATCAAAGCGTAGACAGTTTGAGACATTACTTTTATGGAGGAATGTGCGCATGGTGACTGTTGTATTCAATCCCGATTCAATTTCTGTGTTTCATCAACACTCTGATAGTCCACAGATTACAGAATGCCTCCAGATGTGCAACGGTAACTACTACTGGTCTTCCAGGGAACGATCAAAGCGTAGACCGTTAGAGACATTACACCCATGGAGGAAAGTGCGAATGGTGACTGTTGTATTCAATCCCAATGCAATTTCTGTGTTTCATCAACACTCTGATAGTCCACAGATTACAGAATGCCACCAGATATGCATCGGAAACTACTACTGGTCTTCCAAGGGACGATCAAAGCGTAGACTCTTTGAGACATAACACCCGTGGAGGTAAGTGCGCATGGAAACTGTTGTATTCAATCCCGATGCAATTTCTGTGTTTCATAAACACTCTGATAGTCCACAGATTACAGAATGCCACCAGATGTGCATCGGAAACTACTACTGGTCTTCCAGGGAACGATCAAAGCGTAGACTGTTAGGGACATTACTCCCATGGAGGAAAGTGCGCATGGTGACTGTTGTATTCAATCCCAATGCAATTTCTGTGTTTCATCAACACTCTGATAGTCCACAGATTACAGAATGCCACCAGATGTGCATCGCGAACTACTACTGGTCTTCCAAGGGACGATCAAAGCGTAGACTGTTTGAGACATTACTTTTATGGAGGAATGTGCGCATGGAAACTGTAGTATTCAATCCCTATGCAATTCCTGTGTTTCATAATCACTCTGATAGTCCACAGATTACAGAATGCCACCAGATGTGCATCGGAAACTACTACTCGTCTTCCAGGGAACGATCAAATCGTAGATGGTTTGATACATAACTCCCGTGAAGGAAAGTGCGCATGGTGACTGTTGTATTCAATCCCGATGCAATTTCTGTGTTTCATCAACACTCTGATAGTCTACACATTACAGAATGCGACCAGATGTGCATCTGAAACTACTACTGGTCTTCCAAAGAACGATCAAAGTTTAGACTGTTTGAGACATTACTGCCATGGAGGAAAGTGCGCATGGTGACTGTTGTATTCAATCCCGATGCAATTTCTGTGTTTCATCAACACTCTGATACTCCACAGATTACAGAATGCCTCCAAATGTGCATCGGAAACTACTACTGGTCTTCCTCTGAACGATCAAATCGTAGACTGTTTGAGACATTACTCCCATGGAAGAAAGTGCGCATGGTGACTGTTGTATTCAATCCCGATGCAATTTCTGTGTCTCATCAACACTCTGATAGTCCACAGATAACAGAATGTCTCCAGATGTGCATCGGAAACTACTACTGGTCTTCCAGGGAACGATCAAAGCGTAAACTCTTTGAGACAATACTCCCATGGAGGAAAGTGCGCATGGTGAATGTTGTATTCAATCCCGATGCAATTTCTGTGTTTCATCAACATTCTGATAGTCCACAGATTACAGAATGCCTCCAGATGTGCATCGGAAACTACTACTGGTCTTCCAGGGAACGGATAAAGCGTAGACTGTTTGAGACATTACTCCCATGGAGGAAAGTGCGCATGGTGACTGTTGTATTCAATCCCGATGCATTTTCTGTGTTCAACAACACTCTGATGGTCCACAGATTACAGAATGCCTCCAAATGTGCATCGTAAACTACTACTGGTCTTCCACGGGACGATCAAAGCGTAAACTCTTTGATACATTACTCCCATGGAGGAAAGTGCGCATGGTGACTGTTGTATTCAATCCCGATGCATTTTCTGTGTTTCATCAACACTCTGACAGTCCACAGATTACAGAATGCCACGAGGTGTTTATGGGAAACTACTACTGGTCTTCCAGGGAACGATCAAAGCGTAGATGGTTTGAGACATTACTCCGTGGAGGAAAGTGCGCATGGTGACTGTTGTATTCAATCCCGATGCAATTTCTGTGTTTCATCAACACTCTGATAGTCCACAGATAACGGAATGCCTCCAGATGTGCATCGGAAACTACTACTGGTCTTCCAGCGAACGATCAAAGCGTAAACTCTTTGAGACATTACTCCCATTGAGGAAAGTTCGCATGGTGACTGTTGTATTCAATCCCGATGCAACTTCTGTGTTTCATCAACATTCTAATAGTCCACAGATTACAGAATGCCTCCAGATGTGCATCGGAAACTACTACTGGTCTTCCAGGGAACGGATAAATCGTAGACTGTTTGAGACATTACTCCCATGGAGGAAAGCGCGCATGGTGACTGTTGTATTCAATCCCGAGGCAATTTCTGTGTTTCATCAACACTTTGATAGTCCACAGATTACAGAATAACACCGGACGTGCATCGGAAACTACTACTGGTCTTCCAAAGAACGATCAAAGTTTAGACTGTTTGAGACATTACTCCCATGGAGGAAAGTGCTCATGGTGACTGTTGTATTCAATCCCGATGCAATTTCTATGTTTCACCAACACTCTGATACTCCACAGATTACAGAATGCCTCCAGATGTGCATCGCAACCTACTACTGGTCTTCCAGGGAACGATCAAAGCGTAGACTGTTTGAGACATTTCTGCCATGGAGGAAAGTGCGCATGGTGACTGTTGTATTCAATCCCGATGCAATTTCTGTGTTTCATCAACACTCTGATAGCCCACAGATTACAGAATGCCTCCAGATGTGCATCGGAAACTACTACTGGTCTTCCAGGGAACGATCAAAGCGTAGACTGTTAGAGACATTACACCCATGGAGGAAAGTGCGAAAGGTGACTGTTGTATTCAATCCCGATGCAATTACTGTGTTTCATCAACACTTTGATGGTCTACACATTACAGAATGCCACCAGATGTGCATCGGAAACTACTACTGGTCTTCCAGGGAACGATCAAATCTTAGATTGTTTGAGACATAACTCCTGTGGAGGAAAGTGCGCATGGTGACTGTTGTATTCAATCCCGATGCATTTTCTGTGTTTCATCAGCACTCTGATAGTCCACAAATTACAGAATGCCTCCAGATGTTCATCGGAAACTACTACCGGTCTTCCAGGAAATGATCAAAGCGTAGACAGTTTGAGACATTACTTTTATGGAGGAATGTGCGCATGGTGACTGTTGTATTCAATCCCGATTCACTTTCTGTGTTTCATCAACACTCTGATAGTCCACAGATTACAGAATGCCTCCAGATGTGCAACGGTAACTACTACTGGTCTTCCAGGGAACGATCAAAGCGTAGACTGTTAGAGACATTACACCCATGGAGGAAAGTGCGAATGGTGACTGTTGTATTCAATCCCAATGCAATTTCTGTGTTTCATCAACACTCTGATAGTCCACAGATTACAGAATGCCACCAGATGTGCATCGGAAACTACTACTGGTCTTCCAAGGGACGATCAAAGCGTAGACTGTTTGAGACATAACAACCGTGGAGGAAAGTGCGCATGGTGACTGTTGTATTCAATCCCGATGCACTTTCTGTGTTTCATCAGCACTCTGATAGTCCACAAATTACAGAATGACTCCAGATGTTCATCGGAAACTACTACCGGTCTTCCAGGAAACGATCAAAGCGTAGACAGTTTTAGACATTACTTTTATGGAGGAATGTGCGCATGGTGACTGTTTTATTCAATCCCGATGCAATTTCTGTGTTTCATCAACACTCTGATAGTCCATAGATAACAGAATGCCTCCAGATGTGCATCGGAAACTACGACTGGTCTTCCAGGGAACGATCAAAGCGTAGACTGTAAGAGACATTACTCCCATGGAGGAAACTGCGCATGGTGACTGTTGTATTCAATCCCGATGCAATTACTGTGTTTCATCAACATTCTGATAGTCCACAGATTACAGAATGCCTCCAGATGTGCATCGGAAACTACTACTGGTCTTCCACGGAACGATCAAAGCGTAGACTGTTTAAGACATTACTCCCATGGAGGAAAGTGGTCATGGTGACTGTTGTATTCAATCCCGATGCAATTTCTGTGTTTCATCAACACTCTGATGGTCCACAGATTACAGAATGCATCCAGATGTGCATCGGGAACTACTACAGGTCTTCCAGGGAACGATCAAAGCGTAGACTGCTTGAGACATTACTTTTATGGAGTAATGTGCGCATGGTGACTGTTGTATTCAATATCGGTGCAATTTCTGTGTTTCATCAACACCCTGATATTCCACAGATTTCAGAATGCCTCCAGATGTGCATCGGAAACTGCTACTGGTCTTCCAGGGAACGATCAAAGCGTAAACTCGTTGAGACATTACTCCCATGGAGGAAAGTGCGCATGGTGACTGTTGTATTCAATCCCGATCCATTTTCTGTGTTTCATCAACACCCTGATAGTCCACAGATTACAGAATGCCACGAGGTGTTTATCGGAAACTACAACTGGTCTTCCAGGGAACGATGAAAGCGTAGACTGCTTCAGACATTACTCCCATGGAGGGTAGTGCGGATGGTGACTGTTGTATTCAATCCCAATGCAATTTCTGTGTTTCATCAACACTCTGATAGTCCACAGATTACAGAATGCCACCAGATGAGCATCGGAAACTACTACTGGTCTTCCAAGGGACGATCAAAGCGTAGACTGTTTGAGACATTACTTTTATGGAGGAATGTGCGCATGGAAACTGTTGTATTCAATCCCTATGCAATTTCTGTGTTTCATAATCACTCTGATAGTCCACAGATTACAGAGTGCCACCAGATGTGCATCGGAAACTACTACTGGTCTTCCAGGGAACGATCAAAGCGTAGACTGTTAGAGACATTACTCCCATGGAGGAAAGTGCGCATGGTGACTGTTGTATTCAATCCCGATGCAATTACTGTGTTTCATCAACACTCTGATAGTCTACACATTACAGAATGCGACCAGATGTGCATCGGAACCTACTACTGGTCTTCCAGGGAACGATCAAAGCGTAGACTGTTTGAGACATTACTTTTATTCAGGAATGTGCGCATGGTGATTGTTGTATTCAATCCCGATGCAATTTCTGTGTTTCATCAACACTCTGATAGTCCACAGATAACAGAATGCCTCCAGATGTGTATCGGAAACTACTACTTGTCACCCAGGGAAAGATCAAAACGTAAACTCTTTGAGACATTACTCCCATGGAGGAAAGTGCGCATGGTGACTGTTGTATTCAATCCCGATGCAATTTCTGTCTTTCATCAACATTCTGATAGTCCACAGATTACAGAATGCCACCAGATGTGCATCGGAAGGTACTACTGGTTTCCAGGGAACGATCAAAGCGTAGACTGTTAGAGACATTACACCCATGGAGGAAAGTGCGAATGGTGACTGTTGTATTCAATCCCGATGCAATTACTGTGTTTCATCAACACTTTGATGGTCTACACATTACAGAATGCCACCAGATGTGCATCGGAAACTACTACTGGTCTTCCAGGGAACGATCAAATCTTAGATTGTTTGAGACATAACTCCCATGGAGGAAAGTGCGCATGGTGACTGTTGTATTCAATCCCGATGCATTTTCTGTGTTTCATCAGCACTCTGATAGTCCACAAATTACAGAATGCCTCCAGATGTTCATCGGAAACTACTACCGGTCTTCCAGGAAACGATCAAAGCGTAGACAGTTTTAGACATTACTTTTATGGAGGAATGTGCGCATGGTGACTGTTGTATTCAATCCCGATGCAATATCTGTGTTTCATCAACACTCTGATAGTCCACAGATAACAGAATGCCTCCAGATGTGCTTCGGAAACTACTACTTGTCACCCAGGGAAAGATCAAAACGTAATCTGTTTGAGACATTACTCCCATGGAGGAAAGTGCGCATGGTGACTGTTGTATTCAATCCCGATGCAATTTCTGTCTTTCATCAACATTCTGATAGTCCACAGATTACAGAATGCCTAAAGATGTGCATCGGAAGCTACTACTGGTCTTCCAGGGAACGATCAAAGCGTAGACTGTTAGAGACATTACACCCATGGAGGAAAGTGCGAATGGTGACTGTTGTATTCAATCCCGATGCAATTACAGTGTTTCATCAACACTTTCATGGTCTACACATTACAGAATGCCACCAGATGTGCATCGGAAACTACTACTGGTCTTCCAGGGAACGATCAAATCTTAGATTGTTTGAGACATAACTCCCATGGAGGAAAGTGCGCATGGTGACTGTTGTATTCAATCCCGATGCATTTTCTGTGTTTCATCAGCACTCTGATAGTCCACAAATTACAGAATGCCTCCAGATGTTCATCGGAAACTACTACCGGTCTTCCGGGAAACGATCAAAGCGTAGACAGTTTTAGACATTACTTTTATGGAGGAATGTGCGCATGGTGACTGTTTTATTCAATCCCGATGCAATTTCTGTGTTTCATCAACACTCTGATAGTCCATAGATAACAGAATGCCTCCAGATATGCATCGGAAACTACTACTGGTCTTCCAGGGAACGATCAAAGCGTAGACTGTAAGAGACATTACTCCCATGGAGGAAACTGCGCATGGTGACTGTTGTATTCAATCCCGATGCAATTACTGTGTTTCATCAACATTCTGATAGTCCACAGATTACAGAATGCCTCCAGATGTGCATCGGAAACTACTACTGGTCTTCCAGGGAACGATCAAAGCGTAGACTGTTTAAGACATTACTCCCATGGAGGAAAGTGCGCATGGTGACTGTTGCATTCAATCCCGATGCAATTTCTGTGTTTCATCAACACTCTGATGGTCCACAGATTACAGAATGCATCCAGATGTGCATCGGGAACTACTACAGGTCTTCCAGGGAACGATCAAAGCGTAGACTGCTTGAGACATTACTTTTATGGAGTAATGTGCGCATGGTGACTGTTGTATTCAATATCGGTGCAATTTCTGTGTTTCATCAACACCCTGATATTCCACAGATTTCAGAATGCCTCCAGATGTGCATCGGAAACTGCTACTGGTCTTCCAGGGAACGATCAAAGCGTAAACTCGTTGAGACATTACTCCCATGGAGGAAAGTGCGCATGGTGACTGTTGTATTCAATCCCGATGCATTTTCTGTGTTTCATCAACACCCTGATAGTCCACAGATTACAGAATGCCACGAGGTGTTTATCGGAAACTACAACTGGTCTTCCAGGGAACGATGAAAGCGTAGACTGTTTCAGACATTACTCCCATGGAGGGTAGTGCGGATGGTGACTGTTGTATTCAATCAAAATGCAATTTCTGTGTTTCATCAACACTCTGATAGTCCACAGATTACAGAATGCCACCAGATGTGCATCGGAAACTACTACTGGTCTTCCAAGGGACGATCAAAGCGTAGACTGTTTGAGACATAACTCCTGTGGAGGAAAGTGCGCATGGAGACTGTTGTTTTCAATCCCGATGCAATTTCTGTGTTTCATAATCACTCTGATAGTCCACAGATTACAGAATGCCACCAGATGTGCATCGGAAACTACTACTGGTCTTTCAGGGAACGATCAAAGCGTAGACTGTTAGGGACATTACTCCCATGGAGGAAAGTGCGCATGG
Organism: Schistocerca gregaria; assembly: GCF_023897955.1. Lineage (NCBI taxonomy): Eukaryota > Metazoa > Arthropoda > Insecta > Orthoptera > Acrididae > Schistocerca > Schistocerca gregaria. The sequence continues at coordinate 2,560,446 of NW_026061706.1, forward strand.
TGACTGTTGTATTCAATCCCGATGCAATAACTGTGTTTCATCAACACTCTGATAGTCTACACATTACAGAATGCGACCAGATGTGCATCGGAACCTACTACTGGTCTTCCAGGGAACGATCAAAGCGTAGACTGTTTGAGACATTACTTTTATTCAGGAATGTGCGCATGGTGATTGTTGTATTCAATCCCGATGCAATTTTTGTGTTTCATCAACACTCTGATAGTCCACAGATAACAGAATGCCTCCAGATGTGTATCGGAAACTACTACTTGTCACCCAGGGAAAGATCAAAACGTAAACTCTTTGAGACATTACTCCCATGGAGGAAAGTGCGCATGGTGACTGTTGTATTCAATCCCGATGCAATTTCTGTCTTTCATCAACATTCTGATAGTCCACAGATTACAGAATGCCTAAAGATGTGCATCGGAAGCTACTACTGGTCTTCCAGGGAACGATCAAAGCGTAGACTGTTAGAGACATTACACCCATGGAGGAAAGTGCGAATGGTGACTGTTGTATTCAATCCCGATGCAATTACAGTGTTTCATCAACACTTTCATGGTCTACACATTACAGAATGCCACCAGATGTGCATCGGAAACTACTACTGGTCTTCCAGGGAACGATCAAATCTTAGATTGTTTGAGACATAACTCCCATGGAGGAAAGTGCGCATGGTGACTGTTGTATTCAATCCCGATGCATTTTCTGTGTTTCATCAGCACTCTGATAGTCCACAAATTACAGAATGCCTCCAGATGTTCATCGGAAACTACTACCGGTCTTCCGGGAAACGATCAAAGCGTAGACAGTTTTAGACATTACTTTTATGGAGGAATGTGCGCATGGTGACTGTTTTATTTAATCCCGATGCAATTTCTGTGTTTCATCAACACTCTGATAGTCCATAGATAACAGAATGCCTCCAGATATGCATCGGAAACTACTACTGGTCTTCCAGGGAACGATCAAAGCGTAGACTGTAAGAGACATTACTCCCATGGAGGAAACTGCGCATGGTGACTGTTGTATTCAATCCCGATGCAATTACTGTGTTTCATCAACATTCTGATAGTCCACAGATTACAGAATGCCTCCAGATGTGCATCGGAAACTACTACTGGTCTTCCAGGGAACGATCAAAGCGTAGACTGTTTAAGACATTACTCCCATGGAGGAAAGTGCGCATGGTGACTGTTGTATTCAATCCCGATGCAATTTCTGTGTTTCATCAACACTCTGATGGTCCACAGATTACAGAATGCATCCAGATGTGCATCGGGAACTACTACAGGTCTTCCAGGGAACGATCAAAGCGTAGACTGCTTGAGACATTACTTTTATGGAGTAATGTGCGCATGGTGACTGTTGTATTCAATATCGGTGCAATTTCTGTGTTTAATCAACACCCTGATATTCCACAGATTTCAGAATGCCTCCAGATGTGCATCGGAAACTGCTACTGGTCTTCCAGGGAACGATCAAAGCGTAAACTCGTTGAGACATTACTCCCATGGAAGAAAGTGCGCATGGTGACTGTTGTATTCAATCCCGATGCACTTTCTGTGTTTCATCAACACCCTGATAGTCCACAGATTACAGAATGCCACGAGGTGTTTATCGGAAACTACAACTGGTCTTCCAGGGAACGATGAAAGCGTAGACTGTTTCAGACATTACTCCCATGGAGGGTAGTGCGGATGGTGACTGTTGTATTCAATCAAAATGCAATTTCTGTGTTTCATCAACACTCTGATAGTCCACAGATTACAGAATGCCACCAGATGTGCATCGGAAACTACTACTGGTCTTCCAAGGGACGATCAAAGCGTAGACTGTTTGAGACATAACTCCTGTGGAGGAAAGTGCGCGTGGAGACTGTTGTTTTCAATCCCGATGCAATTTCTGTGTTTCATAATCACTCTGATAGTCCACAGATTACAGAATGCCACCAGATGTGCATCGGAAACTACTACTGGTCTTTCAGGGAACGATCAAAGCGTAGACTGTTAGGGACATTACTCCCATGGAGGAAAGTGCGCATGGTGACTGTTGTATTCAATCCCGATGCAATTACTGTGTTTCATCAACACTCTGATAGTCTACACATTACAGAATGCGACCAGATGTGCATCGGAACCTACTACTGGTCTTCCAGGGAACGATCAAAGCGTAGACTGTTTGAGACATTACTTTTATTCAGGAATGTGCGCATGGTGATTGTTGTATTCAATCCCGATGCAATTTTTGTGTTTCATCAACACTCTGATAGTCCACAGATAACAGAATGCCTCCAGATGTGCATCGGAAACTACTACTTGTCACCCAGGGAAAGATCAAAACGTAAACTCTTTGAGACATTACTCCCATTGAGGAAAGTGCGCATGGTGACTGTTGTATTCAATCCCGATGCAATTTCTGTCTTTCATCAACATTCTGATAGTCCACAGATTACAGAATGCCTAAAGATGTGCATCGGAAGCTACTACTGGTCTTCCAGGGAACGATCAAAGCGTAGACTGTTAGAGACATTACTCCCATGGAGGAAAGTGCGCATGGTGACTGTTGTATTCAATCCCGATGCAATTACTGTGTTTCATCAACACTTTGATGGTCTACACATTACAGAATGCCACCAGATGTGCATCGGAAACTACTACTGGTCTTCCAGGGAACGATCAAATCTTAGATTGTTTGAGACATAACTCCCATGGAGGAAAGTGCGCATGGTGACTGTTGTATTCAATCCCGATGCATTTTCTGTGTTTCATCAGCACTCTGATAGTCCACAAATTACAGAATGCCTCCAGATGTTCATCGGAAACTACTACAGGTCTTCCAGGAAACGATCAAAGCGTAGACAATTTTAGACATTACTTTTATGGAGGAATGTGCGCATGGTGACTGTTTTATTCAATCCCGATGCAATTTCTGTGTTTCATCAACACTCTGATAGTCCATAGATAACAGAATGCCTCCAGATGTGCATCGGAAACTACTACTGGTCTTCCAGGGAACGATCAAAGCGTAGACTGTAAGAGACATTACTCCCATGGAGGAAACTGCGCATGGTGACTGTTGTATTCAATCCCGATGCAATTACTGTGTTTCATCAACATTCTGATGGTCCACAGATTACAGAATGCCTCCAGATGTGCATCGGAAACTACTACTGGTCTTCCAGGGAACGATCAAAGCGTAGACTGTTTAAGAAACTACTCCCATGGAGGAAAGTGCGCATGGTGACTGTTGTATTCAATCCCGATGCAATTTCTGTGTTTCATCAACACTCTGATGGTCCACAGATTACAGAATGCATCCAGATGTGCATCGGGAACTACTACAGGTCTTCCAGGGAACGATCAAAGCGTAGACTGCTTGAGACATTACTTTTATGGAGTAATGTGCGCATGGTGACTGTTGTATTCAATATCGGTGCAATTTCTGTGTTTCATCAACACCCTGATATTCCACAGATTTCAGAATGCCTCCAGATGTGCATCGGAAACTCCTACTGGTCTTCCAGGGAACGATCAAAGCGTAAACTCGTTGAGACATTACTCCCATGGAGGAAAGTGCGCATGGTCACTGTTGTATTCAATCCCGATGCATTTTCTGTGTTTCATCAACACCCTGATAGTCCACAGATTACAGAATGCCACGAGGTGTTTATCGGAAACTACAACTGGTCTTCCAGGGAACGAAGAAAGCGTAGACTGTTTCAGACATTACTCCCATGGAGGGTAGTGCGGATGGTGACTGTTGTATTCAATCCCAATGCAATTTCTGTGTTTCATCAAAACACTGATAGTCCACAGATTACAGAATGCCACCAGATGTGCATCGGTAACTACTACTGGTCTTCCAGGAAACGATCAAAGCATAGACTGTTTTGAGACATTACTCCCATGGAGGAAAGTGCGCATGGTGACTGTTGTAATCAATCCCGATGCAATTTCTGTGTTTCATAAACACTCTGATACTCCACAGATTACAGAATGCCTCCAAATGTGCATCGGAAACTACTACTGGTGTTCCTGGGAACGATCAAATCGTAGACTGTTTGAGACATTACTCCCATGGGAGAAAGTGCGCATGGTGACTGTTGTATTCAATCCGGATGCAATTTCCGTGTTTCATCAACACTCTGATAGTCCACAGATTACAGAATGCCTCCAGATGTGCATCGGAAACTACTACTGGTCTTCCAGGGAACGATCAAAGCGTATAGTGTTTGAGACATTACTTTCATGAAGGTAAGTGAGCATGGTGACTGTTGTATTCAATCCCGATGCAATTTCTGTGTTTCATCAACACTTTGATAGTCCACAGATAGCAGAATGCCTCCAGATGTGCATCGGAAACTACTACTGGTCTTCCAGGGAACGATCAAAGCGTAAACTCTTTGAGACATTACTCCCATGGAGGAAAGTGCGCATGGTGACTGTTGTGTTCTATCCCGATGCAATTTCTGTGTTTCATCAACATTCTGATAGTCCACAGATTACAGAATGCCTCCAGATGTGCATCGGACACTAGTACTGGTCTTCCAGGGAACGGATAAAGCGAAGACTGTTTGAGACATTACTCCCATGGAGGAAGGTGCGCATGGTGACTGTTGTATTCAATCCTGAAGAATTTTCTGTGTTTCATCAACACTCTGATGGTCCACAGATTACATAATGCCTCCAGATGTGCATCGGAAACTAGTACTGGTCTTCCAAGGGACGATCAAAGTGTAAACTCTTTGAGACATTACTCCCATGGAGGAAAGTGCGCATGGTGACTGTTGTATTCAATCCCGATGCGTTTTCTGTGTTTCATCAACACTCTGACAGTCCACAGATTACAGAAAGCCACGAGGTGTTTATCGGAAACTACTACTGGTCTTCCAGGGAACGATGAAAGCGTAGACTGTTTCAGACATTACTCCCATGGAGGAAAGTGCGCATGGTGACTGTTGTAATCAATCCCGATGCAATTTCTGTGTTTCATCAACACTCTGATACTCCACAGATTACAGAATGCCTCCAAATGTGCATCGGAAACTACTACTGGTGTTCCTGGGAACGATCAAATCGTAGACTGTTTGAGACATTACTCCCATGGGAGAAAGTGCGCATGGTGACTGTTGTATTCAATCCGGATGCAATTTCCGTGTTTCATCAACACTCTGATAGTCCACAGATTACAGAATGCCACCAGATGTGCTTCGGAAACTACTACGGTCTTCCAGGGAACGATCAAAGCGTATAGTGTTTGAGACATTACTTTCATGAAGGAAAGTGAGCATGGTGACTGTTGTATTCAATCCCGATGCAATTTCTGTGTTTCATCAACACACTGATAGTCCACAGATTACAGAATTCCACCAGATGTGCATCGGTAACTACTACTGGTCTTCCAGGGAACGATCAAAGCATAGACTGTTTGAGACATTACTCCCATGGAGGAAAGTGCGCATGGTGACTGTTGTAATCAATCCCGATGCAATTTCTGTGTTTCATCAACACTCTGATACTCCACAGATTACAGAATGCCTCCAAATGTGCATCGGAAACTACTACTGGTGTTCCTGGGAACGATCAAATCGTAGACTGTTTGAGACATTACTCCCATGGAAGAAAGTGCGCATGGTGACTGTTGTATTCAATCCGGATGCAATTTCCGTGTTTCATCAACACTCTGATAGTCCACAGATTACAGAATGCCTCCAGATGTGCATCGGAAACTACTACGGTCTTCCAGGGAACGATCAAAGCGTATAGTGTTTGAGATATTACTTTCATGAAGGAAAGTGAGCATGGTGACTGTTGTATTCAATCCCGATGCAATTTCCTCGTTTCATCAACACTCTGATAGTCCACAGATAACAGAATACCTCCAGATGTGCATGGGAAACTACTTTTGGTCTTCCAGGGAACGATCAAAGCGTAAACTCATTGAGACATTACTCCCATGGAGGAAAGTGCGCATGGTGACTGTTGTATTCTATCCCGATGCAATTTCTGTGTTTCATCAACATTCTGATAGTCCACAGATTACAGAATGCCTCCAGATGTGCATCGGAAACTAGTACTGGTCTTCCAGGGAACGGATAAAGCGTAGACTGTTTGAGACATTACTCCCATGGAGGAAGGTGCGCATGGTGACTGTTGTATTCAATCCCGATGCATTTTCTGTGTTTCATCAACACTCTGATGGTCCACAGATTACATAATGCCTCCAGATGTGCATCGGAAACTAGTACTGGTATTCCAAGGGACGATCAAAGTGTAAACTCTTTGAGACATTACTCCCATGGAGGAAAGTGCGCATGGTGACTGTTGTATTCAATCCCGATGCGTTTTCTGTGTTTCATCAACACTCTGACAGTCCACAGATTACAGAATGCCACGAGGTGTTTATCGGATACTACTACTGGTCTTCCAGGGAACGATGAAAGCGTAGACTGTTTCAGACATTACTCCCATGGAGGATAGTGCGGATGGTGACTGTTGTATTCAATCCCAATGCAATTTCTGTGTTTCATCAACACTCTGATAGTCCACAGATTACCGAATGCCACCAGATATGCATCGGAAACTACTACTGCTCTTCCAAGGGACGATCAAAGCGTAGACTGTTTAAGACATTACTCCCATGGAGGAAAGTGCGCATGGTGACTGTTGTATTCAATTCCGATGCAATTTCTGTGTTTCATCAACACTCTGATAGTCCACAGATTACAGAATGCCGCGAGGTGTTTATCGGAAAGTACAACTGGTCTTCCAGGGAACGATGAAAGCGTAGACTGTTTCAGACATTACTCCCATGCAGGATAGTGCGGATGGTGACTGTTGTATTCAATCCCAATGCAATTTCTGTGTTTCATCAGCGCTCTGATAGTCCACAGATTGCAGAATGCCACCAGATGTGCATCGGAAACTACTACTGGTCTTCCAAGGGACGATCAAAGCGTAGACTGTTTGAGACATAACTCCCGTGGAGGAAAGTGCGCATGGAGACTGTTGTATTCAATCCCGATGCAATTTCTGTGTTTCATCAACACTCTGATAGTCCACAGATTACAGAATGCCGCCAGATGTGCATCGGTAACTACTACTGGTCTTCCAGGGAACGATCAAAGCATAGACTGTTTGAGACATTACTCCCATGGAGGAAAGTGCGCATGGTGACTGTTGTAATCAATCCTGATGCAATTTCTGTGTTTCATCAACACTCTGATACTCCACAGATTGCAGAATGCCTCCAAATGTGCATCGGAAACTACTACTGGTCTTCCTGGGAACGATCAAATCGTAGACTGTTTGAGACATTACTCCCATGGAAGAAAGTGCGCATGGTGACTGTTGTATTCAATCCGGATGCAATTTCCGTGTTTATTCAACACTCTGATAGTCCACAGATAACAGAATGCCTCCAGATGTGCATCGGAAACTGCTACTGGTCGTCCAGGGAACGATCAAAGCGTATAGTGTTTGAGACATTACTTTAATGAAGGAAAGTGAGCATGGTGACTGTTGTATTCAATCCCGATGCAAGTTCTGTGTTTCATCAACACTCTGATAGTCCACAGATAACAGAATGCCTCCAGATGTGCATCGGAAACTACTACTGGTCTTCCAGGGAACGATCAAAGCGTAAACTGTTTAAGACATTACTCCCATGGAGGAAAGTGCGCATGGTGACTGTTGTATTCTATCCCGATGCAATTTCTGTGTTTTATCAACATTCTGATATTCCACAGATTACATAATGCCTCCAGGTGTGCATCGGAAACTAGTACTGGTCTTCCAGGGAACGGATAAAGCGTAGACTCTTTGAGACATTACTCCCATGGAGGAAGGTGCGCATGGTGACTGTTGTATTCAATCCCGATGCAATTTCTGTGTTTCATCAGCGCTCTGATAGTCCACAGATTGCAGAATGCCACCAGATGTGCATCGGAAACTACTACTGGTCTTCCAAGGGACGATCAAAGCGTAGACTGTTTGAGACATAACTCCCGTGGAGGAAAGTGCGCATGGAGACTGTTGTATTCAATCCCGATGCAATTTCTGTGTTTCATCAACACTCTGACAGTCCACAGATTACAGAATGCCACGAGGTGTTTATCGGAAACTACTACTGGTCTTCCAGATAACGATGAAAGCGTAGACTGTTTCAGACATTACTCCCATGGATGATAGTGCGGATAGTGACTGTTGTATTCAGTCCCAATGCAATTTCTGTGTTTCATCAACATACTGATAGTCCACAGATTACAGAATGCCACCAGATGTGCTTCGGAAACTACTACTGGTCTTCCAAGGGACGATCAAAGCGTAGACTGTTTGAGACATAACTCCCGTGGAGGAAAGTGCGCATGGAAACTGTTGTATTCAATCCCGATGCAATTTCTGTGTTTCATCAACACTCTGATAGTCCACAGATTACAGAATGCCACCAGATGTGCATCGGAAACTACTACTGGTCTTCCAGGGAACGATCAAAACGTAGACTGTTAGAGACATTACTCCCATGGAGGAAAGTGCGCATGGTGACGGTTGTATTCAATCCCGATGCAATTACTGTGTTTCATCAACACTCTGATAGTCTACACATTACAGAATGCGACCAGATGTGCATCGGAAACTACTACTGGTCTTCCAGGGAACGATGAAAGCGTAGACTGTTTCAGACATTACTCCCATGGAGGGTAGTGCGGATGGTGACTGTTGTATTCAATCCCAATGCAATTTCTGTGTTTCATCAAAACACTGATAGTCCACAGATTACAGAATGCCACCAGATGTGCATCGGTAACTACTACTGGTCTTCCTGGAAACGATCAAAGCATAGACTGTTTTGAGACATTACTCCCATGGAGGAAAGTGCGCATGGTGACTGTTGTAATCAATCCCGATGCAATTTCTGTGTTTCATAAACACTCTGATACTCCACAGATTACAGAATGCCTCCAAATGTGCATCGGAAACTACTACTGGTCTTCCTGGGAACGATCAAATCGTAGACTGTTTGAGACATTACTCCCATGGAAGAAAGTGCGCATGGTGACTGTTGTATTCAATCCGGATGCAATTTCCGTGTTTCATCAACACTCTGATAGTCCACAGATTACAGAATGCCTCCAGATGTGCATCGGAAACTACTACTGGTCTTCCAGGGAACGATCAAAGCGTATAGTGTTTGAGACATTACTTTCATGAAGGTAAATGAGCATGGTGACTGTTGTATTCAATCCCGATGCAATTTCTGTGTTTCATCAACACTCTGATAGTCCACAGATAACAGAATGCCTCCAGATGTGCATCGGAAACTACTACTGGTCTTCCAGGGAACGATCAAAGCGTAAACTCTTTGGGACTTTACTCCCATGGAGGAAAGTGCGCATGGTGACTGTTGTATTCTATCCCGATGCAATTTCTGTGTTTCATCAACATTCTGATAGTCCACAGATTACAGAATGCCTCCAGATGTGCATCGGAAACTAGTACTGGTCTTCCAGGGAACGGATAAAGCGAAGACTGTTTGAGACATTACTCCCATGGAGGAAGGTGCGCATGGTGACTGTTGTATTCAATCCCGAAGAATTTTCTGTGTTTCATCAACACTCTGATGGTCTACAGATTACATAATGCCTCCAGATGTGCATCGGAAACTAGTACTGGTCTTCCAAGGGACGATCAAAGTGTAAACTCTTTGAGACATTACTCCCATGGAGGAAAGTGCGCATGGTGACTGTTGCATTCAATCCCGATGCGTTTTCTGTGTTTCATCAACACTCTGACAGTCCACAGATTACAGAATGCCACGAGGTGTTTATCGGAAACTACTACTGGTCTTCCAGGGAACGATGAAAGCGTAGACTGTTTCAGACATTACTCCCATGGAGGATAGTGCGGATGGTGACTGTTGTATTCAATCCCAATGCAATTTCTGTGTTTCATCAACACTCTGATAGTCCACAGATTACAGAATGCCACCAGATGTGCATCGGAAACTACTACTGTTCTTCCAAGGGACGATCAAAGCGTAGACTGTTTAAGACATTACTCCCATGGAGGAAAGTGCGCATGGTGACTGTTGTATTCAATTCCGATGCAATTTCTGTGTTTCATCAACACTCTGATAGTCCACAGATTACAGAATGCCACGAGGTGTTTATCGGAAACTACAACTGGTCTTCCAGGGAACGATGAAAGCGTAGACTGTTTCAGACATTACTCCCATGGAGGATAGTGCGGATGGTGACTGTTGTATTCAATCCCAATGCAATTTCTGTGTTTCATCAACACTCTGATAGTCCACAGATTACAGAATGCCACCAGATGTGCATCGGAAACTACTACTGGTCTTCCAAGGGACGATCAAAGCGTAGACTGTTTGAGACATAACTCCCGTGGAGGAAAGTGCGCATGGAGACTGTCGTATTCAATCCCGATGAAATTTCTGTGTTTCATCAACACTCTGATAGTCCACAGATTACAGAATTCCACCAGATGTGCATCGGTAACTACTACTGGTCTTCCAGGGAACGATCAAAGCTTAGACTGTTTGAGACATTACTCCCATGGAGGAAAGTGCGCATGGTGACTGTTGTAATCAATCCCGATGCAATTTCTGTGTTTCATCAACACTCTGATACTCCACAGATTACAGAATGCCTCCAAATGTGCATCGGAAACTACTACTGGTGTTCCTGGGAACGATCAAATCGTAGACTGTTTGAGACATTACTCCCATGGAAGAAAGTGCGCATGGTGACTGTTGTATTCAATCCGGATGCAATTTCCGTGTTTCATCAACACTCTGATAGTCCACAGATTACAGAATGCCTCCAGATGTGCATCGGAAACTACTACGGTCTTCCAGGGAACGATCAAAACGTATAGTGTTTGAGACATTACTTTCATGAAGGAAAGTGAGCATGGTGATTGTTGTATTCAATCCCGATGCAATTTCTGTGTTTCATCAACACTCTGATAGTCCACAGATAACAGAATACCTCCAGATGTGCATCGGAAACTACTACTGGTCTTCCAGGGAACGAACAAAGCGTAAACTTTTTCAGACATTACTCCCATGGAGGAAAGTGCGCATGGTGACTGTTGTATTCTATCCCGATGCAATTTCTGTGTTTCATCAACATTCTGATAGTCCACAGATTACAGAATGCCTCCAGATGTGCATCGGAAACTAGAACTGGTCTTCCAGGGAACGGATAAAGCGTAGACTGTTTGAGACATTACTCCCATGGAGGAAGGTGCGCATGGTGACTGTTGTATTCAATCCCGATGCATTTTCTGTGTTTCATCAACACTCTGATGGTCCACAGATTACATAATGCCTCCAGATGTGCATCGGAAACTAGTACTGGTCTTCCAAGGGACGATCAAAGTGTAAACTCTTTGAGACATTACTCCCATGGAGGAAAGTGCGCATGGTGACTGTTGTATTCAATCCCGATGCGTTTTCTGTGTTTCATCAACACTCTGACAGTCCACAGATTACAGAATGCCACGAGGTGTTTATCGGAAACTACTACTGGTCTTCCAGGGAACGATGAAAGCGTAGACTGTTTCAGACATTACTCCCATGGAGGATAGTGCGGATGGTGACTGTTGTATTCAATCCCAATGCAATTTCTGTGTTTCATCAACACTCTGATAGTCCACAGATTACCGAATGCCACCAGATATGCATCGGAAACTACTACTGCTCTTCCAAGGGACGATCAAAGCGTAGACTGTTTAAGACATTACTCCCATGGAGGAAAGTGCGCATGGTGACTGTTGTATTCAATTCCGATGCAATTTCTGTGTTTCATCAACACTCTGATAGTCCACAGATTACAGAATGCCACGAGGTGTTTATCGGAAAGTACAACTGGTCTTCCAGGGAACGATGAAAGCGTAGACTGTTTCAGACATTACTCCCATGCAGGATAGTGCGGATGGTGACTGTTGTATTCAATCCCAATGCAATTTCTGTGTTTCATCAGCACTCTGATAGTCCACAGATTGCAGAATGCCACCAGATGTGCATCGGAAACTACTACTGGTCTTCCAAGGGACGATCAAAGCGTAGACTGTTTGAGACATAACTCCCGTGGAGGAAAGTGCGCATGGAGACTGTTGTATTCAATCCCGATGCAATTTCTGTGTTTCATCAACACTCTGATAGTCCACAGATTACAGAATGCCGCCAGATGTGCATCGGTAACTACTACTGGTCTTCCAGGGAACGATCAAAGCATAGACTGTTTGAGACATTACTCCCATGGAGGAAAGTGCGCATGGTGACTGTTGTAATCAATCCCGATGCAATTTCTGTGTTTCATCAACACTCTGATACTCCACAGATTGCAGAATGCCTCCAAATGTGCATCGGAAACTACTACTGGTCTTCCTGGGAACGATCAAATCGTAGACTGTTTGAGACATTACTCCCATGGAAGAAAGTGCGCATGGTGACTGTTGTATTCAATCCGGATGCAATTTCCGTGTTTCATCAACACTCTGATAGTCCACAGATAACAGAATGCCTCCAGATGTGCATCGGAAACTGCTACTGGTCTTCCAGGGAACGATCAAAGCGTAGACTGTTTAAGACATTACTCCCATGGAGGAAAGTGCGCATGGTGACTGTTGTATTCTATCCCGATGCAATTTCTGTGTTTCATCAACATTCTGATATTCCACAGATTACATAATGAGTCCAGATGTGCATCGGAAACTAGTACTGGTCTTCCAGGGAACGGATAAAGCGTAGACTGTTTGAGACATTACTCCCATGGAGGAAGGTGCGCATGGTGACTGTTGTATTCAATCCCGATGCAATTTCTGTGTTTCATCAACACTCTGATGGTCCACAGATTACAGAATGCCTCCAGAAGTGCATCGGAAACTAGTACTGGTCTTCCAAGGGACGATCAAAGTGTAAACTCTTTGAGACATTACTCCCATGGAGGGAAGTGCGCATGGTGACTGTTGTACTTAATCCCGATGCGTTTTCTGTGTTTCATCAACACTCTGACAGTCCACAGATTACAGAATGCCACGAGGTGTTTATCGGAAACTACTACTGGTCTTCCAGGGAACGATGAAAGCGTAGACTGTTTCAGACATTACTCCCATGGATGATAGTGCGGATAGTGACTGTTGTATTCAATCCCAATGCAATTTCTGTGTTTCATCAACACTCTGATAGTCCACGGATTACAGAATGCCACCAGATGTGCATCGGAAACTACTACTGGTCTTCCAAGGGACGATCAAAGCGTAGACTGTTTGAGACATAACTCCCGTGGAGGAAAGTGCGCATGGAAACTGTTGTATTCAATCCCGATGCAATTTCTGTGTTTCATCAACACTCTGATGGTCCACAGATGACAGAATGCCTCCAGATGTGCATCGGAAACTACTACTGGTCTTCCAGGGAACGATCAAAGCGTAGACTGTTTAAGACATTACTCCCATGGAGGAAAGTGCGCATGGTGACTGTTGTATTCAATTCCGATGCAATTTCTGTGTTTCATCAACACTCTGATAGTCCACAGATTACAGAATGCCACGAGGTGTTTATCGGAAAGTACAACTGGTCTTCCAGGGAACGATGAAAGCGTAGACTGTTTCAGACATTACTCCCATGCAGGATAGTGCGGATGGTGACTGTTGTATTCAATCCGAATGCAATTTCTGTGTTTCATCAGCACTCTGATAGTCCACAGATTACAGAATGCCACCAGATGTGCATCGGAAACTACTACTGGTCTTCCAAGGGACGATCAAAGCGTAGACTGTTTAAGACATTACTCCCATGGAGGAAAGTGCGCATGGTGACTGTTGTATTCAATTCCGATGCAATTTCTGTGTTTCATCAACACTCTGATAGTCCACAGATTACAGAATGCCACGAGGTGTTTATCGGAAAGTACAACTGGTCTTCCAGGGAACGATGAAAACGTAGACTGTTTCAGACATTACTCCCATGCAGGATAGTGCGGATGGTGACTGTTGTATTCAATCCCAATGCAATTTCTGTGTTTCATCAGCACTCTGATAGTCCACAGATTGCAGAATGCCACCAGATGTGCTTCGGAAACTACTACTGGTCTTCCAAGGGACGATCAAAGCGTAGACTGTTTGAGACATAACTCCCGTGGAGGAAAGTGCGCATGGAGACTGTTGTATTCAATCCCGATGCAATTTCTGTGTTTCATCAACACTCTGATAGTCCACAGATTACAGAATGCCGCCAGATGTGCATCGGTAACTACTACTGGTCTTCCAGGGAACGATCAAAGCATAGACTGTTTGAGACATTACTCCCATGGAGGAAAGTGCGCATGGTGACTGTTGTAATCAATCCCGATGCAATTTCTGTGTTTCATCAACACTCTGATACTCCACAGATTGCAGAATGCCTCCAAATGTGCATCGGAAACTACTACTGGTCTTCCTGGGAACGATCAAATCGTAGACTGTTTGAGACATTACTCCCATGGACGAAAGTGCGCATGGTGACTGTTGTATTCAATCCGGATGCAATTTCCGTGTTTCATCAACACTCTGATAGTCCACAGATAACAGAATGCCTCCAGATGTGCATCGGAAACTGCTACTGGTCTTCCAGGGAACGATCAAAGCGTAGACTGTTTAAGACATTACTCCCATGGAGGAAAGTGCGCATGGTGACTGTTGTATTCTATCCCGATGCAATTTCTGTGTTTCATCAACATTCTGATATTCCACAGATTACATAATGCCTCCAGATGTGCATCGGAAACTACTACTGGTCTTCCAGGGAACGATCAAAACGTAGACTGTTAGAGACATTACTCCCATGGAGGAAAGTGCGCATGGTGACGGTTGTATTCAATCCCGATGCAATTACTGTGTTTCATCAACACTCTGATAGTCTACACATTACAGAATGCGACCAGATGTGCATCGGAAACTACTACTGGTCTTCCAGGGAACGATGAAAGCGTAGACTGTTTCAGACATTACTCCCATGGAGGGTAGTGCGGATGGTGACTGTTGTATTCAATCCCAATGCAATTTCTGTGTTTCATCAAAACACTGATAGTCCACAGATTACAGAATGCCACCAGATGTGCATCGGTAACTACTACTGGTCTTCCAGGAAACGATCAAAGCATAGACTGTTTTGAGACATTACTCCCATGGAGGAAAGTGCGCATGGTGACTGTTGTAATCAATCCCGATGCAATTTCTGTGTTTCATAAACACTCTGATACTCCACAGATTACAGAATGCCTCCAAATGTGCATCGGAAACTACTACTGGTCTTCCTGGGAACGATCAAATCGTAGACTGTTTGCGACATTACTCCCATGGAAGAAAGTGCGCATGGTGACTGTTGTATTCAATCCGGATGCAATTTCCGTGTTTCATCAACACTCTGATAGTCCACAGATTACAGAATGCCTCCAGATGTGCATCGGAAACTACTACTGGTCTTCCAGGGAACGATCAAAGCGTATAGTGTTTGAGACATTACTTTCATGAAGGTAAATGAGCATGGTGACTGTTGTATTCAATCCCGATGCAATTTCTGTGTTTCATCAACACTCTGATAGTCCACAGATAACAGAATGCCTCCAGATGTGCATCGGAAACTACTACTGGTCTTCCAGGGAACGATCAAAGCGTAAACTCTTTGGGACTTTACTCCCATGGAGGAAAGTGCGCATGGTGACTGTTGTATTCTATCCCGATGCAATTTCTGTGTTTCATCAACACTCTGATAGTCCACAGATAACAGAATACCTCCAGATGTGCATCGGAAACTACTACTGGTCTTCCAGGGAACGATCAAAGCGTAAACTCTTTCAGACATTACTCCCATGGAGGAAAGTGCGCATGGTGACTGTTGTATTCTATCCCGATGCAATTTCTGTGTTTCATCAACATTCTGATAGTCCACAGATTACAGAATGCCTCCAGATGTGCATCGGAAACTAGAACTGGTCTTCCAGGGAACGGATAAAGCGTAGACTGTTTGAGACAATACTCCCATGGAGGAAGGTGCGCATGGTGACTGTTGTATTCAATCCCGATGCATTTTCTGTGTTTCATCAACACTCTGATGGTCCACAGATTACATAATGCCTCCAGATGTGCATCGGAAACTAGTACTGGTCTTCAAGGGACGATCAAAGTGTAAACTCTTTGAGACATTACTCCCATTGAGGAAAGTGCGCATGGTGACTGTTGTATTCAATCCCGATGCGTTTTCTGTGTTTCATCAACACTCTGACAGTCCACAGATTACAGAATGCCACGAGGTGTTTATCGGAAACTACTACTGGTCTTCCAGGGAACGATGAAAGCGTAGACTGTTTCAGACATTACTCCCATGGAGGATAGTGCGGATGGTGACTGTTGTATTCAATCCCAATGCACTTTCTGTGTTTCATCAACACTCTGATAGTCCACAGATTACCGAATGCCACCAGATATGCATCGGAAACTACTACTGCTCTTCCAAGGGACGATCAAAGCGTAGACTGTTTAAGACATTACTCCCATGGAGGAAAGTGCGCATGGTGACTGTTGTATTCAATTCCGATGCAATTTCTGTGTTTCATCAACACTCTGATAGTCCACAGATTACAGAATGCCACGAGGTGTTTATCGGAAAGTACAACTGGTCTTCCAGGGAACGATGAAAGCGTAGACTGTTTCAGACATTACTCCCATGCAGGATAGTGCGGATGGTGACTGTTGTATTCAATCCCAATGCAATTTCTGTGTTTCATCAGCACTCTGATAGTCCACAGATTGCAGAATGCCACCAGATGTGCTTCGGAAACTACTACTGGTCTTCCAAGGGACGATCAAAGCGTAGACTGTTTAAGACATTACTCCCATGGAGGAAAGTGCGCATGGTGACTGTTGTATTCAATTCCGATGCAATTTCTGTGTTTCATCAACACTCTGATAGTCCACAGATTACAGAATGCCACGAGGTGTTTATCGGAAAGTACAACTGGTCTTCCAGGGAACGATGAAAGCGTAGACTGTTTCAGACATTACTCCCATGCAGGATAGTGCGGATGGTGACTGTTGTATTCAATCCCAATGCAATTTTAGTGTTTCATCAGCACTCTGATAGTCCACAGATTGCAGAATGCCACCAGATGTGCATCGGAAACTACTACTGGTCTTCCAAGGGACGATCAAAGCGTAGACTGTTTGAGACATAACTCCCGTGGAGGAAAGTGCGCATGGAAACTGTTGTATTCAATCCCGATGCAATTTCTGTGTTTCATCAACACTCTGATGGTCCACAGATGACAGAATGCCTCCAGATGTGCATCGGAAACTACTACAGGTCTTCCAGGGAACGATCAAAGCGTAGACTGTTTAAGACATTACTCCCATGGAGGAAAGTGCGCATGGTGACTGTTGTATTCAATTCCGATGCAATTTCTGTGTTTCATCAACGCTCTGATAGTCCACAGATTACAGAATGCCACGAGGTGTTTATCGGAAAGTACAACTGGTCTTCCAGGGAACGATGAAATCGTAGACTGTTTCAGACATTACTCCCATGCAGGATAGTGCGGATGGTGACTGTTGTATTCAATCCCAATGCAATTTCTGTGTTTCATCAGCACTCTGATAGTCCACAGATTGGAGAATGCCACCAGATGTGCTTCGGAAACTACTACTGGTCTTCCAAGGGACGATCAAGGCGTAGACTGTTTGAGACATAACTCCCGTGGAGGAAAGTGCGCATGGAGACTGTTGTATTCAATCCCGATGCAATTTTTGTGTTTCATCAACACTCTGATAGTCCACAGATTACAGAATGCCGCCAGATGTGCATCGGTAACTACTACTGGTCTTCCAGGGAACGATCAAAGCATAGACTGTTTGAGACATTACTCCCATGGAGGAAAGTGCGCATGGTGACTGTTGTAATCAATCCCGATGCAATTTCTGTGTTTCATCAACACTCTGATACTCCACAGATTGCAGAATGCCTCCAAATGTGCATCGGAAACTACTACTGGTCTTCCTGGGAACGATCAAATCGTAGACTGTTTGAGACATTACTCCCATGGAAGAAAGTGCGCATGGTGACTTTTGTATTCAATCCGGATGCAATTTCCGTGTTTCATCAACACTCTGATAGTCCACAGATAACAGAATGCCTCCAGATGTGCATCGGAAACTGCTACTGGTCTTCCAGGGAACGATCAAAGCGTAGACTCTTTAAGACATTACTCCCATGGAGGAAAGTGCGCATGGTGACTGTTGTATTCTATCCCGATGCAATTTCTGTGTTTCATCAACATTCTGATATTCCACAGATTACATAATGCCTCCAGATGTGCATCGGAAACTAGTACTGGTCTTCCAGGGAACGGATAAAGCGTAGACTGTTTGAGACATTACTCCCATGGAGGAAGGTGCGCATGGTGACTGTTGTATTCAATCCCGATGCAATTTCTGTGTTTCATCAACACTCTGATGGTCCACAGATTACAGAATGCCTCCAGAAGTGCATCGCAAACTAGTACTGTTCTTCCAAGGGACGATCAAAGTGTAAACTCTTTGAGACATTACTCCCATGGAGGGAAGTGCGCATGGTGACTGTTGTATTTAATCCCGATGCGTTTTCTGTGTTTCATCAACACTCTGACAGTCCACAGATTACAGAATGCCACGAGGTGTTTATCGGAAACTACTACTGGTCTTCCAGGGAACGATGAAAGCGTAGACTGTTTCAGACATTACTCCCATGGATGATAGTGCGGATAGTGACTGTTGTATTCAATCCCAATGCAATTTCTGTGTTTCATCAACACTCTGATAGTCCACAGATTACAGAATGCCACCAGATGTGCATCGGAAACTACTACTGGTCTTCCAAGGGACGATCAAAGCGTAGACTGTTTGAGACATAACTCCCGTGGAGGAAAGTGCGCATGGAAACTGTTGTATTCAATCCCGATGCAATTTCTGTGTTTCATCAACACTCTGATGGTCCACAGATGACAGAATGCCTCCAAATGTGCATCGGAAACTACTACTGGTCTTCCTGGGAACGATCAAATCGTATACTGTTTGAGACATTACTCCCATGGAAGAAAGTGCGCATGGTGACTGTTGTATTCAATCCGGATGCAATTTCCGTGTTTCATCAACACTCTGATAGTCCACAGATAACAGAATGCCTCCAGATGTGCATCGGAAACTGCTACTGGTCTTCCAGGGAACGATCAAAGCGTAGACTGTTTAAGACATTACTCCCATGGAGGAAAGTGCGCATGGTGACTGTTGTATTCTATCCCGATGCAATTTCTGTGTTTCATCAACATTCTGATATTCCACAGATTACATAATGCCTCCAGATGTGCATCGGAAACTAGTACTGGTCTTCCAGGGAACGGATAAAGCGTAGACTGTTTGAGACATTACTCCCATGGAGGAAGGTGCGCATGGTGACTGTTGTATTCAATCCCGATGCAATTTCTGTGTTTCATCAACACTCTGATGGTCCACAGATTACAGAATGCCTCCAGAAGTGCATCGCAAACTAGTACTGTTCTTCCAAGGGACGATCAAAGTGTAAACTCTTTGAGACATTACTCCCATGGAGGGAAGTGCGCATGGTGACTGTTGTATTTAATCCCGATGCGTTTTCTGTGTTTCATCAACACTCTGACAGTCCACAGATTACAGAATGCCACGAGGTGTTTATCGGAAACTACTACTGGTCTTCCAGGGAACGATGAAAGCGTAGACTGTTTCAGACATTACTCCCATGGATGATAGTGCGGATAGTGACTGTTGTATTCAATCCCAATGCAATTTCTGTGTTTCATCAACACTCTGATAGTCCACAGATTACAGAATGCCACCAGATGTGCATCGGAAACTACTACTGGTCTTCCAAGGGACGATCAAAGCGTAGACTGTTTGAGACATAACTCCCGTGGAGGAAAGTGCACATGGAAACTGTTGTATTCAATCCCGATGCAATTTCTGTGTTTCATCAACACTCTGATGGTCCACAGATGACAGAATGCCTCCAGATGTGCATCGGAAACTACTACTGGTCTTCCAGGAAACGATCAAAACGTAGACTGTTTGAGACATTACTCCCATGGAGGAAAGTGCGCATGGTGACGGTTGTATTCAATCCCGATGCAATTACTGTGTTTCATCAACACTCTGATAGTCTACACATTACAGAATGCGACCAGATGTCCATCGGAAACTACTACTGGTCTTCCAGGGAACGATCAAAGCGTAGATTGTTTGAGACATTACTCCCGTACAGGAAAGTGCTCATGGTGACTGTTGTATTCAATCCCGATGCAATTTCTGTGTTTCATCAACACTCTGATAGTCCATAGATAACAGAATGCCTCCAGATGTGCATCGGAAACTACTACTGGTCTTCCAGGGAACGATCAAAGCGTAAACTCTTTGAGACATTACTGCCATGGAGGAAAGTGCGCATGGTGACTGTTGTAATCAATCCCGGTGCAATTTCTGTGTTTCATCAACATTCTGATAGTCCACAGATAACAGAATGCCTCCAGATGAGCATCGGAAACTACTACTGGTCTTCCAGGGATCGATCAAAGCGTAGACTGTTTAAGACATTACTCGCATGGAGGAAAGTGCGCATGGTGACTGTTGTATTCAATCCCGATGCAATTTCTGTGTTTCATCAACACTCTGATGGTCCACAGATTACAGAATGCCTCCAGATGTGCATCGGGAACTACTACAGGTCTTCCAGGGAACGATCAAAGCGTAGACTGCTTGAGACATTACTTTTATGGAGTAATGTGCGCATGGTGACTATTGTATTCTATATCGATGCAATTTCTGTGTTTCATCAACAACCTGATATTCCACAGATTTCAGAATGCCTCCAGATGTGCATCGGAAGCTGCTACTGGTCTTCCAGGGAACGATCAAAGCGTAAACTCGTTGATACATTACTCCCATGGAGGAAAGAGCTCATGGTGACTGTTGTATTCAGTCCCGATGCATTTTCTGTGTTTCATCAACACTCTGACAGTCCACAGATTACAGAATGCCACGAGGTGTGGATCGGAAACTACTACTGGTCTTCCAGGGAACGATGAAATCGTAGACTGTTACAGACATTACTCCCATGGAGGAAAGTGCGGGTGGTGATTGTTGTATTCACTCCCAATGCAATTTCTGTGTTTCATCATCACTCTGATAGTCCACAGATTACAGAATGCCACCAGATGTGCATCGGAAACTACCGCTGGTCTTCCAGGGAACGATCAAAGCGTAGACTGTTTGAGACATTACTTTTATGGAGGAATGTGTGCATGGTGACTGTTGTATTCAATCCCGAAGCAATTACTGAGTTTCATCAACACTCTGATAGTCTACACATTACAGAATGCGACCAGATGTGCATCGGAAACTACTACTGGTCTTCCAGGGAACGATCAAAGCGTAGACTGTTTGAGACATACCTCCCGTGTAGGAAAGTGCGCATGGTGACTGTTGAATTCTATCCCGATGCAATTTCTGTGTTTCACCAACACTCCGATAGTCCACACATTACATAATGCCAACAGATGTGCATCGGAAACTACTACTGGTCTTCCAGGGAACGATCAAAGCGCATACTGTTAGAGACATTACTCCCATGGAGGAAAGAGCGCATGGTCACTGTTGTATTCAATCCCGATGCAATTACTGTGTTTCATCAACACTCTGATAGTCTACACATTACAGAATGCGACGAGATGTGCATCGGAAACTACTACTGGTCTTCCAGGGAACGATCAAAGCGTAGATTGTTTGAGACATTACTCCCGTACAGGAAGGTGCGCATGGTGACTGTTGTATTCAATCCCGATGCATTATCTGTGTTTCATCAACACTCTGATGGTCCACAGATGACAGAATGCCTCCAGATGTGCATCGGAAACTAGTACAGGTCTTCCAAGGGACTATCAAAGTGTAAACTCTTTGAGACATTACTCCCATGGAGGAATGTGAGCATGGTGACTGTTGTATTCAATCCCGATGCGTTTTCTATGTTTCATCAACACTCTGACAGTCCACAGATTACAGAATGCCACGAGATGTTTATCGGAAACTACTACTGGTCTTCCAGGGAACGATGAAAGCGTAGACTGTTTCAGACATTACTCTTATGGAGGATAGTGCGGATGGTGACTGTTGTATTCAATCCCAATGCAATTTCTGTGTTTCATCAACACTCTGATAGTCCACAGATTACAGAATGCCACCAGATGTGCATCGGAAACTACTACTGGTCTTCCAAGGGACGATCAAAGCGTAGACTGTTTGAGACATAACTCCCGTGGAGGAAAGTGCGCATGAAAATTGTTGTATTCAATCCCGATGCAATTTCTGTGTTTCATCAACACTCTGATAGTCCACAGATTACAGAATGCCTCCAGATGTGCATCGGAAACTACTACTGGTCTTCCAGGGAACGATCAAAGCGTAGACTGTTAGAGACATTACTCCCATGGAGGAAAGTGCGCATGGTGACGGTTGTATTCAATCCCGATGCAATTACTGTGTTTCATCAACACTCTGATAGTCTACACATTACAGAATGCGACCAGATGTGCATCGGAAACTACTACTGGTCTTCCAGGGAACGATCAAATGGTGATTGTTTGAGACATTACTCCCATGGAGGAAAGTGCGCATGGTGACTTTTGTATTCAATCCCGATGCAATTTCTGTCTTTCATCAACACTCTGATAGTCCACAGATTACAAAATGCCACCAGATGTGCATCGGAAACTACTACTGGTCTTCCAAGGGACGATCAAAGCGTAGACTGTTTGAGACATTACTTTTATGGAGGAATGTGCGCATGGTGACTGTTGTATTCAATATCGATGCAATTTCTGTGTTTCATCAACACTCTGATAGTCCACAGATTTCAGAATGCCTCCAGATGTGCATCGGAAATTGCTACTGGTCTTCCAGGGAACGATCAAAGCGTAAACTCGTTGAGACATTACTCCCATGGAGGAAAGTGCCCATGGTGACTGTTGTATTCAATCCCAATGCAATTTCTGTGTTTCATCAACACTCTGATAGTCCACAGATTACAGAATGCCACCAGATGTGCATCGGAAACTACTACTGGTTTTCCAAGGGACGATCAAAGCGTAGACTGTTTGAGACATAACTCCCGTGGAGGAAAGTGCGCCTGGAGACTGTTGTATTCAATCCCGATGCAATTTCTGTGTTTCATCAACACTCTGATAGTCCACAGATTACAGAATGCCACCAGATGTGCATCGGAAACTACTACTGGTCTTCCAGGGAACGATCAAAGCGTAGACTGTAAGAGACATAACTCCCATGGAGAAAGTGCGCATGGTGACTGTTGTATTCAATCCCGACGCAATTACTGTGTTTCATCAACACTCTGATAGTCTACACATTACAGAATGCGACCAGATGTGCATCGGAAACAACTACTGGTCTTCCAGGGAACGATCAAAGCGTAGATTGTTTGAGACATTACTCCCGTACAGGAAAGTGCGCATGGTGACTGTTGTATTCAATCCCGATGCAATTTCTGTGTTCCATCAACACTCTGATGGGCCACAGATTACAGAATGCCTCCAGATGTGCATCGGAAAATACTACTGGTCTTCCAGGGAACGATCAAAGCGTAGACTGCTTGAGACATTACTTTTATGGAGTATGTGCGCATGGTGACTGTTGTATTTAATATCGATGCAATTTCTGTGTTTCATCAACATTCTGATATTCCACAGATTTCAGAATGCCTCCAGATGTGCATCGGAAACTGTTACTGGTCTTCCAGGGAACGATCAAAGCGTAAACTCGTTGAGACATTACTCCCATGGAGGAAAGTGTGCATGGTGACTGTTGTATTCAACCCCAATGCATTTTCTGTGTTTCATCAACACTCTGACAGTCCACAGATTACAGAATGCCACGAGGTGTGGATCGGAAACTACTACTGGCCTTCCAGGGAACGATGAAAGCGTAGACTGTTTCAGACATTACTCCCATGGAGGAAAGTGCGCATAGTGACTCTTGTATTCAATCCCGAGGCAATTTCTGTGTTTCATCAACACTCTGATAGTCCACAGATTACAGAATGCCATCAGATGTGCATCGGAAAATACTACTGGTCTTCCAGGGAACGATCAAAGCGTAGACTGTAAGAGACATTACTCCCATGGAGGAAAGTGTGCATGGTGACTGTTGTATTCAATCCCGATGCAATTTCTGTGTTACATCAACATTCTGATAGGCCACATATTACAGAATGCCTCCAGAAGTGCTTCGGAAACTACTACTGGTCTTCCAGGGAACGATCAAAGCGCAGACTGTTTGAGACACTACTTTTATGGAGGAATGTGCGCATTATGACTGTTGTATTCAATCCCGAAGCAATTTCTGTGTTTCATCAGCACTCTGATAGTCCACAGATTACAGAATGCCTCCAGATATGCATCGGTGACTACTACTGGTCTTCCAGGGAACGATCAAAGCGTAGACTGTTTGAGACATACCTCCCGTGGAGGAAACTGCGCATGGTGACTGTTGTATTCAAACCCGATGCAATTTCTGTGTTTCATCAACACTCTGATAGTCCACAGATTACAGAATGCCATCAGATGTGCATCGGAAACTACTACTGTTCTTCCAGGGAACGATCAAAGCGTAGACTGTAAGAGACATTACTCCCATGGAGGAAAGTGCGCATGGTGACTGTTTCATTCAATCCCGATGCACTTACTGTGTTTCATCAACACTCTGATAGTCTACACATTACAGAATGCGACCAGATGTGCATCGGAAACTACTACTGGTCTTCCAGGGAACGATCAAAGCGTAGACTGTTTGAGACATTACTCCCGTACAGGAAAGTGCTCATGGTGACTGTTGTATTCAATCCCGATGCAATTTCTGTGTTTCATCAACATTCTGATAGGCCACATATTACAGAATGCCTCCAGATGTGCATCGGAAACTACTACTGGTCTTCCAGGGAACGATCAAAGCGTAGACTGTAAGAGACATTACTCCCATGGAGGAAAGTGCGCATGGTGACTGTTGTATTCAATCCCGATGCAATTACTGTGTTTCATCAACACTCTGATAGTCTACACATTACAGAATGCGACCAGATGTGCATCGGAAACTACTACTGGTCTTCCAGGGAACGATCAAAGCGTAGACTGTTTGAGACAATACTCCCGTACAGGAAAGTGCTCATGGTGACTGTTGTATTCAATCCCGATGCAATTTCTGTGTTTCATCAACATTCAGATAGGCCACATATTACAGAATGCCTCCAGATGTGCATCGGAAACTACTACTGGTCTTCCAGGGAACGATCAAAGCGTAGACTGTTTAAGACATTACTCCCATGGAGGAAAGTGCGCATGGCGACTGTTGTATTCAATCCCGATGCAATTTCTGTGTTTCATCAACACTCGGATAGTCTACATATTACAGAATGCCTCCAGATGTGCATCGGAAACTGCTACTGGTCTTCCAGGCAACGATCAAAGCGTAAACTCTTTGAGACATTACTCCCATGGAGGGAAGTTCGCATGGTGACTGTTGTATTCAATCCCGATGCATTTTCTGTGTTTCATCAACACTCTGATAGTCCACAGATTACAGAATGCCAAGAGATGTTTTTCGGAAACTTTTACTGGTCTTCCAGGGAACGAAGGAACCGCAGACTGTTTCAGACATTACTCCCATGGAGGAAAGTGCGGATGGTTACTGTTGTATTCAATCCCAATGCAATTTCTGTGTTTCATCAAAACTCTGAAAGTCCACAGATTACAGAATGCCACCAGATGTGCATCGGAAACTACTACTGGTCTTCCAGGGAACGATCAAAGCGCAGACTCTTTGAGACACTACTTTTATGGAGGATTGTGCGCATGATGACTGTTGTATTCAATCCCGAAGCAATTTCTGTGTTTCATCAGCACTCTGACAGTCCACAAATTACAGAATGCCTCCAGATATGCATCGGTGACTACTACTGGTCTTCCAGGGAACGATCAAAGCGTAGACTGTTTGAGACATACCTCCCGTGGAGGAAACTGCGCACGGTGACTGTTGTATTCAAACCCGATGCAATTTCTGTGTTTCATCAACACTCTGATAGTCCACAGATTACAGAATGCCATCAGATGTGCATCGGGAACTACTACTGGTCTTCCAGGGAACGATCAAAGCGTAGACTGTAAGAGACATTACTCCCATGGAGGAAAGTGCGCATGGTGACTGTTGTATTCAATCCCGATGCAATTTCTGTGTTTCATCAACACTCTGATGGGCCACAGATTACAGAATGCCTCCAGATGTGCATCGGGAACTACTACTGGTCTTCCAGGGAACGATCAAAGCGTAGACTGCTTGAGACATTACTTTTATGGAGTATGTGCGCATGGTGACTGTTGTATTCAATATCGATGCAATTTCTGTGTTTCATCAACACTCTGATATTCCACAGATTTCAGAATGCCTCCAGATGTGCATCGGAAACTGTTACTGGTCTTCCAGATAACGATCAAAGCGTAAACTCGTTGAGACATTACTCCCATGGAGGAAAGTGCGCATGGTGATTGTTGTATTCAATCCCAATGCATTTTCTGTGTTTCATCAACACTCCGACAGTCCACAGATTACAGAATGCCACGAGGTGTGGATCGGAAACTACTACTGGTCTTCCAGGGAACGATGAAAGCGCAGACTGTTTCAGACATTACTCCCATGGAGGAAAGTGCGGATGGTGACTGTTGTACTCAATCCCAATGCAATTTCTATGTTTCATCAACACTCTGATAGTCCACAGATTACAGAATGCCACCAGATGTGCATCGGAAACTACTGCTGGTCTTCCAGGGAACGATCAAAGCGTAGACTGTTTGAGACATTACTTTTATGGAGGAATGTGCGCATGGTGACTGTTGTAATCAATCCCGATGCAATTTCTGTGTTTCATCAACACTCGGATAGTCTACGTATTACAGAATGCCTCCAGATGTGCATCGGAAACTGCTACTGGTCTTCCAGGGAACGATCAAAGCGTAAACTTTTTGAGACATTACTCCCATGGAGGGAAGTGCGCATGGTGACTGTTGTATTCAATCCCGATGCATTTTCTGTGTTTCATCAACACTCTGATAGTCCACAGATTACAGAATGCCAAGAGATAAGGATCGGAGACTTTTACTGGTCTTCCAGGGAACGATGGAACCGTAGACTGTTTCAGAGATTACTCCCATGGAGGAAAGTGCGGATGGTGACTGTTGTATTCAATCCCAATGCAATTTCTGTGTTTCATCAAAACTCTGATAGTCCATAGATTACAGAATGCCACCAGATGTGCCTCGGAAACTACTACTGGTCTTCCAGGGAACGATCAAAGCGCGGACTGTTTGAGACACTACTTTTATGGAGGAATGTGCGCATGATGACTGTTGTATTCAATCCCGATGCAATTACTGTGTTTCATCAACTCTCTGATAGTCTACACATTACAGAATGCGACCAGATGTGCATCGGAAACTACCACAGGTCTTCCAGGGAACGATCAAAGCGTAGATTGTTTGAGACATTACTCCCGTACAGGAAAGTGCTCATGGTGACTGTTGTATTAAATCCCGATGCAATTTCTGTGTTTCATCAACATTCTGATAGGCCACATATTACAGGATGCCTCCAGATGTGCATCGGAAACTACTACTGGTCTTCCAGGGAACGATCAAAGCGTAGACTGTTTAAGACATTACTCCCATGGAGGAAAGTGCGCATGGTGACTGTTGTATTCAATCCCGATGCAATTTCTGTGTTTCATCAACACTCTGATGGGCCACAGATTACAGAATGCCTCCAGATGTGCATCGGGAACTACTACTGGTCTTCCAGGGAACGATCAAAGCGTAGACTGCTTGAGACATTACTTTTATGGAGTAATGTGCGCAAGGTGACTGTTGTATTCAATAAGGATGCAATTTCTGTGTTTCATCAACACTCTGATATTCCACAGATTTCAGAATGCCTCCAGATGTGCAACGGAAACTGCTACTGGTCTTCCAGGGAACGATCAAAGCGTAAACTCGTTGAGACATTACTCCCATGGAGGAAAGTGCGCATGGTGACTGTTGTATTCAATCCCGATGCATTTTCTGTGTTTCATCAACACTCTGATAGACCACAGATTACAGAATGCCACCAGATGTGCATCGGAAACTACTACTGGTCTTCCAGGGAACGATCAATGCGTAGACTGTTTGAGACATTACTTTTATGGAGGAATGTGCGCATGGTGACTGTTGTATTCAATCCCGATGCAATTTCAGTGTTTCATCAACACTCGGATAGTCTACATATTACAGAATGCATCCAGATGTGCATCGGAAACTGCTACTGGTCTTCCAGGGAACGATCAAAGCGTAGACTGTTTGAGACATTACTTTTATGGAGGAATGTGCGCATGGTGACTGTTGTATTCAATCCCGATGCAATTTCTGTGTTTCATCAACACTCTGATAGTCTACATATTACAGAATGCCTCCAGATGTGCATCGGAAACTGCTACAGGTCTTCCAGGGAACGATCAAAACGTAAAATCTTTGAGACATTACTCCCATGGAGGGAAGTGCGCATGGTGACTGTTGTATTCAATCCCGATGCATTTTCTTTGTTTCATCAACACTCTGATAGTCCACAGATTACAGAATGCCAAGAGATGTGGATCGGAAACTTTTACTGGTCTTCCAGGGAACGATGGAACCGCAGACTGTTTCAGACATTACTCCCATGGAGGAAAGTGCGGATGGTGACTGTTGTATTCAATCCCAATGCAATTTCTATGTTTCATCAACACTCTGATAGTCCACAGATTACAGAATGCCACCAGATGTGCATCGGAAACTACTGCTGGTCTTCCAGGGAACGATCAAAGCGTAGACTGTTTGAGACATTACTTTTATGGAGTAATGTGCGCATGGTGACTGTTGTATTCAATATGGATGCAATTTCTGTGTTTCATCAACACTCTGATATTCCACAGATTTCAGAATGCCTCCAGATGTGCAACGGAAACTGCTACTGGTCTTCCAGGGAACGATCAAAGCGTAAACTCGTTGAGACATTACTCCCATGGAGAAAGTGCGCATGGTGACTGTTGTATTCAATCCCGATGCAATTACTGTGTTTCATCAACACTCTGATAGTCTACACATTACAGAATGCCTCCAGATGTGCATCGGGAACTACTACTGGTCTTCCAGGGAACGATCAAAGCGTAGACTGCTTGGGACATTACTTTTATGGATTATGTGCGCATGGTGACTGTTGTATTCAATATCGATGCAATTTCTGTGTTTCATCAACACTCTGATATTCCACAGATTTCAGAATGCCTCCAGATGTGCATCGGAAACTGTTACTGGTCTTCCACGGAACGATCAAAGCGTAAACTCGTTGAGACATTACTCCCATGGAGGAAAGTGCGCATGGTGACTGTTGTATTCAACCCCAATGCATTTTCTGTGTTTCATCAACACTCTGACAGTCCACAGATTACAGAATGCCACGAGGTGTGGATCGGAAACTACTACTGGTCTTCCAGGGAACGATGAAAGCGTAGACTGTTTCAGACATTACTCCCATGGAGGAAAGTGCGGATGGTGACTGTTGTATTCAATCCCAATGCAATTTCTATGTTTCATCAACACTCTGATAGTCCACAGATTACAGAATGCCACCAGATGTGCATCGGAAACCACTGCTGGTCTTCCAGGGAACGATCAAAGCGTAGACTGTTTGAGACATTACTTTTATGGAGGAATGTGCGCATGGTGACTGTTGTATTCAATCCCGATGCAATTTCTGTGTTTCATCAACACTCGGATAGTCTACATATTACAGAATGCCTCCAGATGTGCATCGGAAACTGCTACTGGTCTTCCAGGGAACGATCAAAGCGTAAACTCTTTGAGACATTACTCCCATGGAGGGAAGTGCGCATGGTGACTGTTGTATTCAATCCTGATGCATTTTCTGTGTTTCATCAACACTCTGATAGTCCACAGATTACAGAATGCCAAGAGATGTGGATCGGAAACTTTTACTGGTCTTCCAGGGAACGATGGAACCGCAGACAGTTACAGACATTACTCCCATGGAGGAAAGTGCGGATGGTGACTGTTGTATTCAATCCCAATGCAATTTCTGTGTTTCATCAAAACTCTGATAGTCCACAGATTACAGAATGCCACCAGATGTGCATCGGAAACTACTACTGGTCTTCCAGGGAACGATCAAAGCGCAGACTGTTTGAGACACTACTTTTATGGAGGAATGTGCGCATGATGACTGTTGTATTCAATCCCGAAGCAATTTCTGTGTTTCATCAGCACTCTGATAGTCCACAGATTACAGAATGCCTCCAGATATGCATCGGTGACTACTACTGGTCTTCCAGGGAACGATCAAAGCGTAGTCTGTTTGAGACATACCTCCCGTGGAGGAAACTGCGCATGGTGACTGTTGTATTCAAACCCGATGCAATTTCTGTGTTTCATCAACACTCTGATATTCCACAGATTTCAGAATGCCTCCAGATGTGCAACGGAAACTGCTACTGGTCTTCCAGGGAACGATCAAAGCGTAATCTCGTTGAGACATTACTCCCATGGAGAAAGTGCGCATGGTGACTGTTGTATTCAATCCCGATGCAATTACTGTGTTTCATCAACACTCTGATAGTCTACACATTACGGAATGCGACCAGATGTGCATCGGAAACTACTACTGGTCTCCCAGGGAACGATCAAAGCGTAGACTGTTTGAGACATTACTCCCGTACAGGAAAGTGCTGATGGTGACTGTTGTATTCAATCCCGATGCAATTTCAGTGTTTCATCAACATTCTGATAGGCCACATATTACAGAATGCCTCCAGATGTGCATCGGAAACTACTACTAGTCTTCCAGGGAACGATCAATTCGTAGACTGTTTAAGACATTACTCCCATGGAGGAAAGTGCGCATGGTGACTGTTGTATTCAATCCCGATGCAATTTCTGTGTTTCATCAACATTCTGATGGGCCACAGATTACAGAATGCCTCCAGATGTGCATCGGGAACTACTACTGGTCTTCCAGGGAACGATCAAAGCGTAGACTGCTTGAGACATTACTTTTATGGAGTATGTGCGCATGGTGACTGTTGTATTCAATATCGATGCAATTTCTGTGTTTCATCAACACTCTGATATTCCACAGATTTCAGAATGCCTCCAGATGTGCATCGGAAACTGTTACTGGTCCTCCAGGGAACGATCAAAGCGTAAACTCGTTGAGACATTACTCCCATGGAGGAAAGTGCGCATGGTGACTGTTGTATTCAATCCCAATGCATTTTCTGTGTTTCATCAACACTCTGACAGTCCACAGATTACAGAATGCCACGAGGTGTGGATCGGAAACTACTACTGGTCTTCCAGGGAACGATGAAAGCGTAGACTGTTTCAGACATTACTCCCATGGAGGGAAGTGCGGATGGTGACTGTTGTATTCAATCCCGATGCAATTACTGTGTTTCATCAACACTCTGATAGTCTACACATTACAGAATGCGACCAGATGTGCATCGGAAACTACTACTGGTCTTCCAGGGAACGATAAAAGCGTAGACTGTTTGAGACATTACTCCCGTACAGGAAAGTGCTCATGGTGACTGTTGTATTCAATCCCGATGCAATTTCTGTGTTTCATCAACACTCGGATAGTCTACATATTACAGAATGCCTCCAGATGTGCATCGGAAACTGCTACTGGTCTTCCAGGGAACGATCAAAGCGTAAACTCTTTGAGACATTACTCCCATGGAGGGAAGTGCGCATGGTGACTGTTGTATTCAATCCCAATGCAATTTCTGTGTTTCATCAAAACTCTGATAGTCCACAGATTACAGAATGCCACCAGATGTGCATCGGAAACTACTACTGGTCTTCCAGGGAACGATCAAAGCGCAGACTGTTTGAGACACTACTTTTATGGAGGAATGTGCGCATGATGAGTGTTGTATTCAATCCCGAAGCAATTTCTGTGTTTCATCAGCACTCAGATAGTCCACAGATTACAGAATGCCTCCAGATATGCATCGGTGACTACTACTGGTCTTCCAGGGAACGATCAAAGCGTAGACTGTTTGAGACATACCTCCCGTGGAGGAAACTGCGCATGGTGACTGTTGTATTCAAACCCGATGCAATTTCTGTGTTTCATCAACACTCTGATAGTCCACAGATTACAGAATGCCATCAGATGTGCATCGGAAACTACTACTGGTCTTCCAGGGAACGATCAAAGCGTAGACTGTAAGAGACATTACTCCCAAGGAGGAAAGTGCGCATGGTGACTGTTGTATTCAATCCCGATGCAATTACTGTGTTTCATCAACACTCTGATAGTCTACACATTACAGAATGCGACCAGATGTGCATCGGAAACTACTACTGGTCTTCCAGGGAACGATCTAAGCGTAGATTGTTTGAGACATTACTCCCGTACAGGAAAGTGCTCAAGGTCACTGTTGTATTCAATCCCGATGCAATTTCTGTGTTTCATCAACATTCTGATAGGCCACATATTACAGAATGCCTCCAGATGTGCATCGGAAACTACTACTGGTCTTCCAGGGAACGATCAAAGCGTAGACTGTTTAAGACATTACTCCAATGGAGGAAAGTGCGCATGGTGACTGTTGTATTCAATCCCGATGCAATTTCTGTGTTTCATCAACACTCTGATGAGCCACAGATTACAGAATGCCTCCAGATGTGCATCGGGAACTACTACTGGTCTTCCAGGGAACGATCAAAGCGTAGACTGCTTGAGACATTACTTTTATGGAGTAATGTGCGCATGGTGACTGTTGTATTCAATATGGATGCAATTTCTGTGTTTCATCAACACTCTGATATTCCACAGATTTCAGAATGCCTCCAGATGATCAACGGAAACTGCTACTTGTCTTCCAGGGAACGATCAAAGCGTAAACTCGTTGAGACATTACTCCCATGGAGGAAAGTGCGCATGGTGACTGTTGTATTCAATCCCGATGCATTTTCTGTGTTTCATCAACACTCTGACAGTCCACAGATTACAGAATGCCACCAGATGTGCATCGGAAACTACTACTGGTCTTCCAGGGAACGATCAAAGCGTAGACTGTTTGAGACACTACTTTTATGGAGGAATGTGCGCATGATGACTGTTGTATTCAATCCCGAAGCAATTACTGTGTTTCATCAGCACTCTGATATTCCACAGATTACAGAATGCCTCCAGATATGCTTCGGAGACTACTACTGGTCTTCCAGGGAACGATCAAAGCGTAGACTGTTTGAGACATACCTCCTGTGGAGGAAAGTGCGCATGGTGACTGTTGTATTCAATCCCGATGCAATTTCTGTGTTTCATCAACACTCTGATAGACCACAGATTACACAATGCCTACAGATGTGCATCGGAAACTACTACTGGTCTTCCAGGGAACGATCAAAGCGTAGACTGTTAGAGACATTACTCCCATGGAGGAAAGTGCGCATGGTGACTGTTGTATTCAATCCCAATGCAATTACTGTGTTTCATCAACACTCTGATAGTCTACACATTACAGGATGCGACCAGATGTGCATCGGAAACTACTACTGGTCTTCCAGGGAACGATCAAAGCGTAGATTGTTTGAGACATTACTCCCGTACAGGAAAGTGCGCATGGTGACTGTTGTATTCAATATAGATGTAATTTCTGTGTTTCATCAACACTCTGATATTCCACAGATTTCAGAATGGCTCCAGATGTGCATCTGAAACTGCTACTGGTCTTCCAGGAAACGATCAAAGCGTAAACTCGTTGATACATTACTCCCATGGAGGAAAGTGCTCATGGTGCCTGTTGTATTCAATCCAGATGCAATTTCTGTGTTTCATCAACACTCTGGTAGTCCACACATTACAGACTGACACCAGATGTGCATCGGAAACTACTGCTGGTCTTCCAGTGAACGATCAAAGCGTAGACTGTTTGAGACATTACTTTGATGGAGGAATGTGCGCATGGTGACTGTTGTTTTCAATCCCGAAGCAATTACTGTGTTTCATCAGCACTCTGATAATCCACAGATTACAGAATGCCTCCAGATATGCAATAGAGACTACTACTGGTCTTCCAGGGAACGATCAAAGCGTAGACAGTTTGAGACATACGTCCCGTGTAGGAAAGTGCGCATGGTGACTGTTGTATTCTATCCCGATGCAATTTCTGTGTTTCATCAACACTCTGATAGTCCACACATTACATAATGCCACCAGATGTGCATCGGAAACTACTACTGGTCTTCAAGGGAACGATCAAAGCGTAGACTGTTAGAGACATTACTCTAATGGAGGAATGTGCGCATGGTCACTGTTGTATTCAATCCCGATGCAATTACTGTGTTTCATCAACACTCTGATAGTCTACACATTACAGAATGCGACGAGATGTGCATCGGAAACTACTACTGGTCTTCCAGGGAACGATCAAAGCGTAGATTCTTTGAGACATTACTCCCGTACAGGAAAGTGCGCATGGTGACTGTTGTATTCAATCCCGATGCAATTTCTGTGTTTCATCAACACTCTGATAGTCCATAGATAACAGAATGCCTCCAGATGTGCATCGGAAACTACTACTGGTCTTCCAGGGAACGATCAAA
Organism: Schistocerca gregaria; assembly: GCF_023897955.1. NCBI lineage: Eukaryota > Metazoa > Arthropoda > Insecta > Orthoptera > Acrididae > Schistocerca > Schistocerca gregaria. The sequence continues at coordinate 2,595,274 of NW_026061706.1, forward strand.
GCGTAAACTCTTTGAGACATTACTGCCATGGAGGAAAGTGCGCATGGTGACTGTTGTATTCAATCCCGATGCAATTTCTGTGTTTCATCAACATTCTGATAGTCCACAGTTTACAGAATGTCTCCAGATGTGCATCGGAAACTACTACTGGTCTTCCAGGGAACGATCAAAGCGTAGACTGTTTAAGACATTACTCCCATGGAGGAATGTGCGCATGGTGACTGTTGTATTCAATCCCGATGCAATTTCTGTGTTTCATCAACACTCTGATGGTCCACAGATTACAGAATGCCTCCAGATGTGCATCGGGAACTACTACTGGTCTTCCAGGGAACGATCAAAGCGTAGACTGCTTGAGACATTACTTTTTTTGAGGAATGTGCGCATGGTGACTGTTGTATTCAATATCGATGCAATTTCTCTGTTTCATCAACACTCTGATAGTCCACAGATTTCAGAATGCCAAGAGATGTGGATCGGAAACTACTACTGGCTTCCAGGGAACGATGGAAGCGTAGACTGTTCCAGACATTACTCCAATGGAGGAAAGTGCGCATGGTGACGGTTGTATTCAATACCAATGCAATTACTGTGTTTCATCAAAAGCCTGATAGTCCACAGATTACAGAATGCCACCAGATGTGCATCGGAAACTACTACTGGTCTTCCAGGGAACGATCAAAGCGTAGACTGTTTGAGACACAACTTTAATGGAGGAATGTGCGCATGATGACTGTTGTATTCAATCCCGAAGCAATTACTGTGTTTCATCAGCACTCTGATAGTCCACAGATTACAGAATGCCTCCAGATATGCATCGGAGACTACTACTGGTCTTCCAGGGAACGATCAAAGCGTAGACTGTTTGAGACATACCTCCCGTGGAGGAAAGTGCGCATGGTGACTTTTGTATTCAATCCCGATGCAATTTCTGTGTTTCATCAACACTCTGATAGTCCACAGTTTACATAATGCCACCAGATGTGCATCGGAAACTACTACTGGTCTTCCAGGTAACGATCAAAGCGTAGACTGTTAGAGACATAACTCCCGTGGAGGAAAGTGCGCATGGAGACTGTTGTATTCAATCCCGATGCAATTTCTGTGTTTCATCAACACTCTGATAGTCTACACATTACAGAATGCGACCAGATGTGCATCGGAAACTACTACTGGTCTTCCAGGGAACGATCTAAGCGTAGATTGTTTGAGACATTACTCCCGTACAGGAAAGTGCTCAAGGTCACTGTTGTATTCAATCCCGATGCAATTTCTGTGTTTCATCAACATTCTGATAGGCCACATATTACAGAATGCCTCCAGATGTGCATCGGAAACTACTACTGGTCTTCCAGGGAACGATCAAATCGTAGACTGTTTAAGACATTACTCCAATGGAGGAAAGTGCGCATGGTGACTGTTGTATTCAATCCCGATGCAATTTCTGTGTTTCATCAACACTCTGATAGTCCATAGATAACAGAATGCCTCCAGATGTGCATCGGAAACTACTACTGGTCTTCCAGGGAACGATCAAAGCGTAAACTCTTTGTGACATTACTGCCATGGAGGAAAGTGCGCATGGTGACTGTTGTATTCAATCCCGATGCAATTTCTGTGTTTCATCAACATTCTGATAGTCCACAGATTACAGAATGCCTCCAGATGTGCATCGGAAACTACTACTGGTCTTCCAGGGAACGATCAAAGCGTAGACTGTTTAAGACATTGCTCCCATGGAGGAAAGTGCGCATGGTGACTGTTGTATTCAATCCCGATGCAATTTCTGTTTTTCATCAACACTCTGATGGTCCACAGATTACAGAATGCCTCCAGATGTGCATCGGGAACTAATACTGGTCTTCCAGGGAACGATCAAATCGTAGACTGCTTGAGACATTACTTTTATGGAGGAATGTGCGCATGGTGACTGTTGTATTCAATATCGATGCAATTTCTGTGTTTCATCAACACTCTGATAGTCCACAGATTTCAGAATGCCTCCGGATGTGCATCAGGAACTGCTACTGGTCTTCCAGGGAACGATCAAAGCGTAAACTCGTTGAGACATTACTCCCATGGAGGAAAGTGTGCATGGTCACTGTTGTAATCTATCCCGATGCATTTTCTGTGTTTCATCAACACTCTGACAGTCCACAGATTACAGAATGCCACGTGGTGTGGATCGGAAACTACTACTGGTCTTCCAGGGAACGATGAAAGCGTAGACTGTTTCAGACATTACTCCCATGAAGGAAAGTGCGGATGGTGACTGTTGTATTCTATCCCAATGCAATTTCTGTGTTTCATCAACACTCTGATAGTCCACAGACTACAGAATGCCACCAGATGTGAATTGGAAACTACTGCTGGTCTTCCAGGGAACGATCAAAACGTAGACTGTTTGAGACATTACTTTTATGGAGGAATGTGCGCATGGTGACTGTTGTATTCAATCCCGATGCAATTTCTGTGTTTCATCAACACTCTGATATTCTACATATTAGAGAATGCCTCCAGATATGCATCGGAAACTGGTACTGGTCTTCCAGGGAACGATCCAAGCGTAAACTCTTTGAGACATTACTCCCATGGAGGGAAGTGTGCATGGTGACTGTTGTATTCAGTCCCGATGCATTTTCTGTGTTTCATCAACACTCTGATAGTCCACAGATTACAGAATGCCAAGAGATGTGGATCGGAATCTACTACTGGTCTTCCAGGGATCGATGGAAACGTAGACTGTTTCAGACATTACTCCCATGGAGGAAAGTGCGGATGGTGACTGTTGTAATCAATCCCAATGCAAATTCTGTGTTTCATCAAAACACTGATAGTCCACAGATTACAGAATGCCACCAGATGTGCATCGGAAACTACTACTGGTCTTCCAGGGAACGATCAAAGCGCAGACTGTTTGAGACACTACTTTTCTTGAGGAATGTGCGCATGATGACTGTTGTATTCAATCCCGAAGCAATTTCTGTGTTTCATCAGCACTCTGATAGTCCACGGATTACAGAATGCCTCCAGATATGCGTCGGAGTCTACTACTGGTCTTCCAGGGAACGATCAAAGCGTAGACTGTTTGAGACATACCTCCCGTGGAGGAAACTGAGCATGGTGACTGTTGTATTCAATCCCGATGCAATTTCTGTGTTTCATCAACACTCTGATAGTCTACATATTACAGAATGCCTCCAGATGTGCATCGGAAACTGGTACTGGTCATCCAGGGAACGATCAAAGCGTAAACTCTTTGAGACATTACTCCCATGGAGGGAAGTGCGCATGGTGACTGTTGTATTCAATCCCGATGCATTTTCTGTGTTTCATCAACACTCTGATAGTCCACAGATTACAGAATGCCAAGAGATGTGGATCGGAAACTACTACTGGTCTTCCAGGGAACGATGGAAGCGTAGACTGTTTCAGACATTACTCCCATGGAGGAAAGTGCGGATGGTGACTGTTGTATTCAATCCCGATGCAATTTCTGTGTTTCATCAACACTCTGATAGTCTACAGATAACAGAATGCCTCCAGATGTTCATCGGAAACTACTACTAGTCTTCCAGGGAACGATCAAAGCGTAGACTGTTTGAGACATTACTTTTATGGAGGAATGTGCGCGTGGTGACTGTTCTATTCAATCCCGATGCAATTTCTGTGTTTCATCAAACCTCTCATAGTCCACAGATTACAGTATGCCTCCAGATGTGCATCGGTAACTACTACTGGTCTTCATGGGAACGATCAAAACGTACACTCTTTGTGACATTACTCCCATGGAGGAAAGTGCGCATCGTGACTGTTGTATTCAATCCCGATGCATTTTCTTTCTTTCATCAACCTTCTGATAGTCCACAGATTACAGAATGCCTCCAGATGTGCATCGGAAACTACTGCTGGTCTTCCAGGGAACGATCAAAGCGTAGATTGTTTGAGACATTACTTTTATGGAGGAATGTGCGCATGGTGTCTGTTGTATTCAATTACGATGCCATATCTGTGTTTCATCAACACTCTGATAGTCTTCATATTACAGAATGCCTCCAGATGTGCAACGGAAACTACTACTGGCCTTCCAGGAAACGATGGTACCGTAGACTGTTTCAGACATTACTCCCATGGAGGAAAGTGCGCATGGTGACTGTTGTATTCAATCCCGATGCAATTTCTGTGTTTCATCAACACTCTGATGGTTCACAGATTACAGAATGCCTCCAGATGTGCATCGGGAACTAATACTGGTCTTCCAGGGAACGATCAAAGCGTAGACTGCTTGAGACAATACTTTTATCTAGGAATGTGCGCATGGTGACTGTTGTATTCAATATCGATGCAATTTCTGTGTTTCATCAACACTCTAATAGTCCACAGATTTCAGAATGCCTCCGGATGTGCATCGGAAACTGCTACTGGTCTTCCAGGTAACGATCAAAGCGTAAACTCGTTGAGACATTACTCCCATGGAGGAAAGTGCGCATGGTGACTGTTGTAATCAATCCCGATGCTTTTTCTGTGTTTCATCAACACTCTGACAGTCCACAGATTACAGAATGCCACGTGGTGTGGATCGTAAGCTACTACTGGTCTTCCAGGGAACGATGAAAGCGTAAACTGCTTCAGACATTACCCCCATGGAGGAGAGTGCGGATGGTGACTGTTGTATTCTATCCCAATGCAATTTCTGTGTTTCATCAACACTCGGATAGTCCACAGATTACAGAATGCCACCAGATGTGCATTATAAACTACTGCTGGTCTTCCTGGGAACGATCAAAGCGTAGACTGTTTGAGACATTACTTTTATGGAGGAAAGTGCGCATGGTGACTGTTGTATTCAATCCCGATGCATTTTCTGTGTTTCATCAACACTCTGATAGTCCATAGATAAAGGAATGCCTCCAGATGTGCATCGGAAACTGCTACTGGTCTTCCAGCGAACGATCAAAGCGTAAACTCGTTGAGACATTACTCCCATGGAGGAAAGTGCGCATGGTGACTGTTGTATTCAATCCCGATGCATTTTCTGTGTATCATCAACACTCTGACAGTCCAAAGATTACAGAATGCCACGAGGTGTGGATCGGAAACCACTACTGGTCTTCCAGGGAACGATGAAAGCGTAAACTCTTTGTGACATTACTGCCATGGAGGTAAGTGCGGGTGGTGACTGTTGTATTCAATCCCAATGCAATTTCTGTGTTTCATCAACACTAAGATAGTCCGCAGATTACAGAATTGAACCAGATGTGCATCGGAAACTACTGCTGGTCTTCCAGGGAACGATCAAAGCGTAGACTGTTTGAGACATTACTTTTATGGAGGAATGTGCTCATGGTCACTGTTGTATTCAATCCCGATGCATTTTCTGTGTTTCATCAACACTCTGATAGTCCATAGATAAAGGAATGCCTCCAGATGTGCATCGGAAACTGCTACTGGTCTTCCAGGGAACGATCAAAGCGTAAACTCGTTGAGACATTACTCCCATGGAGGAAAGTGCGCATGGTGACTGTTGTATTCAATCCCGATGCATTTTCTGTGTTTCATCAACACTCTGATAGTCCACAGATTACAGAATGCCAAGAGATGTGGATCGGAAACTTTTACTGGTCTTCCAGGGAACGATGGAACCGCAGACTGTTTCAGACATTACTCCCATGGAGGAAAGTGCGGATGGTTACTGTTGTATTCAATCCCAATGCAATTTCTGTGTTTCATCAACACTCTGATAGTCTACACATTACAGGATGCGACCAGATGTGCATCGGAAACTACTACTGGTCTTCCAGGGAACGATCAAAGCGTAGACTGTTTGAGACATAACTCCCGTGGAGGAAAGTGCACCTGGAGACTGTTGTATTCAATCCCGATGCAATTTCTGTGTTTCATCAACACTCTGATAGTCCATAGATAACAGAATGCCTCCAGATGTGCATCGGAAACTACTACTGGTCTTCCAGGGAACGATGAAAGCGTAGACTGTTTCAGACATTACTCCCATGAAGGAAAGTGCAGATGGTGACTGTTGTATTCTATCCTAATGCAATTTCTGTGTTTCATCAACACTCTGATAGTCCACAGACTACAGAATGCCACCAGATGTGCATTGCAAACTACTGCTGGTCTTCCAGGGAACGATCAAAGCGTAGACTGTTTGAGACATTACTTTTATGGAGGAATGTGCGCATGGTGACTGTTGTATTCAATCCCGATGCAATTTCTGTGTTTCATCAACACTCTGATATTCTACATATTACAGAATGCCTCCAGATATGCATCGGAAACTGGTACTGGTCTTCCAGGGAACGATCCAAGCGTAAACTCTTTGAGACATTACTCCCATGGAGGGAAGTGTGCATGGTGACTGTTGTATTCAGTCCCGATGCATTTTCTGTGTTTCATCAACACTCTGATAGTCCACAGATTACAGAATGCCAAGAGATGTGGATCGGAAACTACTACTGGTCTTCCAGGGATCGATGGAAACGTAGACTGTTTCAGACATTACTCCCATGGAGGAAAGTGCGGATGGTGACTGTTGTAATCAATCCCAATGCAAATTCTGTGTTTCATCAAAACACTGATAGTCCACAGATTACAGAATGCCACCAGATGTGCATCGGAAACTACTACTGGTCTTCTAGGGAACGATCAAAGCGCAGACTGTTTGAGACACTACTTTTCTTGAGGAATGTGCGCATGATGACTGTTGTATTCAATCCCGAAGCAATTTCTGTGTTTCATCAGCACTCTGATAGTCCACAGATTACAGAATGCCTCCAGATATGCGTCGGAGTCTACTACTGGTCTTCCAGGGAACGATCAAAGCGTAGACTGTTTGAGACATACCTCCCGTGGAGGAAACTGAGCATGGTGACTGTTGTATTCAATCCCGATGCAATTTCTGTGTTTCATCAACACTCTGATAGTCTACATATTACAGAATGCCTCCAGATATGCATCGGAAATTGGTACTGGTCATCCAGGGAACGATCAAAGCGTAAACTCTTTGAGACATTACTCCCATGGAGGGAAGTGCGCATGGTGACTGTTGTATTCTATCCCGATGCATTTTCTGTGTTTCATCAACACTCTGATAGTCCACAGATTACAGAATGCCAAGAGATGTGGATCGGAAACTACTACTGGTCTTCCAGGGAACGATGGAAGCGTAGACTGTTTCAGACATTACTCCCATGGAGGAAAGTGCGGATGGTGACTGTTGTATTCAATCCCGATGCAATTTCTGTGTTTCATCAAACCTCTCATAGTCCACAGATTACAGTATGCCTCCAGATGTGCATCGGTAACTACTACTGGTCTTCATGGGAACGATCAAAACGTACACTCTTTGTGACATTACTCCCATGGAGGAAAGTGCGCATCGTGACTGTTGTATTCAATCCCGATGCATTTTCTGTCTTTCATCAACCTTCTGATAGTCCACAGATTACAGAATGCCTCCAGATGTGCATCGGAAACTACTGCTGGTCTTCCAGGGAACGATCAAAGCGTAGATTGTTTGAGACATTACTTTTATGGAGGAATGTGCGCATGGTGTCTGTTGTATTCAATCCCGATGCCATATCTGTGTTTCATCAACACTCTGATAGTCTTCATATTACAGAATGCCTCCAGATGTGCAACGGAAACTACAACTGGCCTTCCAGGAAACGATGGTACCGTAGACTGTTTCAGACATTACTCCCATGGAGGAAAGTGCGCATGGTGACTGTTGTATTCAATCCCGATGCAATTTCTGTGTTTCATCAACACTCTGATGGTTCACAGATTACAGAATGCCTCCAGATGTGCATCGGGAACTAATACTGGTCTTCCAGGGAACGATCAAAGCATAGACTGCTTGAGACAATACTTTTATGGAGGAATGTGCGCATGGTGACTGTTGTATTCAATATCGATGCAATTTCTGTGTTTCATCAACACTCTGATAGTCCACAGATTTCAGAATGCCTCCGGATGTGCATCGGAAACTGCTACTGGTCTTCCAGGTAACGATCAAAGCGTAAACTCGTTGAGACATTGCTCCCATGGAGGAAAGTGCGCATGGTGACTGTTGTAATCAATCCCGATGCTTTCTCTGTGTTTCATCAACACTCTGACAGTCCACAGATTACAGAATGCCACGTGGTGTGGATCGTAAACTACTACTGGTCTTCCAGGGAACGATGAAAGCGTAAACTGTTTCAGACATTACTCCCATGGAGGAGAGTGCGGATGGTGACTGTTGTATTCAATCCCAATGCAATTTCTGTGTTTCATCAACACTCGGATAGTCCACAGATTACAGAATGCCACCAGATGTGCATTGGAAACTACTGCTGGTCTTCCAGGGAACGATCAAAGCGTAGACTGTTTGAGACATTACTTTTATGGAGGAAAGTGCGCATGGTGACTGTTGTATTCAATCCCGATGCATTTTCTGTGTTTCATCAACACTCTGATAGTCCACAGATTACAGAATGCCTCCAGATGTGCATCGGAATCTACTGCTGGTCTTCCAGGGAACGATCAAAGCGTAGACTGTTTGAGACATTACTCCCATGGAGGAAAGTGCGGATGGTGACTGTTGTATTCAATCCCAATGCAATTTCTGTGTTTCATCAAAACACTGATAGTCCACAGATTACAGAATGCCACCAGATGTGCATCGGAAACTACTACTGGTCTTCCAGGGAACGATCACAGCGCAGACTGTTTGAGACACTACTTTTCTTGAGGAATGTGCGCATGATGACTGTTGTATTCAATCCCGAAGCAATTTCTGCGTTTCATCAGCACTCTGATAGTCCACAGATTACAGAATGCCAAGAGATGTGGATCGGAAACTACTACTGGTCTTCCAGGGAACGATGGAAGCGTAGACTGTTTCAGACATTACTCCCATGGAGGAAAGTGCGGATGGTGACTGTTGTATTCAACCCCAATGCAATTTCTGTGTTTCATCAAAACACTGATAGTCCACAGATTACAGAATGCCACCAGATGTGCATCGGAAACTACTACTGGTCTTCCAGGGAACGATCAAAGCGCAGAGTGTTTGAGACACTACTTTTCTTGAGGAATGTGCGCATGATGACTGTTGTATTCAATCCCGAAGCAATTTCTGTGTTTCATCAGCACTCTGATAGTCCACAGATTACAGAATGCCTCCAGATATGCATCGGAGACTACTACTGGTCTTCCAGGGAACGATCAAAGCGTAGACTGTTTGAGACATACCTCCCGTGGAGGAAACTGCGCATGGTGACTGTTGTATTCAATCCCGATGCAATTTCTGTGTTTCATCAACACTCTGATAGTCCATAGATAACAGAATGCCTCCAGATGTGCATCGGAAACTGCTACTGGTCTTCCAGGGAACGATCAAAGCGTAAACTCGTTGAGACATTACTCCCATGGAGGAAAGTGCGCATGGTGACTGTTGTATTCAATCCCGATGCATTTTCTGTGTATCATCAACACTCTGACAGTCCAAAGATTACAGAATGCCACGAGGTGTGGATCGGAAAGTACTACTGGTCTTCCAGGGAACGATGAAAGCGTAAACTCTTTGTGACATTACTGCCATGGAGGTAAGTGCGGGTGGTGACTGTTGTATTCAATCCCGATGCAATTTCTGTGTTTCATCAACACACTGATAGTCCACAGATTACAGAATGCCAAGAGATGTGGATCGGATACTACTACTGGTCTTCCAGGGAACGATGGAAGCGTAGACTGTTTCAGACATTACTCCCATGGAGGAAAGTGCGCATGGTGACGGTTGTATTCAATACCAATGCAATTACTGTGTTTCATCAAAAGTCTGATAGTCCACAGATTACAGCATGCCACCGGATGTGCATCGGAAACTACTACTGGTCTTCCAGGGAACGATCAAAGCGTAGACTGTTTGAGACATACCTCCCGTGGAGGAAAGTGCGCATGGTGACTGTCGTATTCAATCCCGATGCAATTTCTGTGTTTCATCAACACTCTGATAGTCCACAGATTACATAATGCCACCAGATGTGCATCGGAAACTACTACTGGTCTTGCAGGGAACGATCAAAGCGTAGACTGTTAGAGACATAACTCCCGTGGAGGAAAGTGCGCATGGAGACTGTTGTATTCAATCCCGATGCAATTTCTGTGTTTCATCAACACTCTGATAGTCCACAGATTACAGAATGCCACCAGATGTGCATCGGAAACTACTAGTGGTCTTCCAGGGAACGATCAAAGCGTAGACTGTTAGAGACATTACTCCCATGGAGGAAAGTGCGCATGGTGACGGTTGTATTCAATCCCGATGCAATTACTGTGTTTCATCAACACTCTGATAGTCTACACATTACAGGATGCGAGCAGATGTGCATCGGAAACTACTACTGGTCTTCCAGGGAACGATCAAAGCGTAGATTGTTTGAGACATTACTCCCGTACAGGAAAGTGCGTATGGTGACTGTTGTATTCAATCCCGATGCAATTTCTGTGTTTCATCAACACTCTGATAGTCCATAGATAACAGAATGCCTCCAGATGTGCATCGAAAACTACTACTGGTCTTCCAGGGAACGATCAAAGCGTAAACTCTTTGTGACATTACTGCCATGGAGGAAAGTGCGCATGGTGACTGTTGTATTCAATCCCGATGCAATTTCTGTGTTTCATCAACATTCTGATAGTCCACAGATTACAGAATGCCTCCAGATGTGCATCGGAAACTACTACTGGTCTTCCAGGGAACGATCAAAGCGTAGACTGTTTAAGACATTACTCCCATGGAGGAAAGTGCGCATGGTGACTGTTGTATTCAATCCCGATTCAATTTCTGTGTTTCATCAACACTCTGATGGTCCACAGATTACAGAATGCCTCCAGATGTGCATCGGGAACTAATACTGGTCTTCCAGGGAACGATCAAAGCGTAGACTGCTTGAGACATTACTTTTATGGAGGAATGTGCGCATGGTGACTGTTGTATTCAATATCGATGCAATTTCTGTGTCTCATCAACACTCTGATAGTCCACAGATTTCAGAATGCCTCCGGATGTGCATCGGAAACTGCCACTGGTCTTTCAGGGAACGATCAAAGCGTAAACTCGTTGAGACATTACTCCCATGGAGGAAATTGAGCATGGTGACTGTTGTAATCAATCCCGATGCATTTTCTGTGTTTCATCAAAACACTGATAGTCCACAGATTACAGAATGCCACCAGATGTGCATCGGTAACTACTACTGGTCTTCCAGGGAACGATCAAAGCGCAGACTGTTTGAGACACTACTTTTCTTGAGGAATGTGCGCATGATGACTGTTGTATTCAATCCCGAAGCAATTTCTGTGTTTCATCAGCACTCTGATAGTCCACAGATTACAGAATGCCAAGAGATGTGGATCGGAAACTACTACTGGTCTTCCAGGGAACGATGGAAGCGTAGACTGTTTCAGACATTACTCCCATGGAGGAAAGTGCGGATGGTGACTGTTGTATTCAATCCCAATGAAATTTCTGTGTTTCATCAAAACACTGATAGTCCACAGATTACAGAATGCCACCAGATGTGCATCGGAAACTACTACTGGTCTTCCAGGGAACGATCAAAGCGCAGACTGTTTGAGACACTACTTTTCTTGAGGAATGTGCGCATGATGACTGTTGTATTCAATCCCGAAGCAATTTCTGTGTTTCATCAGCACTCTGATAGTCCACAGATTACAGAATGCACCCAGATATGCGTCGGAGTCTACTATACGATCGAAGCGTAGACTGTTTGAGACATACCTCCCGTGGAGGAAACTGCGCATGGTGACTGTTGTATTCAATCCCAATGCAATTTCTGTGTTTCATCAAAACACTGATAGTCCACAGATTACAGAATGCCACCAGATGTGCATCGGAAACTACTATTGGTCATCCAGGGAACGATCAAAGCGTAAACTCTTTGAGACATTACTCCCATGGAGGGAAGTGCGCATGGTGACTGTTGTATTCAATCCCGATGCATTTTCTGTGTTTCATCAACACTCTGATAGTCCACAGATTACAGAATGCCAAGAGATATGGGTCGGAAACTACTACTGGTCTTCCAGGGAACGATGGAAGCGTAGACTGTTTCAGACATTACTCCCATGGAGGAAAGTGCGGATGGTGACTGTTGTATTCAATCCCGATGCAATTTCTGTGTTTCATCAACACTCTGATAGTCCACAGATAACAGAATGCCTCCAGATGTTCATCGGAAACTACTACTAGTCTTCCAGGGAACGATCAAAGCGTAGACTGTTTGAGACATTACTTTTATGGAGGAATGTGCGCGTGGTGACTGTTGTATTCAATCCCGATGCAATTTCTGTGTTTCATCAAACCTCTCATAGTCCACAGATTACAGTATGCCTCCAGATGCGCATCGGTAACTACTACTGGTCTTCATGGGAACGATCAAAACGTAAACTCTTTGTGACATTACTCCCATGGTGGAAAGTGCGCATCGTGACTGTTGTATTCAATCCCGATGCATTTTCTGTCTTTCATCAACCTTCTGATAGTCCACAGATTACAGAATGCCTCCAGATGTGCATCGGAAACTACTGCTGGTCTTCCAGGGAACGATCAAAGCGTAGACTGTTTGAGACATTACTTTTATGGAGGAATGTGCGCATGGTGTCTGTTGTATTCAATCCCGATGCCATTTCTGTTTTTCATCAACACTCTGATAGTCTACATATTACAGAATGCCTCCAGATGTGCAACGGAAACTACTACTGGCCTTCCAGGAAACGATGGAACCGTAGACTGTTTCAGACATTACTCCCATGGAGGAAAGTGCGCATGGTGACTGTTGTATTCAATCCCGATGCAATTTCTGTGTTTCATCAACACTCTGATGGTCCACAGATTACAGAATGCCTCCAGATGTGCATCGGGAACTACTACTGGTCTTCCAGGGAATGATCAAAGCGTAGACTGTTAGAGACATTACTCCGATGGAGGAAAGTGCGCATGGTGACTGTTGTATTCAATCCCGATGCAATTTCTGTGTTTCATCAACACTCAGTTAGTCCGCAGATATCAGATGCCTCCAGATGTGGATTGGAAACTACTACTGGTCTTCCAGGGATCGATCAAAGCGTAGACTGTTTGAGACATTACTCCCATGGAGGAAAGTGAGCATGGAGAGTGTTGTATTCAATGCCGATGCATTTTCTGTGTTTCATCAACACTCTGACAGTCCGCAGATTACAGAATGACACGAGGTGTGGATCGGAAACTACTACTGGTCTTCCAGGGAAGGATGAAAGCGTAAACTCTTTGTGACATTACTGCCATTGAGGAAAGTGCGGGTGGTGACTGTTGTATTCAATCCCAATGCAATTTCTGTGTTTCATCAACACTCTGATAGTCCACAGTTTACAGAATTGAACCAGATGTGCATCGGAAACTACTGCTGGTCTTCCAGGGAACGATCAAAGCGTAGACTGTTTGAGACATTACTTTTATGGTGGAATGTGCTCATGGTCACTGTTGTATTCAATCCCGATGCAATTTCTGTGTTTCATCAACACTCTGATAGTCTACATATTACAGAATGCCTCCAGATGTGCATCGGAAACTGGTACAGGTCTTCCAGGGAACGATCAAAGCGTAAACTGTTTGAGACATTACTCCCATGGAGGGAAGTGCGCATGGTGACTGTTGTATTCAATCCCGATGCATTTTCTGTGTTTCATCAACACTCTGATAGTCCACAGATTACAGAATGCCAAGAGATGTGGATCGGAAACTACTACTGGTCTTCCAGGGAACGATGGAAGCGTAGACTGTTTGAGACATTACTCCCATGGAGGAAAGTGCGGATGGTGACTGTTGTATTCAATTCCGAAGCAATTACTGTGTTTCATCAGCATTCTGATAATCCACAGATTACAGAATGTCTCCAGATATGCATCGGTGACTACTACTGGTCTTCCAGGGAACGATCAAAGCGTAGACTGTTAGAGACATAACTCCCGTGGAGGAAAGTGCGCATGGAGACTGTTGTATTCAATCCCGATGCAATTTCTGTGTTTCATCAAACCTCTCATAGTCCACAGATTACAGTATGCCTCCAGATGTGCATCGGTAACTACTACTGGTCTTCATTTAAACGATCAAAACGTAAACTCTTTGTGACATTACTCCCATGGAGGAAAGTGGGCATCGTGACTGTTGTATTCAATCCCGATGCATTTTCTGTCTTTCATCAACCTTCTGATAGTCCACAGAATACAGAATGCCTTCAGATGTGCATCGGAAACTACTGCTGGTCTTCCAGGGAACGATCAAAGCGTAGACTGTTTGAGACATTACTTTTATGGAGGAATGTGCGCATGGTGTCTGTTGTATTCAATCCCGATGCCATTTCAGTGTTTCATCAACACTCTGATAGTCTACATATTACAGAATGCCTCCAGATGTGCAACGGAAACTACTACTGGCCTTCCAGGAAACGATGGAACCGTAGACTGTTTCAGACATTACTCCCATGGAGGAAAGTGCGCATGGTGACTGTTGTATTCAATCCCGATGCATTTTCTGTGTTTCATCAACACTCTGATGGTCCACAGATTACAGAATGCCTCCAGATGTGCATCGGGAACTAATACTGGTCTTCCAGGGAACGATCAAAGCGTAGACTGCTTGAGACATTACTTTTATGGAGGAATGTGCGCATGGCGACTGTTGTATTCAATATCGATGCAATTTCTGTGTTTCATCAACACTCTGATAGTCCACAGATTTCAGAATGCCTCCGGATGTGCATCGGAAACTGCTACTGGTCTTCCAGGTAACGATCAAAGCGTAAACTCGTTGAGACATTACTCCCATGGAGGAAAGTGCGCATGGTGACTGTTGTAATCAATCCCGATGCATTTTCTGTGTTTCATCAACACTCTGACAGTCCACAGATTACAGAATGCCACGTGGTGTGGATCGTAAACTACTGCTGGTCTTCCAATGAACGATCAAAGCGTAGACTGTTTGAGACATTACTCCCATGGAGGGAAGTGCGCATGGTGACTGTTGTATTCAAACCCGATGCATTTTCTGTGTTTCATCAACACTCTGATAGTCCACAGATTACAGAATGCCTCCAGATGTGCATCGGAAACTACTGCTGGTCTTCCAGGGAACGATCAAAGCGTAGACTGTTTGAGACATTACTCCCATGAAGGAAAGTGCGGATGGTGACTGTTGTATTCAATCCCAATGCAATTTCTGTGTTTCATCAAAACACTGATAGTCCACAGATTACAGAATGCCACCAGATGTGCATCGGAAACTACTACTGGTCTTCCAGGGAACGATCAAAGCGCAGACTGTTTGAGACACTACTTTTCTTGAGGAATGTGCTGATGATGACTGTTGTATTCAATCCCGAAGCAATTACTGTGTTTCATCAGCACTCTGATAGTCCACAGATTACAGAATGCCAAGAGATGTGGATCGGAAACTACTACTGGTCTTCCAGCGAACGATGGAATCGTAGACTGTTTCAGACATTACTCCCATGGAGGAAAGTGCGGATGGTGACTGTTGTATTCAATCCCAATGCAATTTCTGTGTTTCATCAAAACACTGATAGTCCACAGATTACAGAATGCCACCAGATGTGCATCGGAAACTACTACTGGTCTTCCAGGGAACGATCAAAGCGCAGACTGTTTGAGACACTACTTTTCTTGAGGAATGTGCGCATGATGACTGTTGTATTCAATCCCGAAGCAATTTCTGTGTTTCATCAGCACTCTGATAGTCCACAGATTACAGAATGCCTCCAGATATGCGTCGGAGTCTACTACTGGTCTTCCAGGGAACGATCAAAGCGTAGACTGTTTGAGACATTACTTTTATGGAGGAATGTGCGCGTGGTGACTGTTGTATTCAATCCCGATGCAATTTCTGTGTTTCATCAAACCTCTCATAGTCCACAGATTACAGTATCCCTTCAGTTGTGCATCGGTAACTACTACTGGTCTTCATGGGAACGATCAAAACGTAAACTCTTTGTGACATTACTCCCATGGTGGAAAGTGCGCATCGTGACTGTTGTATTCAATCCCGATGCATTTTCTGTCTTTCATCAACCTTCTGATAGTCCACAGATTACAGAATGCCTCCAGTTGTGCATCGGAAACTACTGCTGGTCTTCCAGGGAACGATCAAAGCGTAGACTGTTTGAGACATTACTTTTATGGAGGAATGTGCGCATGGTGTCTGTTGTATTCAATCCCGATGCCATTTCTGTGTTTCATCAACACTCTGATTGTCTACATATTACAGAGTGCCTCCAGATGCGCAACGGAAACTACTACTGGCCTTCCAGGAAACGATGGAACCGTAGACTGTTTCAGACATTACTCCCATGGAGGAAAGTGCGCATGGTGACTGTTGTATTCAATCCCGATGCAATTTCTGTGTTTCATCAACACTCTGATGGTCCACAGATTACAGAATGCCTCCAGATGTGCATCGGGAACTACTACTGGTCTTCCAGGGAATGATCAAAGCGTAGACTGTTAGAGACATTACTCCGATGGAGGAAAGTGCGCATGGTGACTGTTGTATTCAATCCCGATGCAATTTCTGTGTTTCATCAACACTCAGTTAGTCCGCAGATATCAGATGCCTCCAGATGTGGATTGGAATCTACTACTGGTCTTCCAGGGATCGATCAAAGCGTAGACTGTTTGAGACATTACTCCCATGGAGGAAAGTGAGCATGGAGAGTATTGTATTCAATCCCGATGCATTTTCTGTGTTTCATCAACACTCTGACAGTCCACAGATTACAGAATCCCACGAGGTGTGGACCGGAAACTACTACTGGTCTTCCAGGGAACGATGAAAGCGTAAACTCTTTGTGACATTACTGCCATGGATGAAAGTGCCGGTGGTGACTGTTGTATTCAATCCCAATGCAATTTCTGTGTTTCATCAACACTCTGATAGTCCACAGATTACAGAATGCCACCAGATGTGCACTGGAAACTACTACTGGTCTTCCAGGGAACGATGAAAGCGTAAACTCTTTGTGACATTACTGCCATGGATGAAAGTGCGGGTGGTGACTGTTGTATTCAATCCCAATGCAATTTCTGTGTTTCATCAACACTCTGATAGTCCACAGATTACAGAATGCCACCAGATGTGCATCGGAAACTACTACTGGTCTTCCAGGGAACGATCAAAGCGTAGACTGTTTGAGACACAACTTTTATGGAGGAATGTGCGCATGATGACTGTTGTATTCAATCCCGAAGCAATTACTGTGTTTCATCAGCACTCTGATAGTCCACAGATTACATAATGTCTCCAGATATGCATCGGAAACTACTACTGGTCTTCCAGGGAACGATGAAAACGTAGACTGTTTGAGACATACCTCCCGTGGAGGAAAGTGCGCATGGTGACTGTTGTATTCAATCCCGATGCAATTTCTGTGTTTCATCAACACTCTGATAGTCCACAGATTACATAATGCCACCAGATGTGCATCGGAAACTACTACAGGTCTTCCAGGGAACGATCAAAGCGTAGACTGTTAGAGACATAACTCCCGTGGAGGAAAGTGCGCATGGAGACTGTTGTATTCAATCCAGATGCAATTTCTGTGTTTCATCAACACTTTGATAGTCCACAGATTACAGAATGCCACCAGATGTGCATCGGAAACTACTATTGGTCTTCCAGGGAACGATCAAAGCGTAGACTGTTAGAGACATTACTCCCATGGAGGAAAGTGCGCATGGTGACGGTTGTATTCAATCCCGATGCAATTACTGTGTTTCATCAACACTCTGATAGTCTACACATTACAGGATGGGACCAGATGTGCATCGGAAACTACTACTGGTCTTCCAGGGAACGATCAAAGCGTAGATTGTTTGAGACATTACTCCCGTACAGGAAAGTGCGCATGGTGACTGTTGTATTCAATCCCGATGCAATTTCTGTGTTTCATCAACACTCTGATAGTCCACAGATAACAGAATGCATCCAGATATTCATCGGAAACTACTGCTAGTCTTCCAGGGAACGATCAAAGCGTAGACTGTTTGAGACATTACTTTAATGGAGGAATGTGCGCGTGGTGACTGTTGTATTCAATCCCGATGCAATTTCTGTGTTTCATCAAACCTCTCATAGTCCACAGATCACAGTATGCCTCCAGATGTGCATCGGTAACCACTACTGGTCTTCATGGGAACGATTAAAACGTAAACTCTTTGTGACATTACTCCCATGGAGGAAAGTGCGCATCGTGACTGTTGTATTCAATCCCGATGCATTTTCTGTTTTTCACCAACCTTCTGATAGTCCACAGATTACAGAATGCCTCCAGATGTGCATCGGAAACTACTGCTGGTCTTCCAGGGAACGATCAAAGCGTAGACTGTTTGAGACATTACTTTTACGGAGGAATGTGCGCATGGTGTCTGTTGTATTCAATCCCGATGCCATTTCTGTGTTTCATCAACACTCTGATAGTCTATATATTACAGAATGCCTCCAGATGTGCAACGGAAACTACTACTGGCCTTCCAGGAAACGATGGAACCGTAGACTGTTTCAGACATTACTCCCATGGAAGAAAGTGCGCATGGTGAATGTTGTAATCAATCCCGATGCATTTTCTGTGTTTCATCAACACTCTGACAGTCCACAGATTACAGAATGCCACGTAGTGTGGATCGTAAACTACTACTGGTCTTCCAGGGAACGATGAAAGCGTAAACTGTTTCAGACATTACTCCCATGGAGGAAAGTGCGGATGGTGACTGTTGTATTCTATCCCAATGCAATTTCTGTGTTTCATCAACACTCGGATAGTCCACAGATTACAGAATGCCACCAGATGTGCATTGGAAACTACTGCTGGTCTTCCAATGAACGATCAAAGCGTAGACTGTTTGAGACATTACTCCCATGGAGGGAAGTGCGCATGGTGACTGTTGTATTCAATCCCGATGCATTTTCTGTGTTTCATCAACACTCTGATAGTCCACAGATTACAGAATGCCTCCAGATGTGCATCGGAAACTACTGCTGGTCTTCCAGGGAACGATCAAAGCGTAGACTGTTTGAGACATTACTCCCATGGAGGAAAGTGCGGATGGTGACTGTTGTATTCAATCCCAATGTAATTTCTGTGTTTCATCAAAACACTGATAGTCCACAGATTACAGAATGCCACCAGATGTGCATCGGAAACTACTACTGGTCTTCCAGGGAACGATCAAAGCGCAGACTGTTTGAGACACTACTTTTCTTGAGGAATGTGCGCATGATGACTGTTGTATTCAATCCCGAAGCAATTTCTGTGTTTCATCAGCACTCTGATAGTCCACAGATTACAGAATGCCTCCAGATATGCGTCGGAGTCTACTACTGGTCTTCCAGGGAACGATCAAAGCGTAGACTGTTTGAGACATTACTTTTATGGAGGAATGTGCGCGTGGTGACTGTTGTATTCAATCCCGATGCAATTTCTGTGTTTCTACAAACCTCTCATAGTCCACAGATTACAGTATCCCTCCAGATGTGCATCGGTAACTACTACTGGTCTTCATGGGAACGATCAAAAGGTAAACTCTTTGTGACATTATTCCCATGGTGGAAAGTGCGCATCGTGACTTTTGTATTCAATCCCGATGCATTTTCTGTCTTTCATCAACCTTCTGATAGTCCACAGATTACAGAATGCCTCCAGATGTGCATCGGAAACTACTGCTGGTCTTCCAGGGAACGATCAAAGAGTAGACTGTTTGAGACATTACTTTTATGGAGGAAGGTGCGCATGGTGTCTGTTGTATTCAATCCCGATGCCATTTCTGTGTTTCATCAACACTCTGATTGTCTACATATTACAGAATGCCTCCAGATGTGCAACGGAAACTACTACTGGCCTTCCAGGAAATGATGGAACCGTAGACTGTTTTAGATATTACTCCCATGGAGGAAAGTGCGCATGGTGACTGTTGTATTCAATCCCGATGCAATTTCTGTGTTTCATCAACACTCTGATAGTCCACAGATTACATAATGCCACCAGATGTGCATCGGAAACTACTACAGGTCTTCCAGGGAACGATCAAAGCGTAGACTGTTAGAGACATAACTCCCGTGGAGGAAAGTGCGCATGGAGACTGTTGTATTCAATCCAGATGCAATTTCTGTGTTTCATCAACACTTTGATAGTCCACAGATTACAGAATGCCACCAGATGTGCATCGGAAACTACTACTGGTCTTCCAGGGAACGATCAAAGCGTAGACTGTTAGAGACATTACTCCCATGGAGGAAAGTGCGCATGGTGACGGTTGTATTCAATCCCGATGCAATTACTGTGTTTCATCAACACTCTGATAGTCTACACATTACAGGATGGGACCAGATGTGCATCGGAAACTACTACTGGTCTTCCAGGGAACGATCAAAGCGTAGATTGTTTGAGACATTACTCCCGTACAGGAAAGTGCGCATGGTGACTGTTGTATTCAATCCCGATGCAATTTCTGTGTTTCATCAACACTTTGATAGTCCACAGATAACAGAATGCATCCAGATATTCATCGGAAACTACTGCTAGTCTTCCAGGGAACGATCAAAGCGTAGACTGTTTGAGACATTACTTTTATGGAGGAATGTGCGCGTGGTGACTGTTGTATTCAATCCCGATGCAATTTCTGTGTTTCATCAAACCTCTCATAGTCCACAGATCACAGTATGCCTCCAGATGTGCATCGGTAACCACTACTGGTCTTCATGGGAACGATCAAAACGTAAACTCTTTGTGACATTACTCCCATGGAGGAAAGTGCGCATCGTGACTGTTGTATTCAATCCCGATGCATTTTCTGTCTTTCACCAACCTTCTGATAGTCCACAGATTACAGAATGCCTCCAGATGTGCATCGGAAACTACTGCTGGTCTTCCAGGGAACGATCAAAGCGTAGACTGTTTGAGACATTACTTTTATGGAGGAATGTGCGCATGGTGTCTGTTGTATTCAATCCCGATGCCATTTCTGTGTTTCATCAACACTCTGATAGTCTACATATTACAGAATGCCTCCAGATGTGCAACGGAAACTACTACTGGCCTTCCAGGAAACGATGGAACCGTAGACTGTTTGAGACATTACTCCCATGGAGGAAAGTGCGCATGGTGACTGTTGTAATCAATCCCGATGCATTTTCTGTGTTTCATCAACACTCTGACAGTCCACAGATTACAGAATGCCACGTGGTGTGGATCGTAAACTACTACTGGTCTTCCAGGGAACGATGAAAGCGTAAACTGTTTCAGACATTACTCCCATGGAGGAAAGTGCGGATGGTGACTGTTGTATTCTATCCCAATGCAATTTCTGTGTTTCATCAACACTCGGATAGTCCACAGATTACAGAATGCCACCAGATGTGCATTGGAAACTACTGCTGGTCTTCCAATGAACGATCAAAGCGTAGACTGTTTGAGACATTACTCCCATGGAGGGAAGTGCGCATGGTGACAGTTGTATTCAATCCCGATGCATTTTCTGTGTTTCATCAACACTCTGATAGTCCACAGATTACAGAATGCCTCCAGATGTGCATCGGAAACTACTGCTGGTCTTCCAGGGAACGATCAAAGCGTAGACTGTTTGAGACATTACTCCCATGGAGGAAAGTGCGGATGGTGACTGTTGTATTCAATCCCAATGCAATTTCTGTGTTTCATCAAAACACTGATAGTCCACAGATTACAAAATGCCACCAGATGTGCATCGGAAACTACTACTGGTCTTCCAGGCAACGATCAAAGCGCAGACTGTTTGAGACACTACTTTTCTTGAGGAATGTGCGCATGATGACTGTTGTATTCAATCACGAAGCAATTTCTGTGTTTCATCAGCACTCTGATAGTCCACAGATTACAGAATGCCAAGAGATGTGGATCGGAAACTACTACTGGTCTTCCAGGGAACGATCAAAGCGTAGACTGTTTCAGACATTACTCCAATGGAGGAAAGTGCGGATGGTGACTGTTGTATTCTATCCCAATGCAATTTCTGTGTTTCATCAACACTCTGATAGTCCACAGATTACAGAATGCCACCAGATGTGCATTGGAAACTACTGCTGGTCTTCCAGGGAACGATCTAAGCGTAGACTGTTTGAGACATTACTTTTATGGAGGAATGTGCGCATGGTGACTGTTGTATTCAATCCCGAAGCAATTTCTGTGTTTCAACAGCACTCTGATAGTCCACAGATTACAGAATGCCTCCAGATATGCGTCGGAGTCTACTACTGGTCTTCCAGGGAACGATCAATGCGTAGACTGTTTGAGACATACCTCCCGTGGAGGAAACTGCGCATGGTGACTGTTGTATTCAATCCCGATGCAATTTCTGTGTTTCATCAACACTCTGATAGTCTACATATTACAGAATGCCTTAAGATGTGCATCGGAAACTGGTACTGGTCATCCAGGGAACGATCAAAGCGTAAACTCTTTGAGACATTACTCCCATGGAGGGAAGTGCGCATGGTGACTGTTGTATTCAATCCCGATGCATTTTCTGTGTTTCATCAACACTCTGATAGTCCACAGATTACAGAATGCTAAGAGATGTGGATCGGAAACTACTACTGGTCTTCCAGTGAACGATGGAATTGTGGACTGTTTCAGACATTACTCCCATGGAGGAAAGTGCGGATGGTGACTGTTGTATTCAATCCCGATGCAATTTCTGTGTTTCATCAACACTCTGATAGTCCACAGAAAACAGAATGCCTCCAGATGTTCATCGGAAACTACTACTAGTCTTCCAGGGAACGATCAAAGCGTAGACTGTTTGAGACATTACTTTTATGGAGGAATGTGCGCGTGGTGACTGTTGTATTCAATCCCGATGCAATTTCTGTGTTTCATCAAACCCCTCATAGTCCACAGATTACAGTATGCCTCCAGATGTGCATCGGTAACCACTACTGGTCTTCATGGGAACGATCAAAACGTAAACTCTTTGTGACATTACTCCCATGGAGGAAAGTGCGCATCGTGACTGTTGTATTCAATCCCGATGCATTTTCTGTCTTTCACCAACCTTCTGATAGTCCACAGATTACAGAATGCCTCCAGATGTGCATCGGAAACTACTGATGGTCTTCCAGGGAACGATCAAAGCGTAGACTGTTTGAGACATTACTTTTATGGAGGAAAGTGCGCATGGTGTCTGTTGTATTCAATCCCGATGCCATTTCTGTGTTCCATCAACACTCTGATAGTCTACATATTACATAATGCCTCCAGATGTGCAACGGAAACTACTACTGGCCTTCCAGGAAACGATGGAACCGTAGACTGTTTCAGACATTACTCCCATGGAGGAAAGTGCGCATGGTGACTGTTGTATTCAATCCCGATGCAATTTCTGTGTTTCATCAACCCTCTGATGGTCCACAGATTACAGAATGCCTCCAGATGTGCATCGGGAACTACTACTGGACTTCCAGGGAATGATCAAAGCGTAGACTGTTAGAGACATTACTCCGATGGAGGAAAGTGCGGATGGTGACTGTTGTATTCAATCCCGATGCAATTTCTGTGTTTCATCAACACTCAGTTAGTCCGCAGATATCAGATGCCTCCAGATGTGGATTGGAAACTACTACTGGTCTTCCAGGGAACGATCAAAGCGTAGACTGTTTGAGACATTACTCCCATGGAGGAAAGTGAGCATGGAGAGTGTTGTATTCAATCCCGATGCAATTTCTGTGTTTCATAAACACACTGATAGTCTACACATTACAGAATGCGACCAGATGTGCATCGGAAACTACTACTGGTCTTCCAGGGAAAGATCAAAGCGTAGATTGTTTGAGACATTACTTCCGTACAGCAAAATGCGCATAGTGAATTTTGTATCAATCCCGCTACAATTTCTGTGTTTCATCAACACTCTGATAGTCCACAGATAACAGAATGCCTCCAGATGTGCATCGGAAACTACTACTGGTCTTCCAGTGAACGATCAAAGCATAAACTCTTTGAGACATTACTCCCATGGAGGAAAGTGCGCATGGTGACTGTGGTATTCAATCCCGATGCAATTTCTGTGTTTCATCAACACTCAGTTAGTCCGCAGATATCAGATGCCTCCAGACGTGGATTGGAAACTACTACTGGTCTTCCAGGGAACGATTAAAGCGTAGACTGTTTGAGACATTACTCCCATGGAGGAAAGTGAGCATGGAGAGTGTTGTATTCAATCCCGATGCAATTTCTGTGTTTCATCAACACTCTGATAGTCTACAGATTACAGAATGTCACCAGATGTGCATCGGAAACCACTACTGGCCTTCCAGGGAACGATCAAAGAGTAGACTGCTTGAGAATTACTCCCATGGAGGAAAGTGCGCATGGAGACATTTGTATTCAGTCCCGATGCATTTTCTGTGTTTCATCAAAACTCTGATAGTCCACAGATTACACAATGCCACCAGATGTGCATCGGAAACTACTACTGGTCTGCCAGGGAACGATCAAGGCGTAGACTGTTTGAGACACTACTTTTATGGAGGAATGTGCGCATGATGACTGTTGTATTCAATCCCGAAGCAATTTCTGTGTTTCATCAGCACTCTGATAGTCCACAGATTACAGAATGCCTCCAGATGTGCATCGGAGACAACTACTGGTCTTCCCGGGAACGATCAAAGCGTAGACTGTTTGAGACATACATCCCGTGGAGAAAAGTGCGCATGGTGACTGTTGTATTCAATCCCGATGCAATTTCTGTGTTTCATCAACACTCTGATTGTCCACAGATTACAGAAAGCCACCAGATGTGCATCGGAAACTACTACTGGTCTTCCAGGGAACGATCAAAGCGTAGACTGTTAGAGACATTACTCCCGTGGAGAAAAGTGCGCATGGTGACTGTTGTATTCAATCCCGATGCATTTTCTGTCTTTCATCAACCCTCTGATAGTCCACAGATTATAAAATGCCTCCAGATATGCATCGGAAACTACTGCTGGTCTTCCAGGGAACGATCAAAGCGTAGACTGTTTGAGACATTACTTTTATGGAGGAATGTGCGCATGGTGACTGTTGTATTCAATCCCGATGCAACTTCTGAGTTTCATCAACACTCTGATAGTCCACAGATTACAGAATGCCAAGAGACGTGGATCGGAAACTACTACTGGTATTCCAGGGAACGATGGAAGCGTAGACTGTTTCAGACATTACTCCCATGGAGGAAAGTGCGGATGGTGACTGTTGTAATCAATCCCAATGCAATTTCTGTGTTTCACCAAAACTCTGATAGTCCACAGATTACAGAATGCCACCAGATGCCCATCGGAAACTTCATCTGGTCATCCAGGGAACGATCAAAGCGTAGACTGTTTGAGACACTACTTTTATGGAGGAATGTGCGCATGCTGACTGTTGTATTCAATCTCGAAGCAATTTCTGTGTTTGATCAACACTCTGATAGTCCACAGATTACAGAATTCCTCCAGATGTGCATCGGAGACTACTACTCGTCTTAAAGGGAACGATCAAAGCGTAGACTGTTAGAGACATTACTCCGATGGAGGAAAGTGCGCATGGTGACTGTTGTATTCTATCCCGATGCAATTTCTGTGTTTCATCAACACTCTGATAATCTACATATTACAGAATGCCTCCAGATGTGCATCGGAAACTACTACTGGTCTTCATGGGATCGATCAAAACGTAAACTCTTTGAGACATTACTCCCATGGAGGGAAGTGCGCATGGTGACAGTTGTATTCAATCCCGATGCATTTTCTGTGTTTCATCAAAACTCTGATAGTCCACAGATTACAGAATGCCACCAGATGTGCATCGGAAACTACTTCTGGTCTTCCAGGGAACGATCAAAACGTAGACTGTTTGGGACAGTACTTTTATGGAGGAATGTGCGCATGATGACTGTTGTATTCAATCCCGAAGCAATTTCTGTGTTTCATCAGCACTCTGATAGTCCACAGATTACAGAATGCCTCCAGATGTGCATCGGAGACTACTACTGGTCTTCCAGGGAACGATCAAAGCGTAGACTGTTAGAGATATTACTCCCATGGAGGGAAGTGCGCATGGTGAATGTTGTATTCAATCCCGATGCAATTTCTGTGTTTCATCAACACTCTGATAGTCCACAGATTACAGAATGCCTCCAGATGTGCATCGGAAACTACTACTGGTCTTCCAGTGAACGATCAAAGCGTAAACTCTTTGAGACATTACTCCCATGGAGGAAAGTGCGCATGGTGACTGTGGTATTCAATCCCGATGCAATTTCTGTGTTTCATCAACACTCTGATTGTCCACAGATTACAGAAAGCCACCAGATGTGCATCGGAAACTACTACTGGTCTTCCAGGGAACGATCAAAGCGTAGACTGTTAGAGACATTACTCCCGTGGAGAAAAGTGCGCATGGTGACTGTTGTGTTCAATCCCGATGCAACTTCTGAGTTTCATCAACACTCTGATAGTCCACAGATTACAGAATGCCAAGAGACGTGGATCGGAAACTACTACTGGTATTCCAGGGAACGATGGAAGCGTAGACTGTTTCAGACATTACTCCCATGGAGGAAAGTGCGGATGGTGACTGTTGTAATCAATCCCAATGCAATTTCTGTGTTTCACCAAAACTCTGATAGTCCACAGATTACAGAATGCCACCAGATGTCCATCGGAAACTACATCTGGTCATCCAGGGAACGATCAAAGCGTAGACTGTTTGAGACACTACTTTTATGGAGGAATGTGCGCATGCTGACTGTTGTATTCAATCTCGAAGCAATTTCTGTGTTTCATCAACACTCTGATAGTCCACAGATTACAGAATTCCTCCAGATGTGCATCGGAGACTACTACTCGTCTGAAAGGGAACGATCAAAGCGTAGACTGTTAGAGACATTACTCCGATGGAGGAAAGTGCGCATGGTGACTGTTGTATTCAATCCCGATGCAATTTCTGTGTTTCATCAACACTCTGATAATCTACATATTACAGAATGCCTCCAGATGTGCATCGGAAACTACTACTGGTCTTCATGGGATCGATCAAAACGTAAACTCTTTGAGACATTACTCCCATGGAGGGAAGTGCGCATGGTGACTGTTGTATTCAATCCCGATGCATTTTCTGTGTTTCATCAAAACTCTGATAGTCCACAGATTACAGAATGCCACCAGATGTGCATCGGAAACTACTTCTGGTCTTCCAGGGAACGATCAAAACGTAGACTGTTTGGGACAGTACTTTTATGGAGGAATGTGCGCATGATGACTGTTGTATTCAATCCCGAAGCAATTTCTGTGTTTCATCAGCACTCTGATAGTCCACAGATTACAGAATGCCTCCAGATGTGCATCGGAGACTACTACTGGTCTTCCAGGGAACGATCAAAGCGTAGACTGTTAGAGATATTACTCCCATGGAGGGAAGTGCGCATGGTAAATGTTGTATTCAATCCCGATGCAATTTCTGTGTTTCATCAATACTCTGATAGTCCACAGATTACAGAATGCCTCCAGATGTGCATCGGAAACTACTACTGGTCTTCCAGGGAACGATCAAAGCGTAAACTCTTTGAGACATTACTCCCATGGAGGAAAGTGCGCATGGTGACTGTGGTATTTAATCCCGATGCAATTTCTGTGTTTCATCAACACTCAGTTAGTCCGCAGATATCAGATGCCTCCAGATGTGGATTGGAAACTACTACTGGTCTTCCAGGGAACGATCAAAGCGTAGACTGTTTGAGACATTACTCCCATGGAGGAAAGTGAGCATGGAGAGTGTTGTATTCAATCCCGATGCAATTTCTGTGTTTCATCAACACTCTGATAGTCTACAGATTACAGAATGTCACCAGATGTGCATCGGAAACCACTACAGGCCTTCCAGGGAACGATCAAAGCGTAGACTGCTTGAGAATTACTCCCATGGAGGAAAGTGCGCATGGTGACTGTTGTATTCAGTCCCGATGCATTTTCTGTGTTTCATCAAAACTCTGATAGTCCACAGATTACACAATGCCACCAGATGTGCATCGGAAACTACTACTGGTCTGCCAGGGAACGATCAAGGCGTAGACTGTTTGAGACACTACTTTTATGGAGGAATGTGCGCATGATGACTGTTGTATTCAATCCCGAAGCAATTTCTGTGTTTCATCAGCACTCTGATAGTCCACAGATTACAGAATGCCTCCAGATGTGCATCGGAGACAACTACTGGTCTTCCCGGGAACGATCAAAGCGTAGACTGTTTGACACATACATCCCGTGGAGAAAAGTGCGCATGGTGACTGTTGTATTCAATCCCGATGCAATTTCTGTGTTTCATCAACACTCTGATTCTCCACAGATTACAGAAAGCCACCAGATGTGCATCGGAAACTACTACTGGTCTTCCAGGGAACGATCAAAGCGTAGACTGTTAGAGACATTACTCCTGTGGAGAAAAGTGCGCATGGTGACTGTTGTATTCAATCCCGATGCATTTTCTGTCTTTCATCAACCCTCTGATAGTCCACAGATTACAGAATGCCTCCAGATATGCATCGGAAACTACTGCTGGTCTTCCAGGGAACGATCAAAGCGTAGACTGTTTGAGACATTACTTTTATGGAGGAATGTGCGCATGGTGACTGTTGTATTCAATCCCGATGCAACTTCTGAGTTTCATCAACACTCTGATAGTCCACAGATTACAGAATGCCAAGAGACGTGGATCGGAAACTACTACTGGTATTCCAGGGAACGATGGAAGCGTAGACTGTTTCAGACATTGTTCCCATGGAGGAAAGTGCGGATGGTGACTGTTGTAATCAATCCCAATGCAATTTCTGTGTTTCACCAAATTTCTGATAGTCCACAGATTACAGAATGCCACCAGATGTCCATCGGAAACATACATCTGGTCATCCAGGGAACGATCAAAGCGTAGACTGTTTGAGACACTACTTTTATGGAGGAATGTGCGCATGCTGACTGTTGTATTCAATCTCGAAGCAATTTCTGTGTTTGATCAACACTCTGATAGTCCACAGATTACAGAATTCCTCCAGATGTGCATCGGAGACTACTACTCGTCTGAAAGGGAACGATCAAAGCGTAGACTGTTAGAGACATTACTCCGATGGAGGAAAGTGCGCATGGTGACTGTTGTATTCAATCCCGATGCAATTTCTGTGTTTCATCAACACTCTGATAATCTACATATTACAGAATGCCTCCAGATGTGCATCGGAAACTACTACTGGTCTTCATGGGATCGATCAAAACGTAAACTCTTTGAGACATTACTCCCAAGGAGGGAAGTGCGCATGGTGACTGTTGTATTCAATCCTGATGCATTTTCTGTGTTTCATCAAAACTCTGATAGTCCACAGATTACAGAATGCCACCAGATGTGCATCGGAAACTACTTCTGGTCTTCCAGGGAACGATCAAAACGTAGACTGTTTGGGACAGTACTTTTATGGAGGAATGTGCGCATGATGACTGTTGTATTCAATCCCGAAGCAATTTCTGTGTTTCATCAGCACTCTGATAGTCCACAGATTACAGAATGCCTCCAGATGTGCATCGGAGACAACTACTGGTCTTCCCGGGAACGATCAAAGCGTAGACTGTTTGAGACACACATATCTTGGAGAAAAGTGCGCATGGTGACTGTTGTATTCAATCCCGTTGCAATTTCTGTGTTTCATCAACACTCTGATTGTCCACAGATTACAGAATGCCTCCAGATGTGCATCGGAAACTACTGCTGGTCTTCCAGGGTACGATCAAAGCGTAGACTGTTTGAGACATTACTTTTATGGAGGAATGTGCGCATGGTGACTGTTGTACTCAATCCCGATGCAACTTCTGTGTTTCATCAACACTCTGATATTCCACAGATTACAGAATGCCAAGAGACGTGGATCGGAAACTACTACTGGTATTCCAGGGAACGATGGAAGCGTAGACTGCTTCAGACATTACTCATATGGAGGAAAGTGCGGATGGTGACTGTTGTAATCAATCCCAATGCAATTTCTGTGTTTCACCAAAACTCTGATAGTCCACAGATTACAGAATGCCACCAGATGTCCATCGGAAACTACATCTGGTCATCCAGGGAACGATCAAAGCGTAGACTGTTTGAGACACTACTTTTTTGGAGGAATGTGCGCATGCTGACTGTTGTATTCAATCTCGAAGCAATTTCTGTGTTTCATCAACACTCTGATAGTCCACAGATTACAGAATTCCTCCAGATGTGCATCGGAGACTACTACTCGTCTTAAAGGGAACGATCAAAGCGTAGACTGTTAGAGACATTACTCCGATGGAGGAAAGTGCGCATGGTGACTGTTGTATTCAATCCCGATGCAATTTCTGTGTTTCATCAACACTCTGATAATCTACATATTACAGAATGCCTCCAGATGTGCATCGGAAACTACTACTGGTCTTCATGGGAACGATCAAAACGTAAACTCTTTGAGACATTACCCCCATGGAGGGAAGTGAGCATGGTGACTGTTGTATTCAATCCCGAAGCATTTTCTGTGTTTCATCAAAACTCTGATAGTCCACAGATTACAGAATGCCACCAGATGTGCATGGGAAACTACTTTTGGTCCTCCAGGGAACGATCAAAACGTAGACTGTTTGGGACACTACTTTTATGGAGGAATGTGCGCATGATGACTGTTGTATTCAATCCCGAAGCAATTTCTGTGCTTCATCAGCACTCTGATAGTCCACAGATTACAGAATGCCTCCAGATGTACATCGGAGACAACTACTGGTCTTCCAGGGAACGATCAAAGCGTAGACTGTTAGAGATATTACTCCCATGGAGGGAAGTGCGCATGGTGAATGTTGTATTCAATCCCGATGCAATTTCTGTGTTTCATCAACACTCTGATAGTCTACGGATTACAGAATGTCACCAGATGTGCATCGGAAACCACTACTGGCCTTCCAGGGAACGATCAAAGCGTAGACTGCTTGAGAAATACTCCCATGGAGGAAAGTGCGCATGGTGACTGTTGTATTCAGTCCCGATGCATTTTCTGTGTTTCATCAAAACTCTGATAGTCCACAGATTACACAATGCCACCAGCTGTGCATCAGAAACTACTACTGGTCTGCCAGGCAACGATCAAGGCGTAGACTGTTTGAGACACTACTTTTATGGAGGAATGTGCGCATGATGACTGTTGTATTCAATCCCGAAGCAATTTCTGTGTTTCATCAGCACTCTGATAGTCCACAGATTACAGAATGCCTCCAGATGTGCATCGGAGACAACTACTGGTCTTCCCGGGAACGATCAAAGCGTAGACTGTTTGAGACATACATATCTTGGAGAAAAGTGCGCATGGTGACTGTTGTATTCAATCCCGATGCAATTTCTGTGTTTCATCAACACTCTGATTGTCCACAGATTACAGAATGCCACCAGATGTGCATCGGAAACTACTACTGGTCTTCCAGGGAACGATCAAAGCGTAGACTGTTAGAGACATTACTCCCATGGAGAAAAGTGCGCATGGTGACTGTTGTATTCAATCCCGATGCATTTTCTGTCTTTCATCAACCCTCTGATAGTCCACAGATTACAGAATGCCTCCAGATGTGCATCGGAAACTACTGCTGGTCTTCCAGGGTACGATCAAAGCGTAGACTGTTTGAGACATTACTTTTATGGAGGAATGTGCGCATGGTGACTGTTGTATTCAATCCCGATGCAACTTCTGTGTTTCATCAACACTCTGATAGTCCACAGATTACAGAATGCCAAGAGACGTGGATCGGAAACTACTACTGGTATTCCAGGGAACGATGGATGCGTAGACTGTTTCAGACATTACTCCCATGGAGGAAAGTGCGGATGGTGACTGTTGTAATCAATCCCAATGCAATTTCTGTGTTTCACCAAAACTCTGATAGTCCACAGATTACAGAATGCCACCAGATGTCCATCGGAAACTACATCTGGTCATCCAGGGAACGATCAAAGCGTAGACTGTTTGAGACACTACTTTTATGGAGGAATGTGCGCATGCTGACTGTTGTATTCAATCTCGAAGCAATTTCTGTGTTTCATCAACACTCTGATAGTCCACAGATTACAGAATTCCTCCAGATGTGCATCGGAGACTACTACTCGTCTTAAAGGGAACGATCAAAGCGTAGACTGTTAGAGACATTACTCCGATGGAGGAAAGTGCGCATGGTGACTGTTGTATTCAATCCCGATGCAATTTCTGTGTTTCATCAACACTCTGATAATCTACATATTACAGAATGCCTCCAGATGTGCATCGGAAATTACTACTGGTCTTCATGGGAACGATCAAAACGTAAACTCTTTGAGACATTAATCCCATGGAGGGAAGTGAGCATGGTGACTGTTGTATTCAATCCCGATGCATTTTCTGTGTTTCATCAAAACTCTGATAGTCCACAGATTACAGAATGCCACCAGATGTGCATCGGAAACTACTTTTGGTCTTCCAGGGAACGATCAAAACGTAGACTGTTTGGGACACTACTTTTATGGAGGAATGTGCGCATGATGACTGTTGTATTCAATCCCGAAGCAATTTCTGTGCTTCATCAGCACTCTGATAGTCCACAGATTACAGAATGCCTCCAGATGTGCATCGGAGACTACTACTGGTCTTCCAGGGAACGATCAAAGCGTAGACTGTTAGAGATATTACTCCCATGGAGGGAAGTGCGCATGGTGAATGTTGTATTCAATCCCGATGCAATTTCTGTGTTTCATCAACACTCTGATAGTCCACAGATTACAGAATGCCTCCAGATGTTCATCGGAAACTACTACTAGTCTTCCAGGGAACGATCAGAACGTAAACTCTTTGTGACATTACGTCCATGGAGGAAAGTGCGCATCGTGACTGTTGTATTCAATCCCGATGCAATTTCTGTGTTTCATCAACACTCTCATAGTCCACAGATTACAGAATGCCTGCAGATGTGCATCGGAAACTACTGCTGGTCTTCCAGTTAACGATCAAAGCGTAGACTGTTTGAGACATTACTTTTATGGAGGAATGTGCGCATGGTGACTGTTGTATTCAATCCCGATGCAATTTCTGTGTTTCATCAACACTCTGATAGTCTACATATTACAGAATGCCTCCAGATGTGCATCGGAAACTGGTACTGGTCTTCCAGGGAACGATCAAAACGTAAACTCCTTGAGACATTACTCCCATGGAGGGAAGTGCGCATGGTGACTGTTGTATTCAATCCCGATGCATTTTATGAGTTTCATCAACACTCTGATAGTCCACAGATTACAGAATGCCAAGAGGTGTGGATCGGAAACTACTACTGGTCTTCAGGGAACGATGGAAGCGAAGACTGTTTCAGACATTACTCCCATGGAGGAAAGTGCGGATGGTGACTGTTGTATTCAATCCCAATGCAATTTCTGTGTTTCATCAACACTCTGATAGTCTACACATTACAGATTGCGACCAGATGTGCATCGGAAACTACTACTGGTCTTCCAGGGAACGATCAAAGCGTAGATTGTTTGAGACATTGCTTCCGTACAGGAAAGTGCGCATGGTGACTTTTGTATTCAATCCCGATACAATTTCTGTGTTTCATCAACACTCTGATAGTCCACAGATTACAGAATGCCTCCATATGTGCATCGGAGAGTACTACTCGTCTTCCAGGGTACGATCAAAGCGTAGACTGTTAGAGACATTACTTCGATGGAGGAAAGTGCGCATGGTGACTGTTGTATTCAATCCCGATGCAATTACTGTGTTTCATCAACACTCTGATAGTCTACACATTACAGATTGCGACCAGATGTGCATCGGAAACTACTACTGGTCTTCCAGGGAACGATCAAAGCGTAGATTGTTTGAGACATTGCTTCCGTACAGGAAAGTGCACATGGTGACTTTTGTATTCAATCCCGATACAATTTCTGTGTTTCATCAACACTCTGATAGTCCACAGATAACAGAATGCCTCCAGATGTGCATCGGAAACTACTACTGGTCTTCCAGGGAACGATCAAAGCGTAAACTCTTTGAGACATTACTCCCATGGAGGAAAGTGCGCATGGTGACTGTTGTATTCAATCCCGATGCAATTTCTGTGTTTCATCAACTCTCTGATAGTCCACAGATTACAGAATGCCTCCAGATGTTCATCGAAACTACTACTGGACTTCCAGGGAACGATCATAGCGTAAACAGTTTGAGACATTACTCCCATGGAGGAAAGTGTGCATGGTGACTGTTGTATTCAATCCCGATGCATTTTCTGTGTTTCATCAACACTCTGATAGTCCACAGATTACAGAATGCCAACAGACGTGGATCGTAAATTACTACTGGTATTCCAGGGAACGATGGAAGCGTAGACTGTTTCAGACATTACTCCCATGGAGGAAAGTGCGGATGGTGACTGTTGTAATCAATCCCAATGCAATTTCTGTGTTTCACCAAAACTGTGATAGTCCACAGATTACAGAATGCCACCAGATGTCCATCGGAAACTACATCTGGTCATCCAGGGAACGATCAAAGCGTAGACTGTTTGAGACACTACTTTTATGGAGGAATGTGCGCATGCTGACTGTTGTATTCAATCTCGAAGCAATTTCTGTGTTTCATCAACACTCTGATAGTCCACAGATTACAGAATTCCTCCAGATGTGCATCGGAGACTACTACTCGTCTTAAAGGGAACGATCAAAGCGTAGACTGTTAGAGACATTACTCCGATGGAGGAAAGTGCGCATGGTGACTGTTGTATTCAATCCCGATGCAATTTCTGTGTTTCATCAACACTCTGATAATCTACATATTACAGAATGCCTCCAGATGAGCATCGGAAACTACTACTGGTCTTCATGGGAACGATCAAAACGTAAGCTCTTTGAGACATTAGTCCCATGGAGGGAAGTGAGCATGGTGACTGTTGTATTCAATCCCGATGCTTTTTCTGTGTTTCATCAAAACTCTGATAGTCCACAGATTACAGAATGCCACCAGATGTGCATCGGAAACTACTTTTGGTCTTCCAGGGAACGATCAAAACGTAGACTGTTTGGGACACTACTTTTATGGAGGAATGTGCGCATGATGACTGTTGTATTCAATCCCGAAGCAATTTCTTTGCTTCATCAGCACTCTGATAGTCCACAGATTACAGAATGCCTCCAGATGTGCATCGGAGACTACTACTGGTCTTCCAGGGAACGATCAAAGCGTAGACTGTTAGAGATATTACTCCCATGGAGGGAAGTGCGCATGGTGAATGTTGTATTCAATCCCGATGCAATTTCTGTGTTTCATCAACACTCTGATAGTCCACAGATTACAGAATGACTCCAGATGTTCATCGGAAACTACTACTAGTCTTCCAGGGAACGATCAGAACGTAAACTCTTTGTGACATTACGTCCATGGAGTAAAGTGCGCATCGTGACTGTTGTATTCAATCCCGATGCAATTTCTGTGTGTCATCAACACTCTCATAGTCCACAGATTACAGAATGCCAGCAGATGTGCATCGGAAACTACTGCTGGTCTTCCAGTTAACGATCAAAGCGTAGACTGTTTGAGACATTACTCCCATGGAGGAAACTGTTCACAGAGTCTGTTGTATTCAATCCCGATGCAATTTTTGTGTTTCATCAACACTCTGATAGTCCACAGATTACAGAAAGCGTCCAGATGTGCATCGGAAACTACTACTGGTCTTCCAGGGAACGATCTAAGCGTAGACTGTTTGAGACATTAGTTTTATGGAGGAATGTGCGCATGGTGACTGTTGTATTCAATCCCGATGCAATTTCTGTGTTTCATCAACACTCTGATAGTCTACATATTACAGAATGCCTCCAGATGTGCATCGGAAACTGGTACTGGTCTTCCAGGGAACGATCAAAACGTAAACTCCTTGAGACATTACTCCCATGGAAAGTAGTGCGCATGGTGACTGTTGTATTCAATCCCGATGCATTTTATGAGTTTCATCAACACTCTGATAGTCCACAGATTACAGAATGCCAAGAGATGTGGATCGGAAACTACTACTGGTCTTCAGGGAACGATGGAAGCGAAGACTGTTTCAGACATTACTCCCATGGAGGAAAGTGCGGATGGTGACTGTTGTATTCAATCCCAATGCAATTTCTGTGTTTCATCAACACTCTGATAGTCTACACATTACAGATTGCGACCAGATGTGCATCGGAAACTACTACTGGTCTTCCAGGGAACGATCAAAACGTAAACTCTTTGAGACATTACTCCCATGGAGGAAAGTGCGCATGGAGAGTGTTGTATTCAATCCCGATGCAATTTCTGTGTTTCATCAACAGTCTGATAGTCTAGAGATTACAGAATGTCACCAGATGTGCATCGGAAACCACTACTGGCCTTCCAGGGAACGATCAAAGCGTAGACTGCTTGAGACATTACTTTTATGGAGGAAAGTGCGCATGGTGACTGTTGTATTCAATCCCGATGCAATTTCTGTGTTTCATCAACACTCTGATAGTCCACAGATTACAGAATGCCTCCAGATCCGCATGGGAAACTACTTCTGGTCTTCCAGGGAACGATCAAAGCATAGACTGTTTGAGACATTACTCCCATGGAGGAAACTGTTCACAGAGTCTGTTGTATTCAATCCCGATGCAATTTTTGTGTTTCATCAACACTCTGATAGTCCACAGATTACAGAAAGCGTCCAGATGTGCATCGGAAACTACTACTGGTCTTCCAGGGAACGATCTAAGCGTAGACTGTTTGAGACATTAGTTTTATGGAGGAATGTGCGCATGGTGACTGTTGTATTCCTTCCCGATGCAACTTCTGTGTTTCATCAACACTCTGATAGTCCACAGATTACAGAATGCCTCCAGATGTGCATCGGAATCTACTACTGGTCTTCCAGGGAACGATCAAAGCGTAAACTCTTTGAGACATTACTCCCATGGAGGAAAGTGCGCATGGAGACTGTTGTATTCAATCCCGATGCATTTTCTGTGTTTCATCAACACTCTGATAGTCCACAGATTTCAGAATGCAACCAGATGTGCATTGGAAACTATTACTGGTCTTCCAGGGAACGATCAAAGCGTAGACTGTTTCAGACATTACACCCATGGAGGAACGTGCGGATGGTGACTGTTGCATTCAATCCCGATGCAATTTCTGTGTTTCATCAACACTCTGATAGTCCACAGATTACAGAATGCCACCAGATGTGCAGAGGAAACTACTACTGGTCTTCCAGGGAACGATCAAAGCGTAAACTCTTTGAGACATTACTCCCATGGAGGAAAGTGCGCATGGTGACTGTGGTATTCAATCCCGATGCAATTTCTGTGTTTCATCAACACTCATTTAGTCCGCAGATATCAGATGCCTCCAGATGGGACTGGAAACTACTACTGGTCTTCCAGGGAACGATCAAAGCGTAGACTGTTTGAGACATTACTCCCATGGAGGAAAGTGAGCATGGAGAGTGTTGTATTCAATCCCGATGCAATTTCTGTGTTTCATCAACACTCTGATAGTCTACAGATTACAGAATGTCACCAGATGTGCATCGGAAACCACTACTGGCCTTCCAGGGAACGATCAAAGCGTAGACTGCTTGAGAATTACTCCCATGGAGGAAAGTGCGCATGGTGACTGTTGTATTCAGTCCCGATGCATTTTCTGTGTTTCATCAAAACTCTGATAGTCCACAGATTACACAATGCCACCAGATGTGCATCAGAAACTACTACTGGTCTGCCAGGGAACGATCAAGGCGTAGACTGTTTGAGACACTACTTTTATGGAGGAATGTGCGCATGATGACTGTTGTATTCAATCCCGAAGCAATTTCTGTGTTTCATCAGCACTCTGATAGTCCACAGATTACAGAATGCCTCCAGATGTGCATCGGAGACAACTACTGGTCTTCCCGGGAACGATCAAAGCGTAGACTGTTTGAGACATACATATCTTGGAGAAAAGTGCGCATGGTGACTGTTGTATTCAATCCCGATGCAATTTCTGTGTTTCATCAACACTCTGATTGTCCACAGATTACAGAATGCCACCAGATGTGCATCGGAAACTACTACTGGTCTTCCAGGGAACGATCAAAGCGTAGACTGTTAGAGACATTACTCCCGTGGAGAAAAGTGCGCATGGTGACTGTTGTATTCAATCCCGATGCATTTTCTGTCTTTCATCAACCCTCTGATAGTCCACAGATTACAGAATGCCTCCAGATGTGCATCGGAAACTACTGCTGGTCTTCCAGGGTACGATCAAAGCGTAGACTGTTTGAGACATTACTTTTATGGAGGAATGTGCGCATGGTGACTGTTGTATTCAATCCCGATGCAACTTCTGTGTTTCATCAACACTCTGATAGTCCACAGATTACAGAATGCCAAGAGACGTGGATCGGAAACTACTACTGGTATTCCAGGGAACGATGGAAGCGTAGACTGTTTCAGACATTACTCCCGTGGAGGAAAGTGCGGATGGTGACTGTTGTAATCAATCCCAATGCAATTTCTGTGTTTCACCAAAACTCTGATAGTCCACAGATTACAGAATGCCACCAGATGTCCATCGGAAACTACATCTGGTCATCCAGGGAACGATCAAAGCGTAGACTGTTTGAGACACTACTTTTATGGAGGAATGTGCGCATGCTGACTGTTGTATTCAATATCGAAGCAATTTCTGTGTTTCATCAACACTCTGATAGTCCACAGATTACAGAATTCCTCCAGATGTGCATCGGAGACTACTACTCGTCTTAAAGGGAACGATCAAAGCGTAGACTGTTAGAGACATTACTCCGATGGAGGAAAGTGCGCATGGTGACTGTTGTATTCAATCCCGATGCAATTTCTGTGTTTCATCAACACTCTGATAATCTACATATTACAGAATGCCTCCAGATGTGCATCGGAAACTACTACTGGTCTTCATGGGAACGATCAAAACGTAAACTCTTTGAGACATTACTCCCATGGAGGGAAGTGAGCATGGTGACTGTTGTATTCAATCCCGATGCATTTTCTGTGTTTCATCAAAACTCTGATAGTCCACAGATTACAGAATGCCACCAGATGTGCATCGGAAACTACTTTTGGTCTTCCAGAGAACGATCAAAACGTAGACTGTTTGGGACACTACTTTTATGGAGGAATGTGCGCATGATGACTGTTGTATTCAATCCCGAAGCAATTTCTGTGCTTCATCAGCACTCTGATAGTCCACAGATTACAGAATGCCTCCAGATGTGCATCGGAGACTACTACTGGTCTTCCAGGGAACGATCAAAGCGTAGACTGTTAGAGATATTACTCCCATGGAGGGAAGTGCGCATGGTGAATGTTATATTCAATCCCGATGCAATTTCTGTGTTTCATCAACACTCTGATAGTCCACAGATTACAGAATGCCAAGAGGTGTGGATCGGAAACTACTACTGGTCTTCAGGGAACGATGGAAGCGAAGACTGTTTCAGACATTACTCCCATGGAGGAAAGTGCGGATGGTGACTGTTGTATTCAATCCCAATGCAATTTCTGTGTTTCATCAACACTCTGATAGTCTACACATTAAAGATTGCGACCAGATGTGCATCGGAAACTACTACTGGTCTTCCAGGGAACGATCAAAGCGTAGATTGTTTGAGACATTGCTTCCGTACAGGAAAGTGCGCATGGTGACTTTTGTATTCAATCCCGATACAATTTCTGTGTTTCATCAACCCTCTGATAGTCCACAGATTACAGAATGCCTCCAGATGTGCATCGGAGAGTACTACTCGTCTTCCAGGGCACGATCAAAGCGTAGACTGTTAGAGACATTACTTCGATGGAGGAAAGTGCGCATGGTGACTGTTGTATTCAATCCCGATGCAATTACTGTGTTTCATCAACACTCTGATAGTCTACACATTACAGATTGCGACCAGATGTGCATCGGAAACTACTACTGGTCTTCCAGGGAACGATCAAAGCGTAGATTGTTTGAGACATTGCTTCCGTACAGGAAAGTGCGCATGGTGACTTTTGTATTCAATCCCGATACAATTTCTGTGTTTCATCAACACTCTGATAGTCCACAGATAACAGAATGCCTCCAGATGTGCATCGGAAACTACTACTGGTCTTCCAGGGAACGATCAAAGCGTAAACTCTTTGAGACATTACTCCCATAGAGGAAAGTGCGCATGGTGACTGTTGTATTCAATCCCGATGCAATTTCTGTATTTCATCAACACTCTGATAGTCCACAGATTACAGAATGCCTCCAGATGTTCATCGAAACTACTACTGGACTTCCAGGGAACGATCATAGCGTAAACAGTTTGAGACATTACTCCCATGGAGGAAAGAGTGCATGGTGACTGTTGTATTCAATCCCGATGCATTTTCTGTGTTTCATCAACACTCTGATAGTCCTCAGATTACAGAATGCCACCAGATGTGCATCGGAATCTACTACTGGTCTTCCAGGGAACGATCAAAGCGTGAACTCTTTGAGACATTACTCCCATGGAGGAAAGTGCGCATGGTGACTGTTGTATTTAATCCCGATGTAATTACTGTGTTTCATCAACACTCTGATAGTCTACACATTACAGATTGCGACCAGATGTGCATCGGAAACTACTACTGGTCTTCCAGGGAACGATCAAAGCGTAGATTGTTTGAGACATTGCTTCCGTACAGGAAAGTGCGCATGGTGACTTTTGTATTCAATCCCGATACAATTTCTGTGTTTCATCAACACTCTGATAGTCCACAGATAACAGAATGCCTCCAGATGTGCATCGGAAACTACTACTGGTCTTCCAGGCAACGATCAAAGCGTAAACTCTTTGAGACATTACTCCCATGGAGGAAAGTGCGCATGGTGACTGTTATATTCAATCCCGATGCAATTTCTGTGTTTCATCAACACTCTGATAGTCCACAGATTACAGAATGCCTCCAGATGTTCATCGAAACTACTACTGGACTTCCAGGGAACGATCATAGCGTAAACAGTTTGAGACATTACTCCCATGGAGGAAAGTGTGCATGGTGACTGTTGTATTCAATCCCGATGCATTTTCTGTGTTTCATCAACACTCTGATAGTCCTCAGATTACAGAATGCCACCAGATGTGCATCGGAAACTACTGCTGGTCTTCCAGGGTACGATCAAAGCGTAGACTGTTTGAGACATTACTTTTATGGAGGAATGTGCGCATGGTGACTGTTGTATTCAATTCCGATGCAACTTCTGTGATCATCAACACTCTGATAGTCCACAGATTACAGAATGCCAAGAGACGTGGATCGGAAACTACTACTGGTATTCCAGGGAACGATGGAAGCGTAGACTGTTTCAGACATTACTCCCATGGAGGAAGGTGCGGATGGTGACTGTTGTATTCAATCCCAATGCAATTTCTGTGTTTCATCAACACTCTGATAGTCTACACATTACAGATTGCGACCAGATGTGCATCGGAAACTACTACTGGTCTTCCAGGGAACGATCAAAGCGTAGATTCTTTGAGACATTGCTTCCGTACAGGAAAGTGCGCATGGTGACTTTTGTATTCAATCCCGATACAATTTCTGTGTTTCATCAACACTCTGATAGTCCACAGATTACAGAATGCCTCCAGATGTTCATCGGAAACTACTACTAGCCTTCCAGGGAACGATCAGAACGTAAACTCTTTGTGACATTACGTCCATGGAGGAAAGTGCGCATCGTGACTGTTGTATTCAATCCCGATGCAATATCTGTGTTTCATCAACACTCTCATAGTCCACAGATTACAGAATGCCTGCAGATGTGCATCGGAAACTACTGCTGGTCTTCCAGTTAACGATCAAAGCGTAGACTGTTTGAGACATTACTTTTATGGAGGAATGAGCGCATGGTGACTGTTGTATTCAATACCGATGCAATTGCTGTGTTTCATCAACACTCTGATAGTCTACATATTACAGAATGCCTCCAGATGTGAATCGGAAACTGGTACTGGTCTTCCACGGAACGATCAAAACGTAAACTCCTTGAGACATTACTCCCATGGAGGGAAGTGCGCATGGTGACTGTTGTATTCAATCCCGATGCATTTTATGAGTTTCATCAACACTCTGATAGTCCACAGATTACAGAATGCCAAGAGGTGTGGATCGGAAACTACTACTGGTCTTCAGGGAACGATGGAAGCGAAGACTGTTTCAGACATTACTCCCATGGAGGAAAGTGCGGATGGTGACTGTTGTATTCAATCCCAATGCAATTTCTGTGTTTCATCAACACTCTGATAGTCTACACATTAAAGATTGCGACCAGATGTGCATCGGAAACTACTACTGGTCTTCCAGGGAACGATCAAAGCGTAGATTGTTTGAGACATTGCTTCCGTACAGGAAAGTGCGCATGGTGACTTTTGTATTCAATCCCGATACAATTTCTGTGTTTCATCAACACTCTGATAGTCCACAGATTACAGAATGCCTCCAGATGTGCATCGGAGAGTACTACTCGTCTTCCAGGGCACGATCAAAGCGTAGACTGTTAGAGACATTACTTCGATGGAGGAAAGTGCGCATGGTGACTGTTGTATTCAATCCCGATGCAATTACTGTGTTTCATCAACACTCTGATAGTCTACACATTACAGATTGCGACCAGATGTGCATCGGAAACTACTACTGGTCTTCCAGGGAACGATCAAAGCGTAGATTGTTTGAGACATTGCTTCCGTACAGGAAAGTGCGCATGGTGACTTTTGTATTCAATCCCGATACAATTTCTGTGTTTCATCAACACTCTGATAGTCCACAGATAACAGAATGCCTCCAGATGTGCATCGGAAACTACTACTGGTCTTCCAGGGAACGATCAAAGCGTAAACTCTTTGAGACATTACTCCCATAGAGGAAAGTGCGCATGGTGACTGTTGTATTCAATCCCGATGCAATTTCTGTGTTTCATCAACACTCTGATAGTCCACAGATTACAGAATGCCTCCAGATGTTCATCGAAACTACTACTGGACTTCCAGGGAACGATCATTGCGTAAACAGTTTGAGACATTACTCCCATGGAGGAAAGAGTGCATGGTGACTGTTGTATTCAATCCCGATGCATTTTCTATGTTTCATCAACACTCTGATAGTCCTCAGATTACAGAATGCCACCAGATGTGCATCGGAATCTACTACTGGTCTTCCAGGGAACGATCAAAGCGTGAACTCTTTGAGACATTACTCCCATGGAGGAAAGTGCGCATGGTGACTGTTGTATTCAATCCCGATGTAATTACTGTGTTTCATCAACACTCTGATAGTCTACACATTACAGATTGCGACCAGATGTGCATCGGAAACTACTACTGGTCTTCCAGGGAACGATCAAAGCGTAGATTGTTTGAGACATTTCTTCCGTACAGGAAAGTGCGCATGGTGACTTTTGTATTCAATCCCGATACAATTTCTGTGTTTCATCAACACTCTGATAGTCCACAGATAACAGAATGCCTCCAGATGTGCATCGGAAACTACTACTGGTCTTCCAGGGAACGATCAAAGCGTAAACTCTTTGAGACATTACTCCCATGGAGGAAAGTGCGCATGGTGACTGTTTTATTCAATCCCGATGCAGATTCTGTGTTTCATCAACACTCTGATAGTCCACAGATTACAGAATGCCTCCAGATGTTCATCGAAACTACTACTGGACTTCCAGGGAACGATCATAGCGTAAACAGTTTGAGACATTACTCCCATGGAGGAAAGTGTGCATGGTGACTGTTGTATTCAATCCCGATGCATTTTCTGTGTTTCATCAACACTCTGATAGTCCTCAGATTACAGAATGCCACCAGATGTGCATCGGAAACTACTGCTGGTCTTCCAGGGTACGATCAAAGCGTAGACTGTTTGAGACATTACTTTTATGGAGGAATGTGCGCATGGTGACTGTTGTATTCAATTCCGATGCAACTTCTGTGATCATCAACACTCTGATAGTCCACAGATTACAAAATGCCAAGAGACGTGGATCGGAAACTACTACTGGTATTCCAGGGAACGATGGAAGCGTAGACTGTTTCAGACATTACTCCCATGGAGGAAAGTGCGGATGGTGACTGTTGTATTCAATCCCAATGCAATTTCTGTGTTTCATCAACACTCTGATTGTCTACACATTACAGATTGCGACCAGATGTGCATCGGAAACTACTACTGGTCTTCCAGGGAACGATCAAAGCGTAGATTCTTTGAGACATTGCTTCCGTACAGGAAAGTGCGCATGGTGACTTTTGTATTCAATCCCGATACAATTTCTGTGTTTCATTAACACTCTGATAGTCCACAGATTACAGAATGCCTCCAGATGTGCATCGGAGAGTACTACTCGTCTTCCAGGGTACGATCAAAGCGTAGACTGTTAGAGACATTACTTCGATGGAGGAAAGTGCGCATGGTGACTGTTGTATTCAATCCCGATGCAATTACTGTGTTTCATCAACACTCTGATAGTCTACACATTACAGATTGCGACCAGATGTGCATCGGAAACTACTACTGGTCTTCCAGGGAACGATCAAAGCGTAGATTGTTTGAGACATTGCTTCCGTACAGGAAAGTGCGCATGGTGACTTTTGTATTCAATCCCGATACAATTTCTGTGTTTCATCAACACTCTGA
This sequence comes from Schistocerca gregaria, assembly GCF_023897955.1. Taxonomy (NCBI): domain Eukaryota; kingdom Metazoa; phylum Arthropoda; class Insecta; order Orthoptera; family Acrididae; genus Schistocerca; species Schistocerca gregaria. The sequence continues at coordinate 2,640,138 of NW_026061706.1, forward strand.
TAGTCCACAGATAACAGAATGCCTCCAGATGTGCATCGGAAACTACTACTGGTCTTCCAGGGAACGATCAAAGCGTAAACTCTTTGAGACATTACTCCCATGGAGGAAAGTGCGCATGGTGACTGTTGTATTCAATCCCGATGCAATTTCTGTGTTTCGTCAACACTCTGATAGTCCACAGATTACAGAATGCCTCCAGATGTTCATCGAAACTACTACTGGACTTCCAGGGAACGATCATAGCGTAAACAGTTTGAGACATTACTCCCATGGAGGAAAGAGTGCATGGTGACTGTTGTATTCAATCCCGATGCATTTTCTGTGTTTCATCAACACTCTGATAGTCCTCAGATTACAGAATGCCACCAGATGTGCATCGGAATCTACTACTGGTCTTCCAGGGAACGATCAAAGCGTGAACTCTTTGAGACATTACTCCCATGGAGGAAAGTGCGCATGGTGACTGTTATATTCAATCCCGATGCAATTTCTGTGTTTCATCAACACTCTGATAGTCCACAGATTACAGAATTCCTCCAGATGTGCATCGGAGACTACTACTCGTCTTAAAGGGAACGATCAAAGCGTAGACTGTTAGAGACATTACTCCGATGGAGGAAAGTGCGCATGGTGACTGTTGTATTCAATCCCGATGCAATTTCTGTGTTTCATCAACACTCTGATAATCTACATATTACAGAATGCCTCCAGATGTGCATCGGAAACTACTACTGGTCTTCATGGGAACGATCAAAACGTAAACTCTTTGAGACATTACTCCCATGGAGGGAAGTGAGCATGGTGACTGTTGTATTCAATCCCGATGCATTTTCTGTGTTTCATCAAAACTCTGATAGTCCACAGATTACAGAATGCCACCAGATGTGCATCAGAAACTACTTTTGGTCTTCCAGGGAACGATCAAAACGTAGACTGTTTGGGACACTACTTTTATGGAGGAATGTGCGCATGATGACTGTTGTATTCAATCCCGAAGCAATTTCTGTGCTTCATCAGCACTCTGATAGTCCACAGATTACAGAATGCCTCCAGATGTGCATCGGAGACTACTACTGGTCTTCCAGGGAACGATCAAAGCGTAGACTGTTAGAGATATTACTCCCATGGAGGGAAGTGCGCATGGTGAATGTTGTATTCAATCCCGATGCAATTTCTGTGTTTCATCAACACTCTGATAGTCCACAGATTACAGAATGCCTCCAGATGTTCATCGGAAACTACTACTAGTCTTCCAGGGAACGATCAGAACGTAAACTCTTTGTGACATTACGTCCATGGAGGAAAGTGCGCATCGTGACTGTTGTATTCAATCCCGATGCAATTTCTGTGTTTCATCAACACTCTCATAGTCCACAGATTACAGAATGCCTGCAGATGTGCATCGGAAACTACTGCTGGTCTTCCAGTTAACGATCAAAGCGTAGACTGTTTGAGACATTACTTTTATGGAGGAATGTGCGCATGGTGACTGTTGTATTCAATCCCGATGCAATTTCTGTGTTTCATCAACACTCTGATAGTCTACATATTACAGAATGCCTCCAGATGTGTATCGGAAACTGGTACTGGTCTTCCAGGGAACGATCAAAACGTAAACTCCTTGAGACATTACTCCCATGGAGGGAAGTGCGCATGGTGACTGTTGTATTCAATCCCGATGCATTTTATGAGTTTCATCAACACTCTGATAGTCCACAGATTACAGAATGCCAAGAGATGTGGATCGGAAGCTACTACTGGTCTTCAGGGAACGATGGAAGCGAAGACTGTTTCAGACATTACTCCCATGGAGGAAAGTGCGGATGGTGACTGTTGTATTCAATCCCAATGCAATTTCTGTGTTTCATCAACACTCTGATAGTCTACACATTACAGATTGCGACCAAATGTGCATCGGAAACTACTACTGGTCTTCCAGGGGACGATCAAAGCGTAGATTGTTTGAGACATTGCTTCCGTACAGGAAAGTGCGCATGGTGACTTTTGTATTCAATCCCGATACAATTTTTGTGTTTCATCAACACTCTGATAGTCCACAGATAACAGAATGCCTCCAGATGTGCATCGGAAACTACTACTGGTCTTCCAGGGAACGATCAAAGCGTAAACTCTTTGAGACATTACTCCCATGGAGGAAAGTACGCATGGTGACTGTTGTATTCAATCCCGATGCAATTTCTGTGTTTCATCAACACTCTGATAGTCCACAGATTACAGAATGCCTCCAGATGTTCATCGAAACTACTACTGGACTTCCAGGGAACGATCATAGCGTAAACAGTTTGAGACATTACTCCCATGGAGGAAAGTGTGCATGGTGACTGTTGTATTCAATCCCGATGCATTTTCTGTGTTTCATCAACACTCTGATAGTCCTCAGATTACAGAATGCCACCAGATGTGCATCGGAATATACTACTGGTCTTCCAGGGAACAATCAAAGCGTAGACTGTTTGAGAATTACGCCAGTGGAGGAAAGTGCGCATGGTGACTGTTGTATTCAATCCCGATGCAATTTCTGTGTTTCATCAACTCTCAGTTAGTCCACAGATATCAGAATGCCTCCAGATGTGGATCGGAAACTACTACTGGTCTTACAGGGAACGATCAAAGCGTAGACTGTTTGAGACATTACTCCCATGGAGGAAAGTGCGCATGGAGAGTGTTGTATTCAATCCCGATGCAATTTCTGTGTTTCATCAACAGTCTGATAGTCTAGAGATTACAGAATGTCACCAGATGTGCATCGGAAACCACTACTGGCCTTCCAGGGAACGATCAAAGCGTAGACTGCTTGAGACATTACTTTTATGGAGGAAAGTGCGCATGGTGACTGTTGTATTCAATCCCGATGCAATTTCTGTGTTTCATCAACACTCTGATAGTCCACAGATTACAGAATGCCTCCAGATCCGCATGGGAAACTACTTCTGGTCTTCCAGGGAACGATCAAAGCATAGACTGTTTGAGACATTACTCCCATGGAGGAAACTGTTCACAGAGTCTGTTGTATTCAATCCCGATGCTATTTTTGTGTTTCATCAACACTCTGATAGTCCACAGATTACAGAAAGCGTCCAGATGTGCATCGGAAACTACTACTGGTCTTCCAGGGAACGGTCTAAGCGTAGACTGTTTGAGACATTAGTTTTATGGAGGAATGTGCGCATGGTGACTGTTGTATTCCTTCCCGATGCAATTTCTGTGTTTCATCAACACTCTGATAGTCCACAGATTACAGAATGCCTCCAGATGTGCATCGGAATCTACTACTGGTCTTCCAGGGAGCGATCAAAGCGTAAACTCTTTGAGACATTACTCCCATGGAGGAAAGTGCGCATGGAGACTGTTGTATTCAATCCCGATGCATTTTCTGTGTTTCATCAACACTCTGATAGTCCACAGATTTCAGAATGCCTCCAGATGTGCATCGGAAACTACTACTGGTCTTCATGGGAACGATCAGAACGTAAACTCTTTGTGACATTACGTCCATGGAGGAAAGTGCGCATCGTAACTGTTGTATTCAATCCCGATGCATTTTCTGTCTTTCATCAACCCTCTGATAGTCCACAGACTACAGAATGCCTCCAGATGTGCATCGGAAACTACTGCTGGTCTTCCAGTTAACGATCAAAGCGTAGACTGCTTGAGACATTACTTTTATGGAGGAATGTGCGCATGGTGACTCTTGTATTCAATGCCGATGCAATTTCTGTGTTTCATCAACACTCTGATAGTCTACATATTACAGAATGCCTGCACATGTTCATCGGAAACTACTACTAGTCTTCCAGGGAACGATCAAAGCGTAGACTGTTTGAGACATTACTTTATGGAGGAATGTGCGCGTAATGACTGTTGTATTCAATCCCGATGCATTTTCTGTGTTTCATCAACACTCTGATAGTCCACAGATTACAGAATGCCAAGAGATGTGGATCGGAAACTACTACTGGTCTTCCATGGAACGATGGAAGCGTAGACTGTTTCAGACATAACTCCCATGGAGGAAAGTGTGCATGGTGACTGTTGTATTCAATCCCGATGCATTTTCTGTGTTTCATCAACACTCTGATAGTCCACAGATTACATAATGCCACCGGATGTGCATCGGAATCTACTACTGGTCTTCCAGGGAACGATCAAAGCGTAGACTGTTTGAGAATTACACCAGTGGAGGAAAGTGCGCATGGTGACTGTTGTATTCAATCCCGATGCAAATTCTGTGTTTCATCAACACTCAGTTAGTCCACAGATATCAGAATGCCTCCAGATGTGGATCGGAAACTACTACTGGTCTTCCAGGGAACGATCAAAGCGTAGACTGTTTGAGACACTACTTCTATGGAGGAATGTGCGCATGATGACTGTTGTATTCAATCCCGAAGCAAATTCTGTGTTTCATCAACACTCTGATAGTCCACAGATTACAGAATGCCTCCAGATGTGCATCGGAAACTACTACTGGTCTTCCAGGGAACGATCAAATCGTAAACTCTTTAAGACATTACTCCCATGGAGGAAAGTGCGCATGGTGACTGTTGTATTCAATCCCGATGCAATTTCTGTGTTTCATCAACACTCTGATAGTCCAAAGACTACAGAATGCCTCCAGATCCGCATGGGAAACTACTTCTGGTCTTCCAGGGAACGATCAAAGCGTAGACTGTTTGAGACATTACTCCAATGGAGGAAACTGTTCATGGAGTCTGTTGTATTTAATCCCGATGCAATTTTTGTGTTTCATCAACACTCTGATAGTCCACAGATTACAGAAAGCGTCCAGAAGTGCATCGGAATCTACTACTGGTCTTCCAGGGAACGATCAAAGCGTAAACTCTTTGAGACATTACTCCCATGGAGGAAAGTGCGCATGGAGACTGTTGTATTCAATCCCGATGCATTTTCTGTGTTTCATCAACACTCTGATAGTCCACAGATTTCAGAATGCAACCAGATGTGCATTGGAAACTACTACTGGTCTTCCAGGGAACGATCAAAGCGTAGACAGTTTCAGACATTACTCCCATGGAGGAAAGTGTGGATGGTGACTGTTGCATTCAATCCCGATGCAATTTCTGTGTTTCATCAACACTCTGATAGTCCACAGATTACAGAATGCCACCAGATGTGCATCGGAAACTACTACTGGTCTTCCAGGGAACGATCAAAGCGTAGACTGTTTGGGACATTACTTTTATGGAGGAAAGTGCGCATGGTGACTATTGTATTCAATCCCGATGCAATTTCTGTGCTTCATTAACACTCTGATAGTCCCCAGATTACAGAATGCATCCAGATGTGCATCGGAAACTACTACTGGTCTTCCAGGGAACTATCAAAGCGTAGACTGTTTGAGACATTACTCCCATAGAGGAAACTGCTCATGGAGACTGTTGTATTCAATCCCGATGCAATTTCTGTGTTTCATCAACACTCTGATAGTCCACAGATTACAGAAAGCATCCAGATGTGCATCGGAAACTACTACTGGTCTTCCAGGGAACGATCAAAGCGTGGACAGTTTGAGACATTACTCCCATGGAGGAAACTGCCCATGGAGACTGTTGTATTCAATCCCGATGCTTTTTCTGTGTTTCATCAACACTCTGATAGTCCACAGATTACAGAAAGCATCCAGATGTGCATCGGAAACTACTACTGGTCTTCCAGGGAACGATCAAAGCGTAGACTCTTAGAGACATTACTCCCATGGGGGAAAGTGCTCATGGTGACTGTTGTATTCTATCCCGATGCAATATCTGTGTTTCATCAACACTCTGATAGTCTACAGATTACAGAATGCCACCAGATGTGCATCGGAAACTACTACTGGTCTTCCAGGGAACGATCAAAGCGTAGACTGTTTGAGACATTACTTTTATAGAGGAAAGTGCGCATGGTGAGTGTTGTATTCAATCCCGATGCAATTTCTGTGTTTCAACAACACTCTGATAGTCCACAGACTACAGAATGCCTCCAGATCCGCATGGGAAACTACTTCTGGACTTCCAGGGGACGATCAAAGCGTAGACTGTTTGAGACATTACTCCCATGGAGGAAACTGTTCATGGAGTCTGTTGTATTCAATCCCGATGCAATTTTTGTGTTTCATCAACACTCTGATAGTCCACAGATTACAGAGAGCGTCCAGATGTGCATCGGAATCTACTACTGGTCTTCCAGGGAACGACCAAAGCGTAAACTCTTTGAGACATTACTCCCATGGAGGAAAGTGTGCATGGTGACTGTTGCGTTCAATCCCGATGCAATTTCTGTGTTTCATCAACACTCTGATAGTCCACAGATTACAGAATGCCTCCAGATCCGCATGGGAAACTACTTCTGGTCTTCCAGGTAACGATCAAAGCATAGACTGTTTGAGACATTACTCCCATGGAGGAAACTGTTCACAGAGTATGTTGTATTCAATCCCGATGCAATTTTTGTGTTTCATCAACACTCTGATAGTCCACAGATTACAGAAAGCGTCCAGATGTGCATCGGAAACTACTACTGGTCTTCCAGGGAACGATCAAAGCGTAGACTGTTTGAGACACTACTTCTATGGAGGAATGTGCGCATGATGACTGTTGTATTCAATCCCGAAGCAAATTCTGTGTTTCATCAACACTCTGATAGTCCACAGATTACAGAATGCCTCCAGATGTGCATCGGAAACTACTACTGGTCTTCCAGGGAACGATCAAATCGTAAACTCTTTAAGACATTACTCCCATGGAGGAAAGTGCGCATGGTGACTGTTGTATTCAATCCCGATGCATTTTCTGTGTTTCATCAACACTCTGATAGTCCACAGATTTCAGAATGCCTCCAGATGTGCATCGGAAACTACTACTGGTCTTCATGGGAACGATCAGAACGTAAACTCTTTGTGACATTACGTCCATGGAGGAAAGTGCGCATCGTAACTGTTGTATTCAATCCCGATGCATTTTCTGTCTTTCATCAACCCTCTGATAGTCCACAGACTACAGAATGCCTCCAGATGTGCATCGGAAACTACTGCTGGTCTTCCAGTTAACGATCAAAGCGTAGACTGCTTGAGACATTACTTTTATGGAGGAATGTGCGCATGGTGACTCTTGTATTCAATGCCGATGCAATTTCTGTGTTTCATCAACACTCTGATAGTCTACATATTACAGAATGCCTGCACATGTTCATCGGAAACTACTACTAGTCTTCCAGGGAACGATCAAAGCGTAGACTGTTTGAGACATTACTTTATGGAGGAATGTGCGCGTAATGACTGTTGTATTCAATCCCGATGCATTTTCTGTGTTTCATCAACACTCTGATAGTCCACAGATTACAGAATGCCAAGAGATGTGGATCGGAAACTACTACTGGTCTTCCATGGAACGATGGAAGCGTAGACTGTTTCAGACATAACTCCCATGGAGGAAAGTGTGCATGGTGACTGTTGTATTCAATCCCGATGCATTTTCTGTGTTTCATCAACACTCTGATAGTCCACAGATTACAGAATGCCACCGGATGTGCATCGGAATCTACTACTGGTCTTCCAGGGAACGATCAAAGCGTAGACTGTTTGAGAATTACACCAGTGGAGGAAAGTGCGCATGGTGACTGTTGTATTCAATCCCGATGCAAATTCTGTGTTTCATCAACACTCAGTTAGTCCACAGATATCAGAATGCCTCCAGATGTGGATCGGATACTACTACTGGTCTTCCAGGGAACGATCAAAGCGTAGACTGTTTGAGACACTACTTCTATGGAGGAATGTGCGCATGATGACTGTTGTATTCAATCCCGAAGCAAATTCTGTGTTTCATCAACACTCTGATAGTCCACAGATTACAGAATGCCTCCAGATGTGCATCGGAAACTACTACTGGTCTTCCAGGGAACGATCAAATCGTAAACTCTTTAAGACATTACTCCCATGGAGGAAAGTGCGCATGGTGACTGTTGTATTCAATCCCGATGCAATTTCTGTGTTTCATCAACACTCTGATAGTCCAAAGACTACAGAATGCCTCCAGATCCGCATGGGAAACTACTTCTGGTCTTCCAGGGAACGATCAAAGCGTAGACTGTTTGAGACATTACTCCAATGGAGGAAACTGTTCATGGAGTCTGTTGTATTTAATCCCGATGCAATTTTTGTGTTTCATCAACACTCTGATAGTCCACAGATTACAGAAAGCGTCCAGATGTGCATCGGAATCTACTACTGGTCTTCCAGGGAACGATCAAAGCGTAAACTCTTTGAGACATTACTCCCATGGAGGAAAGTGCGCATGGAGACTGTTGTATTCAATCCCGATGCATTTTCTGTGTTTCATCAACACTCTGATAGTCCACAGATTTCAGAATGCAACCAGATGTGCATTGGAAACTACTACTGGTCTTCCAGGGAACGATCAAAGCGTAGACAGTTTCAGACATTACTCCCATGGAGGAAAGTGTGGATGGTGACTGTTGCATTCAATCCCGATGCAATTTCTGTGTTTCATCAACACTCTGATAGTCCACAGATTACAGAATGCCACCAGATGTGCATCGGAAACTACTACTGGTCTTCCAGGGAACGATCAAAGCGTAGACTGTTTGGGACATTACTTTTATGGAGGAAAGTGCGCATGGTGACTATTGTATTCAATCCCGATGCAATTTCTGTGCTTCATTAACACTCTGATAGTCCCCAGATTACAGAATGCATCCAGATGTGCATCGGAAACTACTACTGGTCTTCCAGGGAACTATCAAAGCGTAGACTGTTTGAGACATTACTCCCATAGAGGAAACTGCTCATGGAGACTGTTGTATTCAATCCCGATGCAATTTCTGTGTTTCATCAACACTCTGATAGTCCACAGATTACAGAAAGCATCCAGATGTGCATGTGAAACTACTACTGGTCTTCCAGGGAACGATCAAAGCGTGGACAGTTTGAGACATTACTCCCATGGAGGAAACTGCCCATGGAGACTGTTGTATTCAATCCCGATGCTTTTTCTGTGTTTCATCAACACTCTGATAGTCCACAGATTACCGAATGCCTCCAGATGCTCATGGGAAACTACTACTGGTCTTCCAGGGAACGATCAAAGCGTAAACTGTGTGAGACATTACTCCCGTGGAGGAAAGTGCTCATGGTGACTGTTCTATTCAATCCCGATGCAATTTCTCTGTATCATCAACACTCTGATAGTCCACAGATTACAGAAAGCATCCAGATGTGCATCGGAAACTACTACTGGTCTTCCAGGGAACGATCAAAGCGTAGACTCTTAGAGACATTACTCCCATGGGGGAAAGTGCTCATGGTGACTGTTGTATTCTATCCCGATGCAATATCTGTGTTTCATCAACACTCTGATAGTCTACAGATTACAGAATGCCACCAGATGTGCATCGGAAACTACTACTGGTCTTCCAGGGAACGATCAAAGCGTAGACTGTTTGAGACATTACTTTTATAGAGGAAAGTGCGCATGGTGAGTGTTGTATTCAATCCCAATGCAATTTCTGTGTTTCAACAACACTCTGATAGTCCACAGACTACAGAATGCCTCCAGATCCGCATGGGAAACTACTTCTGGACTTCCAGGGGACGATCAAAGCGTAGACTGTTTGAGACATTACTCCCATGGAGGAAACTGTTCATGGAGTCTGTTGTATTCAATCCCGATGCAATTTTTGTGTTTCATCAACACTCTGATAGTCCACAGATTACAGAGAGCGTCCAGATGTGCATCGGAATCTACTACTGGTCTTCCAGGGAACGACCAAAGCGTAGACTGTTTGAGACACTACTTCTATGGAGGAATGTGCGCATGATGACTGTTGTATTCAATCCCGAAGCAAATTCTGTGTTTCATCAACACTCTGATAGTCCACAGATTACAGAATGCCTCCAGATGTGCATCGGAAACTACTACTGGTCTTCCAGGGAACGATCAAATCGTAAACTCTTTAAGACATTACTCCCATGGAGGAAAGTGCGCATGGTGACTGTTGTATTCAATCCCGATGCAATTTCTGTGTTTCATCAACACTCTGATAGTCCAAAGACTACAGAATGCCTCCAGATCCGCATGGGAAACTACTTCTGGTCTTCCAGGGAACGATCAAAGCGTAGACTGTTTGAGACATTACTCCAATGGAGGAAACTGTTCATGGAGTCTGTTGTATTTAATCCCGATGCAATTTTTGTGTTTCATCAACACTCTGATAGTCCACAGATTACAGAAAGCGTCCAGATGTGCATCGGAATCTACTACTGGTCTTCCAGGGAACGATCAAAGCGTAAACTCTTTGAGACATTACTCCCATGGAGGAAAGTGCGCATGGAGACTGTTGTATTCAATCCCGATGCATTTTCTGTGTTTCATCAACACTCTGATAGTCCACAGATTTCAGAATGCAACCAGATGTGCATTGGAAACTACTACTGGTCTTCCAGGGAACGATCAAAGCGTAGACAGTTTCAGACATTACTCCCATGGAGGAAAGTGTGGATGGTGACTGTTGCATTCAATCCCGATGCAATTTCTGTGTTTCATCAACACTCTGATAGTCCACAGATTACAGAATGCCACCAGATGTGCATCGGAAACTACTACTGGTCTTCCAGGGAACGATCAAAGCGTAGACTGTTTGGGACATTACTTTTATGGAGGAAAGTGCGCATGGTGACTATTGTATTCAATCCCGATGCAATTTCTGTGCTTCATTAACACTCTGATAGTCCCCAGATTACAGAATGCATCCAGATGTGCATCGGAAACTACTACTGGTCTTCCAGGGAACTATCAAAGCGTAGACTGTTTGAGACATTACTCCCATAGAGGAAACTGCTCATGGAGACTGTTGTATTCAATCCCGATGCAATTTCTGTGTTTCATCAACACTCTGATAGTCCACAGATTACAGAAAGCATCCAGATGTGCATCGGAAACTACTACTGGTCTTCCAGGGAACGATCAAAGCGTGGACAGTTTGAGACATTACTCCCATGGAGGAAACTGCCCATGGAGACTGTTGTATTCAATCCCGATGCTTTTTCTGTGTTTCATCAACACTCTGATAGTCCACAGATTACAGAAAGCATCCAGATGTGCATCGGAAACTACTACTGGTCTTCCAGGGAACGATCAAAGCGTAAACTCTTTGAGACATTACTCCCATGGAGGAAAGTGCGCATGGAGACTGTTGTATTCAATCCCGATGCATTTTCTGTGTTTCATCAACACTCTGATAGTCCACAGATTTCAGAATGCAACCAGATGTGCATTGGAAACTACTACTGGTCTTCCAGGGAACGATCAAAGCGTAGACAGTTTCAGACATTACTCCCATGGAGGAAAGTGTGGATGGTGACTGTTGCATTCAATCCCGATGCAATTTCTGTGTTTCATCAACACTCTGATAGTCCACAGATTACAGAATGCCACCAGATGTGCATCGGAAACTACTACTGGTCTTCCAGGGAACGATCAAAGCGTAGACTGTTTGGGACATTACTTTTATGGAGGAAAGTGCGCATGGTGACTATTGTATTCAATCCCGATGCAATTTCTGTGTTTCATCAACACTCTGATAGTCCAAAGACTACAGAATGCCTCCAGATCCGCATGGGAAACTACTTCTGGTCTTCCAGGGAACGATCAAAGCGTAGACTGTTTGAGACATTACTCCAATGGAGGAAACTGTTCATGGAGTCTGTTGTATTTAATCCCGATGCAATTTTTGTGTTTCATCAACACTCTGATAGTCCACAGATTACAGAAAGCGTCCAGATGTGCATCGGAATCTACTACTGGTCTTCCAGGGAACGATCAAAGCGTAAACTCTTTGAGACATTACTCCCATGGAGGAAAGTGCGCATGGAGACTGTTGTATTCAATCCCGATGCATTTTCTGTGTTTCATCAACACTCTGATAGTCCACAGATTTCAGAATGCAACCAGATGTGCATTGGAAACTACTACTGGTCTTCCAGGGAACGATCAAAGCGTAGACAGTTTCAGACATTACTCCCATGGAGGAAAGTGTGGATGGTGACTGTTGCATTCAATCCCGATGCAATTTCTGTGTTTCATCAACACTCTGATAGTCCACAGATTACAGAATGCCACCAGATGTGCATCGGAAACTACTACTCGTCTTCCAGGGAACGATCAAAGCGTAGACTGTTTGGGACATTACTTTTATGGAGGAAAGTGCGCATGGTGACTATTGTATTCAATCCCGATGCAATTTCTGTGCTTCATTAACACTCTGATAGTCCCCAGATTACAGAATGCATCCAGATGTGCATCGGAAACTACTACTGGTCTTCCAGGGAACTATCAAAGCGTAGACTGTTTGAGACATTACTCCCATAGAGGAAACTGCTCATGGAGACTGTTGTATTCAATCCCGATGCAATTTCTGTGTTTCATCAACACTCTGATAGTCCACAGATTACAGAAAGCATCCAGATGTGCATCGGAAACTACTACTGGTCTTCCAGGGAACGATCAAAGCGTGGACAGTTTGAGACATTACTCCCATGGAGGAAACTGCCCATGGAGACTGTTGTATTCAATCCCGATGCTTTTTCTGTGTTTCATCAACACTCTGATAGTCCACAGATTACAGAAAGCATCCAGATGTGCATCGGAAACTACTACTGGTCTTCCAGGGAACGATCAAAGCGTAGACTCTTAGAGACATTACTCCCATGGGGGAAAGTGCTCATGGTGACTGTTGTATTCTATCCCGATGCAATATCTGCGTTTCATCAACACTCTGATAGTCTACAGATTACAGAATGCCACCAGATGTGCATCGGAAACTACTACTGGTCTTCCAGGGAACGATCAAAGCGTAGACTGTTTGAGACATTACTTTTATAGAGGAAAGTGCGCATGGTGAGTGTTGTATTCAATCCCGATGCAATTTCTGTGTTTCAACAACACTCTGATAGTCCACAGACTACAGAATGCCTCCAGATCCGCATGGGAAACTACTTCTGGACTTCCAGGGGACGATCAAAGCGTAGACTGTTTGAGACATTACTCCCATGGAGGAAACTGTTCATGGAGTCTGTTGTATTCAATCCCGATGCAATTTTTGTGTTTCATCAACACTCTGATAGTCCACAGATTACAGAGAGCGTCCAGATGTGCATCGGAATCTACTACTGGTCTTCCAGGGAACGACCAAAGCGTAAACTCTTTGAGACATTACTCCCATGGAGGAAAGTGTGCATGGTGACTGTTGCGTTCAATCCCGATGCAATTTCTGTGTTTCATCAACACTCTGATAGTCCACAGATTACAGAATGCCTCCAGATCCGCATGGGAAACTACTTCTGGTCTTCCAGGGAACGATCAAAGCATAGACTGTTTGAGACATTACTCCCATGGAGGAAACTGTTCACAGAGTATGTTGTATTCAATCCCGATGCAATTTTTGTGTTTCATCAACACTCTGATAGTCCACAGATTACAGAAAGCGTCCAGATGTGCATCGGAAACTACTACTGGTCTTCCAGGGAACGATCAAAGCGTAGACTGTTTGAGACACTACTTCTATGGAGGAATGTGCGCATGATGACTGTTGTATTCAATCCCGAAGCAAATTCTGTGTTTCATCAACACTCTGATAGTCCACAGATTACAGAATGCCTCCAGATGTGCATCGGAAACTACTACTGGTCTTCCAGGGAACGATCAAATCGTAAACTCTTTAAGACATTACTCCCATGGAGGAAAGTGCGCATGGTGACTGTTGTATTCAATCCCGATGCAATTTCTGTGTTTCATCAACACTCTGATAGTCCAAAGACTACAGAATGCCTCCAGATCCGCATGGGAAACTACTTCTGGTCTTCCAGGGAACGATCAAAGCGTAGACTGTTTGAGACATTACTCCAATGGAGGAAACTGTTCATGGAGTCTGTTGTATTTAATCCCGATGCAATTTTTGTGTTTCATCAACACTCTGATAGTCCACAGATTACAGAAAGCGTCCAGATGTGCATCGGAATCTACTACTGGTCTTCCAGGGAACGATCAAAGCGTAAACTCTTTGAGACATTACTCCCATGGAGGAAAGTGCGCATGGAGACTGTTGTATTCAATCCCGATGCATTTTCTGTGTTTCATCTACACTCTGATAGTCCACAGATTTCAGAATGCAACCAGATGTGCATTGGAAACTACTACTGGTCTTCCAGGGAACGATCAAAGCGTAGACAGTTTCAGACATTACTCCCATGGAGGAAAGTGTGGATGGTGACTGTTGCATTCAATCCCGATGCAATTTCTGTGTTTCATCAACACTCTGATAGTCCACAGATTACAGAATGCCACCAGATGTGCATCGGAAACTACTACTGGTCTTCCAGGGAACGATCAAAGCGTAGACTGTTTGGGACATTACTTTTATGGAGGAAAGTGCGCATGGTGACTATTGTATTCAATCCCGATGCAATTTCTGTGCTTCATTAACACTCTGATAGTCCCCAGATTACAGAATGCATCCAGATGTGCATCGGAAACTACTACTGGTCTTCCAGGGAACTATCAAAGCGTAGACTGTTTGAGACATTACTCCCATAGAGGAAACTGCTCATGGAGACTGTTGTATTCAATCCCGATGCAATTTCTGTGTTTCATCAACACTCTGATAGTCCACAGATTACAGAAAGCATCCAGATGTGCATCGGAAACTACTACTGGTCTTCCAGGGAACGATCAAAGCGTGGACAGTTTGAGACATTACTCCCATGGAGGAAACTGCCCATGGAGACTGTTGTATTCAATCCCGATGCTTTTTCTGTGTTTCATCAACACTCTGATAGTCCACAGATTACAGAAAGCATCCAGATGTGCATCGGAAACTACTACTGGTCTTCCAGGGAACGATCAAAGCGTAGACTCTTAGAGACATTACTCCCATGGGGGAAAGTGCTCATGGTGACTGTTGTATTCTATCCCGATGCAATATCTGTGTTTCATCAACACTCTGATAGTCTACAGATTACAGAATGCCACCAGATGTGCATCGGAAACTACTACTGGTCTTCCAGGGAACGATCAAAGCGTAGACTGTTTGAGACATTACTTTTATAGAGGAAAGTGCGCATGGTGAGTGTTGTATTCAATCCCGATGCAATTTCTGTGTTTCAACAACACTCTGATAGTCCACAGACTACAGAATGCCTCCAGATCCGCATGGGAAACTACTTCTGGACTTCCAGGGGACGATCAAAGCGTAGACTGTTTGAGACATTACTCCCATGGAGGAAACTGTTCATGGAGTCTGTTGTATTCAATCCCGATGCAATTTTTGTGTTTCATCAACACTCTGATAGTCCACAGATTACAGAGAGCGTCCAGATGTGCATCGGAATCTACTACTGGTCTTCCAGGGAACGACCAAAGCGTAAACTCTTTGAGACATTACTCCCATGGAGGAAAGTGTGCATGGTGACTGTTGCGTTCAATCCCGATGCAATTTCTGTGTTTCATCAACACTCTGATAGTCCACAGATTACAGAATGCCTCCAGATCCGCATGGGAAACTACTTCTGGTCTTCCAGGGAACGATCAAAGCATAGACTGTTTGAGACATTACTCCCATGGAGGAAACTGTTCACAGAGTATGTTGTATTCAATCCCGATGCAATTTTTGTGTTTCATCAACACTCTGATAGTCCACAGATTACAGAAAGCGTCCAGATGTGCATCGGAAACTACTACTGGTCTTCCAGGGAACGATCTAAGCGTAGACTGTTTGAGACATTAGTTTTATGGAGGAATGTGCGCATGGTGACTGTTGTATTCCTTCCCGATGCAACTTCTGTGTTTCATCAACACTCTGATAGTCCACAGATTACAGAATGCCTCCAGATGTGCATCGGAATC
The DNA here is from genome assembly GCF_023897955.1 of Schistocerca gregaria. NCBI lineage: Eukaryota > Metazoa > Arthropoda > Insecta > Orthoptera > Acrididae > Schistocerca > Schistocerca gregaria. The sequence continues at coordinate 2,656,076 of NW_026061706.1, forward strand.
TACTACTGGTCTTCCAGGGAACGATCAAAGCGTAAACTCTTTGAGACATTACTCCCATGGAGGAAAGTGCGCATGGAGACTGTTGTATTCAATCCCGATGCATTTTCTGTGTTTCATCAACACTCTGATAGTCCACAGATTTCAGAATGCAACCAGATGTGCATTGGAAACTACTACTGGTCTTCCAGGGAACGATCAAAGCGTAGACTGTTTCAGACATTACACCCATGGAGGAAAGTGCGGATGGTGTCTGTTGCATTCAATCCCGATGCAATTTCTGTGTTTCATCAACACTCTGATAGTCCACAGATTACAGAATGCCACCAGATGTGCAGAGGAAACTACTACTGGTCTTCAAGGGAACGATCAAAGCGTTGACTGTTAGAGATATTACTCCCATGGAGGAAAGTGCGCATGGTAAATGTTGTATTCAATCCCGATGCAATTTCTTTGTTTCATCAGCACTCTGATATTCCACAGATTACAGAATGCCTCCAGATGTTCATCGGAAACTACTACTAGTCTTCCAGGGAACGATCAAAGCGTAGACTGTTTGAGACATTACTTTATGGAGGAATGTGCGCGTAACGACTCTTGTATTCAATGCCGATGCAATTTCTGTGTTTCATCAACACTCTGATAGTCTACATATTACAGAATGCCTGCACATGTTCATCGGAAACTACTACTAGTCTTCCAGGGAACGATCAAAGCGTAGACTGTTTGAGACATTACTTTATGGAGGAATGTGCGCGTAATGACTGTTGTATTCAATCCCGATGCATTTTCTGTGTTTCATCAACACTCTCATAGTCCACAGATTACAGAATGCCAAGAGATGTGGATCGGAAACTACTACTGGTCTTCCATGGAACGATGGAAGCGTAGACTGTTTCAGACATAACTCCCATGGAGGAAAGTGTGCATGGTGACTGTTGTATTCAATCCCGATGCATTTTCTGTGTTTCATCAACACTCTGATAGTCCACAGATTACAGAATGCCACCGGATGTGCATCGGAATCTACTACTGGTCTTCCAGGGAACGATCAAAGCGTAGACTGTTTGAGAATTACACCAGTGGAGGAAAGTGCGCATGGTGACTGTTGTATTCAATCCCGATGCAAATTCTGTGTTTCATCAACACTCAGTTAGTCCACAGATATCAGAATGCTTCCAGATGTGGATCGGAAACTACTACTGGTCTTCCAGGGAACGATCAAAGCGTAGACTGTTTGAGACACTACTTCTATGGAGGAATGTGCGCATGATGACTGTTGTATTCAATCCCGAAGCAAATTCTGTGTTTCATCAACACTCTGATAGTCCACAGATTACAGAATGCCTCCGGATGTGCATCGGAAACTCCTACTGGTCTTCCAGGGAACGATCAAAGCGTAAACTTTTTAAGACATTACTCCCATGGAGGAAAGTGCGCATGGTGACTGTTGTATTCAATCCCGATGCAATTTCTGTGTTTCATCAACACTTTGATAGTCCACAGATTACAGAATGCCCTCAGATGTGCATCGGAAACTACTACTGGTCTTCCAAGGAACGATCAAAGCGTGGACTGTCTGAGACATTAATCCCATGGAGGAAAGTGCGCATGGTGACTGATGTATTCAATCCCGATGCTATTTCTTAGTTTCATCAACACTCTGATAGTCCACAGATTACAGAATGCCACCAGATGTGCATCGGAAACTACTACTGGTCTTCCAGGGAACGATCAAAGCGTAGACTGTTTGAGACATTACTTTTATGGAGGAAAGTGCTCATGGTGACTGTTGTATTCAATCCCGATGCAATTTCTGTGTTTCATCAACACTCTGATAGTCCAAAGACTACAGAATGCCTCCAGATCCGCATGGGAAACTACTTCTGGTCTTCCAGGGAACGATCAAAGCGTAGACTGTTTGAGACATTACTCGAATGGAGGAAACTGTTAATGGAGTCTGTTGTATTTAATCCCGATGCAATTTTTGTGTTTCATCAACACTCTGATAGTCCACAGATTACAGAAAGCGTCCAGATGTGCATCGGAATCTACTACTGGTCTTCCAGGGAACGATCAAAGCGTAAACTCTTTGAGACATTACTCCCATGGAGGAAAGTGCGCATGGAGGCTGTTGTATTCAATCCCGATGCATTTTCTGTGTTTCATCAACACTCTGATAGTCCACAGATTTCAGAATGCAACCAGATGTGCATTGGAAACTACTACTGGTCTTCCAGGGAACGATCAAAGCGTAGACAGTTTCAGACATTACTCCCATGGAGGAAAGTGCGGATGGTGACTGTTGCATTCAATCCCGATGCAATTTCTGTGTTTCATCAACACTCTGATAGTCCACAGATTATAGAATGCCACCAGATGTGCATCGGAAACTACTACTGGTCTTCCAGGGAACGATCAAAGCGTAGACTGTTTGGGACATTACTTTTATGGAGGAAAGTGCGCATGGTGACTATTGTATTCAATCCCGATGCAATTTCTGTGCTTCATTAACACTCTGATAGTCCCCAGATTACAGAATGCATCCAGATGTGCATCGGAAACTACTACTGGTCTTCCAGGGAACTATCAAAGCGTAGACTGTTTGAGACATTACTCCCATAGAGGAAACTGCTCATGGAGACTGTTGTATTCAATCCCGATGCAATTTCTGTGTTTCATCAACACTCTGATAGTCCACAGATTACAGAAAGCATCCAGATGTGCATCGGAAACTACTACTGGTCTTCCAGGGAACGATCAAAGCGTAGACTCTTAGAGACATTACTCCCATGGGGGAAAGTGCTCATGGTGACTGTTGTATTCTATCCCGATGCAATATCTGTGTTTCATCAACACTCTGATAGTCTACAGATTACAGAATGCCACCAGATGTGCATCGGAAACTACTACTGGTCTTCCAGGGAACGATCAAAGCGTAGACTGTTTGAGACATTACTTTTATAGAGGAAAGTGCGCATTGTGAGTGTTGTATTCAATCCCGATGCAATTTCTGTGTTTCAACAACACTCTGATAGTCCACAGACTACAGAATGCCTCCAGATCCGCATGGGAAACTACTTCTGGTCTTCCAGGGGACGATCAAAGCGTAGACTGTTTGAGACAATACTCCCATGGAGGAAACTGTTCATGGAGTCTGTTGTATTCAATCCCGATGCAATTTTTGTGTTTCATCAACACTCTGATAGTCCACAGATTACAGAGAGCGTCCAGATGTGCATCGGAATCTACTACTGGTCTTCCAGGGAACGACCAAAGCGTAATCTCTTTGAGACATTACTCCCATGGAGGAAAGTGTGCATGGTGACTGTTGCATTCAATCCCGATGCAATTTCTGTGTTTCATCAACACTCTGATAGTCCACAGATTACAGAATGCCACCAGATGTGCAGAGGAAACTACTACTGGTCTTCCAGGGAACGATCAAAGCGTAGACTGTTTGAGACATTACTTTTATGGAGGAAAGTGCGCATGGTGACTGTTGTATTCAATCCCGATGCAATTTCTGTGCTTCATTAACACTCTGATAGTCCCCAGATTACAGAATGCATCCAGATGTGCATCGGAAACTACTACTGGTCTTCCAGGGAACGATCAAAGCGTAGACTGTTTGAGACATTACACCCATGGAGGAAACTGCTCATGGAGACTGTTGTATTCAATCCCGATGCAATTTCTGTGTTTCATCAACACTCTGATAGTCCACAGATTACAGAAAGCATCCAGATGTGCATCGGAGACTACTACTGGTCTTCCAGGGAACGATCAAATCGTGGACAGTTTGAGACATTACTCCCATGGAGGAAACTGCGCATGGAGACTGTTGTATTCAATCCCGATGCATTTTCTGTGTTTCATCAACACTCTGATAGTCCACAGATTACAGAAAGCATCCAGATGTGCATCGGAAACTACTACTGGTCTTCCAGGGAACGATCAAAGCGTAGACTCTTAGAGACATTATTCCCATGGGGGAAAGTGCTCATGGTGACTGTTGTATTCTATCCCGATGCAATTTCTGTGTTTCATCAACACTCTGATAGTCTACAGATTACAGAATGCCACCAGATGTGCATCGGAAACTACTACTGGTCTTCCAGGGAACGATCAAAGCGTAGATTGTTTGAGACATTACTCCCGTACAACAAAGTGCGCATGGTGACTGTTGTATCCAATCCCGATGCAATTTCTGTGTTTCATCAACACTTTGATAGTCCACAGATTACAGAATGCCTCCAGATGTTCATCGGAAACTACTACTGGTCTTCCAGGGAACGATCGTAGCGTAAACTCTTCTAGACATTACTCCCATGGAGGAAAGTGCGCATGGTGACTGTTGTATTCAATCCCGATGCATTTTCATGTGTTTCATCAACACTCTGATAGTCCACAGATTACAGAATGCCACCAGATGTGCATCGGAAACTACTACTGGTATTCCAGGGAACGATCAATGCGTAGACTGTTTCAGACATTACTCCCATGGAGGAAAGTGCGGATGGTGACTGTTGTATTCAATCCCGATGCCATTTCTGTGTTTCATCAACACTCTGATGGTCCACAGATTACAGAATGCCACCAGATGTGCATCGGAAACTACTACTGGTCGTCCAGGGAACGATCAAAGCGTAGACTGTTTGAGACACTACTTCTATGGAGGAATGTGCGCATGATGATTGTTGTATTCAATCCCGAAGCAAATTCTGTGTTTCATCAACACTCTGATAGTCCACAGATTACAGAATGCTTCTAGATGTGCATCGGAAACTACTACTGGTCTTCCAGGGAACGATCAAAGCGTAAACTCTTTGAGACATTACTCCCATGGAGGAAAGTGCGCATGGTGACTGTTGTATTCAATCCCGATGCAATTTCTGTGTTTCATCAACACTCTGATAGTCCACAGACTACAGAATGCCCTCAGATGTGCATCGGAAACTACTACTGGTATTCCAAGGAACGATCAAAGCGTAGACTGTTTGAGACATTAATCCCATGGAGGAAAGTGCGCATGGTGACTGATGTATTCAATCCCGATGCTATTTCTTAGTTTCATCAACACTCTGAAAGTCCACAGATTACAGAACGCCACCAGATGTGCATCGGAAACTACTACTGGTCTTCCAGGGAACGATCAAAGCGTACACTGTTTGAGACATTACTTTTATGGAGGAAAGTGCGCATGGTGACTGTTGTATTCAATCCCGATGCAATTTCTGTGTTTCATCAACACTCTGATAGTCCACAGATTACAGAATGCCTCCAGATCCGCATGGGAAACTACTTCTGGTCTTCCAGGGAACGATCAAAGCGTAGACTGTTTGAGACATTACTCCCATGGAGGAAACTGTTCATGGAGTCTGTTGTATTCAGTCCCGATGCAATTTTTGTGTTTCATCAACACTCTGATAGTCCACAGATTACAGAAAGCGTCCAGATGTGCATCGGAAACTACTACTGGTCTTCCAGGGAACGATCAAAGCGTAGACTGTTTGAGACATTAGTTTTATGGAGGAATGTGCGCATGGTGACTGTTGTATTTAATCCCGATGCAACTTCTGTGTTTCATCAACACTCTGATAGTCCACAGATTACAGAATGCCTCCAGATGTGCATCGGAATCTACTACTGGTCTTCCAGGGAACGATCAAAGCGTAAACTTTTTGAGACATTACTCCCATGGAGGAAAGTGCGCATGGAGACTGTTGTATTCAATCCCGATGCATATTCTGTGTTTCATCAACACTCTGATAGTCCACAGATTTCAGAATGCAACCAGATGTGCATTGGAAACTACTACTGGTCTTCCAGGGAACGATCAAGCGTAGACTGTTTCAGACATTACTCCCATGGAGGAAAGTGCGCATGGTGAATGTTGTATTCAATCCCGATGCAATTTCTGTGTTTCATCAACACTCTGATAGTCCACAGATTACAGAATGCCACCAGATGTGCATCGGAAACTACTACTGGTATTCCAGGGAACGATCAATGCGTAGACTGTTTCAGACATTACTCCCATGGAGGAAAGTGCGGATGGTGACTGTTGTATTCAATCCCGATGTAATTTTTGTGTTTCATCAACACTCTGATAGTCCACAGATTACAGAATGCCACCAGATCTGCATCGGAAACTACAACTGGTCTTCCAGGGAACGATCTAAGCGTAGACTGTTTGAGACATTAGTTTTATGGAGGAATGTGCGCATGGTGACTGTTGTATTCAATCACGATGCCATTTCTGTGTTTCATCAACACTCTGATGGTCCACAGATCACAGAATGCCACCAGATGTGCATCGGAAACTACTACTGGTCGTCCAGGGAACGATCAAAGCGTAGACTGTTTGAGACACTACTTCTATGGAGGAATGTGCGCATGATGACTGTTGTATTCAATCCCGAAGCAAATTCTGTGCTTCATCAACACTCTGATAGTCCACAGATTACAGAATGCCTCCAGATCCGCATGGGAAACTACTTCTGGTCTTCCAGGGAACGATCAAAGCGTAGTCTGTTTGAGACATTACTCCCATGGAGGAAACTGTTCATGGAGTCTGTTGTATTCAGTCCCGATGCAATTTTTGTGTTTCATCAACACTCTGATAGTCCACAGATTACAGAAAGCGTCCAGATGTGCATCGGAAACTACTACTGGTCTTCCAGGGAACGATCAAAGCGTAGACTGTTTGAGACATTAGTTTTATGGAGGAATGTGCGCATGGTGACTGTTGTATTTAATCCCGATGCAACTTCTGTGTTTCATCAACACTCTGATAGTCCACAGATTACAGAATGCCTCCAGATGTGCATCGGAAACTACTACTGGTATTCCAGGGAACGATCAATGCGTAGACTGTTTCAGACATTACTCCCATGGAGGAAAGTGCGGATGGTGACTGTTGTATTCAATCCCGATGTAATTTCTGTGTTTCATCAACACTCTGATAGTCCACAGATTACAGAATGCCACCAGGTGTGCATCGGAAACTACAACTGGTCTTCCAGGGAACGATCTAAGCGTAGACTGTTTGAGACATTAGTTTTATGGAGGAATGTGCGCATGGTGACTGTTGTATTCAATCACGATGCCATTTCTGTGTTTCAACAACACTCTGATGGTCCACAGATTATAGAATGCCACCAGATGTGCATCGGAAAGTACTACTGGTCGTCCAGGGAACGATCAAAGCGTAGACTGTTTGAGACACTACTTCTATGGAGGAATGTGCGCATGATGACTGTTGTATTCAATCCCGAAGCAAATTCTGTGTTTCATCAACACTCTGATAGTCCACAGATTACAGAATGCCTCCAGATGTGCATCGGAAACTACTACTGGTCTTCCAGGGAACGATCAAAGCGTAAACTCTTTGAGACATTACTCCCATGGAGGAAAGTGCGCATGGTGACTGTTGTATTCAATCCCGATGCAATTTCTGTGTTTCATCAACACTCTGATAGTCCACAGACTACAGAATGCCCTCAGATGTGCATCGGAAACTACTACTGGTCTTCCAAGGAACGATCAAAGCGTAGACTGTTTGAGACATTAATCCCATGGAGGAAAGTGCGCATGGTGACTGATGTATTCAATCCCGATGCTATTTCTTAGTTTCATCAACACTCTGATAGTCCACAGATTACAGAATGCCACCAGATGTGCATCGGAAACTACTACTGGTCTTCCAGGGAACGATCAAAGCGTAGACTGTTTGAGACATTACTTTTATGGAGGAAAGTGCGCATGGTGACTGTTGTATTCAATCCCGATGCAATTTCTGTGTTTCATCAACACTCTGATAGTCCACAGATTACAGAATGCCTCCAGATCCGCATGGGAAACTACTTCTGGTCTCCAGGGAACGATCAAAGCGTAGACTGTTTGAGACATTACTCCCATGGAGGAAACTGTTCATGGAGTCTGTTGTATTCAGTCCCGATGCAATTTTTGTGTTTCATCAACACTCCGATAGTCCACAGATTACAGAATGCCACCAGATCTGCATCGGAAACTACAACTGGTCTTCCAGGGAACGATCTAAGCGTAGACTATTTGAGACATTAGTTCTATGGAGGAATGAGCGCATGGTGACTGTAATATTCAATCACGATGCCATTTCTGTGTTTCATCAACACTCTGATGGTCCACAGATTACAGAATGCCACCAGATGTGCATCGGAAACTACTACAGGTCTTCCAGGGAACGATCAAAGCGTAGACTGTTTGAGACACTACTTCTATGGAGGATTGTGCGCATGATGACTGTTGTATTCAATCCCGAAGCAAATTCTGTGTTTCATCAACACTCTGATAGTCCACAGATTACAGAATGCCTCCAGATGTGCATCGGAAACTACTACTGGTCTTCCAAGGAACGATCAAAGCGTAGACTGTTTGAGACATTAATCCCATGGAGGAAAGTGCGCATGGTGACTGATGTATTCAATCCCGATGCTATTTCTTAGTTTCATCAACACTCTGATAGTCCAGAGATTACAGAATGCCACCAGATGTGCATCGGAAACTACTACTATTCTTCCAGGGAACGATCAAAGCGTAGACTGTTTGAGACATTACTTTTATGGAGGAAAGTGCGCATGGTGACTGTTGTATTCAATCCCGATGCAATTTCTGTGTTTCATCAACACTCTGATAGTCCACAGATTACAGAATGCCTCCAGATCCGCATGAGAAACTACTTCTGGTCTTCCAGGGAACGATCAAAGCGTAGACTGTTTGAGACATTACTCCCATGGAGGAAACTGTTCATGGAGTCTGTTGTATTCAATCCCGATGCAATTTTTGTGTTTCATCAACACTCTGATAGTCCACAGATTACAGAAAGCGTCCAGATGTGCATCGGAAACTACTACTGGTCCTCCAGGGAACGATCTAAGCGTAGACTGTTTGAGACATTAGTTTTATGGAGGAATGTGCGCATGGTGACTGTTGTATTCAATCCCGATGCAACTTCTGTGTATCATCAACACTCTGATAGTCCACAGATTACAGAATGCCTCCAGATGTGCATCGGAATCTACTACTGGTCTTCCAGGGAACGATCAAAGCGTAAACTCTTTTAGACATTACTCCCATGGAGGAAAGTGCGCATGGAGACTGTTGTATTCAATCCCGAAGCATTTTCTGTGTTTCATCAACACTCTGATAGTCCACACATTTCAGAATGCAACGAGATGTGCATTGGAAACTACTACTGGTCCTCCAGGGAACGATCAAAGCGTAGACTGTTTCAGACATTACTCCCATGGAGGAAAGTGCGGATGGTGACTGTTGCATTCAATCCCGATGCAATTTCTGTGTTTCATGAACACTCTGATAGTCCACAGATTACAGAATGCCACCAGATGTGCAGAGGAAACTACTACTGGTCTTACAGGTAACGATCAAAGCGTAGACTGTTAGAGATATTACTCCCATGGAGGAAAGTGCGCATGGTGAATGTTGTATTCAATCCCGATGCAATTTCTGTGTTTCATCAACACTCTGATAGTCCACAGATTACGGAATGCCGCCAGATGTTCATCGGAAACTACTACTAGTCTTCCAGGGAACGATCAAAGCGTAGACTGTTTGAGACATTACTTTATGGAGGAATGTGCGCGTAATGACTGTTGTATTCAATCACGATGCCATTTCTGTGTTTCATTAACACTCTGATGGTCGACAGATTACAGAATGCCACCAGATGTGCATCGGAAACTACTACTGGTCTTCCAGGGAACGATCAAAGCGTAGACTGTTCGAGACACTACTTCTATGGAGGAATGTGCGCATGATGACTGTTGTATTCAATCCCGAAGCAAATTCTGTGTTTCATCAACACTCTGATAGTCCACAGATTACAGAATGCCTCCAGATGTGCATCGGAAACTATTACTGGTCTTCCAGGGAACGATCAAAGCGTAAACTCTTTGAGACATTACTCCCATGGAGGAAAGTGCGCATGGTGACTGTTGTATTCAATCCCGATGCAATTTCTGTGTTTCATCAACACTATGATAGTCCACAGATTACAGAATGCCCTCAGATGTGCATCGGAAACCACTAGTGGTCTTCCAAGGAACGATCAAAGCGTAGACAGTTTGAGACGTTAATCCCATGGAGGAAATTGCGCATGGTGACTGATGTATTCAATCCCGATGCTATTTCTTAGTTTCATCAACATTCTGATAGTCCACAGATTACAGAATGCCACCGGATGTGCAGAGGAAACTACTACTGGTCTTCCAGGGAACGATCAAAGCGTAGACTGTTAGAGATATTACTCCCATGGAGGAAAGTGCGCATGGTGAATGTTGTATTCAATCCCGATGCAATTTCTGTGTTTCATCAACACTCTGATAGTCCACAGATTACAGAATGCCTCCAGATGTTCATCGGAAACTACTACTAGTCTTCCAGGGAACGATCAAAGCGTAGACTGTTTGAGACATTACTTTATGGAGGAATGTGCGCGTAATGACTGTTGTATTCAATCACGATGCCATTTCTGTGTTTCATCAACACTCTGATGGTCCACAGATTACAGAATGCCACCAGATGTGCATCGGAAACTACTACTGGTCTTCCAGGGAACGATCAAAGCGTAGACTGTTTGAGACACTACTTCTATTTAGGAATGTGTGCATGATGACTGTTGTATTCAATCCCGAAGCAAATTCTGTGTTTCATCAACATTCTGATAGTCCACAGATTACAGAATGCCAACAGATGTGCATCGGAAACTACTACTGGTCTTCCAGGGAACGATCAAAGCGTAAACTCTTTGAGACATTACTCCCATGGAGGAAAGTGCGCATGGAGTCTGTTGTATTCAATCCCGATGCAATTTTTGTGTTTCATCAACACTCTGATAGTCCACAGATTACAGAACGCGTCCAGATGTGCATCGGAAACTACTACTGGTCTTCCAGGGAACGTTCTAAGCGTAGACTGTTTGAGACATTAGTTTTATGGAGGAATGTGCGCATGGTGACTGTTGTATTCAATCCCGATGCAACTTCTGTGTTTCATCAACACTCTGATAGTCCACAGATTACAGAATGCCTCCAGATGTGCATCGGAATCTACTACTGGTCTTCCAGGGAACGATCAAAGCGTAAACTCTTTGAGACATTACTACCATGGAGGAAAGTGCGCATGGAGAATGTTGTATTCAATCCCGATGCATTTTCTGTGTTTCATCAACACTCTGATAGTCCACAGATTTCAGAATGCAACCAGATGTGAATTGGAAACTACTACTGGTCTTCCAGGGAACGATCAAAGCGTAGACTGTTTCAGACATTACTCCCATGGAGGAAAGTGCGGAAGGTGACTGTTGCATTCAATCCAGATGCAATTTCTGTGTTTCAACAACACTCTGATAATCCACCGATTACAGAATGCCACCAGATGTGCAGAGGAAACTACTACTGGTCTTCCAGGGAACGATCAAAGCGTAGACTGTTTGAGACATTACTTTTATGGAGAAAAGTGCGCATGGTGACTGTTGTATTCAATCCCGATGCAATTTCTGTGCTTCATTAACACTCTGATAGTCCATAGATTACAGAATGCCACCAGATGTGCATCGGAAACTGCTACTAATCTTCCAGGTAACGATCAAAGCGTAGACTGTTTGAGACATTACTCCCATGGAGGAAACTGGTCATGGAGACTGTTGTATTCAATCCCGATGCAATTTCTGTGTTTCATCAACACTCTGATAGTCCACAGATTACAGAAAGCATCCAGATGTGCATCGGAAACTACTACTGGTCTTCCAGGGAACGATCAAAGCGTGGACAGTTTGAGACATTACTCCCATGGAGGAAACTGCGCATGGAGACTGTTGTATTCAATCCCGATGCTTTTTCTGTGTTTCATCAACACTCTGATAGTCCACAGATTACAGAAAGCATCCAGATGTGCATCGGAAACTACTACTGGTCTTCCAGGGAACGATCCAAGCGTAGACTCTTAGAGACACTACTCCCATGGGGGAAAGTGCTCATGGTGACTGTTGTATTCTATCCCGATGCAATTTCTGTGTTTCATCAACACTCTGATAGTCTACAGATTACAGAATGCCACCAGATGTGCATCGGAAACTACTACTGGTCTTCCATAGAACGATCAAAGCGTAGATTGTTTGAGACAATACTCCCGTACAGGAAAGTGCGCATGGTGACTGTTGTATCCAATCCCGGTGCAATTTCTGTGTTTCATCAACACTTTGATAGTCCACAGATTACAGAATGCCTGCAGATGTTCATCGGAAACTACTACTGGTCTTCCACTGAACGATCATAGCGTAAACTCTTCTAGACATTACTCAGATGAGGGAAAGTGCGCACGGTGACTGTTGTATTCAATCCCGATGCATTTTCTGTGTTTCATCAACACTCTGATAGTCCACAGATTACAGAATGCCACCAGATGTGCATCGGAAACTACTACTGGTATTCCAGGGAACGATCAATGCGTAGACTGTTTCAGACATTACTCCCATGGAGGATAGTGCGGATGGTGACTGTTGTATTCAATCCCGATGTAATTTCTGTGTTTCATCAACACTCTGATAGTCCACAGATTACAGAATGCCACCAGATGTGCATCGGAAACTACAACTGGTCTTCCAGGGAACGATCAAAGCGTAGACTGTTTCAGACATTACTTTTATGGAGGAATGTGCTCATGGTGACTGTTGCATAAAATCCCGATGCATATTCTGTGTTTCTTCAACAATCTGATAGTCCACAGATTACAGAATGCCTCCAGATGTGCATCGGAAACTACTACTGGTCTTCCAGGGAACGATCAAAGCGTAGACTGTTTGAGACATTAGTTTTAAGGAGGAATGTGCGCATGGTGACTGTTGTATTCAATTCCGATGCAATTTCTGTGTTTCATCAACACTCTGATAGTCCACAGATTACTGAATGCCTCCAGATGTGCATCGGAAACTACTACTGGTCTTCCATTGAACGATCAAAGCTTAAACTCTTTGAGGCATTACTCCCATGGAGGAAAGTGCGCATGGTGACTGTTGTATTCAATCCCGATGCATTTTCTGTGTTTCATCAACACTCTGATAGTCCACAGATTACAGAATGCCACCAGATGTGCTTTGGAAACTACTACTGGTCTTCCAGGGAACGATCAAAGCGTAGACTGTTTCAGACATTACTCCCATGGAGGAAAGTGCGGATTGTGACTGTTGTATTCAATCCCGATGCAATTTCTGTGTTTCATTAACTCTCTGATAGTCCACACATTACAGAATGCCTCCAGATGTGCATCAGAAACTACTATTGGTCTTCCAGGGAACGATCAAAGTGTAGACTGTTTGAGACATTACTCCCATGGAGGAAACTGCTCATGGAGACTGTTGTATTCAATCCCGATGCAATCTCTGTGTTTCATCAACACTCTGATAGTCCACAGATTACAGAAAGCATCCAGATGTGCATCGGAAACTACTACTGGTCTTCCAGGGAACGATCAAAGCGTAGACTGTTTCAGACATTACTCCCATGGAGGAAAGTGCGGATGGTGACAGTTGTATTCAATCACGATGCCATTTCTGTGTTTCATCAACACTCTGATGGTCCACAGATTACAGAATGCCACCAGATGTGCATCGGAAACTACTACTGGTCTTCCAGGGAACGATCAAAGCGTAGACTGTTTGAGACACTACTTCTATGGAGGAATGTGCGCATGATGACTGTTGTATTCAATCCCGAAGCAAATTCTGTGTTTCATCAACACTCTGATAGTCCACAGATTACAGAATGCCTCCAGATGTGCATCGGAAACTATTACTTGTCTTCCAGGGAACGATCAAAGCGTAAACTCTTTGAGACATTACTCCCATGGAGGAAAGTGCGCATGGCGACTGTTGTATTCAATCCCGATGCAATTTCTGTGTTTCATCAACACTATGATAGTCCACAGATTACAGAATGCCCTCAGATGTGCATCGGAAACTACTAGTGGTCTTCCAAGGAACGATCAATCGTAGACAGTTTGAGACGTTAATCCCATGGAGGAAATTGCGCATGGTGACTGATGTATTCAATCCCGATGCTATTTCTTAGTTTCATCAACATTCTGATAGTCCACAGATTACAGAATGCCACCAGATGTGCAGAGGAAACTACTACTGGTCTTCCAGGGAACGATCAAAGCGTAGACTGTTAGAGATATTACTCCCATGGAGGAAAGTGCGCATGGTGAATGTTGTATTCAATCCCGATGCAATTTCTGTGTTTCATCAACACTCTGATAGTCCACAGATTACAGAATGCTTCCAGATGTTCATCGGGAACTACTACTAGTCTTCCAGGGAACGATCAAAGCGTAGACTGTTTGAGACATTACTTTATGGAGGAATGTGCGTGTAATGACTGTTGTATTCAATCACGATGCCATTTCTGTGTTTCATCAACACTCTGATGGTCCACAGATTACAGAATGCCACCAGATGTGCATCGGAAACTACTACTGGTCTTCCAGGGAACGATCAAAGCGTAGACTGTTTGAGACACTACTTCTATTTAGGAATGTGTGCATGATGACTGTTGTATTCTATCCCGAAGGAAATTCAGTGTTTCATCAACACTCTGATAGTCCACAGATTACAGAATGCCTCCAGTTGTGCATCGGAAACTACTACTGGTCTTCCAGGGAACGATCAAAGCGTAAACTCTTTGAGACATTACTCCCATGGAGGAAAGTGCGCATGGAGTCTGTTGTATTCAATCCCGATGCAATTTTTGTGTTTCATCAACACTCTGATAGTCCACAGATTACAGAAAGCGTCCAGATGTGCGTCGGAAACTACTACTGGTCTTCCAGGGAACGTTCTAAGCGTAGACTGTTTGAGACATTAGTTTTATGGAGGAATGTGCGCATGGTGACTGTTGTATTCAATCCCGATGCAACTTCTGTGTTTCATCAACACTCTGATAGTCCACAGATTACAGAATGCCTCCAGATGTGCATCGGAATCTACTACTGGTCTTCCAGGGAACGATCAAAGCGTAAACTCTTTGAGACATTACTCCCATGGAGGAAAGTGCGCATGGAGACTGTTGTATTCAATCCCGATGCATTTTCTGTGTTTCATCAACACTCTGATAGTCCACAGATTTCAGAATGCAACCAGATGTGCATTGCAAACTACTACTGGTCTTCCAGGGAACGATCAAAGCGTAGACTGTTTCAGACATTACTCCCATGGAGGAAAGTGCGGATGGTGACTGTTGCATTCAATCCCGATGCAATTTCTGTGTTTCATCAACACTCTGATAGTCCACAGATTACAGAATGCCACCAGATGTGCAGAGGAAACTACTACTGGTCTTCCAGGGAACGATCAAAGCGCAGACTGTTTGAGACATTACTTTTATGGAGAAAAGTGCGCATGGTGACTGTTGTATTCAATCCCGATGCAATTTCTGTGCTTCATTAACACTCTGATAGTCCATAGATTACAGAATGCCACCAGATGTGCATCGGAAACTGCTACTGGTCTTCCAGGTAAGGATCAAAGCGTAGACTGTTTGAGACATTACTCCCATGGAGGAAACTGCTCATGGCGACTGTTGTATTCAATCCCGATGCAATTTCTGTGTTTCATCAACACTCTGATAGTCCACAGATTACAGAAAGCATCCAGATGTGCATCGGAAACTACTACGGGTTTCCAGGGAGCGATCAAAGCGTGGACAGTTTGAGACATTACTCCCATGGAGGAAACTGCGCATGGAGACTGTTGTATTCAATCCCGATGCTTTTTCTGTGTTTCATCGACACTCTGATAGTCCACAGATTACAGAAAGCATCCAGATGTGCATCGGAAACTACTACTGGTCTTCCAGGGAGCGATCAAAGCGTGGACAGTTTGAGACATTACTCCCATGGAGGAAACTGGTCATGGAGACTGTTGTATTCAATCCCGATGCAATTTCTGTGTTTCATCAACACTCTGATAGTCCACAGATTACAGAAAGCATCCAGATGTGCATCGGAAACTACTACTGGTCTTCCAGGGAACGATCAAAGCGTGGACAGTTTGAGACATTACTCCCATGGAGGAAACTGCGCATGGAGACTGTTGTATTCAATCCCGATGCTTTTTCTGTGTTTCATCAACACTCTGATAGTCTACAGATTACAGAATGCCACCAGATGTGCATCGGAAACTACTACTGGTCTTCCATAGAACGATCAAAGCGTAGATTGCTTGAGACAATACTCCCGTACAGGAAAGTGCGCATGGTGACTGTTGTATCCAATCCCGGTGCAATTTCTGTGTTTCATCAACACTTTGATAGTCCACAGATTACAGAATGCCTGCAGATGTTCATCGGAAACTACTACTGGTCTTCCACTGAACGATCATAGCGTAAACTCTTCTAGACATTACTCAGATGAGGGAAAGTGCGCATGGTGACTGTTGTATTCAATCCCGATGCATTTTCTGTGTTTCATCAACACTCTGATAGTCCACAGATTACAGAATGCCACCAGATGTGCATCGGAAACTACTACTGGTATTCCAGGGAACGATCAGTGCGTAGACTGTTTCAGACATTACTCCCATGGAGGAAAGTGCGGATGGTGACTGTTGTATTCAATCCCGATGTAATTTCTGTGTTTCATCAACACTCTGATAGTCCACAGATTACAGAATGCCACCAGATGTGCATCGGAAACTACAACTGGTCTTCCAGGGAACGATCAAAGCGTAGACTGTTTCAGACATTACTTTTATGGAGGAATGTGCTCATGGTGACTGTTGCATAAAATCCCGATGCATATTCTGTGTTTCTTCAACAATCTGATAGTCCACAGATTACAGAATGCCTCCAGATGTGCATCGGAAACTACTACTGGTCTTCCAGGGAACGATCAAAGCGTAGACTGTTTGAGACATTAGTTTTAAGGAGGAATGTGCGCATGGTGACTGTTGTATTCAATTCCGATGCAATTTCTGTGTTTCATCAACACTCTGATAGTCCACAGATTACTGAATGCCTCCAGATGTGCATCGGAAACTACTACTGGTCTTCCAGGGAACGATGAAAGCTTAAACTCTTTGAGGCATTACTCCCATGGAGGAAAGTGCGCATGGTGACTGTTGTATTCAATCCCGATGCATTTTCTGTGTTTCATCAACACTCTGATAGTCCACAGATTACAGAATGCCACCAGATGTGCTTTGGAAACTACTACTGGTCTTCCAGGGAACGATCAAAGCGTAGACTGTTTCAGACATTACTCCCATGGAGGAAAGTGCGGATTGTGACTGTTGTATTCAATCCCGATGCAATTTCTGTGTTTCATTAACTCTCTGATAGTCCACACATTACAGAATGCCTCCAGATGTGCATCAGAAACTACTATTGGTCTTCCAGGGAACGATCAAAGTGTAGACTGTTTGAGACATTACTCCCATGGAGGAAACTGCTCATGGAGACTGTTGTATTCAATCCCGATGCAATCTCTGTGTTTCATCAACACTCTGATAGTCCACAGATTACAGAAAGCATCCAGATGTGCATCGGAAACTACTACTGGTCTTCCAGGGAACGATCAAAGCGTAGACTGTTTCAGACATTACTCCCATGGAGGAAAGTGCGGATGGTGACAGTTGTATTCAATCACGATGCCATTTCTGTGTTTCATCAACACTCTGATGGTCCACAGATTACAGAATGCCACCAGATGTGCATCGGAAACTACTACTGGTCTTCCAGGGAACGATCAAAGCGTAGACTGTTTGAGACACTACTTCTATGGAGGAATGTGCGCATGATGACTGTTGTATTCAATCCCGAAGCAAATTCTGTGTTTCATCAACACTCTGATAGTCCACAGATTACAGAATGCCTCCAGATGTGCATCGGAAACTATTACTTGTCTTCCAGGGAACGATCAAAGCGTAAACTTTTTTGAGACATTACTCCCATGGAGGAAAGTGCGCATGGCGACTGTTGTATTCAATCCCGATGCAATTTCTGTGTTTCATCAACACTATGATAGTCCACAGATTACAGAATGCCCTCAGATGTGCATCGGAAACTACTAGTGGTCTTCCAAGGAACGATCAATCGTAGACAGTTTGAGACGTTAATCCCATGGAGGAAATTGCGCATGGTGACTGATGTATTCAATCCCGATGCTATTTCTTAGTTTCATCAACATTCTGATAGTCCACAGATTACAGAATGCCACCAGATGTGCAGAGGAAACTACTACTGGTCTTCCAGGGAACGATCAAAGCGTAGACTGTTAGAGATATTACTCCCATGGAGGAAAGTGCGCATGGTGAATGTTGTATTCAATCCCGATGCAATTTCTGTGTTTCATCAACACTCTGATAGTCCACAGATTACAGAATGCCTCCAGATGTTCATCGGGAACTACTACTAGTCTTCCAGGGAACGATCAAAGCGTAGACTGTTTGAGACATTACTTTATGGAGGAATGTGCGCGTAATGACTGTTGTATTCAATCACGATGCCATTTCTGTGTTTCATCAACACTCTGATGGTCCACAGATTACAGAATGCCACCAGATGTGCATCGGAAACTACTACTGGTCTTCCAGGGAACGATCAAAGCGTAGACTGTTTGAGACACTACTTCTATTTAGGAATGTGTGCATGATGACTGTTGTATTCAATCCCGAAGGAAATTCAGTGTTTCATCAACACTCTGATAGTCCACAGATTACAGAATGCCTCCAGTTGTGCATCGGAAACTACTACTGGTCTTCCAGGGAACGATCAAAGCGTAAACTCTTTGAGACATTACTCCCATGGAGGAAAGTGCGCATGGAGTCTGTTGTATTCAATCCCGATGCAATTTTTGTGTTTCATCAACACTCTGATAGTCCACAGATTACAGAAAGCGTCCA
The DNA here is from genome assembly GCF_023897955.1 of Schistocerca gregaria. Taxonomy (NCBI): domain Eukaryota; kingdom Metazoa; phylum Arthropoda; class Insecta; order Orthoptera; family Acrididae; genus Schistocerca; species Schistocerca gregaria. The sequence continues at coordinate 2,675,031 of NW_026061706.1, forward strand.
GATGTGCGTCGGAAACTACTACTGGTCTTCCAGGGAACGTTCTAAGCGTAGACTGTTTGAGACATTAGTTGTATGGAGGAATGTGCGCATGGTGACTGTTGTATTCAATCCCGATGCAACTTCTGTGTTTCATCAACACTCTGATAGTCCACAGATTACAGAATGCCTCCAGATGTGCATCGGAATCTACTACTGGTCTTCCAGGGAACGATCAAAGCGTAAACTCTTTGAGACATTACTCCCATGGAGGAAAGTGCGCATGGAGACTGTTGTATTCAATCCCGATGCATTTTCTGTGTTTCATCAACACTCTGATAGTCCACAGATTTCAGAATGCAACCAGATGTGCATTGCAAACTACTACTGGTCTTCCAGGGAACGATCAAAGCGTAGACTGTTTCAGACATTACTCCCATGGAGGAAAGTGCGGATGGTGACTGTTGCATTCAATCCCGATGCAATTTCTGTGTTTCATCAACACTCTGATAGTCCACAGATTACAGAATGCCACCAGATGTGCAGAGGAAACTACTACTGGTCTTCCAGGGAACGATCAAAGCGCAGACTGTTTGAGACATTACTTTTATGGAGAAAAGTGCGCATGGTGACTGTTGTATTCAATCCCGATGCAATTTCTGTGCTTCATTAACACTCTGATAGTCCATAGATTACAGAATGCCACCAGATGTGCATCGGAAACTGCTACTGGTCTTCCAGGTAAGGATCAAAGCGTAGACTGTTTGAGACATTACTCCCATGGAGGAAACTGCTCATGGCGACTGTTGTATTCAATCCCGATGCAATTTCTGTGTTTCATCAACACTCTGATAGTCCACAGATTACAGAAAGCATCCAGATGTGCATCGGAAACTACTACTGGTCTTCCAGGGAGCGATCAAAGCGTGGACAGTTTGAGACATTACTCCCATGGAGGAAACTGCGCATGGAGACTGTTGTATTCAATCCCGATGCTTTTTCTGTGTTTCATCGACACTCTGATAGTCCACAGATTACAGAAAGCATCCAGATGTGCATCGGAAACTACTACTGGTCTTCCAGGGAACGATCAAAGCGTAGACTCTTAGAGACACTACTCCCATGGGGGAAAGTGCTCATGGTGACTGTTGTATTCTATCACGATGCAATTTCTGTGTTTCATCAACACTCTGATAGTCTACAGATTACAGAATGCCACCAGATGTGCATCGGAAACTACTACTGGTCTTCCATAGAACGATCAAAGCCTAGATTGTTTGAGACATTACTCCCGTACAGGAAAGTGCGCATGGTGACTGTTGTATCCAATCCCGATGCAATTTCTGTGTTTCATCAACACTTTGATAGTCCACAGATTACAGAATGCCTGCAGATGTTCATCGGAAACTACTACTGGTCTTCCACTGAACGATCATAGCGTAAACTCTTCTAGACATTACTCCCATGGAGGAAAGTGCGCATGGTGACTGTTGTATTCAATCCCGATGCATTTTCTGTGTTTCATCAACACTCTGATAGTCCACAGATTACAGAATGCCACCAGATGTGCATCGGAATCTACTACTGGTATTCCAGGGAACGATCAATGCGTAGACTGTTTCAGACATTACTCCCATGGAGGAAAGTGCGGATGGTGACTGTTGTATTCAATCCCGATGTAATTTCTGTGTTTCATCAACACTCTGATAGTCCACAGATTACAGAATGCCACCAGATGTGCATCGGAAACTACAACTGGTCTTCCAGGGAACGATCAAAGCGTAGACTGTTTGAGACATTACTTTTATGGAGGAATGTGCTCATGGTGACTGTTGCATTAAATCCCGATACATATTCTGTGTTTCTTCAACAATCTGATAGTCCACAGATTACAGAATGCCTCCATATGTGCATCGGAAACTACTACTGGTCTTCCAGGGAACGATCAAAGCGTAGACTGTATGAGACATTAGTTTTAAGGAGGAATGTGCGCATGGTGACTGTTGTATTCAATTCAGATGCAATTTCTGTGTTTCATCAACACTCTGATAGTCCACAGATTACTGAATGCCTCCAGATGTGCATCGGAAACTACTACTGGTCTTCCAGGGAACGATCAAAGCTTAAACTCTTTGAGACATTACTCCCACGGAGGAAAGTGCGCATGGTGATTGTTGAATTCAATCCTGATGCATTTTCTGTGTTTCATCAACACTCTGATAGTCCACAGATTACAGAATGCCACCAGATGTGCTTTGGAAACTACTACTGGTCTTCCAGGGAACGATCAAAGCGTAGAGTGTTTCAGACATTACTCCCATGGAGGAAAGTGCGGATGGTGACTGTTCCATTCAATCCCGATGCAATTTCTGTGTTTCATTAACTCTCTGATAGTCCACACATTACAGAAAGCATCCAGATGTGCATCGGAAACTACTACTGGTCTTCCAGGGAACGATCAAAGCGTAGACTGTTTGAGACATTACTCCCATGGAGGAAACTTCATATTGAGACTGTTGTATTCAATCCCGATGAAATTTCTGTGTTTCATAAACACTCTGATAGTCAACAGATTACAGAAAGCATCCAGATGTGCAACGGAAACTACTACTGGTCTTCCAGCGAACGATCAAAGCGTAGACTGTTGGAGACATTACTTTATGGAGGAATGTGCACGTAATGACTGTTGTATTCAATCACGATGCCATTTCTGTGTATCATCAACACTCTGATGGTCCACAGATTACAGAATGCCACCAGATGTGCATCGGAAACTACTACTGGTCTTCCAGGGAACGATCAAAGCGTAGACTGTTTGAGACACTACTTCTATTTAGGAATGTGCGCATGATGACTGTTGTATTTAATCCCCAAGCAAATTCTGTGTTTCATCAACACTCTGATAGTCCACAGATTACAGAATGCCTCCAGATGTGCATCGGAAACTACTACTGGTCTTCCAGGGAACGATCAAAGCGTAAACTCTTTGAGACATTACTCCCATGGAGGAAAGTGCGCATGGAGTCTGTTGTATTCAATCCCGATGCAATTTTTGTGTTTCATCAACACTCTGATAGTCCACAGATTACAGAAAGCGTCCAGATGTGCATCGGAAACTACTACTGGTCTTCCAGGGAACGTTCTAAGCGTCGACTGTTTGAGACATTAGTTTTATGGAGGAATGTGCGCATGGTGACTGTTGTATTCAATCCCGATGCAAATTCTGTGTTTCATCAACACTCTGATAGTCCACAGATTACAGAATGCCTCCAGATGTGCATCGGAACCTACTATTGGTCTTCCAGGGAACGATCAAAGCGTAAACTCTTTGAGACATTACTCCCATGGAGGAAAGTGCGCATGGAGACTGTTGTATTCAATCCCGATGCATTTTCTGTGTTTCATCAACACACTGATAGTCCACAGATTTCAGAATGCAACCAGATGTGCATTGGAAACTACTACTGGTCTTCCAGGGAACGATCAAAGCGTAGACTGTTTCAGACATTACTCCCATGGAGGAAAGTGCGGATGGTGACTGTTGCATTAAATCCCGATGCAATTTCTGTGTTTCATCAACACTCTGATAGTCCAAAGATTACAGAATGCCACCAGATGTGCAGAGGAAACTACTACTGGTCTTCCAGGGAACGATCAAAGCGTAGACTGTTTGAGACATTACTTTTATGGAGGAAAGTGCGCATGGTGACTGTTGTATTCAATCCCGATGCAATTTCTGTGCTTCATTAACACTCTGATAGTCCATAGATTACAGAATGCCTCCGGATGTGCATCGGAAACTACTACTGGTCTTCCAGGGAACGATCAAAGCGTAGACTGTTTGAGACATTACTCCCATGGAGGAAACTGCTCATGGAGACTGTTGTATTCAATCCCGAAGCAATTTCTGTGTTTCATCAACACTCTGATAGTCCACAGATTACAGAAAGCATCCAGATGTGCATCGGAAACTACTACTGGTCTTCCAGGGAACGATCAAAGCGTGGACAGTTTGAGACATTACTCCCATGGAGGAAACTGCGCATGGAGACTGTTGTATTCAATCCCGATGCTTTTTCTGTGTTTCATCAATACTCTGATAGTCCACAGACTACAGAAAGCATCCGGATGTGCATCGGAAACTACTACTGGTCTTCCAGGGAACGATCAAAGCGTAGACTCTTAGAGACATTACTCTCATGGAGGAAAGTGCGCATTGTGACTGTTGTATTCTATCCCGATGCAATTTCTGTGTTTCATCAACATTCTGATAGTCTACAGATTACAGAATGCCACCAGATGTGCATCGGAAACTACTACTGGTCTTCCAGGGAACGATCAAATGGTAGATTGTTTGAGACATTACTCCCGTACAGGAAAGTGCGCATGGTGACTGTTGTATCCAATCCCGATGCAATTTCTGTGTTTCATCAACACTTTGATAGTCCACAGATTACAGAATGCCTCCAGATGTTCATCGGAAACTACTACTGGTCTTCCACTGAACGATCATAGCGTAAACTCTTCTAGACATTACTCCCATGGAGGAAAGTGCAGATGGTGACTGTTGTATTCAATTCCGATGCAATTTCTGTGTTTCATCAACACTCTGATTGTCCACAGATTACTGAATGCCTCCAGATGTGCATCGGAAACTACTACTGGTCTTCCAGGGAACGATCAAAGCGTAAACTCTTTGAGACATTACTCCTATGGAGGAAAGTGCGCATGGTGACTGTTGTATTCAATCCCGATGCATTTTCTGTGTTTCATCAACACTCTGATAGTCCACAGATTACAGAATGCCACCAGATGTGCATCGGAAGCTACTACTGGTATTCCAGGGAACGATCAATGCGTAGACTATTTCAGACATTACTCCCATGGAGGAAAGTGCGGATGGTGACTGTTGTATTCAATCCCAATGTAATTTTTGTGTTTCATCAACACTCTGATAGTCCACAGATTACAGAATGCCACCAGATGTGCATCGGAAACTACAACTGGTCTTCCAGGGAACGATCAAAGCGTAGACTGTTTGAGACATTACTTTTATGGAGGAATGTGCCCATGGTGACTGTTGCATTAATTCCCGATGCATATTCTGTGTTTCTTCAACAATCTGATAGTCCACAGAATACAGAATGCCTCCAGATGTGCATCGGAAACTACTACTGGTCTTCCAGGGAACGATCAAAGCGTAGGCTGTTTGAGACATTAGTTTTATGGAGGAATGTGCGCATGGTGACTGTTGTATTCAATTCCGATGCAATTTCTGTGTTTCATCAACACTCTGATAGTCCACAGAATACTGAATGCCTCCAGATGTGCATCGGAAACTACTACTGGTCTTCCAGGGAACGATCAAAGCGTAAACTCTTTGAGACATTACTCCCATGGAGGAAAGTGCGCATGGTGACTGTTGTATTTAATCCCGATGCATTTTCTGTGCTTCATCAACACTCTGATAGTCCACAGATTACAGAATGCCACCAGATGTGCTTTGGAAACTACTACTAGTCTTCCAGGGAACGATCAAAGCGTAGACTGTTTCAGACATTACTCCCATGGAGGAAAGTGCGGATGGTGACTGTTGTATTCAATCCCGATGCAATTTCTGTGTTTCATCAACACTCTGATAGTCCACAGATTACAGAAAGCATCCAGATGTGCATCGGAAATTACTACTGGTCTTCCAGGGAACGATCAAAGCGTAGACTGTTTAAGACATTACTCCCATGGAGGAAACTGCGCATGGAGAATGTTGTATTCAATCCCGATGCATTTTGTGTGTTTCATCAACACTCTGATAGTCCACAGATTACAGAAAGCATCCAGATGTGCATCGGAAACTACTACTGGTCTTCCAGGGAACGATCAAAACGTAGACTCTTAGAGACATTACTCCCATGGGGGAAAGTGCGGATGGTGACTGTTGCATTCAATCCCGATGCAATTTCTGTGTTTCATCAACACTCTGATAGTCCACAGATTACAGAACGCCACCAGATGTGCATCGGAAACTACTACTGCCCTTCCAGGGAACGATCAATGCGTAGACCATTTGAGACATTACTCCCATGGAGGAAAGTGCGCATGGTGACTGTTGTATTCAATCCCGATGCAATTTCTTAGTTTTATCAACACTCTGATAGTCCACAGATTACAGAATGCCTCCAGATGTGCATCGGAAACTACTACTGGTCTTACAGGGAACGATCAAAGCGTAGACTGATTGAGACATTACTCCCATGGTGGAATGTGCGCATGGTGACTGTTGAATTCAATCCCAATGCAATATCTTTGTTTCATCAACACTCTGATAGTCCACAGATTAACGAAAGCTTCCAGATGTGCATCGGAAACTACTACTGGTCTTACAGGGAACGATCAAAGCGTAGACTGTTTGAGACATTACTTTTATGGAGGAATGTGCGCATGGTGACTGTTGTATACAATCCCGATGCATTTTCTGTGTTTCATCAACACTCTGATAGTCCACAGATTACAGAATGCCTCCAGATGTGCATCGGAAACTACTACTGGTCTTCCAGGGAACGATCAAAGCGTAGACTGTTTGAGACATTACTTTTATGGAGGAATGTGCGCATGGTGACTGTTGTATTCCATTACGATGCATTTTCTGTGTTTCATCAACACTCTGATAGTCCACAGATTACAGAATGCCACCAGATGTGCATCGTAAACAACTACTGGTCTTCCAGGGAACGATCAATGCGTAGGCTGTTTCAGACATTACTCCCATGGAGGAAAGTGCGGATGGTGACTGTTGTATTCAATCCCGATGCAGTTTCTGTGTTTCATCAACACTCTGATGGTCCACAGATTACAGAATGCCACTAGATGTGCATCGGAAACTACTACTGGTCTTCCAGGGAACAATCAAAGCGTAGACTGTTTGAGACATTACTTTTATGGAGGAAAGTGCGCATGGTGACTGTTGTATTCAATCCCGATGCAATTTCTGTGTTTCACCAACACTCTGATAGTCCACAGATTACAGAATGCCTCCAGATGTGCATGGGAAACTACTACTGGTCCTCCAGGGAACGATCAAAGCGTAGACTGTTTGAGGCATTACTTCCATGGAGGAAACTGTTAATGGAGTCTGTTGTATTCAATCCCGATGCAATTTTTGTGTTTCATCAACACTCTGATAGTCCACAGATTACAAAAAGCGTCCAGATGTGCATCAGAAACTACTACTGATCTTCCAGGGAACGATCAAAGCGTAGACTGTTTGAGACATTAGTTTTATGGAGGAATGTGCGCATGGTGACTGTTGTATTCAATCCCGATGCAACCTCTGTGTTTCATCAACACTCTGATAGTCCACAGATTACAGAATGCCACGAGATGTAAATCGGAAACTACTACTGGTCTTCCAGGAAACGATGAAAGCGTAGACTGTTTCAGACATTACCCCCATGGAGGAAACTGCGCATGGTGACTGTTGTATTCAATCCAGATGCAATTTCTGTGTTTCATCAACACTTTGATAGTCCACAGATTACAGAATGCCTCCAGATGTTCATCGGAAACTACTGCTGGTCTTCCAGGGAACGATCATAGCGTAAACTCTTTGAGACATTACTCCCATGGCGGAAAGTGCGCATGGTGACTGTTGTATTCAATCCCGATGTAATTTCTGTGTTTCAACAACACTCTGATAGTCCACACATTACAGAATGTCTCCAGATGTGCATCGGAAACTACTACTGGTCTTCCATGGAACGATCAAAGCGTAGACTGTCTGAGACATTACTCCCATGGAGGAAACTGCTCATGGAGACTGTTGTATTCAATCCCGATGCAATTTCTGTGTTTCATCAACACTCTGATAGTCCACAGATTACAGAAAGCATCCAGATGTGCATCGGAAACTACTGCTGGTCCTACAGGGAACGATCAAAGCGTAGAATGTTTGAGACATTACTCCCATGGAGGAAAGTGCGCATGGTGACTGTAGTATTCAATCCCGATGCAATTTTTTGTTTCACCAACACTCTGACAGTCCACAGATTACGGAAAGCGTCCAGATGTGCATCGGAAACTACTACTGGTCTTCCAGGGAACCTTCAAAGCGTAGACTGTTTGAGATATTAGTTTTATGGAGGAATGTGAGCATGGTTACTGTTGTATTCAATCCCGATGCAATTTCTGTGTTTCATCAACACTCTGATAGTCCACAGTTTAGTGAATGCCTCCAGATGTGCATCGGAAACTACTACTGGTCTTCCAGGGAACGATCAAAGCGTAAAATCTTTGAGACATTACTCCCATGGAGGAAAGTGCGCATGGTGACTGTTGTATTCAATCCCGATGCATTTTCTGTGTTTCATCAACACTCTGATAGTCCACAGATTAAAGAAAGCTTCCAGATGTGCATCGGAAACTACTACTGGTCTTCCAGGGAACGATCAAAGCGTAGACTGTTTGAGACATTACTTTTATGGAGGAAAGTGCGCATGGTGACTGTTGTATTCAATCCCGATGCAATCTCTGTGTTTCACCAACACTCTGATAGTCCACAGATTACAGAATGCCTCCAGATGTGCATGGGAAACTACTACTGGTCCTCCAGGGAACGATCAAAGCGTAGACTGTTTGAGACATTACTTCCATGGAGGAAACTGTTAATGGAGTCTGTTGTATTCAATCCCGATGCAATTTTTGTGTTTCATCAACACTCTGATAGTCCACAGATTACAGAAAGTGTCCAGATGTGCATCGGAAACTACTACTGGTCTTCCAGGGAACGATCAAAGCGTAGACTGTTTGAGACATTAGTTTTATGGAGGAATGTGCGCATGGTGACTGTTGCATTCAATCCCGATGCAACTTCTGTGTTTCATCAACACTCTGATAGTCCACAGATTACAGAATGCCACGAGATGTAAATCGGAAACTACTACTGGTCTTCCAGGAAACGATGCAAGCGTAGACTGTTCCATACATTACCCCCATGGAGGAAAGTGCTCATGGTGACTGTTGTATTCAATCCCAATGCCATTTCTGTGTTTCATCAACACTCTGATAGTCCACAGATTACAGAAAGCGTCCAGATGTGCATCGGAAACTACTACTGGTCTTCCAGGGAACGATCAAAGCGTAGACTGTTTGAGACATTAGTTTTATGGAGGAATGTGCGCATGGTGACTGTTGTATTCAATCCCGAAGCAATTTCTGTGTTTCATCAACACTCTGATAGTCCACAGATTACTGAATGCCTCCAGATGTGCATCGGAAACTAATACTGGTCTTCCAGGGAACGATCAAAGCGTAAACTCTTTGAGACATTACTACCATGGAGGAAAGTGCGCATGGTGACTGTTGTATTCAATGCCGATGAATTTTCTGTGTTTCATCAACACTCTGATAGTCCACAGATTACAGAATGCCACCAGATGTGCATCGGAAACTACTACTGGTCTTACAGGGAACGATCAAAGCGTAGACTGATTGAGACATTACTCCCATGGTGGAATGTGCGCATGGTGACTGTTGAATTCAATCCCAATGCAATATCTTTGTTTCATCAACACTCTGATAGTCCACAGATTAACGAAAGCTTCCAGATGTGCATCGGAAACTACTACTGGTCTTACAGGGAACGATCAAAGCGTAGACTGTTTGAGACATTACTTTTATGGAGGAATGTGCGCATGGTGACTGTTGTATACAATCCCGATGCATTTTCTGTGTTTCATCAACACTCTGATAGTCCACAGATTACAGAATGCCTCCAGATGTGCATCGGAAACTACTACTGGTCTTCCAGGGAACGATCAAAGCGTAGACTGTTTGAGACATTACTTTTATGGAGGAATGTGCGCATGGTGACTGTTGTATTCCATTACGATGCATTTTCTGTGTTTCATCAACACTCTGATAGTCCACAGATTACAGAATGCCACCAGATGTGCATCGTAAACAACTACTGGTCTTCCAGGGAACGATCAACGCGTAGGCTGTTTCAGACATTACTCCCATGGAGGAAAGTGCGGATGGTGACTGTTGTATTCAATCCCGATGCAATTTCTGTGTTTCATCAACACTCTGATGGTCCACAGATTACAGAATGCCACTAGATGTGCATCGGAAACTACTACTGGTCTTCCAGGGAACAATCAAAGCGTAGACTGTTTGAGACATTACTTTTATGGAGGAGAGTGCGCATGGTGACTGTTGTATTCAATCCCGATGCAATTTCTGTGTTTCACCAACACTCTGATAGTCCACAGATTACAGAATGCCTCCAGATGTGCATGGGAAACTACTACTGGTCCTCCAGGGAACGATCAAAGCGTAGACTGTTTGAGGCATTACTTCCATGGAGGAAACTGTTAATGGAGTCTGTTGTATTCAATCCCGATGCAATTTTTGTGTTTCATCAACACTCTGATAGTCCACAGATTACAAAAAGCGTCCAGATGTGCATCGAAAACTACTACTGATCTTCCAGGGAACGATCAAAGCGTAGACTGTTTGAGACATTAGTTTTATGGAGGAATGTGCGCATGGTGACTGTTGTATTCAATCCCGATGCAACTTCTGTGTTTCATCAACACTCTGATAGTCCACAGATTACAGAATGCCACGAGATGTAAATCGGAAACTACTACTGGTCTTCCAGGAAACGATGAAAGCGTAGACTGTTTCAGACATTAACCCCCATGGAGGAAACTGCGCATGGTGACTGTTGTATTCAATCCCAATGCAATTTCTGTGTTTCATCAACACTCTGATAGTCCACAGATTACAGAATGCCTCCAGATGTGCATCGGAAACTACTACTGGTCTTCCAGGGAACGATCAAAGCGTAGACTTTTTGAGACATACCTCCCGTGGAGGAAAGTGCGCATGGTGACTGTTGTATTCAATCCAGATGCAATTTCTGTGTTTCATCAACACTTTGATAGTCCACAGATTACAGAATGCCTCCAGATGTTCATCGGAAACTACTACTGGTCTTCCAGGGAACGATCATAGCGTAAACTCTTTGAGACATTACTCCCATGGCGGAAAGTGCGCATGGTGACTGTTGTATTCAATCCCGATGCAATTTCTGTGTTTCAGCAACACTCTGATAGTCCACACATTACAGAATGTCTCCAGATGTGCATCGGAAACTACTACTGGTCTTCCATGGAACGATCAAAGCGCAGACTGTTTGAGACATTACTCCCATGGAGGAAACTGCTCATGGAGACTGTTGTATTCAATCCCGATGCAATTTCTGTGTTTCATCAACACTCTGATAGTCCACAGATTACAGAAAGCATCCAGATGTGCATCGGAAACTACTGCTGGTCCTACAGGGAACGATCAAAGCGTAGAATGTTTGAGACATTACTCCCATGGAGGAAAGTGCGCATGGTGACTGTAGTATTCAATCCCGATGCAATTTTTTGTTTCACCAACACTCTGACAGTCCACAGATTACGGAAAGCGTCCAGATGTGCATCGGAAACTACTACTGGTCTTCCAGGGAACCTTCAAAGCGTAGACTGTTTGAGACATTAGTTTTATGGAGGAATGTGAGCATGGTTACTGTTGAATTCAATCCCGATGCAATTTCTGTGTTTCATCAACACTCTGATAGTCCACAGTTTAGTGAATGCCTCCAGATGTGCATCGGAAACTAGTACTGGTCTTCCAGGGAACGATCAAAGTGTAAACTCTTTGAGACATTACTCCCATGGAGGAAAGTGCGCATGGTGACTGTTGTATTCAATCCCGATGCATTTTCTGTGTTTCATCAACACTCTGATAGTCCACAGATTAAAGAAAGCTTCCAGATGTGCATCGGAAACTACTACTGGTCTTCCAGGGAACGATCAAAGCGTAGACTGTTTGAGACATTACTTTTATGGAGGAAAGTGCGCATGGTGACTGTTGTATTCAATCCCGATGCAATCTCTGTGTTTCACCAACACTCTGATAGTCCACAGATTACAGAATGCCTCCAGATGTGCATGGGAAACTACTACTGGTCCTCCAGGGAACGATCAAAGCGTAGACTGTTTGAGACATTACTTCCATGGAGGAAACTGTTAATGGAGTCTGTTGTATTCAATCCCGATGCAATTTTTGTGTTTCATCAACACTCTGATAGTCCACAGATTACAGAAAGTCTCCAGATGTGCATCGGAAACTACTACTGGTCTTCCAGGGAACGATCAAAGCGTAGACTGTTTGAGACATTAGTTTTATGGAGGAATGTGCGCATGGTGACTGTTGCATTCAATCCCGATGCAACTTCTGTGTTTCATCAACACTCTGATAGTCCACAGATTACAGAATGCCACGAGATGTAAATCGGAAACTACTGCTGGTCTTCCAGGAAACGATGCAAGCGTAGACTGTTCCATACATTACCCCCATGGAGGAAAGTGCGGATGGTGACTGTTGCATTCAATCCCGATGCAATTTCTGTGTTTCATCAACACTCTGATAGTCCACAGATTACAGAATGCCACCAGATGTGCAGCGGAAACTACAACTGGTCTTCCAGGGAACGACCAAGCGTAGACTGTTTGAGACATTACTGTTATGGAGGAAAGTGCGCATGGTGACTGTTGTATTCAATCCTGATGCAATTTCTGTGTTTCATCAACACTCTGATAGTCCACACATTACAGAATGCCTCCAGATGTGCATCGGAAACTACTACTGGTCTTCCATGGAACGATCAAAGCGTAGACTGTTTGAGACATTACTCCCATGGAGGAAACTGCTCATGGAGACTGTTGTATTGAATCCCGATGCAATTTCTGTGTTTCATCAACACTCTGATAGTCCACAGATTACAGAAAGCATCCAGATGTGCATCGGATATTACTACTGGTCTTCCAGGGAACGATCAAAGCGTAGGCTGTTTAAGACATTACTCCCATGGAGGAAACTGCGCATGGAGAATGTTGTATTCAATCCCGATGCATTTTGCGTGTTTCATCAACACTCTGATAGTCCACAGATTACAGAAAGCATCCAGATGTGCATCGGAAACTACTACTGGTCTTCCAGGGAACGATCAAAGCGTAGACTCTTAGAGACATTACTCCCATGGGGGAAAGTGCGGATGGTGACTGTTGCATTCAATCCCGATGCAATTTCTGTGTTTCATCAACACTCTGTTAGTCCACAGATTACAGAATGCCACCAGATGTGCATCGGAAACTACTACTGGTATTCCAGGGAACGATCAATGCGTAGACTGTTTGAGACATTACTTTTATGGAGGAATGTGCTCATGGTGACTGTTGCATTAAATCCCGATGCATATTCTGTGTTTCTTCAACAATCTGATGTTCCACAGATTACAGAATGCCTCCAGATGTGCATCGGAAACTGCTACTGGTCTTCCAGGGAACGATCAAAGCGTAGACTGTTTGAGACATTACTTTTATGGAGGAATGTGCGCATGGTGACTGTTGTATTCAATCCCGATGCAATTTCTGTGTTTCATCAACACTCTGATAGTCCACAGATTACAGAATGCCTCCAGATGTGCATCGGAAACTACTACTGGTCTTCCAGGGAACGATCAAAGCGTAGACTGTTTGAGACATTACTTTTATGGAGGAATGTGCGCATGGTGACTGTTGTATTCCATTACGATGCATTTTCTGTGTTTCATCAACACTCTGATAGTCCACAGATTACAGAATGCCACCAGATGTGCATCGTAAACAACTACTGGTCTTCCAGGGAACGATCAATGCGTAGGCTGTTTCAGACATTACTCCCATGGAGGAAAGTGCGATGATGACTGTTGTATTCAATCCCGATGCAATTTCTGTGTTTCATCAACACTCTGATAGTCCACAGATTACAGAATGCCACTAGATGTGCATCGGAAACTACTACTGGTCTTCCAGGGAACGATCAAAGCGTAGACTGTTTGAGACATTACTTTTATGGAGGAAAGTGCGCATGGTGACTGTTGTATTCAATCCCGATGCAATTTCTGTGTTTCACCAACACTCTGATAGTCCACAGATTACAGAATGCCACGAGATGTAAATCGGAAACTACTACTGGTCTTCCAGGAAACGATGCAAGCGTAGACTGTTCCATACATTACCCCCATGGAGGAAAGTGCTCATGGTGACTGTTGTATTCAATCCCAATGCAATTTCTGTGTTTCATCAACACTCTGATAGTCCACAGATTACAGAAAGCGTCCAGATGTGCATCGGAAACTACTACTGGTCTTCCAGGGAACGATCAAAGCGTAGACTGTTTGAGACATTAGTTTTATGGAGGAATGTGCGCATGGTGACTGTTGTATTCAATCCCGAAGCAATTTCTGTGTTTCATCAACACTCTGATAGTCCACAGATTACAGAAAGCGTCCAGATGTGCATCGGAAACTACTACTGGTCTTCCAGGGAACGATCAAAGCGTAGACTGTTTGAGACATTAGTTTTATGGAGGAATGTGCGCATGGTGACTGTTGCATTCAATCCCGATGCAACTTCTGTGTTTCATCAACACTCTGATAGCCCACAGATTACAGAATGCCACGAGATGTAAATCGGAAACTACTACTGGTCTTCCAGGAAACGATGCAAGCGTAGACTGTTCCATACATTACCCCCATGGAGGAAAGTGCTCATGGTGACTGTTGTATTCAATCCCAATGCAATTTCTGTGTTTCATCAACACTCTGATAGTCCACAGTTTACAGAAAGCGTCCAGATGTGCATCGGAAACTACTACAGGTCTTCCAGGGAACGATCAAAGCGTAGACTGTTTGAGACATTAGTTTTATGGAGGAATGTGCGCATGGTGACTGTTGTATTCAATCCCGAAGCAATTTCTGTGTTTCATCAACACTCTGATTGTCCACAGATTACAGAATGCCACCAGATGTGCATTCGAAACTACTACTGGTCTTCCAGGGAACGATCAAAGCGTAGACTGTTTCAGACATTACTGTTATGGAGGAAAGTGCGCATGGTGACTGTTGTATTCAATCCTGATGCAATTTCTGTGTTTCATCAACACTCTGATAGTCCACACATTACAGAATGCCTCCAGATGTGCATCGGAAACTACTACTGGTCTTCCATGGAACGATCAAAGCGTAGACTGTTTGAGACATTACTCCCATGGAGGAAACTGCTCATGGAGACTGTTGTATTCAATCCCGATGCAATTTCTGTGTTTCATCAACACTCTGATAGTCCACAGATTACAGAAAGCATCCAGATATGCATCGGAAATTACTACTGGTCTTCCAGGGAACGATCAAAGCGTAGACTGTTTAAGACATTACTCGAATGGAGGAAACTGCGCATGGAGAATGTTGTATTCAATCCCGAAGCATTTTGTGTGTTTCATCAACACTCTGATAGTCCACAGATTACAGAAAGCATCCAGATGTGCATCGGAAACTACAACTGGTCTTCCAGGGAACGATCAAAGCGTAGACTCTTAGAGACATTACTCCCATGGGGGAAAGTGCGGATGGTGACTGTTGCATTCAATCCCGATGCAATTTCTGTGTTTCATCAACACTCTGATAGTCCACAGATTACAGAATGCCACCAGATGTGCATCGGAAACTACTACTGGTATTCCAGGGAACGATCAATGCGTAGACTGTTTCAGACATTACTCCCATGGAGGAAAGTGCGGATGGTGACTGTTGTATTCAATCCCAATGTAATTTCTGTGTTTCATCAACACTCTGATAGTCCACAGATTACAGAATGCCACCAGATGTGCATCGGAAACTACAACTGGTCTTCCAGGGAACGATCAAAGCGTAAACTCTTTGAGACATTACTTTTATGGAGGAATGTGCTCATGGTGACTGTTGCATTAAATCCCGATGCATATTCTGTGTTTCTTCAACAATCTGATGTTCCACAGATTACAGAATGCCTCCAGATGTGCATCGGAAACTACTACTGGTCTTCCAGGGAACGATCAAAGCGTAGACTGTTTGACACATTACTTTTATGGAGGAATGTGCGCATGGTGACTGTTGTATTCAATCCCGATGCAATTTCTGTGTTTCATCAACACTCTGATAGTCCACAGATTACAGAATGCCTCCAGATGTGCATCGGAAACTACTACTGGTCTTCCAGGGAACGATCAAAGCGTAGACTTTTTGAGTCATACCTCCCGTGGAGGAAAGTGCGCATGGTGACTGTTGTATTCAATCCAGATGCAATTTCTGTGTTTCATCAACACTTTGATAGTCCACAGATTACAGAATGCCTCCAGATGTTCATCGGAAACTACTACTGGTCTTCCAGGGAACGATCATAGCGTAAACTCTTTGAGACATTACTCCCATGGAGGAAAGTGGGCATGGTGACTGTTGTATTCAATCCCGATGCAATTTCTGTGTTTCAACAACACTCTGATAGTCCACACATTACAGAATGTCTCCAGATGTGCATCGGAAACTACTACTGGTCTTCCATGGAACGATCAAAGCGTAGACTGTTTGAGACATTACTCCCATGGAGGAAACTGCTCATGGAGACTGTTGTATTCAATCCCGATGCAATTTCTGTGTTTCATCAACACCATGATAGTCCACAGATTACAGAAAGCATCCAGATGTGCATCGGAGACTACTACTGGTCCTACAGGGAACGATCAAAGCGTAGAATGTTTTAGACATTACTTTTTGGAGGAAAGTGCGCATGGTGACTGTAGTATTCAATCCCGATGCAATTTTTGTGTTTCACCAACACTCTGACAGTCCACAGATTACAGAAAGCGTCCAGATGTGCATCGGAAACTACTACTGGTCTTCGAGGGAACCTTCAAAGCGTAGCCTGTTTGAGACATTAGTTTTATGGAGGAATGTGAGCATGGTGACTGTTGTATTCAATCCCGATGCAATTTCTGTGTTTCATCAACACTCTAATATTCCACAGTTTAGTGAATGCCTCCAGATGTGCATCGGAAACTAGTACTGGTCTTCCAGGGAACGATCGAAGCGTAAACTCTTTGAGACATTACTCCCATGGAGGAAAGTGCGCATGGTGACTGTTGTATTCAATCCCGATGCATTTTCTGTGTTTCATCAACACTCTGATAGTCCACAGATTAAAGAAAGCTTCCAGATGTGCACCGGAAACTACTACTGGTCTTCCAGGGAACGATCAAAGCGTAGACTTTTTGAGACATACCTCCCGATGAGGAAAGTGCGCATGGTGACTGTTGTATTCAATCCAGATGCAATATCTGTGTTTCATCAACACTTTGATAGTCCACAGATTACAGAATGCCTCCAGATGTTCATCGGAAACTACTACTGGTCTTCCAGGGAACGACCAAGCGTAGACTGTTGGAGACATTACTTTTATGGAGGAAGTGCGCATAATGACTGTTGTATTCAATCCCGATGCAATTTCTGTGTTTCATCAACACTCTGATAGTCCACACATTACAGAATGTCTCCAGATGTGCATCGGAAACTACTACTGGTCTTCCATGGAACGATCAAAGCGTAGACTGTTTGAGACATTACTCCCATGGAGGAAACTGCTCATGGAGACTGTTGTATTCAATCCCGATGGAATTTCTGTGTTTCATCAACACTCTGATAGTCCACAGATTACACAAAGCATCCAGATGTGCATTGGAAACTACTACTGGTCTTCCAGGGAACGATCAAAGCGTAGACTGTTTGAGACATAACTCCCATGGAGGAAACTGCGCATCGAGATTGTTGTATTCAATCCCGATGCAATTTCTGTGTTTCATCAACACTCTGATAGTCCACAGATTACAGAATGCCACGAGATGTGAATCGGAAACTACTACTGGTCTTCCAGGAAACGATGAAAGCGTAGACTGTTTCAGACATTACCCCCACGGAGGAAAGTGCTCATGGTGACTGTTGTATTCTATCCCAATGCAATTTCTGTGTTTCATCAACACTCTGATAATCCACAGATTACAGAAAGCATCCAGATGTGCATCGAAAACTACTACTGGTCTTCCAGGGAACGATCAAAGCGTAGACTCTTAGAGACATTACTCCCATGGGGGAAAGTGCTCATGGTGACTGTTGTATTCAATCCCGATGCAATTTCTGTGTTTCATCAACACTCTGATAGTCTACAGATTACAGAATGCCACCAGATGTGCATCGGAAACTACTACTGGACTTCCAGGGAAAGATCAAAGCGTAGACTGTTTGAGACATTACTCCAATGGAGGAAAGTGTGCATGGTGCCTGTTGTATTCAATTCCGATGCAGTTTCTGTGTTTCATCAACACTCTGATAGTCCACAGATTACAGAATGCCACGAGATGTGAATCGGAAACTACTACTGGTCTTCCAGGAAACGATGAAAGCGTAGACTGTTTCAGACATTACCCCCACGGAGGAAAGTGCTCATGGTGACTGTTGTATTCTATCCCAATGCAATTTCTGTGTTACATCAACACTCTGATAGTCCACAGATTACAGAATGCACCAGATGTGCATCGGAAACTACTACTGGTCTTCCAGGGAACGATGAAAGCGTAGACTCTTTGAGACATTAGTTTTATGGAGGAATGTGAGCATGGTGACTGTTGTATTCAATCCCGATGCAATTTCTGTGTTTCATCAACACTCTGATAGTCCACAGATTACTGAATGCCTCCAGATGTGCATCGGAAACCACTACTGGTCTTCCAGGGAACGATCAAAGCGTAAACTCTTTGAGACATTACTCCCATGGAGGAAAGTGCGCATGGTGACTGTTGTATTCAATCCCGATGCATTTTCTGTGTTTCATCAACACTCTGATAGTCCACAGATTACACAAAGCATCCAGATGTGCATCGGAAACTACTACTGGTCTTCCAGGGAACGATCAAAGCGTAGACTGTTTGAGACATAACTCCCATGGAGGAAACTGCGCATCGAGATTGTTGTACTCAATCCCGATGCATTTTGTGTGTTTCATCAACACTCTGATAGTCCACAGATTACTGAATGCCTCCAGATGTGTATCGGAAACTAATACTGGTCTTCCAGAGAACGATCAAAGCGTAAACTCTTTGAGACATTACTACCATGGAGGAAAGTGCGCATGGTGACTGTTGTATTCAATCCCGATGCATTTTCTGTGTTTCATCAACACTCTGATTGTCCACAGAATACAGAATGCCACCAGATGTGCATTGGACACTACTACTGGTCTTCCAGGGAACGATCAAAGCGTAGACTGTTTCAGACATTACTCCCATGGAGGAAAGTGCGGATGGTGACTGTTGCATTCAATCCCGATGCAATTTCTGTGTTTCATCAACACTCTGATAGTCCACAGATTACAGAAAGCATCCAGATGTGCATCGGAAATTACTACTGGTCTTCCAGGGAACGATCAAAGCGTAGACTGTTTAAGACATTACTCCCATGGAGGAAACTGCGCATGGAGAATGTTGTATTCAATCCCGATGCATTTTGTGTGTTTCATCAACACTCTGATAGTCCACAGATTACAGAAAGCTTCCAGATGTGCATCGGAAACTACTACTGGTCTTCCAGGGAACGATCAAAGCGTAGACTCTTAGAGACATTACTCCCATGGGGGAAAGTGCGGATGGTGAATGTTGCATTCAATCCCGATGCAATTTCTGTGTTTCATCAACACTCTGATAGTCCACAGATTACAGAATGCCACCAGATGTGGATCGGAAACTACTACTGGTATTCCAGGGAACGATCAGTGCGTAGACTGTTTCAGACATTACTCCCATGGAGGAAAGTGCGGATGGTGACTGTTGTATTCAATCCCAATGTAATTTCTGTGTTTCATCAACACTCTGATAGTCCACAGATTACAGAATGCCACCAGATGTGCATCGGAAACTACAACTGGTCTTCCAGGGAACGATCAAAGCGTAGACTGTTTGAGACATTACTTTTATGGAGGAATGTGCTCATGGTGACTGTTGCATTAAATCCCGATGCATATTCTGTGTTTCTTCAACAATCTGATGTTCCACAGATTACAGAATGCCTCCAGATGTGCATCGGAAACTACTACTGGTCTTCCAGGGAACGATCAAAGCGTAGACTGTTTGAGACATTACTTTTATGGAGGAATGTGCGCATGGTGACTGTTGTATTCAATCCCGATGCAATTTCTGTGTTTCATCAACACTCTGATAGTCCACAGATTACAGAATGCCTCCAGATGTGCATCGGAAACTACTACTGGTCTTCCAGGGAACGATCAAAGCGTAGACTGTTTGAGACATTACTTTTATGGAGGAATGTGCGCATGGTGACTGTTGTATTCAATCCCGATGCTATTTCTGTGTTTCACCAACACTCTGATAGTCCACAGATTACAGAATGCCTCCAGATGTGCATCGGAAACTACTACTGGTCCTCCAGGGAACGATCAAAGCGTAGACTGTTTGAGGCATTACTTTCATGGAAGAAACTGTTAATGGAGTCTGTTGTATTCAATCCCGATGCAATTTTTGTGTTTCATCAACACTCTGATAGTCCACAGATTACAGAAAGCGTCCAGATGTGCATCGGAAACTACTACTGGTCTTCCAGGGAACGATCAAAGCGTAGACTGTTTGAGACATTAGTTTTATGGAGGAATGTGCGCATGGTGACTGTTGTATTCAATCCCGATGCAACTTCTGTGTTTCATCAACACTCTGATAGTCCACAGATTACAGAATGCCACGAGATGTAAATCGGAAACTACTACTGGTCTTCCAGGAAACGATGAAAGCGTAGACTGTTTCAGACATTACCCCTATGGAGGAAACTGCTCATGGTGACTGTTGTATTCAATCCCAATGCAATTTCTGTGTTTCATCAACACTCTGATAGTCCACAGATTACAGAATGCACCAGATGTGCATCGGAAACTACTACTGGTCTTCCAGGGAACGATCAAAAGCGTAGACTTTTTGAGTCATACCTCCCGTGGAGGAAAGTGCGCATGGTGACTGTTGTATTCAATCCAGATGCAATTTCTGTGTTTCATCAACACTTTGATAGTCCACAGATTACAGAATGCCTCCAGATGTTCATCGGAAACTACTACTGGTCTTCCAGGGAACGACCAAGCGTACACTGTTTGAGACATTACTTTTATGGAGGAAAGTGCGCATAATGACTGTTGTATTCAATCCCGATGCAATTTCTGTGTTTCATCAACACTATGATAGTCCACAGTTTAGTGAATGCCTCCAGATGTGCATCGGAAACTAGTACTGGTCTTCCATGGAACGATCAAAGCGTAGACTGTTTGAGACATTACTCCCATGGAGGAAACTGCTCATGGAGACTGTTGTATTCAATCCCGATGGAATTTCTGTGTTTCATCAACACTCTGATAGTCCACAGATTACACAAAGCATCCAGATGTGCATTGGAAACTACTACTGGTCTTCCAGGGAACGATCAAAACGTAGACTGTTTGAGACATAACTCCCATGGAGGAAACTGCGCATCGAGATTGTTGTATTCAATCCCGATGCATTTTGAGTGTTTCATCAACACTCTGATAATCCACAGATTACAGAAAGCATCCAGATGTGCATCGAAAACTACTACTGGTCTTCCAGGGAACGATCAAAGCGTAGACTCTTAGAGACATTACTCCCATGGGGGAAAGTGCTCATGGTGACTGTTGTATTCAATCCCGATGCAATTTCTGTGTTTCATCAACACTCTGATAGTCCACAGATTACAGAATGCCACGAGATGTGAATCGGAAACTACTACTGGTCTTCCAGGAAACGATGAAAGCGTAGACTGTTTCAGACATTACCCCCACGGAGGAAAGTGCTCATGGTGACTGTTGTATTCAATCCCAATGCAATTTCTGTGTTACATCTACACTCTGATAGTCCACAGATTACAGAATGCACCAGATGTGCATCGGAAACTACTACTGGTCTTCCAGGGAACGATGAAAGCGTAGACTCTTTGAGACATTAGTTTTATGGAGGAATGTGAGCATGGTGACTGTTGTATTCAATCCCGATGCAATTTCTGTGTTTCATCAACACTCTGATAGTCCACAGATTACTGAATGCCTCCAGATGTGCATCGGAAACTACTACTGGTCTTCCAGGGAACGATCAAAGCGTAAACTCTTTGAGACATTATTCCCACGGAGGAAAGTGCGCATGGTGAATGTTGTATTCAATCCCGATGCATTTTCTGTGTTTCATCAACACTCTGATAGTCCACAGATTACACAAAGCATCCAGATGTGCATCGGAAACTACTGCTGGTCTTCCAGGGAACGATCAAAGCGTAGACTGTTTGAGACATAACTCCCATGGAGGAAACTGCGCATCGAGATTGTTGTATTCAATCCCGATGCATTTTGTGTGTTTCATCAACACTCTGATAGTCCACAGATTACTGAATGCCTCCAGATGTGCATCGGAAACTAATACTGCTCTTCCAGGGAACGATCAAATCGTAAACTCTTTGAGACATTACTACCATGGAGGTAAGTGCGCATGGTGACTGTTGTATTCAATCCCGATGCATTTTCTGTGTTTCATCAACACTCTGATTGTCCACAGATTACAGAATGCCACCAGATGTGCATTGGAAACTACTACTGGTCTTCCAGGGAACGATCAAAGCGTAGACTGTTTCAGACATTACTCCCATGGAGGAAAGTGCGGATGGTGACTGTTGCATTCAATCCCGATGCAATTTCTGTGTTTCATCAACACTCTGATAGTCCACAGATTACAGAATGCCACCAGATGTGCAGCGGAAACTACAACTGGTCTTCCAGGGAACGACCAAGCGTAGACTGTTTGAGACATTACTGTTATGGAGGAAAGTGCGCATGGTGACTGTTGTATTCAATCCTGATGCAATTTCTGTGTTTCATCAACACTCTGATAGTCCACACATTACAGAATGCCTCCAGATGTGCATCGGAATCTACTACTGGTCTTCCAGGGAACGATGAAAGCGTAGACTCTTTGAGACATTAGTTTTATGGAGGAATGTGAGCATGGTGACTGTTGTATTCAATCCCGATGCAATTTCTGTGTTTCATCAACACTCTGATAGTCCACAGATTACTGAATGCCTCCAGATGTGCATCGGAAACTACTACTGGTCTCCCAGGGAACGATCAAAGCGTAAACTCTTAGAGACATTACTCCCATGGAGGAAAGCGCTCATGGTGACTGTTGTATTCAGTCCCGATGAAATTTCTGTGTTTCACCAACACTTTGATAGTCCACAGATTACAGAATGCCTCCAGATGTGCATGGGAAACTACTACTGGTCCTCCAGGGAACGATCAAACCGTAGACTGTTTGAGGCATTACTTCCATGGAGGAAACTGTTAATGGAGTCTGTTGTATTCAATCCCGATGCAATTTTTGTGTTTCATCAACACTCTGATAGTCCACAGATTACAGAAAGCGTCCAGATGTGCATCGGAAACTACTACTGGTCTTCCAGGGAACGATCAAAGCGTAGACTGTTTGAGACATTAGTTTTATGGAGGAATGTGCGCATGGTGACTGTTGTATTCAATCCCGATGCAACTTCTGTGTTTCATCAACACTCTGATAGTCCACAGATTACAGAATGCCACGAGATGTAAATCGGAAACTACTACTGGTCTTCCCGGAAACGATGAAAGCGTAGACTGTTTCAGACATTACCCCCATGGAGGAAACTGCTTATGGTGACTGTTGTATTCAATCCCAATGCAATTTCTGTGTTTCATCAGCACTCTGATAGTCCACAGATTACAGAATGCACCAGATGTGCATCGGAAACTACTACTGGTCTTCCAGGGAACGATCAAAGCGTAGACTTTTTGAGTCATACCTCCCGTGGAGGAAAGTGCGCATGGTGACTGTTGTATTCAATCCAGATGCATATTCTGTGTTTCATCAACACTTTGATAGTCCACAGATTACAGAAAGCGTCCAGATGTGCATCGGAAACTACTACTGGTCTTCCAGGGAACCTTCAAAGCGTAGCCTGTTTGAGACATTAGTTTTATGGAGGAATGTGAGCATGGTGACTGTTGTATTCAATCCCGATGCAATTTCTGTGTTTCATCAACACTCTAATATTCCACAGTTTAGTGAATGCCTCCAGATGTGCATCGGAAACTAGTACTGGTCTTCCAGGGAACGATCGAAGCGTAAACTCTTTGAGACATTACTCCCATGGAGGAAAGTGCGCATGGTGACTGTTGTATTCAATCCCGATGCATTTTCTGTGTTTCATCAACACTCTGATAGTCCACAGATTAAAGAAAGCTTCCAGATGTGCATCGGAAACTACTACTGGTCTTCCAGGGAACGATCAAAGCGTAGACTTTTTGAGACATACCTCCCGATGAGGAAAGTGCGCATGGTGACTGTTGTATTCAATCCAGATGCAATTTCTGTGTTTCATCAACACTTTGATAGTCCACAGATTACAGAATGCCTCCAGATGTTCATCGGAAACTACTACTGGTCTTCCAGGGAACGACCAAGCGTAGACTGTTGGAGACATTACTTTTATGGAGGAAGTGCGCATAATGACTGTTGTATTCAATCCCGATGCAATTTCTGTGTTTCATCAACACTCTGATAGTCCACACATTACAGAATGTCTCCAGATGTGCATCGGAAACTACTACTGGTCTTCCATGGAACGATCAAAGCGTAGACTGTTTGAGACATTACTCCCATGGAGGAAACTGCTCATGGAGACTGTTGTATTCAATCCCGATGGAATTTCTGTGTTTCATCAACACTCTGATAGTGCACAGATTACACAAAGCATCCAGATGTGCATTGGAAACTACTACTGGTCTTCCAGGGAACGATCAAAGCGTAGACTGTTTGAGACATAACTCCCATGGAGGAAACTGCGCATCGAGATTGTTGTATTCAATCCCGATGCATTTTGAGTGTTTCATCAACACTCTGATAATCCACAGATTACAGAAAGCATCCAGATGTGCATCGAAAACTACTACTGGTCTTCCAGGGAACGATCAAAGCGTAGACTCTTAGAGACATTACTCCCATGGGGGAAAGTGCTCATGGTGACTGTTGTATTCAATCCCGATGCAATTTCTGTGTTTCATCAACACTCTGATAGTCTACAGATTACAGAATGCCACCAGATGTGCATCGGAAACTACTACTGGACTTCCAGGGAAAGATCAAAGCGTAGACTGTTTGAGACATTACTCCAATGGAGGAAAGTGTGCATGGTGCCTGTTGTATTCAATTCCGATAAAGTTTCTGTGTTTCATCAACACTCTGATAGTCCACAGATTACAGAATGCCACGAGATGTGAATCGGAAACTACTACTGGTCTTCCAGGAAACGATGAAAGCGTAGACTGTTTCAGACATTACCCCCACGGAGGAAAGTGCTCATGGTGACTGTTGTATTCTATCCCAATGCAATTTCTGTGTTACATCAACACTCTGATAGTCCACAGATTACAGAATGCACCAGATGTGCATCGGAAACTACTACTGGTCTTCCAGGGAACGATGAAAGCGTAGACTCTTTGAGACATTAGTTTTATGGAGGAATGTGAGCATGGTGACTGTTGTATTCAATCCCGATGCAATTTCTGTGTTTCATCAACACTCTGATAGTCCACAGATTACTGAATAACTCCAGATGTGCATCGGAAACCACTACTGGTCTTCCAGGGAACGATCAAAGCGTAAACTCTTTGAGACATTACTCCCATGGAGGAAAGTGCGCATGGTGACTGTTGTATTCAATCCCGATGCATTTTCTGTGTTTCATCAACACTCTGATAGTCCACAGATTACACAAAGCATCCAGATGTGCATCGGAAACTACTACTGGTCTTCCAGGGAACGATCAAAGCGTAGACTGTTTGAGACATAACTCCCATGGAGGAAACTGCGCATCGAGATTGTTGTATTCAATCCCGATGCATTTTGTGTGTTTCATCAACACTCTGATAGTCCACAGATTACTGAATGCCTCCAGATGTGTATCGGAAACTAATACTGGTCTTCCAGAGAACGATCAAAGCGTAAACTCTTTGAGACATTACTACCATGGAGGAAAGTGCGCATGGTGACTGTTGTATTCAATCCCGATGCATTTTCTGTGTTTCATCAACACTCTGATTGTCCACAGAATACAGAATGCCACCAGATGTGCATTGGACACTACTACTGGTCTTCCAGGGAACGATCAAAGCGTAGACTGTTTCAGACATTACTCCCATGGAGGAAAGTGCGGATGGTGACTGTTGCATTCAATCCCGATGCAATTTCTGTGTTTCATCAACACTCTGATAGTCCACAGATTACAGAATGCCACCAGATGTGCAGCGGAATCTACAACTGGTCTTCCAGGGAACGACCAAGCGTAGACTGTTTGAGACATTACTGTTATGGAGGAAAGTGCGCATGGTGACTGTTGTATTCAATCCTGATGCAATTTCTGTGTTTCATCAACACTCTGATAGTCCACACATTACAGAATGCCTCCAGATGTGCATCGGAAACTACTACTGGTCTTCCATGGAACGATCAAAGCGTAGACTGTTTGAGACATTACTCCCATGGAGGAAACAGCTCATGGAGACTGTTGTATTCAATCCCGATGCAATTTCTGTGTTTCATCAACACTCTGATAGTCCACAGATTACAGAAAGCATCCAGATGTGCATCGGAAATTACTACTGGTCTTCCAGGGAACGATCAAAGCGTAGACTGTTTAAGACATTACTCCCATGGAGGAAACTGCGCATGGAGAATGTTGTATTCAATCCCGATGCATTTTGTGTGTTTCATCAACACTCTGATAGTCCACAGATTACAGAAAGCTTCCAGATGTGCATCGGAAACTACTACTGGTCTTCCAGGGAACGATCAAAGCGTAGACTCTTAGAGACATTACTCCCATGGGGGAAAGTGCGGATGGTGAATGTTGCATTCAATCCCGATGCAATTTCTGTGTTTCATCAACACTCTGATAGTCCACAGATTACAGAATGCCACCAGATGTGGATCGGAAACTACTACTGGTATTCCAGGGAACGATCAGTGCGTAGACTGTTTCAGACATTACTCCCATGGAGGAAAGTGCGGATGGTGACTGTTGTATTCAATCCCAATGTAATTTCTGTGTTTCATCAACACTCTGATAGTCCACAGATTACAGAATGCCACCAGATGTGCATCGGAAACTACAACTGGTCTTCCAGGGAACGATCAAAGCGTAGACTGTTTGAGACATTACTTTTATGGAGGAATGTGCTCATGGTGACTGTTGCATTAAATCCCGATGCATATTCTGTGTTTCTTCAACAATCTGATGTTCCACAGATTACAGAATGCCTCCAGATGTGCATCGGAAACTACTACTGGTCTTCCAGGGAACGATCAAAGCGTAGACTGTTTGAGACATTACTTTTATGGAGGAATGTGCGCATGGTGACTGTTGTATTCAATCCCGATGCAATTTCTGTGTTTCATCAACACTCTGATAGTCCACAGATTACAGAATGCCTCCAGATGTGCATCGGAAACTACTACTGGTCTTCCAGGGAACGATCAAAGCGTAGACTGTTTGAGACATTACTTTTATGGAGGAATGTGCGCATGGTGACTGTTGTATTCAATCCCGATGCTATTTCTGTGTTTCACCAACACTCTGATAGTCCACAGATTACAGAATGCCTCCAGATGTGCATCGGAAACTACTACTGGTCCTCCAGGGAACGATCAAAGCGTAGACTGTTTGAGGCATTACTTTCATGGAGGAAACTGTTAATGGAGTCTGTTGTATTCAATCCCGATGCAATTTTTGTGATTCATCAACACTCTGATAGTCCACAGATTACAGAAAGCGTCCAGATGTGCATCGGAAACTACTACTGGTCTTCCAGGGAACGATCAAAGCGTAGACTGTTTGAGACATTAGTTTTATGGAGGAATGTGCGCATGGTGACTGTTGTATTCAATCCCGATGCAACTTCTGTGTTTCATCAACACTCTGATAGTCCACAGATTACAGAATGCCACGAGATGTAAATCGGAAACTACTACTGGTCTTCCAGGAAACGATGAAAGCGTAGACTGTTTCAGACATTACCCCTATGGAGGAAACTGCTCATGGTGACTGTTGTATTCAATCCCAATGCAATTTCTGTGTTTCATCAACACTCTGATAGTCCACAGATTACAGAATGCACCAGATGTGCATCGGAAACTACTACTGGTCTTCCAGGGAACGATGAAAAGCGTAGACTTTTTGAGTCATACCTCCCGTGGAGGAAAGTGCGCATGGTGACTGTTGTATTCAATCCAGATGCAATTTCTGTGTTTCATCAACACTTTGATAGTCCACAATTTACAGAATGCCTCCAGATGTTCATCGGAAGCTACTACTGGTCTTCCAGGGAACGATCATATCGTAAACTCTTTGAGACATTACTCCCATGGAGGAAAGTGGGCATGGTGACTGTTGTATTCAATCCCGATGCAATTTCTGTGTTTCAACAACACTCTGATAGTCCACACATTACAGAATGTCTCCAGATGTGCATCGGAAACTACTACTGGTCTTCCATGGAACGATCAAAGCGTAGACTGTTTGAGACATTACTCCCATGGAGGAAACTGCTCATGGAGACTGTTGTATTCAATCCCGATGCAATTTCTGTGTTTCATCAACACCATGATAGTCCACAGATTACAGAAAGCATCGAGATGTGCATCGGAAACTACTACTGGTCCTACAGGGAACGATCAAAGCGTAGAATGTTTGAGACATTACTTTTATGGAGGAAAGTGCGCATGGTGACTGTAGTATTCAATCCCGATGCAATTTTTGTGTTTCACCAACACTCTGACAGTCCACAGATTACAGAAAGCGTCCAGATGTGCATCGGAAACTACTACTGCTCTTCCAGGGAACCTTCAAAGCGTAGACTGTTTGAGACATTAGTTTTATGGAGGAATGTGAGCATGGTGACTGTTGTATTCAATCCCGATGCAATTTCTGTGTTTCATCAACACTATGATAGTCCACAGTTTAGTGAATGCCTCCAGATGTGCATCGGAAACTAGTACTGGTCTTCCAGGGAACGATCAAAGCGTAAACTCTTTGAGACATTACTCCCATGGAGGAAAGTGCGCATGGTGACTGTTGTATTCAATCCCGATGCATTTTCTGTGTTTCATCAACACTCTGATAGTCCACAGATTAAAGAAAGCTTCCTGATGTGCATCGGAAACTACTACTGGTCTTCCAGGGAACGATCAAAGCGTAGACTTTTTGAGACATACCTCCCGATGAGGAAAGTGCGCATGGTGACTGTTGTATTCAATCCAGATGCAATTTCTGTGTTTCATCAACACTTTGATAGTCCACAGATTACAGAATGCCTCCAGATGTTCATCGGAAACTACTACTGGTCTTCCAGGGAACGACCAAGCGTACACTGTTTGAGACATTACTTTTATGGAGGAAAGTGCGCATAATGACTGTTGTATTCAATCCCGATGCAATTTCTGTGTTTCATCAACACTCTGATAGTCCACACATTACAGAATGTCTCCAGATGTGCATCGGAAACTACTACTGGTCTTCCATGGAACGATCAAAGCGTAGACTGTTTGAGACATTACTCCCATGGAGGAAACTGCTCATGGAGACTGTTGTATTCAATCCCGATGGAATTTCTGTGTTTCATCAACACTCTGATAGTCCACAGATTACACAAAGCATCCGGATGTGCATTGGAAACTACTACTGGTCTTCCAGGGAACGATCAAAACGTAGACTGTTTGAGACATAACTCCCATGGAGGAAACTGCGCATCGAGATTGTTGTATTCAATCCCGATGCATTTTGAGTGTTTCATCAACACTCTGATAATCCACAGATTACAGAAAGCATCCAGATGTGCATCGAAAACTACTACTGGTCTTCCAGGGAACGATCAAAGCGTAGACTCTTAGAGACATTACTCCCATGGGGGAAAGTGCTCATGGTGACTGTTGTATTCAATCCCGATGCAATTTCTGTGTTTCATCAACACTCTGATAGTCCACAGATTACAGAATGCCACGAGATGTGAATCGGAAACTACTACTGGTCTTCCAGGAAACGATGAAAGCGTAGACTGTTTCAGACATTACCCCCACGGAGGAAAGTGCTCATGGTGACTGTTGTATTCAATCCCAATGCAATTTCTGTGTTACATCTACACTCTGATAGTCCACAGATTACAGAATGCACCAGATGTGCATCGGAAACTACTACTGGTCTTCCAGGGAACGATGAAAGCGTAGACTCTTTGAGACATTAGTTTTATGGAGGAATGTGAGCATGGTGACTGTTGTATTCAATCCCGATGCAATTTCTGTGTTTCATCAACACTCTGATAGTCCACAGATTACTGAATGCCTCCAGATGTGCATCGGAAACTACTACTGGTCTTCCAGGGAACGATCAAAGCGTAAACTCTTTGAGACATTATTCCCACGGAGGAAAGTGCGCATGGTGAATGTTGTATTCAATCCCGATGCATTTTCTGTGTTTCATCAACACTCTGATAGTCCACAGATTACACAAAGCATCCAGATGTGCATCGGAAACTACTGCTGGTCTTCCAGGGAACGATCAAAGCGTAGACTGTTTGAGACATAACTCCCATGGAGGAAACTGCGCATCGAGATTGTTGTATTCAATCCCGATGCATTTTGTGTGTTTCATCAACACTCTGATAGTCCACAGATTACTGAATGCCTCCAGATGTGCATCGGAAACTAATACTGCTCTTCCAGGGGACGATCAAATCGTAAACTCTTTGAGACATTACTACCATGGAGGAAAGTGCGCATGGTGACTGTTGTATTCAATCCCGATGCATTTTCTGTGTTTCATCAACACTCTGATTGTCCACAGATTACAGAATGCCACCAGATGTGCATTGGAAACTACTACTGGTCTTCCAGGGAACGATCAAAGCGTAGACTGTTTGAGACATTAGTTTTATGGAGGAATGTGCGCATGGTGACTGTTGTATTCAATCCCGATGCAACTTCTGTGTTTCATCAACACTCTGATAGTCCACAGATTACAGAATGCCACGAGATGTAAATCGGAAACTACTACTGGTCTCCCAGGGAACGATCAAAGCGTAAACTCTTAGAGACATTACTCCCATGGAGGAAAGCGCTCATGGTGACTGTTGCATTCAATCCCGATGCAATTTCTGTGTTTCATCAACACTCTGATAGTCCACAGATTACAGAATGCCACCAGATGTGCAGCGGAAACTACAACTGGTCTTCCAGGGAACGACCAAGCGTAGACTGTTTGAGACATTACTGTTATGGAGGAAAGTGCGCATGGTGACTGTTGTATTCAATCCTGATGCAATTTCTGTGTTTCATCAACACTCTGATAGTCCACACATTACAGAATGCCTCCAGATGTGCATCGGAATCTACTACTGGTCTTCCAGGGAACGATGAAAGCGTAGACTCTTTGAGACATTAGTTTTATGGAGGAATGTGAGCATGGTGACTGTTGTATTCAATCCCGATGCAATTTCTGTGTTTCATCAACACTCTGATAGTCCACAGATTACTGAATGCCTCCAGATATGCATCGGAAACTACTACTGGTCTCCCAGGGAACGATCAAAGCGTAAACTCTTAGAGACATTACTCCCATGGAGGAAAGCGCTCATGGTGACTGTTGTATTCAGTCCCGATGAAATTTCTGTGTTTCACCAACACTTTGATAGTCCACAGATTACAGAATGCCTCCAGATGTGCATGGGAAACTACTACTGGTCCTCCAGGGAACGATCAAACCGTAGACTGTTTGAGGCATTACTTCCATGGAGGAAACTGTTAATGGAGTCTGTTGTATTCAATCCCGATGCAATTTTTGTGTTTCATCAACACTCTGATAGTCCACAGATTACAGAAAGCGTCCAGATGTGCATCGGAAACTACTACTGGTCTTCCAGGGAACGATCAAAGCGTAGACTGTTTGAGACATTAGTTTTATGGAGGAATGTGCGCATGGTGACTGTTGTATTCAATCCCGATGCAACTTCTGTGTTTCATCAACACTCTGATAGTCCACAGATTACAGAATGCCACGAGATGTAAATCGGAAACTACTACTGGTCTTCCCGGAAACGATGAAAGCGTAGACTGTTTCAGACATTACCCCCATGGAGGAAACTGCTTATGGTGACTGTTGTATTCAATCCCAATGCAATTTCTGTGTTTCATCAGCACTCTGATAGTCCACAGATTACAGAATGCACCAGATGTGCATCGGAAACTACTACTGGTCTTCCAGGGAACGATCAAAGCGTAGACTTTTTGAGTCGTACCTCCCGTGGAGGAAAGTGCGCATGGTGACTGTTGTATTCAATCCAGATGCATATTCTGTGTTTCATCAACACTTTGATAGTCCACAGATTACAGAATGCCTCCAGATGTTCATCGGAAACTACTACTGGTCTTCCAGGGAACGATCATAGCGTAAACTCTTTGAGACATTACTCCCATGGAGGAAAGTGGGCATGGTGACTGTTGTATTCAATCCCGATGCAATTTCTGTGTTTCAACAACACTCTGATAGTCCACACATTACAGAATGTCTCCAGATGTGCATCGGAAACTACTACTGGTCTTCCATGGAACGATCAAAGCGTAGACTGTTTGAGACATTACTCCCATGGAGGAAACTGCTCATGGAGACTGTTGTATTCAATCCCGATGCAATCTCTGTGTTTCATCAACACCTTGATAGTCCACAGATTACAGAAAGCATCCAGATGTGCATCGGAAACTACTACTGGTCCTACAGGGAACGATCAAAGCGTAGAATGTTTGAGACATTACTTTTATGGAGGAAAGTGCGCATGGTGACTGTAGTATTCAATCCCGATGCGATTTTTGTGTTTCACCAACACTCTGACAGTCCACAGATTACAGAGAGCGTCCAGATGTGCATCGGAAACTACTACTGGTCTTCCAGGGAACCTTCAAAGCGTAGACTGTTTGAGACATTAGTTTTATGGAGGAATGTGAGCATGGTGACTGTTGTATTCAATCCCGATGCAATTTCTGTGTTTCATCAACACTCTGATAGTCCACAGTTTAGTGAATGTCTCCAGATGTGCATCGGAAACTAGTACTGGTCTTCCAGGGAACGATCAAAGCGTAAACTCTTTGAGACATTACTCCCATGGAGGAGAGTGCGCATGGTGACTGTTGTATTCAATCCCGATGCATTTTCTGTGTTTCATCAACACTCTGATAGTCCACAGATTAAAGAAAGCTTCCAGATGTGCATCGTAAACTACTACTGGTCTTCCAGGGAACGATCAAAGCGTAGACTTTTTGAGACATACCTCCCGATGAGGAAATTGCGCATGGTGACTGTTGTATTCAATCCAGATGCAATTTCTGTGTTTCATCAACACTTTGATAGTCCACAGATTACAGAATGTCTCCAGATGTTCATCGGAAACTACTACTGGTCTTCCAGGGAACGACCAAGCGTAGACTGTTTGAGACATTACTTTTATGGAGGAAAGTGCGCATAATGACCGTTGTATTCAATCCCGATGCAATTTCTGTGTTTCATCAACACTCTGATAGTCCACACATTACAGAATGTCTCCAGATGTGCATCGGAAACTACTACTGGTCTTCCATGGAACTATCAAAGCGTAGACTGTTTGAGACATTACTCCCATGGAGGAAACTGCACATGGAGACTGTTGTATTCAATCCCGATGGAATTTCTGTGTTTCATCAACACTCTAATAGTACACAGATTACACAAAGCATCCAGATGTGCATTGGAAACTACTACTGGTCTTCCAGGGAACGATCAAAGCGTAGACTGTTTGAGACATAACTCCCATGGAGGAAACTGCGCATCGAGATTGTTGTATTCAATCCCGATGCATTTTGAGTGTTTCATCAACACTCTGATAATCCACAGATTACAGAAAGCATCCAGATGTGCATCGAAAACTACTACTGGTCTTCCAGGAAACGATGAAAGCGTAGACTGTTTCAGACATTACCCCCACGGAGGAAAGTGCTCATGGTGACTGTTGTATTCAATCCCAATGCAATTTCTGTGTTACATCAACACTCTGATAGTCCACAGATTACAGAATGCACCAGATGTGCATCGGAAACTACTACTGGTCTTCCAGGGAACGATGAAAGCGTAGACTCTTTGAGACATTAGTTTTATGGAGGAATGTGAGCATGGTGACTGTTGTATTCAATCCCGATGCAATTTCTGTGTTTCATCAACACTCTGATAGTCCACAGATTACTGAATGCCTCCAGATGTGCATCGGAAACTACTACTGTTCTTCCAGGGAACGATCAAAGCGTAAACTCTTTGAGACATTACTCCCATGGAGGAAAGTGCGCATGGTGACTGTTGTATTCAATCCCGATGCATTTTCTGTGTTTCATCAACACTCTGATAGTCCACAGATTACACAAAGCATCCAGATGTGCATCGGAAACTACTACTGGTCTTCCAGGGAACGATCAAAGCGTAGACTGTTTGAGACATAACTCCTATGGAGGAAACTGCGCATCGAGATTGTTTTATTCAATCCCGATGCATTTTGTGTGTTTCATCAACACTCTGATAGTCCACAGATTACTGAATGCCTCCAGATGTGCATCGGAAACTAATACTGGTCTTCCAGGGAACGATCAAAGCGTAAACTCTTTGAGACATTACTACCATGGAGGAAAGTGCGCATGGTGACTGTTGTATTCAATCCCGATGCATTTTCTGTGTTTCATCAACACTCTGAATGTCCACAGATTACAGAATGCCACCAGATGTGCATTGGAAACTACTACTGGTCTTCCAGGGAACGATCAAAGCGTAGACTGTTTCAGACATTACTCCCATGGAGGAAAGTGCGGATGGTGACTGTTGCATTCAATCCCGATGCAATTTCTGTGTTTCATCAACATTCTGATAGTCCACAGATTACAGAATACCACCAGATGTGCAGCGGAAACTACAAACGGTCTTCCAGGGAACGACCAAGCGTAGACTGTTTGAGACATTACTGTTATGGAGGAAAGTGCGCATGGTGACTGTTGTATTCAATCCTGATGCAATTTCTGTGTTTCATCAACACTC
The DNA here is from genome assembly GCF_023897955.1 of Schistocerca gregaria. Taxonomy (NCBI): domain Eukaryota; kingdom Metazoa; phylum Arthropoda; class Insecta; order Orthoptera; family Acrididae; genus Schistocerca; species Schistocerca gregaria. Next base: position 2,710,204 of record NW_026061706.1, read on the forward strand.
TGATAGTCCACACATTACAGAATGCCTCCAGATGTGCATCGGAAACTACTACTGGTCTTCCATGGAACGATCAAAGCGTAGACTGTTTGAGACATTACTCCCATGGAGGAAACAGCTCATGGAGACTGTTGTATTCAATCCCGATGCAATTTCTGTGTTTCATCAACACTCTGATAATCCACAGATTACAGAAAGCATCCAGATGTGCATCGGAAATTACTACTGGTCTTCCAGGAAACGATCAAAGCGTAGACTGTTTAAGACATTACTCCCATGGAGGAAACTGCGCATGGGGAATGTTGTATTCAATCCCGATGCATTTTGTGTGTTTCATCAACACTCTGATAGTCCACAGATTACATAAAGCATCCAGATGTGCATCGGAAACTACTACTGGTCTTCCAGGGAACGATCAAAGCGTAGACTCTTAGAGACATTACTCCCATGGGGGAAAGTGCGGATGGTGACTGTTGCATTCAATCCCGATGCAATTTCTGTGTTTCATCAACACTCTGATAGTCCACAGATTACAGAATGCCACCAGATGTGCATCGGAAACTACTACTGGTATTCCAGGGAACGATCAATGCGTAGACTGTTTCAGACATTACTCCCATGGAGGAAAGTGCGGATGGTGACTGTTGTATTCAATCCCAATATAATTTCTGTGTTTCATCAACACTCTGATAGTCCACAGATTACAGAATGCCACCAGATGTGCATCGGAAACTACAACTGGTCTTCCAGGGAACGATCAAAGCGTAGACTGTTTGAGACATTACTTTTATGGAGGAATGTGCTCATGGTGACTGTTGCATTGAATCCCGATGCATATTCTGTGTTTCTTCAACAATCTGATGTTCCACAGATTACAGAATGCCTCCAGATGTGCATCGGAAACTACTACTGGTCTTCCAGGGAACGATCAAATCGTAGACTGTTTGAGACATTACTTTTATGGAGGAATGTGCGCATGGTGACTGTTGTATTCAATCCCGATGCAATTTCTGTGTTTCATCAACACTCTGATAGTCCACAGATTACAGAATGCCTCCAGATGTGCATCGGAAACTACTACTGGTCTTCCAGGGAACGATCAAAGCGTAGACTGTTTGAGACATTACTTTTATGGAGGAATGTGCGCATGGTGACTGTTGTATTCCATTACGATGCATTTTCTGTGTTTCATCAACACTCTGATAGTCCACAGATTACAGAATGCCACCAGATGTGCATCGTAAACAACTACTGGTCTTCCAGGGAACGATCAATGCGTAGGCTGTTTCAGACATTACTCCCATGGAGGAAAGTGCGGATGGTGACTGTTGTATTCAATCCCGATGCAATTTCTGTGTTTCATCAACACTCTGATAGTCCACAGATTACAGAATGCCTCTAGATGTGCATCGGAAACTACTACTGGTCTTCCAGGGAACGATCAAAGCGTAGACTGTTTGAGACATTACTTTTATGGAGGAAAGTGCGCATGGTGACTGTTGTATTCAATCCCGATGCAATTTCTGTGTTTCACCAACACTCTGATAGTCCACAGATTACAGAATGCCTCCAGATGTGCATGGGAAACTACTACTGGTCCTCCAGGGAGCGATCAAAGCGTAGACTGTTTGAGGCATTACTTCCATGGAGGAAACTGTTAATGGAGTCTGTTGTATTCAATCCCGATGCAATTTTTGTGTTTCATCAACACTCTGATAGTCCACAGATTACAGAAAGCGTCCAGATGTGCATCGGAAACTACTACTGGTCTTCCAGGGAAGGATCAAAGCGTAGACTGTTTGAGACATTAGTTTTATGGAGGAATGTGCGCATGGTGACTGTTGTATTCAATCCCGATGCAACTTCTGTGTTTCATCAACACTCTGATAGTCCACAGATTACAGAATGCCACGAGATGTAAATCGGAAACTACTACTGGCCTTCCAGGAAACGATGAAAGCGTAGACTGTTTCAGACATTACCCCCATGGAGGAAACTGCTCATGGTGACTGTTGTATTCAATCCCAATGCAATTTCTGTGTTTCATTAACACTCTGATAGTCCACAGATTACAGAATGCACCAGATTTGCATCGGAAACTACTACTGGTCTTCCAGGGAACGATCAAAGCGTAGACTTTTTGAGTCATACCTCCCGTGGAGGAAAGTGCGCATGGTGACTGTTGTATTCAATCCCGATGCAATTTCTGTGTTTCAACAACACTCTGATAGTCCACACATTACAGAATGTCTCCAGATGTGCATCGGAAACTACTATTGGTCTTCCATGGAACGATCAAAGCGTAGACCGTTTGAGACATTACTCCCATGGAGGAAACTGCTCATGGAGACTGTTGTATTCAATCCCGATGCAATTTCTGTGTTTCATCAACACCATGATAGTCCACAGATTACAGAAAGCATCCAGATGTGCATCGGAAACTACTACTGGTCCTACAGGGAACGATCAAAGCGTAGAATATTTGAGACATTACTTTTATGGAGGAATGTGCGCATGGTGACTCTAGTATTCAATCCCGATGCAATTTTTGTGTTTCACCAACACTCTGACAGTCCACAGATTACAGAAAGCGTCCAGATGTGCATCGGAAACTACTACTGGTCTTCCAGGGAACCTTCAAAGCGTAGACTGTTTGAGACATTAGTTTTATGGAGGAATGTGAGCATGGTGACTGTTGTATTCAATCCCGATGCAATTTCTGTGTTTCATCAACACTCTGATAGTCCACAGTTTAGTGAATGCCTCCAGATGTGCATCGGAAACTAGTACTGGTCTTCCAGGGAACGATCAAAGCGTAAACTCTTTGAGACATTACTCCCATGGAGGAAAGTGCGCATGGTGACTGTTGTATTCAATCCCGATGCATTTTCTGTGTTTCATCAACACTCTGATAGTCCACAGATTAAAGAAAGCTTCCAGATGTGCATCGGAAACTACTACTGGTCTTCCAGGGAACGACCAAGCGTAGACTGTTTGAGACATTACTTTTATGGAGGAAAGTGCGCATAATGACTGTTGTATTCAATCCCGATGCAATTTCTGTGTTTCATCAACACTCTGATAGTCCACACATTACAGAATGTCTCCAGATGTGCATCGGAAACTACTACTGGTCTTCCATGGAACGATCAAAGCGTAGACTGTTTGAGACATTACTCCCACGGAGGAAACTGCTCATGGAGACTGTTGCATTCAATCCCGATGGAATTTCTGTGTTTCATCAACACTCTGATAGTCCACAGATTACACAAAGCATCCAGATGTGCATTGGAAACTACTACTGGTCTTCCAGGGAACGATCAAAGCGTAGACTGTTTGAGACATAACTCCCATGGAGGAAACTGCGCATCGAGATTGTTGTATTCAATCCCGATGCATTTTGTGTGTTTCATCAACACTCTGATAATCCACAGATTACAGAAAGCATCCAGATGTGCATCGAAAACTACTACTGGTCTTCCAGGGAACGATCAAATCGTAGACTCTTAGAGACATTACTCCCATGGGGGAAAGTGCTCATGGTGACTGTTGTATTCTATCCCGATGCAATTTCTGTGTTTCATCAACACTCTGATAGTCCACAGATTACAGAATGCCACGAGATGTAAATCGGAAACTACTACTGGTCTTCCAGGAAACGATGAAAGCGTAGACTGTTTCAGACATTACCCCCATGGAGGAAACTGCTCATGGTGACTGTTGTATTCAATCCCGATGCAATTTCTGTGTTTCAACAACACTCTGATAGTCCACACATTACAGAATGTCTCCAGATGTGCATCGGAAACTACAACTGGTCTTCCATGGAACGATCAAAGCGTAGACTGTTTGAGACATTACTCCCATGGAGGAAACTGCTCATGGAGACTTTTGTATTCAATCCCGATGCAATTACTGTGTTTCATCAACACTCTGATAGTCCACAGATTACAGAAAGCATCCAGATGTGCATCGGAAACTACTACTGGCCCTACAGGGAACGATCAAAGCGTAGACTGTTTGAGACATTACTCCCATGGAGGAAAGTGCGCATGGTGACTGTAGTATTCAATCCCGATGCAATTTTTGTGTTTCACCAACACTCTGACAGTCCACAGATTACAGAAAGCGTCCAGATGTGCATCGGAAACTACTACTGGTCTTCCAGGGAACCTTCAAAGCGTAGACTGGTTGAGACATTAGTTTTGTGGAGGAATGTGAGCATGGTGACTGTTGTATTCAATCCCGATGCAATTTCTGTGTTTCATCAACACTCTGATAGTCCACAGTTTAGTGAATGCCTCCAGATGTGCATCGGAAACTAGTACTGGTCTTCCAGGGAACGATCAAAGCGTAAACTCTTTGAGACATTACTCCCATGGAGGAAAGTGCGCATGGTGACTGTCGTATTCAATCCCGATGCATTTTCTGTATTTCATCAACACTCTGATAGTCCACAGATTAAAGAAAGCTTCCAGATGTGCATCGGAAACTACTACTGGTCTCCCAGGGAACGATCAAAGCGTAGACTGTTTGAGACATTACTCCCATGGAGGAAAGTGCGCATGGTGACTGTTGTATTCAATCCCGATGCATTTTCTGTGTTTCATCAACACTCTGATAGTCCACAGATTACACAAAGCATCCAGATGTGCATCGGAAACTGCTACTGGTCTTCCAGGGAACGATCAAAGCGTAGACTGTTTGAGACATAACTCCTATGGGGGAAACTGCGCATCGAGATTGTTGTATTCAATCCCGATGCATTTTGTGTGTTTCATCAACACTCTGATAGTCCACAGATTACTGAATGCCTCCAGATGTGCATCGGAAACTAATACTGGTCTTCCAGGGAACGATCAAAGCGTAAACTCTTTGAGACATTACTACCATGGAGGAAAGTGCGCATGGTGACTGTTGTATTCAATCCCGATGCATTTTCTGTGTTTCATCAACACTCTGAATGTCCACAGATTACAGAATGCCACCAGATGTGCATTGGAAACTACTACTGGTCTTCCAGGGAACGATCAAAGCGTAGACTGTTTCAGACATTACTCCCATGGAGGAAAGTGCGGATGGTGACTGTTGCATTCAATCCCGATGCAATTTCTGTGTTTCATCAACATTCTGATAGTCCACAGATTACAGAATACCACCAGATGTGCAGCGGAAACTACAAATGGTCTTCCAGGGAACGACCAAGCGTAGACTGTTTGAGACATTACTGTTATGGAGGAAAGTGCGCATGGTGACTGTTGTATTCAATCCTGATGCAATTTCTGTGTTTCATCAACACTCTGATAGTCCACACATTACAGAATGCCTCCAGATGTGCATCGGAAACTACTACTGGTCTTCCATGGAACGATCAAAGCGTAGACTGTTTGAGACATTACTCCCATGGAGGAAACAGCTCATGGAGACTGTTGTATTCAATCCCGATGCAATTTCTGTGTTTCATCAACACTCTGATAATCCACAGATTACAGAAAGCATCCAGATGTGCATCGGAAATTACTACTGGTCTTCCAGGAAACGATCAAAGCGTAGACTGTTTAAGACATTACTCCCATGGAGGAAACTGCGCATGGAGAATGTTGTATTCAATCCCGATGCATTTTGTGTGTTTCATCAACACTCTGATAGTCCACAGATTACATAAAGCATCCAGATGTGCATCGGAAACTACTACTGGTCTTCCAGGGAACGATCAAAGCGTAGACTCTTAGAGACATTACTCCCATGGGGGAAAGTGCGGATGGTGACTGTTGCATTCAATCCCGATGCAATTTCTGTGTTTCATCAACACTCTGATAGTCCACAGATTACAGAATGCCACCAGATGTGCATCGGAAACTACTACTGGTATTCCAGGGAACGATCAATGCGTAGACTGTTTCAGACATTACTCCCATGGAGGAAAGTGCGGATGGTGACTGTTGTATTCAATCCCAATATAATTTCTGTGTTTCATCAACACTCTGATAGTCCACAGATTACAGAATGCCACCAGATGTGCATCGGAAACTACAACTGGTCTTCCAGGGAACGATCAAAGCGTAGACTGTTTGAGACATTACTTTTATGGAGGAATGTGCTCATGGTGACTGTTGCATTGAATCCCGATGCATATTCTGTGTTTCTTCAACAATCTGATGTTCCACAGATTACAGAATGCCTCCAGATGTGCATCGGAAACTACTACTGGTCTTCCAGGGAACGATCAAAGCGTAGACTGTTTGAGACATTACTTTTATGGAGGAATGTGCGCATGGTGACTGTTGTATTCAATCCCGATGCAATTTCTGTGTTTCATCAACACTCTGATAGTCCACAGATTACAGAATGCCTCCAGATGTGCATCGGAAACTACTACTGGTCTTCCAGGGAACGATCAAAGCGTAGACTGTTTGAGACATTACTTTTATGGAGGAATGTGCGCATGGTGACTGTTGTATTCCATTACGATGCATTTTCTGTGTTTCATCAACACTCTGATAGTCCACAGATTACAGAATGCCACCAGATGTGCATCGTAAACAACTACTGGTCTTCCAGGGAACGATCAATGCGTAGGCTGTTTCAGACATTACTCCCATGGAGGAAAGTGCGGATGGTGACTGTTGTATTCAATCCCGATGCAATTTCTGTGTTTCATCAACACTCTGATAGTCCACAGATTACAGAATGCCTCTAGATGTGCATCGGAAACTACTACTGGTCTTCCAGGGAACGATCAAAGCGTAGACTGTTTGAGACATTACTTTTATGGAGGAAAGTGCGCATGGTGACTGTTGTATTCAATCCCGATGCAATTTCTGTGTTTCACCAACACTCTGATAGTCCACAGATTACAGAATGCCTCCAGATGTGCATGGGAAACTACTACTGGTCCTCCAGGGAGCGAACAAAGCGTAGACTGTTTGAGGCATTACTTCCATGGAGGAAACTGTTAATGGAGTCTGTTGTATTCAATCCCGATGCAATTTTTGTGTTTCATCAACACTCTGATAGTCCACAGATTACAGAAAGCGTCCAGATGTGCATCGGAAACTACTACTGGTCTTCCAGGGAAGGATCAAAGCGTAGACTGTTTGAGACATTAGTTTTATGGAGGAATGTGCGCATGGTGACTGTTGTATTCAATCTCGATGCAACTTCTGTGTTTCATCAACACTCTGATAGTCCACAGATTACAGAATGCCACGAGATGTAAATCGGAAACTACTACTGGCCTTCCAGGAAACGATGAAAGCGTAGACTGTTTCAGACATTACCCCCATGGAGGAAACTGCTCATGGTGACTGTTGTATTCAATCCCAATGCAATTTCTGTGTTTCATCAACACTCTGATAGGCCACAGATTACAGAATGCACCAGATTTGCATCGGAAACTACTACTGGTCTTCCAGGGAACGATCAAAGCGTAGACTGTTTGAGACATAACTCCCATGGAGGAAACTGCGCATCGAGATTGTTGTATTCAATCCCGATGCATTTTGTGTGTTTCATCAACACTCTGATAATCCACAGATTACAGAAAGCATCCAGATGTGCATCGAAAACTACTACTGGTCTTCCAGGGAACGATCAAATCGTAGACTCTTAGAGACATTACTCCCATGGGGGAAAGTGCTCATGGTGACTGTTGTATTCAATCCCGATGCAATTTCTGTGTTTCATCAACACTCTGATAGTCTACAGATTACAGAATGCACCAGATGTGCATCGGAAACTACTACTGGTCTTCCAGGGAACGATGAAAGCGTAGACTCTTTGAGACATTAGTTTTATGGAGGAATGTGAGCATGGTGACTGTTGTATTCAATCCCGATGCAATTTCTGTGTTTCATCAACACTCTGATAGTCCACAGATTACTGAATGCCTCCAGATGTGCATCGGAAACTACTACTGGTCTTCCAGGGAACGATCAAAGCGTAAACTCTTTGAGACATTACTCCCATGGAGGAAAGTGCGCATGGTGACTGTTGTATTCAATCCCGATGCATTTTCTGTGTTTCATCAACACTCTGATAGTCCACAGATTACAGAATGCCACCAGATGTGCATTGGAAACTACTACTGGTCTTCCAGGGAACGATGAAAGCGTAGACTGTTTCAAACATTACCCCCATGGAGGAAACTGCTCATGGTGACTGTTGTATTCAATCCCGATGCAACTTCTGTGTTTCATCAACACTCTGATAGTCCACAGATTACAGAATGCCACGAGATGTAAATCGGAAACTACTACTGGTCTTCCAGGAAACGATGAAAGCGTAGACTGTTTCAGACATTACCCCCATGGAGGAAACTGCTCATGGTGACTGTTGTATTCAATCCCAATGCAATTTCTGTGTTTCATCAACACTCTGATAGTCCACAGATTACAGAATGCACCAGATGTGCATCGGAAACTACTACTGGTCTTCCAGGGAACGATCAAAGCGTAGACTTTATGAGACATACCTCCCGTGGAGGAAAGTGCGCATGGTGACTGTTGTATTCAATCCAGATGCAATTTCTGTGTATCATCAACACTTTGATAGTCCACAGATTACAGAATGCCTCCAGATGTTCATCGGAAACTACTACTGGTCTTCCAGGGAACGATCATAGCGTAAACTCTTTGAGACATTACTCCCATGGGAGAAAGTGCGCATGGTGACTGTTGTATTCAATCCCGATGCAATTTCTGTGTTTCAACAACACTCTGATAGTCCACACATTACAGAATGTCTCCAGATGTGCATCGGAAACTACAACTGGTCTTCCATGGAACGATCAAAGCGTAGACTGTTTGAGACATTACTCCCATGGAGGAAACTGCTCATGGAGACTTTTGTATTCAATCCCGATGCAATTACTGTGTTTCATCAACACTCTGATAGTCCACAGATTACAGAAAGCATCCAGATGTGCATCGGAAACTACTACTGGCCCTACAGGGAACGATCAAAGCGTAGACTGTTTGAGACATTACTCCCATGGAGGAAAGTGCGCATGGTGACTGTAGTATTCAATCCCGATGCAATTTTTGTGTTTCACCAACACTCTGACAGTCCACAGATTACAGAAAGCGTCCAGATGTGCATCGGAAACTACTACTGGTCTTCCAGGGAACCTTCAAAGCGTAGACTGGTTGAGACATAACTCCCATGGAGGAAACTGCGCATCGAGATTGTTGTATTCAATCCCGATGCATTTTGTGTGTTTCATCAACACTCTGATAATCCACAGATTACAGAAAGCATCCAGATGTGCATCGAAAACTACTACTGGTCTTCCAGGGAACGATCAAATCGTAGACTCTTAGAGACATTACTCCCATGGGGGAAAGTGCTCATGGTGACTGTTGTATTCAATCCCGATGCAATTTCTGTGTTTCATCAACACTCTGATAGTCTACAGATTACAGAATGCACCAGATGTGCATCGGAAACTACTACTGGTCTTCCAGGGAACGATGAAAGCGTAGACTCTTTGAGACATTCGTTTTATGGAGGAATGTGAGCATGGTGACTGTTGTATTCAATCCCGATGCAATTTCTGTGTTTCATCAACACTCTGATAGTCCACAGATTACTGAATGCCTCCAGATGTGCATCGGAAACTACTACTGGTCTTCCAGGGAACGATCAAAGCGTAAACTCTTTGAGACATTACTCCCATGGAGGAAAGTGCGCATGGTGACTGTTGTATTCAATCCCGATGCATTTTCTGTGTTTCATCAACACTCTGATAGTCCACAGATTACAGAATGCCACCAGATGTGCATTGGAAACTACTACTGGTCTTCCAGGGAACGATGAAAGCGTAGACTGTTTCAAACATTACCCCCATAGAGGAAACTGCTCATGGTGACTGTTGTATTCAATCGCGATGCAACTTCTGTGTTTCATCAACACTCTGATAGTCCACAGATTACAGAATGCCACGAGATGTAAATCGGAAACTACTACTGGTCTTCCAGGAAACGATGAAAGCGTAGACTGTTTCAGACATTACCCCCATGGAGGAAACTGCTCATGGTGACTGTTGTATTCAATCCCAATGCAATTTCTGTGTTTCATCAACACTCTGATAGTCCACAGATTACAGAATGCACCAGATGTGCATCGGAAACTACTACTGGTCTTCCAGGGAACGATCAAAGCGTAGACTTTATGAGACATACCTCCCGTGGAGGAAAGTGCGCATGGTGACTGTTGTATTCAATCCAGATGCAATTTCTGTGTATCATCAACACTTTGATAGTCCACAGATTACAGAATGCCTCCAGATGTTCATCGGAAACTACTACTGGTCTTCCAGGGAACGATCATAGCGTAAACTCTTTGAGACATTACTCCCATGGGAGAAAGTGCGCATGGTGACTGTTGTATTCAATCCCGATGCAATTTCTGTGTTTCAACAACACTCTGATAGTCCACACATTACAGAATGTCTCCAGATGTGCATCGGAAACTACAACTGGTCTTCCATGGAACGATCAAAGCGTAGACTGTTTGAGACATTACTCCCATGGAGGAAACTGCTCATGGAGACTTTTGTATTCAATCCCGATGCAATTACTGTGTTTCATCAACACTCTGATAGTCCACAGATTACAGAAAGCATCCAGATGTGCATCGGAAACTACTACTGGCCCTACAGGGAACGATCAAAGCGTAGACTGTTTGAGACATTACTCCCATGGAGGAAAGTGCGCATGGTGACTGTAGTATTCAATCCCGATGCAATTTTTGTGTTTCACCAACACTCTGACAGTCCACAGATTACAGAAAGCGTCCAGATGTGCATCGGAAACTACTACTGGTCTTCCAGGGAACCTTCAAAGCGTAGACTGGTTGAGACATTAGTTTTGTGGGGGAATGTGAGCATGGTGACTGTTGTATTCAATCCCGATGCAATTTCTGTGTTTCATCAACACTCTGATAGTCCACAGTTTAGTGAATTCCTCCAGATGTGCATCGGAAACTAGTACTGGTCTTCCAGGGAACGATCAAAGCGTAAACTCTTTGAGACATTACTCCCATGGAGGAAAGTGCGCATGGTGACTGTTGTATTCAATCCCGATGCATTTTCTGTATTTCATCAACACTCTGATAGTCCACAGATTAAAGAAAGCTTCCAGATGTGCATCGGAAACTACTACTGGTCTCCCAGGGAACGATCAAAGCGTAGACTGTTTGAGACATTACTTTTATGGAGGAAAGTGCGCATGGTGACTGTTGTATTCAATCCCGATGCAATCTCTGTGTTTCACCAACACTCTGATAGTCCACAGATTACAGAATGCCTCCAGATGTGCATGGGAAACTACTACTGGTCCTCCAGGGAACGATCAAAGCGTAGACTGTTTGAGACATTACTTCCATGGAGGAAACTGTTAATGGAGTCTGTTGTATTCAATCCCGATGCAATTTTTGTGCTTCATCAACACTCTGATAGTCCACAGATTACAGAAAGTGTCCAGATGTGCATCGGAAACTACTACTGGTCTTCCAGGGAACGATCAAAGCGTAGACTGTTTGAGACATTAGTTTTATGGAGGAATGTGCGCATGGTGACTGTTGCATTCAATCCCGATGCAACTTCTGTGTTTCATCAACACTCTGATAGTCCACAGATTACAGAATGCCACGAGATGTAAATCGGAAATTACTACTGGTCTTCCAGGAAACGATGAAAGTGTAGACTGCTCCAGACATTACCCCCATGGAGGAAAGTGCTCATGGTGACTGTTGTATTCAATCCCAATGCAATTTCTGTGTTTCATCAACACTCTGATAGTCCACAGATTACAGAATGCACCAGATGTGCATCGGAAACTACTACTGGTCTTCCAGGGAACGATCAAAGCGTAGACTTTTTGAGACATACCTCCCGATGAGGAAAGTGCGCATGGTGACTGTTGTATTCTATCCAGATGCAATATCTGCGTTTCATCAACACTTTGATAGTCCACAGATTACAGAATGCCTCCAGATGTTCATCGGAAACTACTACTGGTCTTCCAGGGAACGACCAAGCGTAGACTGTTTGAGACATTACTTTTATGGAGGAAAGTGCGCATAATGACTGTTGTATTCAATCCCGATGCAATTTCTGTGTTTCATCAACACTCTGATAGTCCACACATTACAGAATGTCTCCAGATGTGCATCGGAAACTACTACTGGTCTTCCATGGAACGATCAAAGCGTAGACTGTTTGAGACATTACTCCCATGGAGGAAACTGCTCATGGAGACTGTTGTATTCAATCCCGATGGAATTTCTGTGTTTCATCAACACTCGGATAGTCCACAGATTACACAAAGCATCCAGATGTGCATCGGAAACTACTACTGGTGTTCCAGGGAACGATCAAAGCGTAGACTGTTTGAGACATAACTCCCATGGAGGAAACTGCGCATCTAGATTGTTGTATTCAATCCCGATGCATTTTGTGTGTTTCATCAACACTCTGATAATCCACAGATTACAGAGAGCATCCAGATGTGCATCGAAAACTACTACTGGTCTTCCAGGGAACGATCAAAGCGTAGACTCTTAGAGACATTACTCCCATGGGGGAAAGTGCTCATGGTGACTGTTGTATTCAATCCCGATGCAATTTCTGTGTTTCATCAACACTCTGATAGTCTACAGATTACAGAATGCCACCAGATGTGCATCGTAAACTACTACTGGACCTCCAGGGAACGATCAAAGCGTAGACTGTTTGAGACATTACTCCAATGGAGGAAAGTGTGCATGGTGCCTGTTGTATTCAATTCCGATGCAGTTTCTGTGTTTCATCAACACTCTGATAGTCCACAGATTACAGAATGCCACGAGATGTGAATCGGAAACTACTACTGGTCTTCCAGGAAACGATGAGAGCGTAGACTGTTTCAGACATTACCCCGACGGAGGAAAGTGCTCATGGTGACTGTTGTATTCAATCCCAATGCAATTTCTGTGTTACATCAACACTCTGATAGTCCACAGATTACAGAATGCACCAGATGTGCATCGGAAACTACTACTGGTCTTCTAGGGAACGATCAAAGCGTAGACTCTTTGAGACATTAGTTTTATGGAGGAAAGTGCGCATGGTGACTGTTGTATTCAATCCTGATGCAATTTCTGTGTTTCATCAACACTCTGATAGTCCACATATTACTGAATGCCTCCAGATGTGCATCGGAAACTACTACTGGTCTTCCAGGGAACGATCAAAGCGTAAACTCTTTGAGACATTATTCCCATGGAGGAAAGTGCGCATGGTGACTGTTGTATTCAATCCCGATGCATTTTCTGTGTTTCATCAACACTCTGATAGTCCACAGATTACAGAATGCCACCAGATATGCATTGGAAACTACTACTGGTCTTCCAGGGAACGATCAAAGCGTAGACTGTTTCAGACATTACTCCCATGGAGGAAAGCGCGGATGGTGACTGTTGTATTCAATCCCGATGCAATTTCTTAGTTTCATCAACACTCTGATATTCCACAGATTACAGAATGCCTCCAGATGTGCATTGGAAACTACTACTGGTTTTACAGGGAACGATCAAAGCGTAGACTGTTTGAGACATTACTCCCATGGTGGAATGTGCGCATGGTGACTGTTGTATTCAATCCCGATGCATTTTCTGTGTTTCATCAACATTCTGATAGTCCACAGATTACAGACTGCACACCAGATGTGCATCGGAAACTACTACGGGTCTTCCAGGGAACGATCAATGCGTAGACTGTTTCAGACATTACTCCCATGGAGGAAAGTGCGGATGGTGACCGTTGTATTCAATCCCGATGCAATTTCTGTTTTTCATCAACACTCTGATAGTGCACAGATTACAGAATGCCACTAGATGTGCATCGGAAACTACTACTGGTCTTCCAGGGAACGATCAAAGCGTAGGCTGTTTGAGACATTACTTTTATGGAGGAAAGTGCGCATGGTGACTGTTATATTCAATCCCGATGCAATTTCTGTGTTTCACCAACACTCTGATATTTCACAGATTACAGAATGCCTCCAGATGTGCATGGGAAACTACTACTGGTCCTCCAGGGAACGATCAAAGCGTAGACTGTTTGAGACATTACTTCCATGGAGGAAACTGTTAATAGAGTAAGTTGTATTCAATCCCGATGCAATTTTTGTGTTTCATCAACACTCTGATAGTCCACAGATTACAGAAAGCGTCCAGATGTGCATCGGAAACTACTACTGGTCTTCCAGGGAACGATCAAAGCGTAGACTGTTTGAGACATTAGTTTTATGGAGGAATGTGCGCATGGTGACTGTTGTATTCAATCCCGATGCAACTTCTGTGTTTCATCAACACTCTGATAGTCCACAGATTACAGAATGCCACGAGATGTAAATCGGAAACTACTACTGGTCTTCCAGGAAACGATGAAAGCGTAGACTGTTTCAGACATTACCCCCATGGAGGAAAGTGCTCATGGTGACTGTTGTATTCAATCCCGCTGCATTTTCTGTGTTTCATCAACACTCTGATAGTCCACAGATTACAGAATGCCACCAGATGTGGATCGGAAACTACTACTGGTCTTCCAGGGAACGATCAATGCGTAGGCTGTTTCATACAATACTCCCATGGAGGAAAGTGCGGACGGTGACTGTTGTATTCAATCCCGATGCAATTTCTGTGTTTCATCAACACACTGATAGTCCACAGATTACAGAATGCCACCAGATGTGCATCGGAAACTACTACTGGTCTTCCAGGGAACGATCAAAGCGTAGACTGTTTGAGACATTACTTTTATGGAGGAAAGTGCGCATGGTGACTGTTGTATTCAATCCCGATGCAATTTCTGTGTTTCACCAACACTCTGATAGTCCACAGATTACAGAATGCCTCCAGATGTGCATCTGAAACTACTACTGGTCTTACAGGGAACGATCAAAGCGTAGACTGTTTGAGACATTACTCCCATGGTGGAATGTGCGCATGGTGACTGTTGTATTCAATCCCAATGCAATATCTTTGTTTCATCAACACTCTGATAGTCCACAGATTAACGAAAGCTTCCAGATGTGCATCGGAAACTACTACTGGGCTTCCAGGGAACGATCAAAGCGTAGACTGTTTGAGACATTACTTTTATGGAGGAATGTGCGCATGGTGACTGTTGTATTCAATCCCGATGCAATTTCTGTGTTTCATCAACACTCTGATAGTCCACAGATTACAGAATGCCTCCAGATGTGCATCGGAAACTACTACTGGTCTTCCAGGGAACGATCAAAGCGTAGACTGTTTGAGACATTACTTTTATGGAGGAAGGTGCGCATGGTGACTGTTGTATTCCATCCCGATGCATTTTCTGTGTTTCATCAACACTCTGATAGTCCACAGATTACAGAATGCCACCAGATGTGCATCGTAAACAACTACTGGTCTTCCAGGGAACGATCAATGCGTAGACTGTTTCAGACATTACTCCCATGGAGGAAAGTGCGGATGGTGACTGTTGTATTCAATCCCGATGCAATTTCTGTGTTTCATCAACACTCTGATAGTCCACAGATTACAGAATGCCACTAGATGTGCATTGGAAACTACTACTGGTCTTCCAGGGAACGATCGAAGCGTAGACTGTTTGAGACATTACTTTTATGGAGGAAAGTGCGCATGGTGACTGTTGTATTCAATCCCGATGCAATTTCTGTGTTTCACCAACACTCTGATAGTCCACAGATTACAGAATGCCTCCAGATGTGCATGGGAAACTACTACTGGTCCTCCAGGGAACGATCAAAGCGTAGACTGTTTGAGGCATTACTTCCATGGAGGAAACTGTTAATGGAGTCTGTTGTATTCAATCCCGATGCAATTTTTGTGTTTCATCAACACTCTGATAGTCCACAGATTACAGAAAGCGTCCAGATGTGCATCGGAAACTACTACTGGTCTTCCAGGGAACGATCAAAGCGTAGACTGTTTGAGACATTAGTTTTATGGAGGAATGTGCGCATGGTGACTGTTGTATTCAATCACGATGCAACTTCTGTGTTTCATCAACACTCTGATAGTCCACAGATTACAGAATGCCACGAAATGTAAATCGGAAACTACTACTGGTCTTCATGGAAACGATGAAAGCGTAGACTGTTTCAGACATTACCCCCATGGAGGAAACTGCTCATGGTGACTGTTGTATTCAATCCCAATGCAATTTCTGTGTTTCATCAACACTCTGATAGTCCACAGATTACAGAATGCACCAGATGTGCATCGGAAACTACTCTTGGTCTTCCAGGGAACGATCATTGCGTAAACTCTTTGAGACATTACTCCCATGGAGGAAAGTGAGCATGGTGACTGTTGTATTCAATCCCGATGCAATATCTGTGTTTCAACAACACTCTGATAGTCCACACATTACAGAATGTCTCCAGATGTGCATCGGAAACTACTACTGGTCTTCCATGGAACGATCAAAGCGTAGACTGTTTGAGACATTACTCCCATGGAGGAAACTGCTCATGGAGACTGTTGTATTCAATCCCGATGCAATTTCTGTGTTTCATCAAAACTCTGATAGTCCACACATTACAGAATGTCTCCAGATGTGCATCGGAAACTACTACTGGTCTTCCATGGAACGATCAAAGCGTGGACTGTTTGAGACATTACTCCCATGGAGGAAACTGCTCATGGTGACTGTAGTATTCAATCCCGAAGCAATTTTTGTGTTTCACCAACACTCTGACAGTCCACAGATTACAGAAAGCGTCCAGATGTGCATCGGAAACTACTACTGGTCTTCCAGGGAACCTTCAAAGCGTAGACTGTTTGAGACATTAGTTTTATGGAGGAATGTGAGCATGGTGACTGTTGTATTCAATCCCGATGCAATTTCTGTGTTTCATCAACACTCTGATAGTCCACAGTTTAGTGATTGCCTCCAGATGTGCATCGGAAACTAGTACTGGTCTTCCAGGGAACGATCAAAGCGTAAACTCTTTGAGACATTACTCCCATGGAGGAAAGTGCGCATGGTGACTGTTGTATTCAATCCCGATGCATTTTCTGTGTTTCATCAACACTCTGATAGTCCACAGATTAAAGAAAGCTTCCAGATGTGCATCGGAAACTACTACTGGTCTTCCAGGGAACGATCAAAGCGTAGACTGTTTGAGACATTACTTTTATGGAGGAAAGTGCGCATGGTGACTGTTGTATTTAATCCCGATGCAATCTCTGTGTTTCACCAACACTCTGATAGTCCACAGATTACAGAATGCCTCCAGATGTGCATGTGAAACTACTACTGGTCCTCCAGAGAACGATCAAAGCGTAGACTGTTTGAGACATTACTTCCATGGAGGAAACTGTTAATGGAGTCTGTTGTATTCTATCCCGATGCAATTTTTGTGTTTCATCAACACTCTGATAGTCCACAGATTACAGAATGCCACGAGATGTAAATCGGAAACTACTACTGGTCTTCCAGGAAACGATGAAAGCGTAGACTGTTTCAGACATTACCCCCATGGAGGAAAGTGCTCATGGAGACCGTTGTATTCAATCCCGATGCAATTTCTGTGTTTCATCAACACTCTGATAGTCCACAGACTACAGAATGCACCAGATGTGCATCGGAAACTACTACTGGTCTTCCAGGGAACGATCAAAGCGTAGACTTTTTGAGACATACCTCCCGATGAGGAAAGTGCGCATGGTGACTGTTGTATTCAATCCAGATGCAATTTCTGTGTTTCATCAACACTTTGATAGTCCACAGAATACAGAATGCCTCCAGATGTTCATCGGAAACTACTACTGGTCTTCCAGGGAACGACCAAGCGTAGACTGTTTGAGACATTACTTTTATGGAGGAAAGTGCGCATAATGACTGTTGTATTCAATCCCGACGCAATTTCTGTGTTTCATCAACACTCTGATAGTCCACACATTACAGAATGTCTCCAGATGTGCATCGGAAACTACTACTGGTCTTCCATGGAACGATCAAAGCGTAGACTGTTTGAGACATTACTCC
Organism: Schistocerca gregaria; assembly: GCF_023897955.1. NCBI lineage: Eukaryota > Metazoa > Arthropoda > Insecta > Orthoptera > Acrididae > Schistocerca > Schistocerca gregaria. The sequence goes on from NW_026061706.1 coordinate 2,728,247, forward strand.
CATGGAGGAAACTGCTCATGGAGGCTGTTGTATTCAATCCCGATGGAATTTCTGTGTTTCATCAACACTCTGATAGTCCACAGATTACACAAAGCATCCAGATGTGCATCGGAAACTACTACTGGTCTTCCACGGAACGATTAAAGCGTAGACTGTTTGAGACATAACTCCCATGGAGGAAACTGCGCATCGAGATTGTTGTATTCAATCCCGATGCATTTTGTGTGTTTCATCAACACTCTGATAATCCACAGATTACAGAAAGCATTCAGATGTGCATCGAAAACTACTACTGGTCTTCCAGTGAACGATCAAAGCGTAGACTCTTAGAGACATTACTCCCATGGGGGAAAGTGTTCATGGTGACTGTTGTATTCAATCCCGATGCAATTTCTTAGTTTCATCAACACTCTGTTATTCCACAGATTACAGAATGCCTCCAGATGTGCATCGGAAACTACTACTGGTCTTACAGGGAACGATCAAAGCGTAGACTGTTTGAGATATTACTCCCATGGTGAAATGTGCGCATGGTGACTGTTGTATTCAATCCCGATGCAATTTCTGTGTTTCATCAACACTCTGATAGTCCACAGATTAAAGAAAGCTTCCAGATGTGCATCGGAAACTACTACTGGTCTTCCAGGGAACGATCACAGCGTAGACTGTTTGAGACATTACTTTTATGGAGGAATGTGCGCATGGTGACTGTTGTATTCAATCCCGATGCAATTTCTGTGTTTCATCAACACTCTGATAGTCCACAGATTACAGAATGCCTCCAGATGTGCATCGGAAACTACTAATGGACTTCCAGGGAACGATCAAAGCGTAAACTCTTTGAGACATTACTCCGATGGAGGAAAGTGCGCATGGTGACTGTTGTATTCAATCCCGATGCATTTTCTGTGTTTCATCAACATTCTGATAGTCCACAGATTACAGACTGCCACCAGATGTGCATCGGAAACTACTACTGGTCTTCTAGGGAACGATCAATGCGTAGACTGTTTCAGACATTACTCCCATGGAGGAAAGTGCGGATGGTGACCGTTGTATTCAATCCCGATGCAATTTCTGTGTTTCATCAACACTCTGATAGTCCAAAGATTACAGAATGCCACTAGATGTGCATCGGAAACTACTACTGGTCTTCCAGGGAACGATCAAAGCGTAGACTGTTTGAGACATTACTTTTATGGAGGAATGTGCGCATGGTGACTGTTGTATTCAATCCCGATGCAATTTCTGTGTTTCATCAACACTCTGATAGTCCACAGATTACAGAATGCCACGAGATGTAAATCGGAAACTACTACTGGTCTTCCAGGAAACGATGAAAGCGTAGACTGTTTCAGACATTACCCCCATGGAGGAAAGTGCTCATGGTGACAGTTGTATTCAATCCCAATGCAATTTCGGTGTTTCATCAACACTCTGATAGTAGACAGATTACAGAATGCACCAGATGTGCATCGGAAACTACTACTGGTCTTCCAGGGAAAGATCAAAGCGTAGACTGTTTGAGAAATACCTCCCCTGGAGGAAAGTGCGCATGGTGACTGTTGTATTCAATCCAGATGCAACTTCTGTGTTTCATCAACACTTTGATAGTCCACAGATTACAGAATGCCTCCAGATGTTCATCGGAAACTACTACTGGTCTTCCAGGGAACGATCATAGCGTAAACTCTTTGAGACATTACTCCCATGGAGGAAAGTGCGCATGGTGACTGTTGTATTCAATCCCGCTGCATTTTCTGTGTTTCATCAACACTCTGATAGTCCACAGATTACAGAATGCCACCAGATGTGGATCGGAAACTACTACTGGTCTTCCAGGGAACGATCAATGCGTAGGCTGTTTCATACAATACTCCCATGGAGGAAAGTGCGGACGGTGACTGTTGTATTCAATCCCGATGCAATTTCTGTGTTTCATCAACACACTGATAGTCCACAGATTACAGAATGCCACCAGATGTGCATCGGAAACTACAACTGGTCTTCCAGGGAACGATCAAAGCGTAGACTGTTTGAGACATTACTTTTATGGAGGAAAGTGCGCATGGTGACTGTTGTATTCAATCCCGATGCAATTTCTGTGTTTCACCAACACTCTGATAGTCCACAGCTTACAGAATGCCTCCAGATGTGAATGGGAAACTCCTACTGGTCTTCCAGGGAACGATCAAAGTGTAGACTGTTTGAGACATTACTCCCATGGAGGAAACTGTTGATGGAGTCTGTTGTATTCAATCCCGATGCAATATTTGTGTTTCATCAACACTCTGATAGTCCACAGATTACAGAAAGCGTCCAGATGTGCATCGGAAACTACTACTGGTCTTCCAGGGAACGATCAAAGCGTAGACTGTTTGAGACATTACTTTTTTGGAGGAATGTGCGCATGGTGACTGTTGTATTCAATCCCGATGCAATTTCTGTGTTTCATCAACACTCTGATAGTCCACAGATTACTGAATGCCTCCAGATGTGCATCGGAAACTACTACTGGTCTTCCAGGGAACGATCAAAGCGTAAACTCTTTGAGACATTACTCCCATGGAGGAAAGTGCGCATGGTGACTGTTGTATTCAATCCCGATGCATTTTCTGTGTTTCATCAACACTCTGATAGTCCACAGATTACAGAATGCCACCAGATGTGCATTGGAAACTACTACTGGTCTTCCAGGGAACGATCAAAGCGTAGACTGTTTCAGACATTACTCCCATGGAGGAAAGTGCGGATGGTGACTGTTGCATTCAATCCCGATGCAATTTCTGTGTTTCATCAACACTCTGATAGTCCACAGATTAGCGAATGCCACCAGATGTGCAGCGGAAACTACTACTGGTCTTCCAGGGAACGATCAAATCGTAGACTGTTTGAGACATTACTTTTATGGAGGAAAGTGCGCATGGTGACTGTTGTATTCAATCCCGATGCAATTTCTGTGTTTCATTAACACTCTGATAGTCCACAGATTACAGAATGCCTCCAGATGTGCATCGGAATCTACTACTGGTCTTCCAGGGAACGATCAAAGCGTAGACTGTTTGAGACATTACTCCCATGGAGGAAACTGCTCATGGAGACTGTTGTATTCAATCCCGATGCAATTTCTGTGTTTCATCAACACTCTGATAGTCCACAGATTACAGAAAGCATGCAGATGTGCATCGGAAACTACTACTGGTCTTCCAGGGAACGATCAAAGAGTATACTGTTTGAGACATTACTCCCATGGAGGAAACTGCGCATGGAGACTGTTGTATTCAATCCCGATGCATTTTCTGTGTTTCATCAACACTCTGATAGTCCACAGAATACAGAATGCCACCAGATGTGCATGGGAAACTACTACTGGTCTTCCAGGGAACGATCAATGCGTAGACTGTTTCAGACATTACTCCCATGGAGGAAAGTGCGGATGGTGACTGTTGTATTCAATCCCGATGCAATTTCTGTGTTTCATCAACACACTGATAGTCCACAGATTACAGAATGCCACCAGATGTGCATCGGAAACTACTACTGGTCTTCCAGGGAACGATCAAAGTGTAGACTGTTTGAGACATTACTCCCATGGAGGAAACTGTTGATGGAGTCTGTTGTATTCAATCCCGATGCAATATTTGTGTTTCATCAACACTCTGATAGTCCACAGATTACAGAAAGCGTCCAGATGTGCATCGGAAACTACTACTGGTCTTCCAGGGAACGATCAAAGCGTAGACTGTTTGAGACATTACTTTTTTGGAGGAATGTGCGCATGGTGACTGTTGTATTCAATCCCGATGCAATTTCTGTGTTTCATCAACACTCTGATAGTCCACAGATTACTGAATGCCTCCAGATATGCATCGGAAACTACTACTGGTCTTCCAGGGAACGATCAAAGCGTAAACTCTTTGAGACATTACTCCCATGGAGGAAAGTGCGCATGGTGACTGTTGTATTCAATCCCGATGCATTTTCTGTCTTTCATCAACACTCTGATAGTCCACAGATTACAGAATGCCACCAGATGTGCATTGGAAACTACTACTGGTCTTCCAGGGACGATCAAAGCGTAGACTGTTTCAGACATTACTCCCATGGAGGAAAGTGCGGATGGTGACTGTTGCATTCAATCCCGATGCAATTTCTGTGTTTCATCAACATTCTGATAGTCCACAGATTAGCGAATGCCATCAGATGTGCAGCGGAAACTACTACTGGTCTTCCAGGGAACGATCAAAGCGTAGACTGTTTGAGACATTACTTTTATGGAGGAAAGTGCGCATGGTGACTGTTGTATTCAATCCCGATGCATTTTCTGTGTTTCATCAACACTCTGATAGTCCACAGATTACAGAATGCCACCAGATGTGCATCGGAAACTACTACTAGTCTTCCAGGTAACGATCAAAGCGTAGACTGTTTGAGACATTACTTTTATGGAGGAAAGTGCGCATGGTGACTGTTGTATTCAATCCCGATGCATTTTCTGTGTTTCATCAACACTCTGATAGTCCACAGATTACAGAATGCCACCTGATGTGCATCGGAAACTACTACTGGTCTTCCAGGGAACGATCAAAGCGTAGACTGTTTGAGACATTACTTTTATGGAGGAATGTGCGCATGGTGACTGTTGTATTCAATCCCGATGCAATTTCTGTGTTTCATCAACACTCTGATAGTCCACAGATTACAGAATGACACGAGATGTAAATCGGAAACTACTACTGGTCTTCCAGGAAACGATGAAAGCGTAGACTGTTTCAGACATTACCCCCATGGAGGAAAGTGCTCATGGTGACAGTTGTATTCAATCCCAATGCAATTTCTGTGTTTCATCAACACTCTGATAGTAGACAGATTACAGAATGCACCAGATGTGCATCGGAAACTACTACTGGTCTTCCAGGGAACGATCATAGCGTAAACTCTTTGAGACATTACTCCCATGGAGGAAAGTGCGCATGGTGACTGTTGTATTCAATCCCGCTGCATTTTCTGTGTTTCATCAACACTCTGATAGTCCACAGATTACAGAATGCCACCAGATGTGGATCGGAAACTACTACTGGTCTTCCAGGGAACGATCAATGCGTAGGCTGTTTCATACAATACTCCCATGGAGGAAAGTGCGGACGGTGACTGTTGTATTCAATCCCGATGCAATTTCTGTGTTTCATCAACACACTGATAGTCCACAGATTACAGAATGCCACCAGATGTGCATCGGAAACTACAACTGGTCTTCCAGGGAACGATCAAAGCGTAGACTGTTTGAGACATTACTTTTATGGAGGAAAGTGCGCATGGTGACTGTTGTATTCAATCCCGATGCAATTTCTGTGTTTCACCAACACTCTGATAGTCCACAGATTACAGAATGCCTCCAGATGTGAATGGGAAACTCCTACTGGTCTTCCAGGGAACGATCAAAGTGTAGACTGTTTGAGACATTACTCCCATGGAGGAAACTGTTGATGGAGTCTGTTGTATTCAATCCCGATGCAATATTTGTGTTTCATCAACACTCTGATAGTCCACAGATTACAGAAAGCGTCCAGATGTGCATCGGAAACTACTACTGGTCTTCCAGGGAACGATCAAAGCGTAGACTGTTTGAGACATTACTTTTTTGGAGGAATGTGCGCATGGTGACTGTTGTATTCAATCCCGATGCAATTTCTGTGTTTCATCAACACTCTGATAGTCCACAGATTACTGAATGCCTCCAGATGTGCATCGGAAACTACTACTGGTCTTCCAGGGAACGATCAAAGCGTAAACTCTTTGAGACATTACTCCCATGGAGGAAAGTGCGCATGGTGACTGTTGTATTCAATCCCGATGCATTTTCTGTGTTTCATCAACACTCTGATAGTCCACAGATTACAGAATGCCACCAGATGTGCATTGGAAACTACTACTGGTCTTCCAGGGAACGATCAAAGCGTAGACTGTTTCAGACATTACTCCCATGGAGGAAAGTGCGGATGGTGACTGTTGCATTCAATCCCGATGCAATTTCTGTGTTTCATCAACACTCTGATAGTCCACAGATTAGCGAATGCCACCAGATGTGCAGCGGAAACTACTACTGCTCTTCCAGGGAACGATCAAATCGTAGACTGTTTGAGACATTACTTTTATGGAGGAAAGTGCGCATGGTGACTGTTGTATTCAATCCCGATGCAATTTCTGTGTTTCATTAACACTCTGATAGTCCACAGATTACAGAATGCCTCCAGATGTGCATCGGAATCTACTACTGGTCTTCCAGGGAACGATCAAATCGTAGACTGTTTGAGACATTACTCCCATGGCGGAAACTGCTCATGGAGACTGTTGTATTCAATCCCGATGCAATTTCTGTGTTTCATCAACACTCTGATAGTCCACAGATTACAGAAAGCATGCAGATGTGCATCGGAAACTACTACTGGTCTTCCAGGGAACGATCAAAGAGTATACTGTTTGAGACATTACTCCCATGGAGGAAACTGCGCATGGAGACTGTTGTATTCAATCCCGATGCATTTTCTGTGTTTCATCAACACTCTGATAGTCCACAGAATACAGAATGCCACCAGATGTGCATGGGAAACTACTACTGGTCTTCCAGGGAACGATCAATGCGTAGACTGTTTCAGACATTACTCCCATGGAGGAAAGTGCGGATGGTGACTGTTGTATTCAATCCCGATGCAATTTCTGTGTTTCATCAACACACTGATAGTCCACAGATTACAGAATGCCACCAGATGTGCATCGGAAACTACTACTGGTCTTCCAGGGAACGATCAAAGTGTAGACTGTTTGAGACATTACTCCCATGGAGGAAACTGTTGATGGAGTCTGTTGTATTCAATCCCGATGCAATATTTGTGTTTCATCAACACTCTGATAGTCCACAGATTACAGAAAGCGTCCAGATGTGCATCGGAAACTACTACTGGTCTTCCAGGGAACGATCAAAGCGTAGACTGTTTGAGACATTACTTTTTTGGAGGAATGTGCGCATGGTGACTGTTGTATTCAATCCCGATGCAATTTCTGTGTTTCATCAACACTCTGATAGTCCACAGATTACTGAATGCCTCCAGATATGCATCGGAAACTACTACTGGTCTTCCAGGGAACGATCAAAGCGTAAACTCTTTGAGACATTACTCCCATGGAGGAAAGTGCGCATGGTGACTGTTGTATTCAATCCCGATGCATTTTCTGTCTTTCATCAACACTCTGATAGTCCACAGATTACAGAATGCCACCAGATGTGCATTGGAAACTACTACTGGTCTTCCAGGGACGATCAAAGCGTAGACTGTTTCAGACATTACTCCCATGGAGGAAAGTGCGGATGGTGACTGTTGCATTCAATCCCGATGCAATTTCTGTGTTTCATCAACATTCTGATAGTCCACAGATTAGCGAATGCCATCAGATGTGCAGCGGAAACTACTACTGGTCTTCCAGGGAACGATCAAAGCGTAGACTGTTTGAGACATTACTTTTATGGAGGAAAGTGCGCATGGTGACTGTTGTATTCATTCCCGATGCAATTTCTTTGTTTCATTAACACTCTGATAGTCCACAAATTACAGAATGCCTCCAGATGTGCATCGGAAACTACTACTGGTCTTCCAGGGAACGATCAATGCGTAGACTGTTTGAGACATTACTCCCATGGAGGAAACTGCTCATGGAGACTGTTGTATTCAATCCCGATGCAATTTCTGTGTTTCATCAACACTCTGATAGTCCACAGATTACAGGAAGCATCCAGATGTGCATCGGAAACTACTACTGGTCTTCCAGGGAACGATCAAAGTGTATACTGTTTGAGACATTACTCCCATGGAGGAAATTGCGCATGGAGACTGTTGTATTCAATCCCGATGCATTTTCTGTGTTTCATCAACACTCTGATAGTCCACAGATTTCAGAAAGCATCCAGATGTGCATTGGAAACTACTACTGGTCTTCCAGGGAACGATCAAAGCGTAGACTCTTAGAGACATTACTCCCATGGGGGAAATTGCTCATGGTGACTGTTATATTCAATCCCGATGCAATTCCTGTGTTTCATCAACACTCTGATAGTCCACAGATTAAAGAATGCCTCCAGATGTGCATCGGAAACTACTACTGGTCTTCCAGGGAACGATCAATGCGTAGACTGTTTCAGACATTACTCCCATGGAGGAAAGTGAGGATGGTGACTGTTGTATTCAATCCCGATGCAATTTCTGTGTTTCATCAACACACTGATAGTCCACAGATTACAGAATGCCACCAGATGTGCATCGGAAACTACTACTAGTCTTCCAGGTAACGATCAAAGCGTAGACTGTTTGAGACATTACTTTTATGGAGGAAAGTGCGCATGGTGACTGTTGTATTCAATCCCGATGCATTTTCTGTGTTTCATCAACACTCTGATAGTCCACAGATTACAGAATGCCACCTGATGTGCATCGGAAACTACTACTGGTCTTCCAGGGAACGATCAATGCGTAGACTGTTTCAGACATTACTCCCATGGAGGAAATTGCGCATGGAGACTGTTGTATTCAATCCCGATGCATTTTATGTGTCTCATCAACACTCTGATAGTCCACAGATTACAGAATGCCTCCAGATGTGCATGGGAAACTACTACTGGTCCTCCACGGAACGATCAAAGCGTAGACTGTTTGAGACATTACTTCCATGGAGGAAACTGTTAATGGAGTCTGTTGTATTCAATCCCGATGAAATTTTTGTGTTTCATCAACACTCTGATAGTCCACAGTTTACAGAATGCCATGAGATGTAAATCGGAAACTACTACTGGTCTTCCAGGAAACGATGAAAGCGAAGACTGTTTCAGACAATACCCCCATGGAGGAAAGTGCTCATGGTGACTGTTGTATTCCATCCCAATGCAATGTATGTGTTTCATCAACACTCTGATAGTCCACAGATTACAGAATGCACCAGATGTGCATCGGAAACTACTACTGGTCTTCCAGGGAACGATCAAAACGTAGACTGTTTGAGACATACCTCCCGTGGAGGAAAGTGCGCATGGTGACTGTTGTATTCAATCCAGATGCAAAAACTGTGTTTCATCAACACTTTGATAGTCCACAGATTACAGAATGCCTCCCGATGTTCATCGGAAATTACTACTGGTCTTCCAGGGAACGATCATAGCGTAAACTCTTTGAGACATTACTCACATGGAGGAAAGTGCGCATGGTGACTGTTGTATTCAATCCCGCTGCATTTTTTTTATTCATCAACACTCTGATAGTCCACAGATTACAGAATGCCACCAGATGTGCATAGGAAACTACTACTGGTCTTCCAGGGAACGATCAATGCGTAGACTGTTTCAGACATTACTCCCATGGAGGAAAGTGCGGATGGTGACTATTGTATTCAATCCAGATGCAATTTCTGTGTTTCATCAACACTCTGATAGTCCACAGATTACAGAATGCCACCAGATGTGCATCGGAAACTACTACTGGTCTTCCAGGGAACGATCAAAGCGTAGACTGTTTGAGACATTACTTTTATGGAGGAAAGTGCGCATGGTGACTGTTGTATTCAATCCCGATGCAATTTCTGTGTTTCACCAACACTCTGATAGTCCACAGATTACAGAATGCCTCCAGATGTGCATGGGAAACTACTACTGGTCTTCCAGGGAACGATCAAAGTGTAGACTGTTTGAGACATTACTTCCATGGAGGAAACTGTTGATGGAGTCTGTTGTATTCTATCCCGATGCAATTTTTGTGTTTCATCAACACTCTGATAGTCCACAGATTACAGAAAGCGTCCAGATGTGCATCGGAAACTACTACTGGTCTTCCAGGGAACGATCAAAGCGTAGACTGCTTGAGACTATAGTTTTATGGAGGAATGTGCACATGGTGACTGTTGTATTCAATCCCGATGCAATTTCTGTGTTTCATCAACACTCTGATAGTCCACAGATTACTGAATGACTCCAGATGTGCATTTTAAACTACTACTGGTCTTCCAGGGAACGATCAAAGCGTAGACTGTTTCAGACATTACTCCCATGGAGGAAAGTGCGGATGGTGAATGTTGCATTCAATCCCGATGCAATTTCTGTGTTTCATCAACACTCTGATAGTCCACAGATTACCAAATGCCACCAGATGTGCAGCGGAAACTACTACTGGTCTCCCAGGGAACGATCAAAGCGTAGACTGTTTGAGACATTACTTTTATGGAGGAAAGTGTGCATGGTGACTGTTGTATTCAATCCCGATGCAATTTCTGTGTTTCATTAACACTCTGATATTCCACAGATTACAGAATGCCTCCAGATGTGCATCGGAAACTACTACTGGTCTTCCAGGGAACGATCAAAGCGTGGACCGTTTGAGACATTACTCCCATGGAGGAAACTGCTCATGGAGACTGTTGTATTCAATCCCGATGCAATTTCTGTGTTTCATCAACACTCTGATAGTCCACAGATTACAGAAAGCATCCAGATGTGCATCGGAAACTACGACTGGTCTTCCAGGGAACGATCAAAGCGTAGACTCTTAGAGAAATTACTCCCATGGAGGAAACTGTTGATGGAGTCTGTTGTATTCAATCCCGATGCAATTTTTGTGTTTCATCAACACTCTGATAGTCCACAGATGACAGAAAGCGTCCAGATGTGCATCGGAAACTACTACTGGTCTTCCAGGGAACGATCAAAGCGTAAACTGTTTGAGACGTACCTCCCGTGGAGGAAAGTGCGCATGGTGACTGTTGTATCAATCCAGATGCAATTACTGTGTTTCATCAACACTTTGATAGTCCACAGATTACAGAATGCCTCCCGATGTTCATCGGAAATTACTACTGGTCTTCCAGGGAACGATCATAGCGTAAACTCTTTGAGACATTACTCACATGGAGGAAAGTGCGCATGGTGACTGTTGTATTCAATCCCGCTGCATTTTTTTTATTCATCAACACTCTGATAGTCCACAGATTACAGAATGCCACCAGATGTGCATCGGAAACTACTACTGGTCTTCCAGGGACCGATCAATGCGTAGACTGTTTCAGACATAACTCCCATGGAGGAAAGTGCGGATGGTGACTATTGTATTCAATCCAGATGCAATTTCTGTGTTTCATCAACACTCTGATAGTCCACAGATTACAGAATGCCACCAGATGTGCATCGGAAACTACTACTGGTCTTCCAGGGAACGATTAAAGCGTAGACTGTTTGAGACATTACTTTTATGGAGGAAAGTGCGCATGGTGACTGTTGTATTCAATCCCGATGCAATTTCTGTGTTTCACCAACACTCTGATAGTCCACAGATTACAGAATGCCTCCAGATGTGCATGGGAAACTACTACTGGTCTTCCAGGGAACGGTCAAAGTGTAGACTGTTTGAGACTTTACTCCCATGGAGGAAACTGTTTATGCAGTCTGTTGTATTCAATCCCGATGCAATTTTTGTGTTTCATCAACACTCTGATAGTCCACGGATTACAGAAAGCGTCCAGATGTGCATCGGAAACTACTACTGGTCTTCCAGGGAACGATCAAAGCGTAGAATGCTTGAGACTATAGTTTTATGGAGGAATGTGCACATGGTGACTGTTGTATTCAATCCCGATGCAAATTCTGTGTTTCATCAACACTCTGATAGTCCACAGATTACTGAATGACTCCAGATGTGCATCGGAAACTACTACTGGTCTTCCAGGGAACGATAAAAGCGTAAACTCTTTGAGACATTACTCCCATGGAGGAAAGTGCGCATGGTGACTGTTGTATTCAATCCCGATGCATTTTCTGTGTTTCATCAACACTCTGATAGTATACAGATTACAGAATGCCACCAGATGTGCATTGGAAACTACTACTGGTCTTCCAGGGAACGATCAAAGCGTAGACTGTTTCAGACATTACTCCCATGGAGGAAAGTGCGGATGGTGACTGTTGCATTCAATCCCGATGCAATTTCTGTGTTTCATCAACACTCTGATAGTCCACAGATTACCAAATGCCACCAGATGTGCAGCGGAAACTACTACTGGTCTTCCAGGGAACGATCAAAGCGTAGACTGTTTGAGACATTACTTTTATGGAGGAAAGTGTGCATTGTGACTGTTGTATTCAATCCCGATGCAATTTCTGTGTTTCATTAACACTCTGATAGTCCACAGATTACAGAATGCCTCCAGATGTGCATCGGAAACTACTACTGGTCTTCCAGGGAACGATGAAAGCGTGTACTGTTTGAGACATTACTCCCATTGAGGAAACTGCTCATGGAGACTGTTGTATTCAATCCCGATCCAATTTCTGTGTTTCATCAACACTCTGATAGTCCACAGATTACAGAAAGCATCCAGATGTGCATCGGAAACTACTACTGGTCTTCAGGGAACGATCAAAGTGTATACTGTTTGAGACATTACTCCCATGGAGGAAACTGCGCATGGAGACTGTTGCATTCAATCCCGATGCATTTTCTGTGTTTCATCAACACTCTGATAGTCCACAGATTTCAGAAAGCATCCAGATGTGCATCGGAAACTACTACTGGTCTTCCAGGGAACGATCAAAGTGTATATTGTTTGAGACATTACTCCCATGGAGGAAACTGCGCATGGAGACTGTTGTATTCAATCCCGATGCATTTTCTGTGTTTCATCAACACTCTGATATTCCACAGATTTCAGAAAGCTTCCAGATGTGCATCGGACACTACTACTGGACTTCCAGGGAACGATCAAAGTGTATACTGTTTGAGACATTACTCCCATGGAGGAAACTGCGCATGGAGACTGTTGTTTTCAATCCCGATGCATTTTCTGTGTTTCATCAACACCCTGATAGTCTACAGATTACAGAATGCCACCAATTGTGCATCGGAAACTACTACTGGTCTTCCAGGGAACGATCAAAGCGTAGACTCTTAGAGATATTACTCCCATGAAGGAAAGTGTGTATGGTGACTGTTGTATTCAATCCAGATGCATTTTCTGTGTTTCATCAACACTCTAATAGTCCACAGATTACAGAATGCCACCAGATGTGCATCGGAATCTGCTACTGGTCTTCCAGGGAACGATCAAAGCGTAGACCGTTTGAGAATTACACCCATGGAGGTAAGTGCGCATGGTGACTGTTGTATTCAATCCCGATGCAATTTCTGTGTTTCATCAACACTCAGTTAGACCACAGATATCAGAATGCTCCAGATGTGCATCGGAAGGTACTACTGGTCTTCCAGGGAACGATCAAAGGGTAGACTGTTTCAGACATTACTCCCATCCAGGAAAGTGCGGATGGTGACTGTTGCATTCAATCCCGATGCAATTTCTGTGTTTCATCAACACTCTGATAGTCCACAGATTACCAAATGCCACCAGATGTGCAGCGGAAACTACTACTGGTCTTCCAGGGAACGATCAAAGCGTAAACTGTTTGAGACATTACTTTTATGGAGGAAGGAGTGCATGGTGACTGTTGTATTCAATCCCGATGCAATTTCTGTGTTTCATTAACACTCTGATAGTCCACAGATTACAGAATGCCTCCAGATGTGCATCGGAAACTACTACTGGTCTTCCAGGGAACGATCAAAGCGTGGACTGTTTGAGACATTACTCCCATGGTGGAAACTGCTCATGGAGACTGTTGTATTCAATCCCGATGCAATTTCTGTGTTTCATCAACACTCTGATAGTCCACAGATTACAGAAAGCATCCAGATGTGCATCGGAAACTACTACTGGTCTTCCAGGGAATGATCAAAGTGTATACTGTTTGAGACATTACTCCCATGGAGGAAACTGCGCATGGAGACTGTTGTATTCAATCCCGATGCATTTTCTGTGTTTCATCAACACTCTGATAGTCCACAGATTTCAGAAGGCATCCAGATGTGCATCGGAAACTACAACTGGTCTTCCAGGGAACGATCAAAGTGTATACTGTTTGAGACATTACTCCCATGGAGGAAACTGCACATGGAGACAGTTGTATTCAATCCCGATGCATTTTCTGTGATTCATCAACACTCTGATAGTCCACAGATTTCAGAAAGCATCCAGATGTGCATCGTTAACTACTACTGGTCTTCCAGGGAACGATCAAAGCGTAGACTCTTAGAGACAGTACTCACATGGGGGAAAGTGCTAATGGTGACTGTTATATTCAATCCCGATGCAATTTCTGTGTTTCATCAACACTCTGATAGTCTACAGATTACAGAATGCCACCAGATGTGCATCGGAAACTACTACTGGTCTTCCAGGAAACGATGAAAGCGTACACTGTTTCAGATATTACCCCCATGGAGGAAAGTGCTCATGGTGACCGTTGTATTCAATCCCAATGCAATTTCTGTGTTTCATCAACACTCTGATAGTCCGCAGATTACAGAATGCACCAGGTGTGCATCGGAAACAACTACTGGTCTTCCAGGGAACGATCAAAGTGTATACTGTTTGAGACATTACTCCCATGGAGGAAACTGCTCATGGAGACTGTTGTATTCAATCCCGATGCAATTTCTGTGTTTCATCAACACTCTGATAGTCCACAGATTACAGAAAGCATCCAGATATGCATCGGAAACTACTACTGGTCTTCCAGGGAACGATCAAAGTGTATACTGTTTGAGACATTACTCCCATATAGGAAACTGCGCATGGAGTCTGTTGTATTCAATCCCGATGCATTTTCTGTGTTTCATCAACATTCTGATAGTCTACAGATTACAGAATGCCTCCAGATGTGCATCGGAAACTACTACTGGTCTTCCAGGGAACGATCAAAGCGTAGACTCTTAGAGACTTTTCTCCCATGGGGGAAAGTGCTCATGGTGACTGTTATATTCAATCCCGATGCAATTTCTGTGTTTCATCAACACTCCGATAGTCTACAGATTACAGAATGCCACCAGATGTGCATCGGAATCTGCTACTGGTCCTCCAGGGAACGATCAAAGCGTAGACTCTTTGAGAATTACACCCATGGAGATAAGTGCGCATGGTGAGTGTTGTATTCAATCCCGATGCAATTTCTGTGTTTCATCAACACTCAGTTAGACCACAGATATCAGAATGCCTCCAGATGTTCATTGGAAACTACTACTGGTCTTCCAGGGAACGATCAAAGGTTAGACTGTTTGAGACTTTACTCTTATGGAGGAATGTGCGCATGGTGACTGTTGTATTCTATCCCGATGCAATTTCTGTGTTTCATCAACACTCTGATAGTCCACAGAGTACAGAATGCCTCCAGATGTGCATCGGAATCTACTACTGGTCTTCCAGGGAACGATCAAAGCGTAAACTCTTTGAGACATTACTCCCATGGAGGAAAGTGCGCATGGTGACTGTTGTATTCAATCCCGATAAAATTTCTGTGTTTTATCAACACTCTGATAGTCCACACATTACAGAATGCCACCAGATGTGGGTCGGAAACTACTGCTGGTCTTCCAGGGAACGATCAAAGCGTAGACTGCTTCAGACATTACTCCCATGGAGGAAAGTGTGGATGGTGACTGTTGTATTCAATCCCGATGCAATTTCTGTGTTTCATCAACACTCTGATAGTCCTCAGACTACAGAATGCCACCTGATGTGGATCGGATACTACTACTGGTCTTCCAGGGAACGATCAAAGCGTAGACTGGTTGATACATTACTTTTATGGAGGAAAGTGCGCATGGTAACTGTTGTATTCAATCCCGATGCAATTTTTGTGTTTCATCAACACTCTGATAGTCCACAGAATACAGAAAGTATCCAGATGTGCATCGGAAACTACTACTGGTCTTCAAGGGAACGATCAAAGCGTAGACTGTTTGAGACATTAGTTTATTGGAGGAATGTGCGCATGGTGACTGTTGTATTCAATCCCGATGCAATTTCTGTGTTTCATCAACACTATGATAGTCCACAGATTACAGAATGCCTCCAGATGTGCATCGGAAACTACTACTGGTCTTCCAGGGAACGATCAAAGCGTAAACTCTTTGAGACATTACTCCCATGGAGGAAAGTGCGCATGGTGACTGTGGTATTCAATCCCGATGCATTTTCTGTGTTTCATTAACACTCTGATAGTCCACAGATTACAGAATGCCACCGGATGTGCATTGGAAACTACTACTGGTCTTCCAGGGAACGATCAAAGCGTAGACTGCTTCAGACATTACTCCCATGGAGGAAAGTGCAGATGGTGAATGTTGTATTCAATCCCGATGCAATTTCTGTGTTTCATCAACACTCTGATAATCCACAGATTACAGAATGCTACCAGATGTGCATCGGAAACTACTACTGGTCTTCCAGGGAACGATCAAAGCGTAGACTGTTTGAGACTTTACTCTTATGGAGGAATGTGCGCATGGTGACTGTTGTATTCTATCCCGATGCAATTTCTGTGTTTCATCAACACTCTGATAGTCCACAGATTACAGAATGCCACCAGATGTGCATCGGAAACTACTACTGGTCTTCCAGGAAACGATGAAAGCGTACACTGTTTCAGATATTACCCCCATGGAGGAAAGTGCTCATGGTGACCGTTGTATTCAATCCCAATGCAATTTCTGTGTTTCATCAACACTCTGATAGTCCGCAGATTACAGAATGCACCAGATGTGCATCGGAAACTACTACTGGTGTTCAAGGGAACAATCAAAGCGTAGACTGTTTGAGACATTACTCCCATGGAGGAAACTGCTCATGGAGACTGTTGTATTCAATCCCGATGCAATTTCTGTGTTTCATCAACACTCTGATAGTCCACAGATTACAGAAAGCATCCAGATGTGCATCGGAAACTACTACTGGTCTTCCAGGGAACGATCAAAGCGTAGGCTGTTAGAGACATTACTCCCATGGAGGAAAGTGCGCATGGTATCTGTTATATTCATTCCCGATGCAATATCTTTGTTTT
Organism: Schistocerca gregaria; assembly: GCF_023897955.1. NCBI lineage: Eukaryota > Metazoa > Arthropoda > Insecta > Orthoptera > Acrididae > Schistocerca > Schistocerca gregaria. The sequence goes on from NW_026061706.1 coordinate 2,745,222, forward strand.
ATCAACATTCTGATAGTCTACATATTACAGACTGCCACCAGATATGCATCGGAAACTACTACTGGTCTCCCAGGGATCGATCAAAGCGTAGACGGTTTGAGACATTACGCCCATGGAGGAAAGTGCGCATGGAGACTGTTGTATTCAATCCCGATGCAATTTCGGTGTTTCATCAACACTCTGATAGTTCACAGATTACAGAATGCACCAGATGTGCATCGGAAACTACTACTGGTCTTCCACTGAACGATCAAAGCGTAGTCTGTTTGAGACATACATCCCGTGGAGGTAAGTGCGCATGGTGACTGTTGTATTCAATCCCGATGCAATTTCTGTGTTTCATAAACACTCTGATAGTCCACAGATTACAGAATGCCTCCAGATGTGCATCGGAAACTACTACTGGTCTTCCAGGGAACTATCAAAGCGTAGACTCTTAGAGACTTTACTCCCATGGGGGAAAGTGCTCATGGTGACTGTTATATTCAATCCCGATGCAATTTCTGTGTTTCATCAACACTCCGATAGTCTACAGATTACAGAATGCCACCAGATGTGCATCGGAAACTACTACTGGCCTTCCAGGGAACGATCAAAACGTAGACTGTTTGAGACATTACTCCTATGGAGGAAAGTGCGCATGGTGACTGTTGTATTCAATCCCGATGCAGTTTCTTAGTTTCATCAACACTCTGATACTCCACATGTTACAGAATGCCTCCAGATGTGCATCGGAAAATACTACTGGTCTTCCAGGGAACGATCAAAGCGTAGACTGTTTGAGACTTTACTCTTATGGAGGAATGTGCGCATGGTGACTGTTGTATTCTATCCCGATGCAATTTCTGTGTTTCATCAACACTCTGATAGTCCACAGATTACAGAATGCCTCCAGATGTGCATCGGAAACTACTACTGGTCTTCCAGGGAACTATCAAAGCGAAAACTCTTTGAGACATTACTCCCATGGAGGAAAGTGCGCATGGTGACTGTTGTATTCAATCCCGATAAAATTTCTGTGTTTTATCAACACTCTGATAGTCCACACATTACAGAATGCCACCAGATGTGGGTCGGAAACTACTGCTGGTCTTCCAGGGAACGATCAAAGCGTAGACTGTTTCAGACATTACTCCCATGGAGGAAAGTGTGGATGGTGACTGTTGTATTCAATCCCGATGCAATTTCTGTGTTTCATCAACACTCTGATAGTCCTCAGATTACAGAATGCCACCTGATGTGCATCGGATACTACTACTGGTCTTCCAGGGAACGATCAAAGCGTAGACTCTTTGATACATTACTTTTATGGAGGAAAGTGCGCATGGTGACTGTTGTATTCAATCCCGATGCAATTTTTGTGTTTCATCAACACTCTGATAGTCCACAGATTACAGAAAGTATCCAGATGTGCATCGGAAACTACTACTGGTGTTCAAGGGAACAATCAAAGCGTAGACTGTTTGAGACATTACTCCCATGGAGGAAACTGCTCATGGAGACTATTGTATTCAATCCCGATGCAATTTCTGTGTTTCATCAACACTCTGATAGTCCACAGATTACAGAAAGCATCCAGATGTGCATCGGAAACTACTACTGGTCTTCCAGGGAACGATCAAAGCGTAGGCTGTTAGAGACATTACTCCCATGGAGGAAAGTGCGCATGGTATCTGTTATATTCATTCCCGATGCAATATCTTTGTTTTATCAACATTCTGATAGTCTACAGATTACAGACTGCCACCAGATATGCATCGGAAACTACTACTGGTCTCCCAGGGATCGATCAAAGCGTAGACGGTTTGAGACATTACTCCCATGGAGGAAAGTGCGCATGGAGACTGTTGTATTCAATCCCGATGCAATTTCGGTGTTTCATCAACACTCTGATAGTTCACAGATTACAGAATGCACCAGATGTGCATCGGAAACTACTACTGGTCTTCCACTGAACGATCAAAGCGTAGTCTGTTTGAGACATACATCCCGTGGAGGTAAGTGCGCATGGTGACTGTTGTATTCAATCCCGATGCAATTTCTGTGTTTCATCAACACTTTGATAGTCCACAGATTACAGAAAGCATCCAGATATGCATCGGAAACTACTACTGGTCTTCCAGGGAACGATCAAAGTGTATACTGTTTGAGACATTACTCCCATATAGGAAACTGCGCAATGAGTCTGTTGTATTTAATCCCGATGCATTTTCTGTGTTTCATCAACACTCTGATAGTCTACAGATTACTGAATGCCACCAGATGTGCATCGGAAACTACTACTGGTCTTCCAGGGAACGATCAAAGCGTAGACTCTTAGAGACTTTACTCCCATGGGGGAAAGTGCTCATGGTGACTGTTATATTCAATCCCGATGCAATTTCTGTGTTTCATCAACACTCCGATAGTCTACAGATTACAGAATGCCACCAGATGTGCATCGGAAACTACTACTGGCCTTCCAGGGAACGATCAAAACGTAGACTGTTTGAGACATTACTCCTATGGAGGAAAGTGCGCATGGTGACTGTTGTATTCAATCCCGATGCAGTTTCTTAGTTTCATCAACACTCTGATACTCCACATGTTACAGAATGCCTCCAGATGTGCATCGGAAACTACTACTGGTCTTCCAGGGAACGATCAAAGCGTAGACTGTTTGAGACTTTACTCTTATGGAGGAATGTGCGCATGGTGACTGTTGTATTCTATCCCGATGCAATTTCTGTGTTTCATCAACACTCTGATAGTCCACAGATTACAGAATGCCTCCAGATGTGCATCGGAAACTACTACTGGTCTTCCAGGGAACTATCAAAGCGTAAACTCTTTGAGACATTACTCCCATGGAGGAAAGTGCGCATGGTGACTGTTGTATTCAATCCCGATAAAATTTCTGTGTTTTATCAACACTCTGATAGTCCACACATTACAGAATGCCACCAGATGTGGGTCGGAAACTACTGCTGGTCTTCCAGGGAACGATCAAATCGTAGACTGTTTCAGACATTACTCCCATGGAGGAAAGTGTGGATGGTGACTGTTGTCTTCAATCCCGATGCAATTTCTGTGTTTCATCAACACTCTGATAGTCCTCAGATTACAGAATGCCACCTGATGTGCATCGGATACTACTACTGGTCTGCCAGGGAACGATCAAAGCGTAGACTGTTTGAGACATTACTCCCATGGAGGAAAGTGCGCATGGTGACTGTTGTATTCAATCCCGATGCAATTTTTGTGTTTCATCAACACTCTGATAGTCCACAGATTACAGAAAGTATCCAGATGTGCATCGGAAACTACTACTGGTCTTCAAGGGAACGATCAAAGCGTAGACTGTTTGAGACATTAGTTTATTGGAGGAATGTGCGCATGGTGACTGTTGTATTCAATCCCGATGCAATTTCTGTGTTTCATCAACACTATGATAGTCCACAGATTACAGAATGCCTCCAGATGTGCATCGGAAACTACTACTGGTCTTCCAGGGAACGATCAAAGCGTAAACTCTTTGAGACATTACTCCCATGGAGGAAAGTGCGCATGGTGACTGTTGTATTCAATCCCGATGCATTTTCTGTGTTTCATTAACACTCTGATAGTCCACAGATTACAGAATGCCACCGGATGTGCATTGGAAACTACTACTGGTCTTCCAGGGAACGATCAAAGCGTAGACTGCTTCAGACATTACTCCCATGGAGGAAAGTGCGGATGGTGAATGTTGTATTCAATCCCGATGCAATTTCTGTGTTTCATCGACACTCTGATAATCCACAGATTACAGAATGCTACCAGATGTGCATCGGAAACTACAACTGGTCTTCCAGGGAACGATCAAAGCGTAGAGTGTTTGAGACATTACTTTTATGGAGGAAAGTGCGCATGGTGACTGTTGTATTCACTCCCGATGCAATTTCTGTGTTTCATTAACACTCTGATAGTCCACAGATTACAGAATGCCTCCAGATGTGCATCGGAAACTACTACTGGTGTTCAAGGGAACAATCAAAGCGTAGACTGTTTGAGACATTCCTCCCATGGAGGAAACTGCTCATGGAGACTGTTGTATTCAATCCCGATGCAATTTCGGTGTTTCATCAACACACTGATAGTCCACAGATTACATAAGCATCCAGATGTGCATCGGAAACTACTACTGGTCTTATAGGGAACGATCAAAGCGTAGACTCTTAGAGACATTACTCCCATGGAGGAAAGTGCTCATGGTAAATGTTGTATTCAATCCCGATGCAATTTCTGTGTTTCATCAACACTCTGATAGTTCACAGATTACAGAATGCACCAGATGTGCATCGGAAACTACTACTGGTCTTCCACTGAACGATCAAAGCGTAGTCTTTTTGAGACATACATCCCGTGGAGGTAAGTGCGCATGGTGACTGTTGTATTCAATCCCGATGCAATTTCTGTGTTTCATCAACACTTTGATAGTCCACAGATTACAGAATGCCTCCAGATGTGCATCGGAATCTACTACTGGTCTTCCAGGAAACGATCAAACCGTAGGCTGATTGAGAATTACACCCATGGAGATAAGTGCGCATGGTGACTGTTGTATTCAATCCCGATGCAATTTCTGTGTTTCATCAACACTCAGTTAGTCCACAGATTAAAGAAAGCCTCCAGATGTGCATCGGAAACTACTACTGGTCTTCCAGGGAACGATCAAAGCGTAGACTGTTTGAGACATTACTCCCATGGAGGAAAGTGCGCATGGAGACTGTTGTATTCAATCCCGATGCAAATTCTGTGTTTCATCAACACTCTGATAGTCTACAGTTTACATAATGTCACCAGATGTGCATCGGAAACTACTACTGGCCTTCCAGGGAACGATCAAAGCGTAGACTGTTTGAGACATTACTCCCATGAGGGAAAGTGCGCATGGTGACTGTTTTATTCAATCCCGATGCAATTTCTGTGTTTCATCAACACTCTGATGGTCCACAGATTACAGAATGTATCCAGATGTGCATCGGAATCTACTACTGGTCTTCAAGGGAACGATCAAAGCGTAGACTGTTTGAGGCATTACTCACGTGGAGGAAAGTGCGCATGGTGACTGTTGTATTCAATCCCGATAAAATTTCTGTGTTTCATCAACACTCTGATAGTCCACACATTACAGAATGCCACCAGATGAGCGTCGGAAACTACTACTGGTCTTCCAGGGACGATCAAAGCGTAGACAGTTTCAGACATTACTCCTATGGAGGAAAGTGTGGATGGTGACTGTTGTATTCAATCCCGATGCAATTTCTGTGTTTCATCAACACTCTGATAGTCCTCATATTACAGAATGCCACCTGATGTGCATCGGAAACTACTACTGGTCTTCCAGGGAACGATCAAAGCGTAGACTGTCTGATACATTACTATTATGGAGGAAAGTGCGCATGGTGACTGTTGTATTCAATGCCGATGCATTTTCTGTGTTTCATTAACACTCTGATTGTCCACAGATTACAGAATGCCACCGGATGTGCATTGGAAACTACAACTGGTCTTCCAGGGAACGATCAAAGCGTAGACTGCTTCAGACATTACTCCCATGGAGGAAAGTGCGGATGGTGAATGTTGTATTCAATCCCGATGCAATTTCTGTGTTTCATCAACACTCTGATAATCCACAGATTACAGAATGCTACCAGATGTGCATCGGAAACTACTACTGGTCTTCCAGGGAACGATCAAAGCGTAGACTGTTTGAGACATTACTTTTATTTAGGAAAGTGCGCATTGTGACTGTTGAATTCATTCCCGATGCAATTTCTGTGTTTCATTAACACTCTGATAGTCCACAGATTACAGAATGCCTCCAGATGTGCATCGGAAACTACTACTGGTGTTCAAGGGAACAATCAAAGCGTAGACTGTTTGAGACATTACTCCTATGGAGGAAACTGCTCATGGAGACTGTTGTATTCAATCCCGATGCAATTTCTGTGTTTCATCAACACTCTGATATTCCACAGATTACAGAGAGCATCCAGATGTGCATCGGAAACTACTACTGGTCTTCCAGGGAACGATCAAAGCGTAGGCTGTTAGAGACATTACTCCCATGGAGGAAAGTGCGCATGGTGACTGTTATATTCAATCCCGATGCAATATCTTTGTTTTATCAACACTCTGATAGTCTACAGATTACAGAACGCCACCAGATATGCATCGGAAACTACTATTGGTCTCCCAGGTATCGATCAAAGCGTAGACGGTTTGAGACATTACTCCCATGGAGGAAAGTGCGCATGGTGACTGTTGTATTCAATCCCGATGCAATTTCTGTGTTTCATCAACACACTGATAGTCCACAGATTACAAAAGCATCCAGATGTGCATCGGAAACTACTACTGGTCTTCCAGGGAACGATTAAAGCGTAGACTCTTAGAGACATTACTCCCATGGAGGAAAGTGCTCATGGTGTCTGTTGTATTCAATCCCGATGCAATTTCTGTGTTTCATCAACACTCTGATAGTCTACAGATTACAGAATGCCACCAGATGTGCAACGGAAACTACTACTGGTCTTCCAGGGAACGATCAAATCGTAGACTGTTTGAGACATTACTCCAATGGAGGAAAGTGTGCATAGTGACTGTTGTATTCAATCCCGATGCAATTTCTGTGTTTCATCAACACACTGATAGATTACAGATTACAGAATGCCACCAGATGTGCATCGGAAACTACTACTGGTCTTCCAGAGAATGACCAAAGCGTAGACTGTTTGAGACATTACTCCAATGGAGGAAAGTGTGCATGGAGGCTGTTGTATTCAATTCCGATGCAGTTTCAGTGTTTCATCAACACTCTGATGGTCCACAGATTATAGAATGCCACGAGATGTAAATCGGAAACTACTACTGGTCTTCCAGGGAACGATGAAAGAGTAGACTGTTTCTGACATTACCCACATGGAGGAAAGTGCTCATGGTGACTGTTGTATTCAATCCCAATGCAATTTCTGTGTTTCATCAACACTCTGATAGTTCACAGATTACAGAATGCACCAGATGTGCATCGGAAACTACTACTGGTCTTCCACTGAACGATCAAAGCGTAGTCTGTTTGAGACATACATCCCGCGGAGGAAAGTGCGCATGGTGACTGTTGTATTCAATCCCGATGCAATTTCTGTGTTTCATCAACACTTTGATAGTCCACAGATTACAGAATGCCTCCAGATGTTCATCGGAAACTAGTACTGGTCTTCCAGGGAACGATCATAGCGTAGACTGTTTGAGACATTACTCCCATGGAGGAAAGTGTGCATGGTGACTGTTGTATTCAATCCAGATGCATTTTCTTTGTTTCATCAACACTCTGATAGTCCACAGATTAAAGAATGCCACCAGATGTGCATCGGAATCTACTACTGGTCTTCCAGGAAACGATCAAAGCGTAGACTGATTGAGAATTACACCCATGGAGATAAGTGCGCATGGTGACTGTTGTATTCAATCCCGATGCAATGTCTGTGTTTCATCAACACTCAGTTAGTCCACAGATTAAAGAAAGCCTACAGATGTGCATCGGAAACTACTACTGGTCTTCCAGGGAACGATCAAAGCGTAGACTGTTTGAGACATTACTCCCATGGAGAAAAGTGCGCATGGAGACTGTTGTATTCAATCCCGATGCAAATTCTGTGTTTCATCAACACTCTGATAGTCTACAGTTTACATAACGTCACCAGATGTGCATCGGAAACTACTACTGGCCTTCCAGGGAACGATCAAAGCGTAGACTGTTTGAGACATTACTCCCATGAGGGAAAGTGCGCATGGTGACTGTTTTATTCAATCCCGATGCAATTTCTGTGTTTCATCAACACTCTGATGGTCCACAGATTACAGAAAGTATCCAGATGTGCATCGGAAACTACTACTGGTCTTCAAGGGAACGATCAAAGCGTAGACTGTTAGAGACATTACTCCCGTGGTGGAAAGTGCGCATGGTGACTGTTGTATTCAATCCCGATAAAATTTCTGTGTTTCATCAACACTCTGATAGACACACATTACAGAATGCCACAAGATGAGCGTCGGAAACTACTACTGGTCTTCCAGGGACGATCAAAGCGTAGACTGTTTCAGACATTACTCCTATGGAGGAAAGTGTGGATGGTGACTGTTATATTCAATCCCGATGCAATTTCTGTGTTTCATCAACACTCTGATAGTCCTCATATTACAGAATGCCACCTGATGTGCATCGGAAACTACTACTGGTCTTCCAGGGAACGATCAAAGCGTAGACTCTTAGAGACATTACTCCCATGGAGGAAAGTGCTCATGGTGTCTGTTGTATTCAATCCCGATGCAATTTCTGTGTTTCATCAACACTCTGATAGTCTACAGATTACAGAATGCCACCAGATGTGCAACGGAAACTACTACTGGTCTTCCAGGGAACGATCAAAGCGTAGACTGTTTGAGACATTACTCCCATGGAGGAAACTGCTCATGGAGACTGTTGTATTCAATCCCGATGCAATTTCTGTGTTTCATCAACACTCTGATATTCCACAGATTACAGAAAGCATCCAGATGTGCATCGGAAACTACTACTGGTCTTCCAGGGAACGATCAAAGCGTAGGCTGTTAGAGACATTACTCCCATGGAGGAAAATGCGCATGGTGACTGTTATATTCAATCCCGATGCAATATCTTTGTTTTATCAACACTCTGATAGTCTACAGATTACAGAATGCCACCAGATATGCATCGGAAACTACTATTGGTCTCCCAGGGATCGATCAAAGCGTAGACTGTTTGAGATATTACTCCCATGGAGGAAAGTGCGCATGGTGACTGTTGTATTCAATCCCGATGCAATTTCTGTGTTTCATCAACACACTGATAGTCCACAGATTACAAAAGCATCCAGATGTGCATCGGAAACTACTACTGGTCTTCCAGGGAACGATCAAAGCGTAGACTCTTAGAGACATTACTCCCATGGAGGAAAGTGATCATGGTGACTGTTGTATTCAATCCCGATGCAATTTCTGTGTTTCATCAACACTCTGATAGTCTACAGATTACAGAAAGCCACCAGATGTGCAACGGAAACTACTACTGGTCTTCCAGGGAACGATCAAAGCGTAGACTGTTTGAGACATTACTCCAATGGAGGAAAGTGTGCATGGTGACTGTTGTATTCAATCCCGATGCAATTTCTGTGTTTCATCAACACTCTGATAGATTACAGATTACAGAATGCCACCAGATGTGCATCGGAAACTACTACTGGTCATCCAGAGAATGATCAAAGCGTAGACTGTTTGAGACATTACTCCAATGGAGGAAAGTGTGCATGGAGACTGTTGTATTCAATTCCGATGCAGTTTCAGTGTTTCATCAACACTCTGATAGTCCATAGATTATAGAATGCCACGAGATGTAAATCGGAAACTACTACTGGTCTTCCAGGGAACGATGAAAGAGTAGACTGTTTCTGACATTACCCACATGGAGGAAAGTGCTCATGGTGACTGTTGTATTCAATCCCAATGCAACTTCTGTGTTTCATCAACACTCTGATAGTTCACAGATTACAGAATGCACCAGATGTGCATCGGAAACTACTACTGGTCTTCCACTGAACGATCAAAGCGTAGTCTATTTGAGACATACATCCCGTGGAGGAAAGTGCGCATGGTGACTGTTGTATTCAATCCCGATGCAATTTCTGTGTTTCATCAACACTTTGATAGTCCACAGATTACAGAATGCCTCCAGATGTTCATCGGAAACTAGTACTGGTCTTCCAGGGAACGATCATAGCGTAGACTGTTTGAGACATTACTCCCATGGAGGAAAGTGTGCATGGCGACTGTTGTATTCAATCCAGATGCATTTTCTTTGTTTCATCAACACTCTGATAGTCCACAGATTACAGAATGCCACCAGATGTGCACCGGAATCTACTACTGGTCTTCCAGGAAACGATCGAAGCGTAGACTGATTGAGAATTACACCCATGGAGATAAGTGTGCATGGTGACTGTTGTATTCAATCCCGATGCAATTTCTGTGTTTCATCAACACTCAGTTAGTCCACAGATTAAAGAAAGCTTCCAGATGTGCATCGGAAACTACTACTGGTCTTCCAGGGAACGATCAAAGCGTAGACTGTTTGAGACATTACTCCCATGGAGGAAAGTGCGCATGGAGACTGTTGTATTCAATCCCGATGCAAATTCTGTGTTTCATCAACACTCTGATAGTCTACAGTTTACATAATGTCACCAGATGTGCATCGGAAACTACTACTGGCCTTCCAGGGAACGATCAAAGCGTAGACTGTTTGAGACATTACTCCCATAAGGGAAAGTGCGCATGGTGACTCTTTTATTCAATCCCGATGCAATTTCTGTGTTTCATCAACACTCTGATGGTCCACAGATTACAGAAAGTATCCAGATGTGCATCGGAAACTACTACTGGTCTTCAAGGGAACGATCAAAGCGTAGACTGTTTGAGACATTACTCCCGTGGAGGAAAGTGCGCATGGTGATTGTTGTATTCAATCCCGATAAAAATTTCTGTGTTTCATCAACACTCTGATAGTCCACACATTACAGAATGCCACCAGATGAGCGTCGGAAACCACTACTGGTCTTCCAGGGACGATCAAAGCGTAGACTGTTTCAGACATTACTCCTATGGAGGAAAGTGTGGATGGTGACTGTTGTATTCAATCCCGATGCAATTTCTGTGTTTCATCAACACTCTGATAGTCCTCATATTACAGAATGCCACCTGATGTGCATCGGAAACTACTATTGGTCTTCCAGGGAACGATCAAAGCGTAGACTGTTTGATACATTACTTTTATGGAGGAAAGTGCGCAAGGTGACTGTTGTATTCAATCCCGATGCAATTTTTGTGTTTCATCAACACTCTGATAGTCCACAGATTACAGAAAGTATCCAGATGTGCATCGGAAACTACTACTGGTCTTCAAGGGAACGATCAAAGCGTAGACTGTTTGAGACATTAGTTTAATGGAGGAATGTGCGCATGGTGACTGTTGTATTCAATCCCGATGCAATTAATGTGTCTCATCAACACTATGATAGTCCACAGATTACAGAATGCCTCCAGATGTGCATCGGAAACTACTACTGGTCTTCCAGGGAACGATCAAAGCGTAAACTCTTTGAGACATTACTCCCATGGAGGAAAGTGCGCATGGTGACTGTTGTATTCAATCCCGATGCATTTTCTGTGTTTCATTAACACTCGGATAGTCCACAGATTACAGAATGCCACCGGATGTGTATTGGAAACTACTACTGGTCTTCCAGGGAACGATCAAAGCGTAGACTGCTTCAGACATTACTCCCATGGAGGAAAGTGCGGATGGTGAATGTTGTATTCAATCCCGATGCAATTTCTGTGTTTCATCAACACTCTGATAATCCACAGATTACAGAATGCTACCAGATGTGCATCGGAAACTACTACTGGTCTTCCAGGGAACGATCAAAGCGTAGACTGTTTGAGACATTACTTTTATGGAGGAAAGTGCGCATGGTGATTGTTGTATTCATTCCCGATGCAATTTCTGTGTTTCATTAACACTCTGATAGTCCACAGATTACAGAATGCCTCCAGATGTGCATCGGAAACTACTACTGGTGTTCAAGGGAACAATCAAAGCGTAGACTGTTTGAGACATTACTCCCATGGAGGAAACTGCTCATGGAGACTGTTGTATTCAATCCCGATGCAATTTCTGTGTTTCATCAACACTCTGATATTCCACAGATTACAGAAAGCATCCAGATGTGCATCGGAAACTACTACTGGTCTTCCAGGGAACGATCAAAGCGTAGGCTGTTAGAGACATTACTCCCATGGAGGAAAGTGCGCATGGTGACTGTTATATTCAATCCCGATGCAATATCTTTGTTTTATCAACACTCTGATAGTCTACAGATTACAGAATGCCACCAGATATGCATCGGAAACTACTATTGGTCTCCCAGGGATCGATCAAAGCGTAGACGGTTTGAGACATTACTCCCATGGAGGAAAGTGCGCATGGTGACTGTTGTATTCAATCCCGATGCAATTTCTGTGTTTCATCAACACACTGATAGTCCACAGATTACAAAAGCATCCAGATGTGCATCGGAAACTACTACTGGTCTTCCAGGGAACGATCAAAGCGTAGACTCTTAGAGACATTACTCCCATGGAGGAAAGTGCTCATGGTGACTGTTGTATTCAATTCCGATGCAGTTTCAGTGTTTCATCAACACTCTGATAGTCCATAGATTATAGAATGCCACGAGATGTAAATCGGAAACTACTACTGGTCTTCCAGGGAACGATGAAAGAGTAGACTGTTTCTGACATTACCCACATGGAGGAAAGGGCTCATGGTGACTGTTGTATTCAATCCCAATGCAATTTCTGTGTTTCATCAACACTCTGATAGTTCACAGATTACAGAATGCACCAGATGTGCATCGGAAACTACTACTGGTCTTCCACTGAACGATCAAAGCGTAGTCTGTTTGAGACATACATCCCGTGGAGGAAAGTGCGCATGGTGACTGTTGTATTCAATCCCGATGCAATTTCTGTGTTTCATCAACACTTTGATAGTCCACAGATTACAGAATGCCTCCAGATGTTCATCGGAAACTAGTACTGGTCTTCCAGGGAACGATCATAGCGTAGACTGTTTGAGACATTACTCCCATGGAGGAAAGTGTGCATGGCGACTGTTGTATTCAATCCAGATGCATTTTCTTTGTTTCATCAACACTCTGATAGTCCACAGATTACAGAATGCCACCAGATGTGCATCGGAATCTACTACTGGTCTTCCAGGAAACGATCGAAGCGTAGACTGATTGAGAATTACACCCATGGAGATAAGTGCGCATGGTGACTGTTGCATTCAATCCCGATGCAATTTCTGTGTTTCATCAACACTCAGTTAGTCCACAGATTAAAGAAAGCTTCCAGATGTGCATCGGAAACTACTACTGGTCTTCCAGGGAACGATCAAAGCGTAGACTGTTTGAGACATTACTCCCATGGAGGAAAGTGCGCATGGAGACTGTTGTATTCATTCCCGATGCAAATTCTGTGTTTCATCAACACTCTGATAGTCTACAGTTTACATAATGTCACCAGATGTGCATCGGAAACTACTACTGGCCTTCCAGGGAACGATCAAAGCGTAGACTGTTTGAGACATTACTCCCATAAGGGAAAGTGCGCATGGTGACTGTTTTATTCAATCCCGATGCAATTTCTGTGTTTCATCAACACTCTGACGGTCCACAGATTACAGAAAGTATCCAGATGTGCATCGGAAACTACTACTGGTCTTCAAGGGAACGATCAAAGCGTAGACTGTTTGAGACATTACTCCCGTGGAGGAAAGTGCGCATGGTGACTGTTGTATTCAATCCCGATAAAAATTCTGTGTTTCATCAACACTCTGATAGTCCACACATTACAGAATGCCACCAGATGAGCGTCGGAAACTACTACTGGTCTTCCAGGGACGATCAAAGCGTAGACTGTTTCAGACATTACTCCTATGGAGGAAAGTGTGGATGGTGACTGTTGTATTCAATCCCGATGCAATTTCTGTGTTTCATCAACACTCTGATAGTCCTCATATTACAGAATGCCACCTGATGTGCATCGGAAACTACTACTGGTCTTCCAGGGAACGATCAAAGCGTAGACTGTTTGATACATTACTTTTATGGAGGAAAGTGCGCAAGGTGACTGTTGTATTCAATCCCGATGCAATTTTTGTGTTTCATCAACACTCTGATAGTCCACAGATTACAGAAAGTATCCAGATGTGCATCGGAAACTACTACTGGTCTTCAAGGGAACGATCAAAGCGTAGACTGTTTGAGACATTAGTTTAATGGAGGAATGTGCGCATGGTGACTGTTGTATTCAATCCCGGTGCAATTTCTGTGTTTCATCAACACTATGATAGTCCACAGATTACAGAATGCTACCAGATGTGCATCGGAAACTACTACTGGTCTTCCAGGGAACGATCAAAGCGTAGACTGTTTGAGACATTACTCCCATGGAGGAAAGTGCGCATGGTGATTGTTGTATTCATTCCCGATGCAATTTCTGTGTTTCATTAACACTCTGATAGTCCACAGATTACAGAATGCCTCCAGATGTGCATCGGAAACTACTACTGGTGTTCAAGGGAACAATCAAAGCGTAGACTGTTTGAGACATTACTCCCATGGAGGAAACTGCTCATGGAGACTGTTGTATTCAATCCCGATGCAATTTCTGTGCTTCATCAACACTCTGATATTCCACAGATTACAGAAAGCATCCAGATGTGCATCGGAAACTACTACTGGTCTTCCAGTGAACGATCAAAGCGTAGGCTGTTAGAGACATTACTCCCATGGAGGAAAGTGCGCATGGTGACTGTTATATTCAATCCCGATGCAATATCTTTGTTTTATCAACACTCTGATAGTCTACAGATTACAGAATGCCACCAGATATGCATCGGAAACTACTATTGGTCTCCCAGGGATCGATCAAAGCGTAGACGGTTTGAGACATTACTCCCATGGAGGAAAGTGCGCATGGTGACTGTTGTATTCAATCCCGATGCAATTTCTGTGTTTCATCAACACACTGATAGTCCACAGATTACAAAAGCATCCAGATGTGCATCGGAAACTACTACTGGTCTTCCAGGGAACGATCAAAGCGTAGACTCTTAGAGACATTCCTCCCATGGAGGAAAGTGCTCATGGTGACTGTTGTATTCAATCCCGATGCAATTTCTGTGTTTCATCAACACTCTGATAGTCCATAGATTATAGAATGCCACGAGATGTAAATCGGAAACTACTACTGGTCTTCCAGAGAACGATGAAAGAGTAGACTGTTTCTGACATTACCCACATGGAGGAATGTGCTCATGGTGACTGTGGTATTCAATCCCAATGCAATTTCTGTGTTTCATCAACACTCTGATAGTTCACAGATTACAGAATGCACCAGATGTGCATTGGAAACTACTACTGGTCTTCCACTGAACGATCAAAGCGTAGTCTGTTTGAGACATACATCCCGTGGAGGAAAGTGCGCATGGTGACTGTTGTATTCAATCCCGATGCAATTTCTGTGTTTCATCAACACTTTGATAGTCCACAGATTACAGAATGCCTCCAGATGTTCATCGGAAATTAGTACTGGTCTTCCAGGGTACGATCATAGCGTAGACTTTTTGAGACATTACTCCCATGGAGGAAAGTGTGCATGGTGACTGTTGTATTCAATCCAGATGCATTTTCTTCGTTTCATCAACACTCTGATAGTCCACAGATTACAGAATGCCACCAGATGTGCATCGGAATCTACTACTGGTCTTCCAGGAAACGATCGAAGCGTTGACTGATTGAGAATTACACCCATGGAGATAAGGGCGCATGGTGACTGTTGTATTCAATCCCGATGCAATTTCTGTGTTTCATCAACACTCAGTTAGTCCACAGATTAAAGAAAGCCTCCAGATGTGCATCGGAAACTACTACTGGTCTTCCAGGGAACGATCAAAGCGTAGACTGTTTGAGACATTACTCCCATGGATAAAAATGTTCATGGACACTGTTGTATTCAATCCCGATGCAATTTTTGTGTTTCATCAACACTCTGATAGTCCACCGATTACAGAAAGCAACCAGATGTTCATCGGAAACTACTACTGGTCTTCCAGGGAACGATCAATGCGTAGACTGTTTGAGACATTAGTTTTATGGAGGAATGTGTGCTTCGTGACTGTTGTATTCAATCCCGATGCAATTTCTGTGTTTCATCAACACTCTGATAGTCCACAGATTACAGAATGCCTCCAGATGTGCATCGGAAACTACAACTGGTATTCCAGGGAACGATCAAAGCTTAAACTCTTTGAGACATTACTCCCATGGAGGAAAGTGCGCATGGTGACTGTTGTATTCAATCCCGATGCATTTTCTGTGTTTCATCAACACTCTGATAGTACACAGATTACAGAATGACACCAGATGTGCATTGGAAACTACTACTGGTCTTCCAGGGAACGATCAAAGCGTAGACTGTTTCAGACATTACTCCCATGGAGGAAAGTGCGGATGGTGAATGTTGTATTCAATCCTGATGCAATTTCTGTGTTTCATCAACACTCTGATAGTCCACAGATTACAGAATGCCAACAGATGTGCATCGGAAACTACTACTGGTCTTCCAGGGAACGATCAAAGCGTAGACTGTTTGAGACATTACTTTTATGGAGGAAAGTGCGCATGGTGACTGTTGTATACAATACCGATGCAATTTCTGTGCTTCATAAACACTCTGATAGTCCACAGATTACAGAATGCCTCCAGATGTGCATCGGAAACTACTACTGGTGTTCCAGGGAACGATCAAAGCGTAGACAGTTTGAGACCTTACAACCATGGAGGACACTGCTCATGGAGACTGTTGTATTCAATCCCGATGCAAATTCTGTGTTTCATCAACACTCTGATAGTCCACAGATTACAGAAAGCATCCAGATGTGCATCGGAAACTACTACTGGTCTTCCAGGGAACGATCAAAGCTTAGGCTGTTTGAGACATTACTCCCATGGAGGAAAGTGCGCATGGTGACTGTTGTATTCAATCCCGATGCAATATCTTTGTTTTATCATCACTCTGATAGTCTACAGATTACAGAATGCCACCAGATATGCATCGGAAACTGCTACTGGTCTTCCAAGGATCGATCAAAGCGTAGAGGGTTTGAGACATTACTCCCATGGAGGAAAGTGAGCATGGTGACTGTTGTATTCAATCCCGATGCAATTTCTGTGTTTCATCAACACTCTGATAGTCACAGATTACAAAAGCATCCAGATGTGCATCGGAAACTACTACTGCTCTTCCAGGGAACGATCAAAGCGTAGACTCTTAGAGACATTACTCCCATGAAGGAAAGTGCTCATGGTGACTGTTGTATTCAATCCCGATGCAATTTCTGTGTTTCATCAACACTCTGATAGTCTACAGATTACAGAAAGCCACCAGATGCGCAACGGAAACTACTACTGGTCTTCCAGGGAACGATCAAAGCGTAGACTGTTTGAGACATTACTCCAATGGAGGGAAGTGTGCATGGTGACTGTTGTATTCAATCCCGATGTAATTTCTGTGTTTCATCAACACTCTGATAGTCTACAGATTACAGAATGCCACCAGATGTGCATCGGAAACTGCTACTGGTCTTCCAGAGAACGATCAAAGCGTAGACTGTTTGAGACATTACTCCAATGGAGGAAAGTGTGCATGGAGACTGTTGTATTCAATTTCGATGCAGTTTCTGTGTTTCATCAACACTCTTATAGTCCACAGATTACAGAATGCCACGAGATGTAAATCGGAAACTACTACTGGTCTTCCAGGGAACGATGAAAGCGTAGACTGTTTCAGACATTACCCCCATGGAGGAAAGTGCTCATGGTGACTGTTGTATTCAATCCCAATGCAATTTCTGTGTTTCATCAACACTCTGATAGTCCACAGATTACAGAATGCACCAGATGTGCATCGGAAACTACTACTGGTATTCCACTGAACGATCAAAGCTTAGACTGTTTGAGACATACATCCCGTGGAGGAAAGTGCGCATGGTGACTGTTGTATTCAATCCCGATGCAATTTCTGTGTTTCATCAACACTCTGATAGTCTACAGATTACATAATGTCACCAGATGTGCATCTGAAACTACTACTGGTGTTCCAGGGAACGATCAAAGCGTAGACTGTTTGAGACCTTACTCCCATGGAGGACACTGCCCATGGAGACTATTGTATTCAATCCCGAAGCAATTTCTGTGTTTCATTAACACTCTGATAGTCCACAGATTACAGAAAGCATCCAGATGTGCATCGGAAACTACTACTGGTCTTCCAGGGAACGATCAAAGCTTAGGCTGTTAGAGACATTACTCCCATGGAGGAAAGTGCGCATGGTGACTGTTGTATTCAATCCCAAAGAGATATCTTTGTTTTATCAACACTCTGATGGTCTACAGATTACAGAATGCCACCAGATATGCATCGGAAACTACTACTGGTCTTAAAGGGAACGGTCAAAGCGTAGACGGTTTGAGACATTACTCCCATGGAGGAAACTGCGCATGGAGACTGTTGTATTCAATCCCGATGCATTTTCTGTGTTTCATCAACACTCTGATAGTCCACAGATTACAGAATGCTACTAGATGTAAATCGGAAACTACTACTGGTTTTCCAGGGAACGATGAAAGCGTAGAGTGTTTCAGACATTACTCCCATGGAGGAAAGTGTGGATGGTGACTGTTGTATTCAATCCCAATGCAATTTATGTGTTTCATCAACACTCTGATAGTCTACAGATTACAGAATGCCACCAGATGTGCATCGGAAACTACTACTGGTCTTCCAGGGAACGATCAGAGCGTAGACTGTTTGAGACATACCTCCCGTGGAGGAAAGTGCGCACGGTGACTGTTGTATTCAATCCCGATGCAATTTCTGTGTTTCATCAACATTCTGATAGTCTACCGATTACAGAATGCCACCAGATGGGCATCGGAAACTCCTACTGGCCTTCCAAGGGAACGATCAAAGCGTAGACTGTTTGAGACATTACTCCCATGGAGGAAAGTGCGCATGGTGACTGTTGTATTCAATCCCGCTGCAATTTCTTAATTTCATCAACACTCTGATACTCCACAGATTACAGAATGCCTCCAGATGTGCATCGGAAACTACTACTGGTCTTACAGGGAACGATCAAGGCGTAGACTGTTAGAGACATTACTCCCATGGAGGAAAGTGCAGATGGTGACTGTTGCATTCAATCCCGATGTAAATTCTGTGTTTCATTAACACTCTCATGGTCCACAGATTACAGAATGCCTCCAGATGTGCATCGGAAACTACTACTGGTCTTCCAGGGAACGATCAAAGCGTAGACTGATTGAGACATTACTCATATGGAAGAAACTGCGCATGGAGACTGTTGTATTCAATGTCGATGCATTTTTTGTGTTTCATCAACACTCTGATAGTCCACAGGTTACAGAAAGCATCCAGATGTGCATCGGAAACTACTACTGGTCTTCCAGGGAACGATCAAAGCGTAGACTGTTTGAGACATTTCTCCCATGGAGGAAAGTGCGCATGGTGACTGTTGTATTCAATCCTGATGCAATTTCTGTGTTTCATCAACACTCTGATAGTCCACAGATTAAAGAAAGCTTCCAGATGTGCATCGGAAACTACTACTGGTCGTCCAGGGAACGATCAAAGCGTAGACTGTTTGAGACATTACTCTTATGGGGGAATGTGCGCA
The DNA here is from genome assembly GCF_023897955.1 of Schistocerca gregaria. Classification (NCBI taxonomy): domain Eukaryota; kingdom Metazoa; phylum Arthropoda; class Insecta; order Orthoptera; family Acrididae; genus Schistocerca; species Schistocerca gregaria. Next base: position 2,764,651 of record NW_026061706.1, read on the forward strand.
TGGTGACCGTTGTATTCAATCCTGATGCAATTTCTGTGTTTCATCAACACTCTGATAGTCCACAGATTACAGAATGCATCCAGATGTGCATCGGAAACTACTACTGGTCTTCCAGGGAACGATGAAAGCGTAAACTCTTTGAGACATTACTCCCATGGAGGAAAGTGCGCATGGTGACTGTTGTATTCAATCCCGATACATTTTCTGTGTTTCATCAACTCTCTGATAGTCCACAGATTACAGAATGCCACCAGATGTGCATCGGAAACTACTACCGGTCTTCCAGGGAACGATCAAAGCGTAGACTGTTTCAGACATTACTCCCATGGAGGAAAGTGCGGATGGTGACTGTTGTATTCAATCCCGATGCAATTTCTGTGTTTCATCAACACTCTGATAGTCCACAGATTACAGAATGCCACCAGATGTGCATCGGAAACTACTACTGGTCTTCCAGGGAACGATCAAAGCGTAGACTGTTTGAGACATTACTCCCGTGGAGGAAACTGCTCATGGAGACTGTTGTATTCACCCCCAATGCAATTTCTGTGTTTCATCAACACTCTGATAGTCCACAGATTACAGAAAGCATCCAGATGTGCATCGGAAACTACTACTGGTCTTCCAGGGAACGATCAATGAGTAGACTGTTTGAGACATTACTCTAATGGAGGAAAGTGTGCATGGTGACTGTTGTATTCAATTCCGATGCAGTTTCTGTGTTTCATCAACACTCTGATAGTCCACAGATTACATAATGCCACGAGATGTAAATCGGAATCTACCACTGGTCTTCCAGGGAACGATGAAAGCGTAGACTGTTTCATACACTACCCCCATTGAGGAAGTGCGCATGGTGACTGTTGTATTCAATCCCGATACATTTTCTGTGTTTCATCAACACTCTGATAGTCCACAGATTACAGATTGCCACCAGATGTGCATCGGAAACTACTACCGGTCTTCCAGGGAACGATCAAAGCGTAGACTGTTTCAGACATTACTCCCATGGAGGAAAGTGCGGATGGTGACTGTTGTATTCAATCCCGATGCAATTTCTGTGTTTCATCAACACTCTGATTGTCCACAGATTACAGAATGCCACCAGATGTGCATCGGAAACTACTACTGGTCTTCCAGGGAACGATCAAAGCGTAGACTGTTTGAGACATTACTCCCGTGGAGGAAACTGCTCATGGAGACTGTTGTATTCACTCCCAATGCAATTTCTGTGTTTCATCAACACTCTGATAGTTCACAGATTACAGAAAGCATCCAGATGTGCATCGGAAATTACTACTGGGCTTCCAGGGAACGATCAAAGCGTAGACTGATTGAGACATTACTCAGATGGAGGAAACTGCGCATGGAGACTGTTGTATTCAATCCCGATGCATTTTCTGTGTTTCATCAACACTCTGATAGTCCACAGGTTACAGAAAGCATCCAGATGTGCATCGGAAACTACTACTGGTCTTCCAGGGAGCGATCAAAGCTGAGACTCTTAGAGACATTACTCCAATGGGAGAAAGTGCTCATGGTGACTGTTGTATTCAATCCCGATGCAATTTCTGTGTTTCATCAACACTCTGATAGTCTACAGATTACAGAATGCCACCAGATGTGCATCGGAAACTACTACTGGTCTTCCAGGGAACGATCAATGAGTAGACTGTTTGAGACATTACTCCAATGGAGGAAAGTGTGCATGGTGACTGTTGTATTCAATTCCGATGCAGTTTCTGTGTTTCATCAACACTCTGATAGTCCACAGATTACAGAATGCAACGAGATGTAAATCGGAATCTACCACTGGTCTTCCAGGGAACGATGAAAGCGTAGACTGTTTCAGACATTACCCCCATGGAGGAAAGTGCTTATGGTGACTGTTGTATTCAATCCCAATGCAATTTCTGTGTTTCATCAACACTCTGATAGTCCACAGATTACAGAATGCACCAGATGTGCATCGGAAACTACTACTGGTCTTCCAGGGAACGATCAAAGCGTAGACTGTTTGAGACATACCTCCCGTGGAGGAAAGTGCGCATGGTGATTGTTGTATTCAATCCCCTTCGCAATTTCTGTGTTTCATCAACACTTTGATAGTCCACAGATTACAGAATGCCTCCAGATGTTCATCGGAAACTACTAGTGGTCTTCCAGGGAACGATCATAGCGTAAACTCTTTGAGACATTACTCCCATGGAGGAAAGTGTGCATGGTGACTGTTGTATTCAATCCCGATGTAATTTCTGTGTTTCATCAACACTCTGTTAGTCCACAGATATCAGAATGCCTCCAGATGTGCATCGGAAACTACTACTGGTCTTCCAGGGAACGATCAAAGCGTACCCTGTTTGAGACATTACTCTTATGGAGGAATGTGCGCATGGTGACTGTTGTATTCTATCCCGATGCAATTTCTGTGTTTCATCAACACTCTGATAGTCCACAGATTACAGAATGCATCCAGATGTGCATCGGAAACTACTACTGGTCTTCCAGGGAACGATGAAAGCGTAAACTCTTTGAGACATTACTCCCATGGAGGAAAGTGCGCATGGTGACTGTTGTATTCAATCCCGATACATTTTCTGTGTTTCATCAACTCTCTGATAGTCCACAGATTACAGAATGCCACCAGATGTGCATCGGAAACTACTACCGGTCTTCCAGGGAACGATCAAAGCGTAGACTGTTTCAGACATTACTCCCATGGAGGAAAGTGCGGATGGTGACTGTTGTATTCAATCCCGATGCAATTTCTGTGTTTCATCAACACTCTGATAGTCCACAGATTACAGAATGCCACCAGATGTGCATCGGAAACTACTACTGGTCTTCCAGGGAACGATCAAAGCGTAGACTGTTTGAGACATTACTCCCGTGGAGGAAACTGCTCATGGAGACTGTTGTATTCACTCCCAATGCAATTTCTGTGTTTCATCAACACTCTGATAGTCCACAGATTACAGAAAGCATCCAGATGTGCATCGGAAACTACTACTGGTCTTCCAGGGAACGATCAATGAGTAGACTGTTTGAGACATTACTCTAATGGAGGAAAGTGTGCATGGTGACTGTTGTATTCAATTCCGATGCAGTTTCTGTGTTTCATCAACACTCTGATAGTCCACAGATTACATAATGCCACGAGATGTAAATCGGAATCTACCACTGGTCTCCCAGGGAACGATGAAAGCGTAGACTGTTTCATACACTACCCCCATTGAGGAAGTGCGCATGGTGACTGTTGTATTCAATCCCGATACATTTTCTGTGTTTCATCAACACTCTGATAGTCCACAGATTACAGAATGCCACCAGATGTGCATCGGAAACTACTACCGGTCTTCCAGGGAACGATCAAAGCGTAGACTGATTGAGACATTACTCAGAAGGAGGAAACTGCGCATGGAGACTGTTGTATTCAATCCCGATGCATTTTCTGTGTTTCATCAACACTCTGATAGTCCACAGGTTACAGAAAGCATCCAGATGTGCACCGGAAACTACTACTGGTCTTCCAGGGAACGATCAAAGCTGAGACTCTTAGAGACATTACTCCAATGGGAGAAAGTGCTCATGGTGACTGTTGTATTCAATCCCGATGCAATTTCTGTGTTTCATCAACACTCTGATAGTCTACAGATTACAGAAAGCATCAAGTGTGCATCGGAAATTACTACGGGGCTTCCAGGGAACGATCAAATCGTAGACTGATTGAGACATTACTCAGAAGGAGGAAACTGCGCATGGAGACTGTTGTATTCAATCCCGATGCATTTTCTGTGTTTCATCAACACTCTGATAGTCCACAGGTTACAGAAAGCATCCAGATGTGCATCGGAAACTACTACTGGTCTTCCAGGGAACGATCAAAGCTGAGACTCTTAGAGACATTACTCCAATGGGAGAAAGTGCTCATGGTGACTGTTGTATTCAATCCCGATGCAATTTCTGTGTTTCATCAACACTCTGATAGTCTACAGATTACAGAATGCCACCAGATGTGCATCGGAAACTACTACTGGTCTTCCAGGGAACGATCAATGAGTAGACTGTTTGAGACATTACTCCAATGGAGGAAAGTGTGCATGGTGACTGTTGTATTCAATTCCGATGCAGTTTCTCTGTTTCATCAACACTCTGATAGTCCACAGATTACAGAATGCAACGAGATGTAAATCGGAATCTACCACTGGTCTTCCAGGGAACGATGAAAGCGTAGACTGTTTCAGACATTACCCCCATGGAGGAAAGTGCTTATGGTGACTGTTGTATTCAATCCCAATGCAATTTCTGTGTTTCATCAACACTCTGATAGTCCACAGATTACAGAATGCACCAGATGTGCATCGGAAACTACTACTGGTCTTCCAGGGAACGATCAAAGCGTAGACTGTTTGAGACATACCTCCCGTGGAGGAAAGTGCGCATGGTGATTGTTGTATTCAATCCCCTTCGCAATTTCTGTGTTTCATCAACACTTTGATAGTCCACAGATTACAGAATGCCTCCAGATGTTCATCGGAAACTACTAGTGGTCTTCCAGGGAACGATCATAGCGTAAACTCTTTGAGACATTACTCCCATGGAGGAAAGTGTGCATGGTGACTGTTGTATTCAATCCCGATGCAATTTCTGTGTTTCATCAACACTCTGTTAGTCCACAGATATCAGAATGCCTCCAGATGTGCATCGGAAACTACTACTGGTCTTACAGGGAACGATCAAAGCGTAGACTGTATGACACATTACTTTTATGGAGGAAAGTGCGCATGGTGACTGTTGTATTCAATCCCGATGCAATTTCTGTGTTTCATCAACACTCTGATAGTCCACAGATTAAAGAAAGCTTCCAGATGTGCATCGGAAACTACTACTGGTCTTCCAGGGAACGATCAAAGCGTACACTGTTTGAGACATTACTCTTATGGAGGAATGTGCGCATGGTGACTGTTGTATTCTATCCCGATGCAATTTCTGTGTTTCATCAACACTGTGATAGTCCACAGATTAAAGAAAGCCTCCAGATGTGCTTTGGAAACTACTACTGATCTTCCAGGGAACGATCAAAGCGTAGACTGTTTGAGACATTACTCTTATGGAGGAATGTGCGCATGGTGACTGTTGTATTCTGTCCCGATGCAATTTCTGTGTTTCATCAACACTCTGATAGTCCACAGATTCCAGAATGCCTCCAGATGTGCATTGGAAACTACTACTGGTCTTCCAGGGAACGATCAAAATCGTTGACTGTTTGAGACCTTATTCCCATGGAGGAAACTGCTCATGGAGACTGTTGTATTCAATCCCGATGCAATTTCTGTGTTTCATCAACACTTTGATAGTCCACAGATTACAGAACGCCTCCAGATGTTCATCGGAAACTAGTACTGGTCTTCCAGGGAACGATCATAGCGTAAACTCTTTGAGACATTACTCCCATGGAGAATAGTGCGCATGGTGACTGTTGTATTCAATCCAGATGCATTTTCTGTGTTTCATCAACACTCTGATATTCCATAGATTACAGAATGCCACCAGATGTGCATCGGAATCTACTACTGGTCTTCCAGGGAATGATCATAGCGTAGACTGTTTGAGAATTACACCCATAGAGATATGTGCGCATGGTGACTATTGTATTCAATCCCGATGCAATTTCTGTGTTTCATAAACCCTCAGTTAGTCAACAGATTAAAGAAAGCCTCCAGATGTGCATCGGAAACTACTACTGGCCTTCCAGGGAACGATCAAAGCGTAGACTGTTTGAGACATTACTCCCATGGAGGAAAGCTCGCATGGTGACTGTTGTATTCAATCCCGATGCAATTTCTTAGTTTCATCAACACTCTGATACTCCACAGATTTCAGAATGCCTCCAGATGTGCATCGGAAACTACTACTGGTCTTACAGGGAACGATCAAAGCATAGACTGTTTGAGACATTACTCCCATGGAGGAAAGTGCGCATGGTGACTGTTGTATTCAATCCCGATGAAATTTCTGTGTTTCATCAACACTTTGATAGTCCACAGATTAAAGAAAGCCTCCAGATGTGCTTTGGAAACTACTACTGATCTTCCAGGGAACGATCAAAGCGTAGACTGTTTGAGACATTACTCTTATGGAGGAATGTGCGCATGGTGACTGTTGTATTCTGTCCCGATGCAATTTCTGTGTTTCATCAACACTCTGATAGTCCACAGATTACAAAATGCATCCAGATGTGCATCGGAAACTACTACTGGTCTTCCAGGGAACGATCAATGCGTAGACTGTTTGAGACATTACTCCCATGAAGGAAAGTGCGCATGGTGACTGTTGTATTCAATCCCGATGCAATTTCTTAGTTTCATCAACACTCTGATAGTCCACAGATTACATAATGCCACCAGATGTGCATTGGAAACTACTACTGGACTTCCAGGGAACGATCAAAGCGTAGACTGTTTGAGACATTACTCCCATGGAGGAAAGCTCGCATGGTGACTGTTGTATTCAATCCCGATGCAATTTCTTAGTTTCATCAACACTCTGATACTCCACAGACTACAGAATGCCTCCAGATGTGCATCGGAAACTACTACTGGTCTTACAGGGAACGATCAAAGCATAGACTGTTTGAGACATTACTCCCATGGAGGAAACTGCTCATGGAGACTGTTGTATTCAATCGCGATGCAATTTCTGTGTTTCATCAACACTCTGATAGTAGACAGATTGCAGAAAGCATCCAGATGTGCATCGGAAACTACTACTGGTCTTCCAGGGAACGATCAAAGCGTAGGCCGTTAGAGACATTACTCTACAACTGATAGACGTTAGAGATACAGGTCTAGAGTACAATGACTATTCTGAAAACTCCCATGGAGGAAAGTCCGCATGGTGACTGTTGTATTCAATCCCGATGCAATATCTTTGTTTTATCAACACTTCGATGGTCTACAGATTGCAGAATGCCACCAGATACATCGGAAACTGCTACTGGTCTTCCAGGGAAGGGTAAAGGCGTAAACGGTTTGAAACATTACTCCCATGGAGGAAACTGCGCATGGAGACTGTTGTATTCAATCCCGATGCAATTTCTGTGTTTCATCAACACTCTGATAGTCCACAGATTACAGAAAGCATCCAGATGTGCATCGGAAACTACTACTGGTCTTCCAGGGAACGATCAAAGCGTAGACTCTTAGAGACATTACTCCCGTGGAGGAGAGTGCTCATGGTGACTGTTGTATTCAATCCCGATGCAATTTCTGCGTTTCATAAACACTCTGATAGTCTACAGATTACAGAATGCCACCAGATGTGCAACGGAAACTACTACTGGTCTTCCAGGGAACGATCAAAGCGTAGACTGTTGGAGACATCACTCCAATGGAGGAAAGTGTGCATGGCGACAGTTGTATTCAATCCCGATGCAGTTTCTGTGTTTCATCAACACTCTGATAGTCCACAGATTACAGAATGCCTCCAGATGTTCATCGGAAACTACTACTGCTCTTCCAAGGAACGATCAAAGCGTAGACTGTTTGAGACATTACTCCCATGGAGGAAACTGCACATGGAGACTTTTGTATTCAATTCCGATGCAATTTCTGTGTTTCACTAACACTCTGATAGTCCACAGATTACAGAATGCCTCCAGATGTGCATCGGAAACTACTACTGGTGTTCCAGGGAACGATCAAAGCGTAGACTGTTTGAGACATTACTCCCATGGAGGAAACTGTACATGGAGACTGTTGTATTCAATCCCGATGCAATTTCTGTGTTTCATCAACACTCTGATAGTCCACAGATTACAGAAAGCATCCAGATGTGCATCGGAAACTACTACTGGTCTTCCAGGCAACGATCAAAGCGTAGACTCTTAGAGACATTACTCCCATGGAGGAAAGTGCGCATGGTGACTGTTGTATTCAATCCCGATGCAATTTCTGTGTTTCATCAACACTTTGATAGTCCACAGATTACAGAATGCCTCCAGATGTTCATCTGAAACTAGTACCTGTCTTCCAGGGAACGATCATAGCGTAAACTCTTTGAGACATTACTCCCATGGAGGAAAGTATGCATCGTGACCGTTGTATTCAGTTCCAGATGCATTTTCTGCGTTTCATCAACACTCAGTCAGTCCACAGATTAAAGAAAGCCTCCAGATGTGCATCGAAAACTACTACTGGACTTCCAGGGAACGATCAAAGCGTAGACTGTTTGAGACATTACTCCCATGGAGGAAAGTGCGCATGGTGACTGTTGTATTCAATCCCGATGCAATTTCTTAGTTTCATCAACACTCTGATACTTCACAGATTACCGAATGCCTCCAGATGTGCATCGGAAACTACTACTGGTCTTACAGGGAACGATCAAAGCGTAGACTGTTTGAGACAGTACTCCCATGGAGGAAAGTGCGCATGGTGACTGTTGTATTCAATCCCGATGCAATTTCTGTGTTTCATCAACACTCTGATAGTCCACAGATTACAGAAAGCATCCAGATGTGCATCGGAAACTACTACTGGTCTTCCAGGGAACGATCAAAGCGTAGGCTGTTAGAGACATTACTCCCATGGAGGATTGAGCGCATGGTGACTATTGTATTCAATCCCGATGCAATATCTTTGTTTTATCAACACTCTGATAGTCTACAGATTACAGAATGCCACCAGATATGCATCGGAAACTACTACTGGTCTTCAAGGGAACGATCAAATGGTAGACTGTTTGAGACATTACTCCAATGGAGGAAAGTGTGCATGGTGACTGTTGTACAATCCCGATGCAGTTTCTGTGTTTCATCAACACTCTGATAGTCCACAGATTACAGATTGCCTCCAGATGTTCATCGGATACTACTACTGGTCTTCCAGGGAACGATCAAAGCGTAGACTGTTTGAGACATTACTCCCGTATAGCAAAGTGCGCATGGTGACTGTTGTATTCAATCCCGATGCAATTTCTGTGTTTCATCAACACTCTGATAGTCCACAGATTACAAAATGCCTCCAGATGTGCATCGGAAACCAGTACTGGTCTTCCAGGGAACGATCAAAGCGTAGACTGTTTGAGACATTACTCCCATGGAGGAAAGTGCGCGTGGTGAGTGTTGTATTCAATCCCGATGCAATTTCTGTGTTTCATCAACACTCTGATAGTCCACAAATTACAGAATGCCTATAGATGTCCATCAGAAACTACTACTGGTCTTCCAGGGAACGATCAAAGCGTAGACTGTTAGAGACATTACTCCCATGGAGGAAAGTGCGCATTGTGACTGTTGTATTCAATCCCGATGCAATTTCTGTGTTTCATCAACACTGTGATAGTCCACAGATTACAGAAGGCCACCAGATGTGCATCGCAAATTACTACTGGTCTTCCGGGGAACGATCTAAGCGTAGACTGTTTGAGACATTACTCCCATGGAGGAAAGTGCGCATGGTGACTGTTGTATTCATTCCCGATGTAATTTCTGTGTTTCATCAACACTCTGATAGTCCACAGTTTACAGAATGCCACCAGATGTGCATCGGAAACTACTACTGGTCTTCCAGGGAACGATCTAAGCGTAGACTGTTTGAGAATTACTCCCATGGAGGATAGTTCGCATGGTGACTGTTGTATTCAATCCCGATGCAATTTCTGTGTTTCGTCAACACTCTGATACTCCACAGATTACAGTATGCCTCCAGATGTGCATCTGAAACTACTACTGGTCTTCCAAGTAACGATCAAAGCGTAGACTCTTAGAGACATTACTCCCATGGAGGAAAGTGCGCATGGTGACTGTTGTATTCAATCCCGATGCAATTTCTTAGTTTCATCAACACTCTGATAGTCCACAGATTACAGAATGCCTCCAGATGTGCATCGGAAACCAGTACTGGTCTTCCAGGGAACGATCAAAGCGTACACTGTTTGAGACATTACTCCCATTGAGGAAAGTGCGCGTGGTGAGTGTTGTATTCAATCCCGATGCAATTTCTGTGTTTCATCAACACTCTGATAGTCCACAAATTACAGAATGCCTATAGATGTCCATCGGAAACTACTACTGGTCTTCCAGGGAACGATCAAAGCGCAGACTGTTAGAGACATTACTCCCATGGAGGAAAGTGCGCATTGTGACTGTTGTATTCAATCCTGATGCAATTTCTGTGTTTCATTAACACTCTGATAGTCCACAGATTACAGAATGCCTCCAGATGTTCATCTGAAACTAGTACCTGTCTTCCAGGGAACGATCATAGCGTAAACTCTTTGAGACATTACTCCCATGGAGGAAAGTGCATATGGAGTCTGTTGTATTCAATCCCGATGCAATTTCTGTGTTTGATAAACACTCTGATAGTCTACAGATTACAGAATGTCACCAGATGTGCACCGGAAACTACTACTGGCCTTCCAGGGAACGATCAAAGCGTAGACTGTTTGAGACATTACTCCCATGGAGGAAAGTGCGCATGGTGACTGTTGTATTCAATCCCGATGCAATTTCTTAGTTTCATCAACACTCTGATACTTCACAGATTACAGAATGCCTCCAGATGTGCATCGGAAACTACTACTGGTCTTACAGGGAACGATCAAAGCGTAGACTGTTTGAGACAGTACTCATATGGAGGAGTGTGCGCATGGTGACTGTTGTATTCAATCCCGATGCAATTTCTGTGTTTCATCAACACTCTGATAGTCCACAGATTACAGAAAGCATCCAGATGTGCATCGGAAACTACTACTGGTCTTCCAGGGAACGATCAATGCGTAGACTGGTTGAGACATTAGTTTTATGGAGGAATGTGCGCATGGTGACTGTTGTATTCAATCCCGATGCAATTTCTGTGTTTCATCAACACTCTGATAGCCCACAGATTACAGAATGCCTCCAGATGTGCATAGGAAACTAGTACTGGTCTTCCAGGGAACGATCAAAGCGTAAACTCTTTGAGACATTACTCCGATGGAGGAAAGTGCGCATGGTGACAGTTGTATTCAATCCCGATGCATTTTCTGTGTTTCATCAACACTCTGATAGTCCACAGATTACAGAATGCCACCAGATTTGCATTGGAAACTACTACTGGTCTTCCAGGGAACGATCAAAGCGTAGACTGTTTGAGACATTACTCCCATGGAAGAAACTGCTCATGGAGACTGTTGTATTGAATACCGATGCAATCTCTGTGTTTCATCAACACTCTGATAGTCCACAGATTACAGAAAGCATCCAGATGTGCATCGGAAACTACTACTGGTCTTCCAGGGAACGATCAAAGCGTAGGCTGTTAGAGACATTACTCCCATGGAGGAATGAGCGCATGGTGACTATTGTATTCAGTCCCGATGCAATATCTTTGTTTTATCAACACTCAGATAGTCTACAGATTACAGAATGCCACCAGATATGCATCGGAAACTACTACTGGTCTTCAAGGGAACGATCAAAGCGTAGACTGTTTGAGACATTACTCCAATGGAGGAAAGTGTGCATGGTGACTGTTGTACAATCCCGATGCAGTTTCTGTGTTTCATCAACACTCTGATAGTCCACAGATTACAGAATGCCTCCAGATGTTCATCGGATACTACTACTGGTCTTCCAGGGAACGATCAAAGCGTAGACTGTTTGAGACATTACTCCCGTATAGCAAAGTGCGCATGGTGACTGTTGTATTCAATCCCGATGCAATTTCTGTGTTTCATCAACACTCTGATAGTCCACAGATTACAGAATGCCTCCAGATGTGCATCCGAAACCAGTACTGGTCTTCCAGGGAACGATCAAAGCGTAGACTGTTTGAGACATTACTCCCATGGAGGAAAGTGCGCGTGGTGAGTGTTGTATTCAATCCCGATGCAATTTCTGTGTTTCATCAACACTCTGATAGTCCACAAATTACAGAATGCCTATAGATGTCCATCAGAAACTACTACTGGTCTTCCAGGGAACGATCAAAGCGTAGACTGTTAGAGACATTACTCCCATGGAGGAAAGTGCGCATTGTGACTGTTGTATTCAATCCCGATGCAATTTCTGTGTTTCATCAACACTTTGACAGTCCACAGTTTACAGAATGCCACCAGATGTGCATTGGAAACTACTACTGGTCTTCCAGGGAACGATCAAAGCGTAGGCTGTTTGAGAATTACTCCCATGGAGGATAGTTCGCATGGTGACTGTTGTATTCAATCCCGATGCAATTTCTGTGTTTCGTCAACACTCTGATACTCCACAGATTACAGTATGCCTCCAGATGTGCATCTGAAACTACTACTGGTCTTCCAAGTAACGATCAAAGCGTAGACTCTTAGAGACATTACTCCCATGGAGGAAAGTGCGCATGGTGACTGTTGTATTCAATCCCGATGCAATTTCTTATTTTCATCAACACTCTGATAGTCCACAGATTACAGAATGCCTCCAGATGTGCATCGGAAACCAGTACTGGTCTTCCAGGGAACGATCAAAGCGTAGACTGTTTGAGACATTACTCCCATGGAGGAAAGTGCGCGTGGTGAGTGTTGTATTCAATCCCGATGCAATTTCTGTGATTCATCAACACTCTGATAGTCCACAAATTACAGTTGCCTATAGATGTCCATCGGAAACTACTACTGGTCTTCCAGGGAACGATCAAAGCGTAGGCTGTTAGAGACATTACTCCCATGGAGGAAAGTGCGCATTGTGACTGTTGTATTCAATCCTGATGCAATTTCTGTGTTTCATCAACACTGTGATGGTCCACAGATTACAGAAGGCCACCAGATGTGCATCGGAAACTACTACTGGGCTTCCGGGGAACGATCAAAACGTAGACTGTTTGAGACATTACTCCCATGGCGGAAAGTGCGCATGGTGACTGTTGTATTCATTCCCGATGCAATTTCCGTGTTTCATCAACACTCTGATAATCCACAGTTTACAGAATGCCACCAGATGTGCATCGGAAACTACTACTGGTCTTCCAGGGAACGATCAAAGCGTAGACTGTTTGAGAATTACTCCCATGGAGGATAGTTCGCATGTTGACTGTTGTATTCAATCCCGATGCAATTTCTGTGTTTCGTCAACACTCTGATACTCCACAGATTACAGAATGCCTCCAGATGTGCATCGGAAACTACTACTGGTCTTCCAGGGAACGATCAAAGCGTAGACTGTTTGAGACATTACTCCCGTATAGCAAAGTGCGCATGGTGACTGTTGTATTCAATCCCGATGCAATTTCTGTGTTTCATCAACACTCTGATAGTCCACAGATTACAGAATGCCTCCAGATGTGCATCGGAAACCAGTACTGGTCTTCCAGGGAACGATCAAAGCGTAGACTGTTTGAGACATTACTCCCATGGAGGAAAGTGCGCGTGGTGAGTGTTGTATTCAATCCCGATGCAATTTCTGTGTTTCATCAACACTCTGATAGTCCACAAATTACAGAATGCCTATAGATGTCCATCGGAAACTACTACTGGTCTTCCAGGGAACGATCAAAGAGTAGACTGTTAGAGACATTACTCCCATGGAGGAAAGTGCGCATTGTGACTGTTGTATTCAATGCCGATGCAATTTCTGTGTTTCATCAGCACTGTGATAGTCCACAGATTACAGAAGGCCACCAGATGTGCATCAGAAACTACTACTGGTCTTCCGGGGAACGATCAAAGCGTAGACTGTTTGAGACATTACTCGCATGGGTGAAAGTGCGCATGGTGACTGTTGTATTCATTCCCGATGCAATTTCTGTGTTTCATCAACACTCTGATAGTCCACAGTTTACAGAATGCCACCAGATGTGCATCGGAAACTACTACTGGTCTTCCAGGGAACGATCAAAGCGTAGACTGTTTGAGAATTACTCCCATGGAGGATAGTTCGCATGGTGACTGTTGTATTCAATCCCGATTTAATTTCTGTCTTTCGTCAACACTCTGATACTCCACAGATTACAGAATGCCTCCAGATGTGCATCGGAAACTACTACTGGTCTTCCAAGTAACGATCAAAGCGTAGACTCTTAGAGACATTACTCCCATGGAGGAAAGTGCGCATGGTGACTGTTGTATTCAATCCCGATGCAATTTCTTTGATTCATCAACACTCTGATACTCCACAGATTACAGAATGCCTCCAGATGTGCATCGGAAACTGCTACTGGTCTTACAGGGAACGATCAAAGCGTAGACTGTTTGAGACATTACTCCGATGGAGGAAAGTGCGCATGGTGACTGTTGTATTCTATCCCGATGCAATTTCTGTGTTTCATCAACACTCTGATAGTCCACAGATTACAGAATGCCTCCAGATGTGCATCGGAAACTACTACTGGTCTTCCAGGGAACGATCAAAGCGTTGGCTGTTAGAGACATTACTCCCATGGAGGAAAGTGCGCATGGTGACTGCTGTATTCAATCCTGATACATTTTATGTGTTTCATCAACACCGTGATAGTCCACAGATTACAGAATGCCAAAAGATGTGCATCGGAAACTACTACTGGTCTTCCAGGGAACGATCAAAGCGTAGACTGTTTCAGACATTACTCCCGTGGAGGAAAGTGCTGATGGTGACTGTTGTATTCAATCCCGATGCAATTTCTGTGTTTCATCAACACTCTGATAGTCCACAGATTACAGAATGCCTCCAGATGTGTATCGGAAACTACTACTGGTCTTCCAGGGAACGATCATAGCGTGGACTGTTTGAGACATTACTTTTATGGAGGAAAGTGCGCATGGTGACTGTTGTATTCAATCCCGATGCAATTTCTGTGTTTCACCAACACTCTGATAGTCCACAGATTACAGAATGCCTCCAGATGTGCATCGGAAACTACTACTGGTCTTCCAGGGAACGATCAAAGCGTAGACTGTTTGAGACATTACTCCCATGGATAAAACTTTTCATGGAGACTGTTGTATTCAATCCCGATGCAATTTTTGTGTTTCATCAACACTCTGATAGTCCACAGATTACGGAAAGCATCCAGATGTGCATCGGAAACTACTACTGGTCTTCCAGGGAACAATCAATGCGTAGACTGTTTTAGACATTAGTTTTATGGAGGAATGTGCGCATGGTGACTGTTGTATTCAATCCCGATGCAATTTCTGTGTTTCATCAACACTCTGATAGCCCACAGATTACAGAATGCCTCCAGATGTGCATCGGAAACTACTACTGGTCATCCAGGGAACGATCAAAGCGTAAACTCTTTGAGACATTACTCCCATGGAGGAAAGTGTGCATGGTGACTGTTGTATTCAATCCCGATGCATTTTCTGTGTTTCATCAACACTCTGATAGTCCACAGATTACAGAATGCCACCAGATGTGCATCGGAAACTACTACTGGTCTTCCAGGGAACGATCAAATCGTAGACTGTTTGAGACAATACTCCCATGGAGGAAACTGCTCATGGAGACTGTTGTATTCAATCCCGAGCAAATTTCTGTGTTTCATCACCACTCTGATAGTCCACAGATTACAGAAAGCATCCAGATGTGCATCGGAAACTACTACTGGTCTTCCAGGGAACGATCAAAGCGTAGGCTGTTAGAGACATTACTGCCATGGAGGAAAGTGCGCATGGTGACTGTTGTATTCAATCCCGATGCAACATCTCTGTTTTATCAACACTCTGATAGTCTACAGATTACAGAATGCCACCAGATATGCATCGCAAACTACTACAGGTCTTCCAGGGAACGGTCAAAGCATAGACGGTTTGAGACATTACTCCTATGGAGGAAACTGCGCATGGAGACTGTAGTATTCAATCCCGATGCAATTTCTGTGTTTCATCAACACTCTGATAGTCCACAGATTACAGAAAGCATCCAGAAGTGCATCGGAAACTACTACTGGTCTTCCATGGAACGATCAAAGCGTAGACTCTTAGAGACATTAGTCCCATGGAGGAAATTGCTCATGGTGACTGTTGTATTCAATCCCGATGCAATTTCTTTGTTTCATCAACACTCTGATACTCCACAGATTACAGAATGCCTCCAGATGTGCATCGGAAACTACTACTGGTCTTACAGGAACGATCAAAGCGTAGACTGTTTGAGACATTACTCCGATGGAGGAAAGTGCGCATGGTGACTGTTGTACAATCCCGATGCATTTTCTGTGTTTCGTCAACACTCTGATACTCCACAGATTACAGAATGCCTCCAGATGTGCATCGGAAATTACTACTGGTCTTCCAAATAACGATCAAAGCGTAGACTCTTAGAGACATTACTCCCATGGAGGAAAGTGCGCATGGTGACTGTTGTATTCAATCCCGATGCAATTTCTTTGTTTCATCAACACTCTGATACTCCACAGATTACAGAATGCCTCCAGATGTGCATCGGAAACTACTACTGGTCTTACAGGAACGATCAAAGCGTAGACTGTTTGAGACATTACTCCGATGGAGGAAAGTGCGCATGGTGACTGTTGTATTCTATCCCGATGCAATTTCTGTGTTTCATCAACACTCTGATAGTCCACAGATTACAGAATGCCACCAGATGTGCATCGGAAACTACTACTGGTCTTCCAGGGAACGATCAAAGCGTTGGCTGTTAGAGACTTTACTCCCATGGAGGAAAGTGCGCATGGTGACTGTTGTATTCAATCCCGATACATTTTATGTGTTTCATCAACACTGTGATAGTCCACAGATTACAGAATGCCAAAAGATGTGCATCGGAAACTACTACTGGTCTTCCAGGGAACGATCAAAGCGTAG
This sequence comes from Schistocerca gregaria, assembly GCF_023897955.1. Lineage (NCBI taxonomy): Eukaryota > Metazoa > Arthropoda > Insecta > Orthoptera > Acrididae > Schistocerca > Schistocerca gregaria. Next base: position 2,781,412 of record NW_026061706.1, read on the forward strand.
ACTGTTTCAGACATTACTCCCGTGGAGGAAAGTGCGGATGGTGACTGTTGTATTCAATCCCGATGCAATTTCTGTGTTTCATCAACACTCTGATAGTCCACAGATTACAGAATGCCTCCAGATGTGTATCGGAAACTACTACTGGTCTTCCAGGGAACGATCATAGCGTGGACTGTTTAAACCATTACTTTTATGGAGAAAAGTGCGCATGGTGACTGTTGTATTCAATCCCGATGCAATTTCTGTGTTTCACCAACACTCTGATAGTCCACAGATTACAGAATGCCTCCAGATGTGCATCGGAAACTACTACTGGTCTTCCAGGGAACGATCAAAGCGTAGACTGTTTGAGACATTACTCCCATGGATAAAACTGTTCATGGAGACTGTTGTATTCAATCCCGAAGCAATTTTTGTGTTTCATCAACACTCTGATAGTCCACAGATTACGGAAAGCATCCAGATGTGCATCGGAAACTACTACTGGTCTTCCAGGGAACAATCAATGCGTAGACTGTTTTAGACATTAGTTTTATGGAGGAATGTGCGCATGGTGACTGTTGTATTCAATCCCGATGCAATTTCTGTGTTTCATCAACACTCTGATAGCCCACAGATTACAGAATGCCTCCAGATGTGCATCGGAAACTACTACTGGTCATCCAGGGAACGATCAAAGCGTAGACTGTTTGAGAATTACTCCCATGGAGGATAGTTCGCATGGTGACTGTTGTATTCAATCCCGATGCAATTTCTGTGTTTCGTCAACACTCTGATACTCCACAGATTACAGTATGCCTCCAGATGTGCATCTGAAACTACTACTGGTCTTCCAAGTAACGATCAAAGCGTAGACTCTTAGAGACATTACTCCCATGGAGGAAAGTGCGCATGGTGACTGTTGTATTCAATCCCGATGCAATTTCTTAGTTTTATCAACACTCTGATAGTCCACAGATTACAGAATGCCTCCAGATGTGCATCGGAATCCAGTACTGGTCTTCCAGGGAACGATCAAAGCGTAGACTGTTTGAGACATTACTCCCATGGAGGAAAGTGCGCGTGGTGAGTGTTGTATTCAATCCCGATGCAATTTCTGTGTTTCATCAACACTCTGATAGTCCACAAATTACAGAATGCCTATAGATGTCCATCGGAAACTACTACTGGTCTTCCAGGGAACGATCAAAGCGTAGACTGTTAGAGACATTACTCCCATGGAGGAAAGTGCGAATTGTGACTGTTGTATTCAATCCTGATGCAATTTCTGTGTTTCATCAACACTGTGATAGTCCACAGATTACAGAAGGCCACCAGATGTGCATCGGAAACTACTACTGGTCTTCCGGGGAACGATCAAAGCGTAGACTGTTTGAGACATTACTACCATGGGTGAAAGTGCGCATGGTGACTGTTGTATTCATTCCCGATGCAATTTCTGTGTTTCATCAACACTCTGATAGTCCACAGTTTACAGAATGCCACCAGATGTGCATCGGAAACTACTACTGGTCTTCCAGGGATCGATCAAAGCGTAGACTGTTTGAGAATTACTCCCATGGAGGATAGTTCGCATGGTGACTGTTGTATTCAATCCCGATGCAATTTCTGTCTTTCGTCAACACTCTGATACTCCACAGATTACAGAATGCCTCCAGATGTGCATCGGAAACTACTACTGGTCTTCCAAGTAACGTAGACTCTTAGGGACATTACTCCCATGGAGGAAAGTGCGCATGGTGACTGTTGTATTCAATCCCGATGCAATTTCTTTGTTTCATCAACACTCTGATACTCCACAGATTACAGAATGCCTCCAGATGTGCATCGGAAACTGCTACTGGTCTTACAGGGAACGATCAAAGCGTAGACTGTTTGAGACATTACTCCGATGGAGGAAAGTGCGCATGGTGACTGTTGTATTCTATCCCGATGCAATTTCTGTGTTTCATCAACACTCTGATAGTCCACAGATAACAGAATGCCTCCAGATGTGCATCGGAAACTACTACTGGTCTTCCAGGGAACGATCAAAGCGTTGGCTGTTAGAGACATTACTCCCATGGAGGAAAGTGCGCATGGTGACTGTTGTATTCAATCCCGATACATTTTCTGTGTTTCATCAACACTGTGATAGTCCACAGATTACAGAATGCCAAAAGATGTGCATCGGAAACTACTACTGGTCTTCCAGGGAACGATCAAAGCGTAGACTGTTTCAGACATTACTCCCGTGGAGGAAAGTGCGGATGGTGACTGTTGTATTCAATCCCGATGCAATTTCTGTGTTTCATCAACACTCTGATAGTCCACAGATTACAGAATGCCTCCAGATGTGTATCGGAAACTACTACTGGTCTTCCAGGGAACGATCATAGCGTGGACTGTTTGAGACATTACTTTTATGGAGGAAAGTGCGCATGGTGACTGTTGTATTCAATCCCGATGCAATTTCTGTGTTTCACCAACACTCTGATAGTCCACAGATTACAGAATGCCTCCAGATGTGCATCGGAAACTACTACTGGTCTTCCAGGGAACGATCAAAGCGTAGACTGTTTGAGACATTACTCCCATGGATAAAACTGTTCATGGAGACTGTTGTATTCAATCCCGATGCAATTTTTGTGTTTCATCAACACTCTGATAGTCCACAGATTACGGAAAGCATCCAGATGTGCATCGGAAACTACTACTGGTCTTCCAGGGAACAATCAATGCGTAGACTGTTTTAGACATTAGTTTTATGTATGAATGTGCGCATGGTGACTGTTGTATTCAATCCCGATGCAATTTCTGTGTTTCATCAACACTCTGATAGCCCACAGATTACAGAATGCCTACAGATGTGCATCGGAAACTACTACTGGTCATCCAGGGAACGATCAAAGCGTAAACACTTTGAGACATTACTCCCATGGAGGAAAGTGTGCATGGTGACTGTTGTATTCAATCCCGATGCATTTTCTGTTTTTCATCAACACTCTGATAGTCCACAGATTACAGAATGCCACCAGATGTGCATCGGAAACTACTACTGGTCTTCCAGGGAACGATCAAAGCGTAGACTGTTTGAGACAATACTCCCATGGAGGAAACTGCTCATGGAGACTGTTGTATTCAATCCCGAGCAAATTTCTGTGTTTCATCACCACTCTGATAGTCCACAGATTACAGAAAGCATCCAGATGTGCATCGGAAACTACTACTGGTCTTCCAGGGAACGATCAAAGCGTAGGCTGTTAGAGACATTACTGCCATGGAGGAAAGTGCGCATGGTGACTGTTGTATTCAATCCCGATGCAACATCTCTGTTTTATCAACACTCTGATAGTCTACAGATTACAGAATGCCACCAGATATGCATCGCAAACTACTACAGGTCTTCCAGGGAACGGTCAAAGCATAGACGGTTTGAGACATTACTCCTATGGAGGAAACTGCGCATGGAGACTGTAGTATTCAATCCCGATGCAATTTCTGTGTTTCATCAACACTCTGATAGTCCACAGATTACAGAATGCCACCAGATATGCATCGCAAACTACTACAGGTCTTCCAGGGAACGGTCAAAGCATAGACGGTTTGAGACATTACTCCTATGGAGGAAACTGCGCATGGAGACTGTAGTATTCAATCCCGATGCAATTTCTGTGTTTCATCAACACTCTGATAGTCCACAGATTACAGAAAGCATCCAGAAGTGCATCGGAAACTACTACTGGTCTTCCATGGAACGATCAAAGCGTAGACTCTTAGAGACATTAGTCCCATGGAGGAAATTGCTCATGGTGACTGTTGTATTCAATCCCGATGCAATTTCTGTGTTTCATCAACACTCTGATAGTCTACAGATTACAGTATGCCACCAGATGTGCAACGGAAACTACTACTGGTCTTCCAGGGAACGATCAAAGCGTAGACTGTTTGAGACATTACTCCAATGGAGGAAAGTGTGCATGGTGACTGTTGTACAATCCCGATGCATTTTCTGTGTTTCGTCAACACTCTGATACTCCACAGATTACAGAATGCCTCCAGATGTGCATCGGAAACTACTACTGGTCTTCCAGGGAACGATCAAAGCGTTGGCTGTTAGAGACATTACTCCCATGGAGGAAAGTGCGCGTGGTGACTGTTGTATTCAATCCCGATACATTTTATGTGTTTCATCAACACTGTGATAGTCCACAGATTACAGAATGCCAAAAGATGTGCATCGGAAACTACTACTGGTCTTCCAGGGAACGATCAAAGCGTAGACTGTTTCAGACATTACTCCCGTGGAGGAAAGTGCGGATGGTGACTGTTGTATTCAATCCCGATGCAATTTCTGTGTTTCATCAACACTCTGATAGCCCACAGATTACAGAATGCCTCCAGATGTGCATCGGAAACTACTACTGGTCATCCAGGGAACGATCAAAGCGTAAACTCTTTGAGACATTCCTCCCATGGAGGAAAGTGTGCATGGTGACTGTTGTATTCAATCCCGATGCATTTTCTGTGTTTCATCAACACTCTGATAGTCCACAGATTACAGAATGCCACCAGATGTGCATCGGAAACTACTACTTGTCTTCCAGGGAACGATCAAAGCGTAGACTGTTTGAGACATTACTCCCATGGAGGTAACTGCTCATGGAGACTGTTGTATTCAATCCCGAGCAAATTTCTGTGTTTCATCACCACTCTGATAGTCCACAGATTACAGAAAGCATCCAGATGTGCATCGGAAACTACTACTGGTCTTCCAGGGAACGATCAAAGCGTAGGCTGTTAGAGACATTACTGCCATGGAGGAAAGTGCGCATGGTGACTGTTGTATTCAATCCCGATGCAACATCTTTGTTTTATCAACACTCTGATAGTCTACAGATTACAGAATGCCACCAGATATGCATCGCAAACTACTACAGGTCTTCCAGGGAACGGTCAAAGCATAGACGGTTTGAGACATTACTCCCATGGAGGAAACTGCGCATGGTGACTGTTGTATTCTATCCAGATGCAATATCTGCGTTTCATCAACACTTTGATAGTCCACAGATTACAGAATGCCTCCAGATGTTCATCGGAAACTACTACTGGTCTTCCAGGGAGCGACCAAAGCGTAGACTGTTTGAGACATTACTCCAATGGAGGAAAGTGTGCATGGTGACTGTTGTACAATCCCGATGCAGTTTCTGTGTTTCATCAACACTCTGATAGTCCACAGATTACAGAATGCTTCCAGATGTTCATCGGATACTACTACTGGTCTTCCAGGGAACGATCAAAGCGTAGACTGTTTGAAAATTACTCCCATGGGGGATAGTTCGCATCGTGACTGTTATATTCAATCCCGATGCTATTTCTATGTTTCGTCAACACTCTGATACTCCACAGATTACAGAATGCCTCCAGATGTTCATCGGAAACTACTACTGGTCTTCCAGGGAACGATCAAATCGTAGACTGTTTGAGACATTACTCCCGTATAGCAAAGTGCGCATGGTGACTATAGTATTCAATCCCGATGCAATTTCTGTGTTTCATCAACACTCTGATAGTCCACAGATTACAGAATGCCTCCAGATGTTCATCGGAAGCTACTACTGGTCTTCTAGGGAACGATCAAAGCGTAGACTGTTTGAGACATTACTCCCATGAGGGAAACTGTGCATGGTGACTGTTGTATTCAATACCGATGCAATTTCTGTGTTTCATCAACACTCTGATAGTCCACAGATTACAGAATGCCTCCAGATGTGCATCGGAAACCACTACTGGTCTTCCAGGGAACGATCAAAGCGTAGACTGTTTGAGACATTACTCCCATGGAGGAAAGTGCGCATGGTGACTGTTGTATTCTATCCCGATGCAATTTCTGTGTTTCATCACCACTCTGATAGTCCACAAATTACAGTATGCCACCAGATGTGCATCGGAAACTACTACTGGTCTTCCAGGGAACGATCAAAGCGTAGACTGTTTGAAAATTACTCCCATGGAGGATAGATCGCATCGTGACTGTTGTATTCAATCCCGATGCAATTACTGTGTTTCGTCAACACTCTGATACTCCACAGATTACAGAATGCCTCCAGATGTGCATCGGAAACTACTACTGGTCTTCCAGGGGACGATCAAATCGTAGACTGTTTGAGACATTACTCACATGAAAGAAAGTGCGCATGGCGACTGTTGTATTCAATCCCGATGCAATTTCTGTGTTTCATCAACATTCTGATAGTCCACAGATTACAGAATGCCACCAGATGTGCATCGGAAACTACTACTGGTCTTCCAGGGAACGATCGAATCGTAGACTGTTTGAAACATACCTCCCGTGGAAGAAAGTGCGCATCTTGACTGTTGTAATCAATCCCGATGCAATTTCTGTGTTTCATGAACAATCTGATAGTCCACAGATTACAGAATGGCACCAGATGTGCATCGGAAACTACTTTTGGTCTTCCAGGGAATGATCAAAACGTAGACTGTTAGAGACATTACTCCTATGGAGGAAAGTGCGCATGGTGACTGTTGTATTCTATCCCGATGCAATTTCTGTGTTTCATCAACACTCTGATAGTCCACAGATTACAGAATGCCTCCAGATGTGCATCGGAAACCACTACTGGTCTTCCAGGGAACGATCAAAGCGTAGACTGTTTGAGACATTACTCCCATGGAGGAAAGTGCGCATGGTGACTGTTGTATTCAATCCCGTTGCAATTTCTGTGTTTCATCAACACTCTGATAGTCCACAAATTACAGAATGCCACCAGGTGTGCATCGGAAACTACTACTGGTCTTCCAGGGAACGATCAAAGCGTAGACTGTTTGAGAATTACTCCCATGGAGGGTAGTTCGCATCGTGACTTTTGTATTCAATCCCGATGCAATTTCTGTGTTTCGTCAACACTCTGATACTCCACAGATTACAGAATGCCTCCAGATGTGCATCGGAAACTACTACTGGTCTTCCAGGGCACGATCAAATCGTAGACTGTTTGAGACATTACTCACATGAAAGAAAGTGCGCATCTTGACTGTTGTAATCAATCCCGAAGCAATTTCTGTGTTTCATGAACAATCTGATAGTCCACAGATTACAGAATGGCACCAGATGTGCATCGGAAACTACTACTGGTCTTCCAGGGAACGATCAAAGCGTAGACTGTTTGAGACATTACTCCCATGAAGGAAACTGCGCATGGTGACTGTTGTATTCAATAGCGATGCAATTTCTGTGTTTCATCAACACTCTGATAGTCCACAAATTACAGAATGCCACCAGATGTGCATCGGAAACTACTACTGGTCTTCCAGGGAACGATCAAAGCGTAGACTGTTTGAAAATTACTCCCATGGAGGATAGTTCGCATCGTGACTGTTGTATTCATTCCCGATGCAATTTCTGTGTTTCATCAACACTCTGATAGTCCACAAATTACAGAATGCCACCAGATGTGCATCGGAAACTACTACTGGTCTTCCAGGGAACGATCAAAGCGTAGACTGTTTGAAAATTACTCCCATGGGGGATAGTTCGCATCGTGACTGTTATATTCAATCCCGATGCTATTTCTATGTTTCGTCAACACTCTGATACTCCACAGATTACAGAATGCCTCCAGATGTGCATCGGAAACTACTACTGGTCTTCCAGTTGACGATCAAATCGTTGACTGTTTGAGACATTACTCACATGAAAGAAAGTTCGCATGGCGACTGTTGTATTCAATTCCGATGCAATTTCTGTGTTTCATCAACATTCTGATAGTCCACAGATTACAGAATGCCACCAGATGTGCATCGGAAACTACTACTGGTCTTCCAGGGAACGATCAAAGCGTAGGCTGTTAGAGACATTACTGCCATGGAGGAAAGTGCGCATGGTGACTGTTGTATTCAATCCCGATGCAACATCTTTGTTTTATCAACACTCTGATAGTCTACAGATTACAGAATGCCACCAGATATGCATCGCAAACTACTACAGGTCTTCCAGGGAACGGTCAAAGCATAGACGGTTTGAGACATTACTCCCATGGAGGAAACTGCGCATGGTGACTGTTGTATTCTATCCAGATGCAATATCTGCGTTTCATCAACACTTTGATAGTCCACAGATTACAGAATGCCTCCAGATGTTCATCGGAAACTACTACTGGTCTTCCAGGGAGCGACCAAAGCGTAGACTGTTTGAGACATTACTCCATTGGAGGAAAGTGTGCATGGTGACTGTTGTACAATCCCGATGCAGTTTCTGTGTTTCATCAACACTCTGATAGTCCACAGATTACAGAATGCTTCCAGATGTTCATCGGATACTACTACTGGTCTTCCAGGGAACGATCAAAGCGTAGACTGTTTGAAAATTACTCCCATGGGGGATAGTTCGCATCGTGACTGTTATATTCAATCCCGATGCTATTTCTATGTTTCGTCAACACTATGATACTCCACAGATTACAGAATGCCTCCAGATGTTCATCGGAAACTACTACAGGTCTTCCAGGGAACGATCAAATCGTAGACTGTTTGAGACATTACTCCCGTATAGCAAAGTGCGCATGGTGACTATAGTATTCAATCCCGATGCAATTTCTGTGTTTCATCAACACTCTGATAGTCCACAGATTACAGAATGCCTCCAGATGTTCATCGGAAGCTACTACTGGTCTTCTAGGGAACGATCAAAGCGTAGACTGTTTGAGACATTACTCCCATGAGGGAAACTGTGCATGGTGACTGTTGTATTCAATACCGATGCAATTTCTGTGTTTCATCAACACTCTGATAGTCCACAGATTACAGAATGCCTCCAGATGTGCATCGGAAACCACTACTGGTCTTCCAGGGAACGATCAAAGCGTAGACTGTTTGAGACATTACTCCCATGGAGGAAAGTGCGCATGGTGACTGTTGTATTCTATCCCGATGCAATTTCTGTGTTTCATCAACACTCTGATAGTCCACAAATTACAGTATGCCACCAGATGTGCATCGGAAACTACTACTGGTCTTCCAGGGAACGATCAAAGCGTAGACTGTTTGAAAATTACTCCCATGGAGGATAGATCGCATCGTGACTGTTGTATTCAATCCCGATGCAATTACTGTGTTTCGTCAACACTCTGATACTCCACAGATTACAGAATGCCTCCAGATGTGCATCGGAAACTACTACTGGTCTTCCAGGGGACGATCAAATCGTAGACTGTTTGAGACATTACTCACATGAAAGAAAGTGCGCATGGCGACTGTTGTATTCAATCCCGATGCAATTTCTGTGTTTCATCAACATTCTGATAGTCCACAGATTACAGAATGCCACCAGATGTGCATCGGAAACTACTACTGGTCTTCCAGGGAACGATCGAATCGTAGACTGTTTGAAACATACCTCCCGTGGAAGAAAGTGCGCATCTTGACTGTTGTAATCAATCCCGATGCAATTTCTGTGTTTCATGAACAATCTGATAGTCCACAGATTACAGAATGGCACCAGATGTGCATCGGAAACTACTTTTGGTCTTCCAGGGAATGATCAAAACGTAGACTGTTAGAGACATTACTCCTATGGAGGAAAGTGCGCATGGTGACTGTTGTATTCTATCCCGATGCAATTTCTGTGTTTCATCAACACTCTGATAGTCCACAGATTACAGAATGCCTCCAGATGTGCATCGGAAACCACTACTGGTCTTCCAGGGAACGATCAAAGCGTAGACTGTTTGAGACATTACTCCCATGGAGGAAAGTGCGCATGGTGACTGTTGTATTCAATCCCGTTGCAATTTCTGTGTTTCATCAACACTCTGATAGTCCACAAATTACAGAATGCCACCAGGTGTGCATCGGAAACTACTACTGGTCTTCCAGGGAACGATCAAAGCGTAGACTGTTTGAGAATTACTCCCATGGAGGGTAGTTCGCATCGTGACTTTTGTATTCAATCCCGATGCAATTTCTGTGTTTCGTCAACACTCTGATACTCCACAGATTACAGAATGCCTCCAGATGTGCATCGGAAACTACTACTGGTCTTCCAGGGCACGATCAAATCGTAGACTGTTTGAGACATTACTCACATGAAAGAAAGTGCGCATCTTGACTGTTGTAATCAATCCCGAAGCAATTTCTGTGTTTCATGAACAATCTGATAGTCCACAGATTACAGAATGGCACCAGATGTGCATCGGAAACTACTACTGGTCTTCCAGGGAACGATCAAAGCGTAGACTGTTTGAAAATTACTCCCATGGAGGATAGTTCGCATCGTGACTGTTGTATTCATTCCCGATGCAATTTCTGTGTTTCATCAACACTCTGATAGTCCACAAATTACAGAATGCCACCAGATGTGCATCGGAAACTACTACTGGTCTTCCAGGGAACGATCAAAGCGTAGACTGTTTGAAAATTACTCCCATGGGGGATAGTTCGCATCGTGACTGTTATATTCAATCCCGATGCTATTTCTATGTTTCGTCAACACTCTGATACTCCACAGATTACAGAATGCCTCCAGATGTGCATCGGAAACTACTACTGGTCTTCCAGTTGACGATCAAATCGTTGACTGTTTGAGACATTACTCACATGAAAGAAAGTTCGCATGGCGACTGTTGTATTCAATTCCGATGCAATTTCTGTGTTTCATCAACATTCTGATAGTCCACAGATTACAGAATGCCACCAGATGTGCATCGGAAACTACTACTGGTCTTCCAGGGAACAATCGAATCGTAGACTGTTTGAAACATACCTCCCGTGGAGGAAAGTGCGCATCTTGACTGTTGTAATCAATCCCGATGCAATTTCTGTGTTTCATGAACAATCTGATACTCCACAGATTACAGAATGCCACCAGATGTGCATCGGAAACTACTACTGGTCTTCCAGGGAATGATCAAAGCGTAGACTGTTAGAGACATTACTCCTATGGGGGAAAGTGCGCATTGTGACTGTTGTATTCTATCCCGATGCAATTTCAGTGTTTCATCAACACTCTGATAGTCCACAGATTACAGAATGCCTCCAGATGTGCATCGGAAACTATTACTGGTCTTCCAGGGAACGATCAAAGCGTAAACTCTTTGAGACATTACTCCCATGGAGGAAAGTGCGCATGGTGACTGTTGTATTCAATCCCGATACATTTTCTGTGTTTCATCAACACTCTGATAGTCCACACATTACAGAATGCCAACAGATGTGCATCGGAAACTACTACTGGTCTTCCAGGGAACCATCATAGCGTAGACTGTTTGAGACATTACTCCCATGAAGGAAACTGCGCATGGTGACTGTTGTATTCAATACCGATGCAATTTCTGTGTTTCATCAACACTCTGATAGTCCACAGATTACAGAATGCCTCCAGATGTGCATCGGAAACCACTACTGGTCTTCCAGGGAACGATCAAAGCGTAGACTGTTTGAGACATTACTCCCATGGAGGAAAGTGCGCATGGTGACTGTTGTATTCAATCCCGTTGCAATTTCTGTGTTTCATCAACACTCTGATAGTCCACAAATTACAGAATGCCACCAGATGTGCATCGGAAACTACTACTGGTCTTCCAGGGAACGATCAAAGCGTAGACTGTTTGAGAATTACTCCCATGGAGGATAGTTCTCATGGTGTCTGTTGTATTCAATCCCGATGCAATTTCTGTGTTTCGTCAACACTCTGATAGTCCACAGAATACAGAATGCCTCCAGATGTGCATCGGAAACCACTACTGGTCTTCCAGGGAACGATCAAAGCGTAGACTGTTTGAGACATTACTCCCATGGAGGAAAGTGCGCATGGTGACTGTTGTATTCAATCCCGTTGCAATTTCTGTGTTTCATCAACACTCTGATAGTCCACAGATTACAGAATGCCTCCACATGTGCATCGGAAACCACTACTGGTCTTCCAGGGAACGATCAAAGCGTAGACTGTTTGAGACATGACTCCCATGGAGGAAAGTGCGCATGGTGACTGTTGTATTCAATCCCGATGCAATTTCTGTGTTTCATCAACACTCTGATAGTCCACAAATTACAGAATGCCACCAGATGTGCATCGGAAACTACTACTGGTCTTCCAGGGAACGATCGAATCGTAGACTGTTTGAAACATACCTCCCGTGGAGGAAAGTGCGCATCTTGACTGTTGTAATCAATCCCGATGATATTTCTGTGTCTCATGAACAATCTGATAGTCCACAGATTACAGAATGGCACCAGATGTGCATTGGAAACTACTACTGGTCTTCCAGGGAACGATCAAAGCGTAGACTGTTTGAGACATTACTCCCATGAAGGGAACTGCACATGGTGACTGTTGTATTCAATACCGATGCAATTTCTGTGCTTCATCAACACTCTGATAGTCCACAGATTACAGAATGCCTCCAGCTGTGCATCGGAAACCACTACTGGTCTTCCAGGGAACGATCAAGGCGTAGACTGTTTGAGAATTACTCCCATGGAGGATAGTTCGCATGGTGACTGTTGTATTCAATCCCGATGCAATTTCTGAGTTTCGTCAACACTCTGATACTCCACAGATTACAGAATGCCTCCAGATGTGCATCGAAACTACTACTGGTCTTCCAGGGGACGATCAAATCGTAGACTGTTTGAGACATTACTCCCATGAAAGAAAGTGCGCATGGCGACTCTTGTATTCAATCCCGATGGAATTTCGGTGTTTCATCAACATTCTGATAGTCCACAGATTACAGAATGCCACCAGATGTGCATCGGAAACTACTACTGGTCTTCCAGGGAACGATCGAATCGTAGACTGTTTGAAACATACCTCCCGTGGAGGAAAGTGCGCATCTTGACTGTTGTAATCAATCCCGATGCAATTTCTGTGTTTCATGAACAATCTGATAGTCCACAGATTACAGAATGGCACCAGATGTGCATCCTGAACCACTACTGGTCTTCCAGGGAATGATCAAAGCGTAGACTGTTAGAGACATTACTCCTATGGAGGAAAGTGCGCATGGTGACTGTTGTATTCTATCCCGATGCAATTTCTGTGTTTCATCAACACTCAGATAGTCCACAGATTACAGAATGCCTCCAGATGTGCATCGGAAACTACTACTGGTCTTCCAGGGAACGATCAAAGCGTAAACTCTTTGAGACATTACTCCCATGGAGGAAAGTGCGCATGGTGACTGTTGTATTCAATCCCGATACATTTTCTGTGTTTCATCGACACTCTGATAGTCCACACATTACAGAATGCCACCAGATGTGCATCGGAAACTACTACTGGTCTTCCAGGGAACGATCAAAGCGTACACTGTTTGAGACATTACTCCCATGAAGGAAACTGCGCATGGTGACTGTTGTATTCAATACCGATGCAATTTCTGTGTTTCATCAACACTCTGATAGTCCACAATTTACAGAATGCCTCCAGATGTGCATCGGAAACCACTACTGGTCTTCCAGAGAACGATAAAAGCGTAGACTGTTTGAGACATTACACCCATGGAGGAAAGTGTGCATGGTGACTGTTGTATTCAATCCCGATGCAATTTCTGTGTTTCATCAACACTCTGATAGTCCACAAATTACAGAATGCCACCAGATGTGCATCGGAAACTACTACTGGTCTTCCAGGGACGATCAAAGCGTAGACTGTTTGAGAATTACTCCCATGGAGGATAGTTCGCATCGTGACTGTTGTATTCAATCCCGATGCAATTTCTGTGTTTCGTCAACACTCTGATACTCCACAGATTACAGAATGCCTCCAGATGTGCATCGGAAACTACTACTGGTCTTCCAGGGGACGATCAAATCGTAGACTGTTTGAGACTTTACTCACATGAAAGAAAGTGCGAATGGCGACTGTTGTATTCAATCCCGACGCAATTTCTGTGTTTCATCAACATTCTGATAGTCCACAGATTACAGAATGCCACCAGATGTGCATCGGAAACTACTACTGGTCTTCCAGGGAACGATCGAATCGTAGACTGTTTGAAACATACCTCCCGTGGAGGAAAGTGCTCATCATGACTGTTGTAATCAATCCCGATTGCAATTTCTATGTTTCATGAACAATCTGATAGTCCACAGATTACAGAATGGCACCAGATGTGCATCGGAAAGTACTACTGGTCTTCCAGGGAATGATCAAAGCGTAGACTGTTAGAGACATTACTCCTATGGAGGAAAGTGCGCATGGTGACTGTTGTATTCTATCCCGATGCAATTTCTGTGTTTCATCAACACTCTGATAGTCCACAGATTACAGAATGCCTCCAGATGTGCATCTTAAACTACTACTGGTCTTCCAGGGGACGATCAAAGCGTAAACTCTTTGAGACATTACTCCCATGGAGGAAAGTGCGCATGGTGACTGTTGTATTCAATCCCGATACATTTTCTGTGTTTCATCAACACTCTGATAGTCCACACATTACAGAATGCCACCAGATGTGCATCGGAAACTACTACTGGTCTTCCAGGGAACGATCAAAGCGTAGACTGTTTGAGACATTACTCCCATGAAGGAAACTGCGCATGGTGACTGTTGTATTCAATACCGATGCAATTTCTGTGTTTCATCAACACTCTAATAGTCCACAATTTACAGAGTGCCTCCAGATGTGCATCGAAAACCACTACTGGTCTTCCAGGGAACGATCAAAGCGTAGACTGTTTGAGACATTACTCCCATGGAGGAATGTGCGCATGGTGACTCTTGAATTCAATCCCGTTGCAATTTCTGTGTTTCATCAACAACCTGATAGTCCACAAATTACAGAATGCCACCAGATGTGCATCGGAAACTACTACTGGTCTTCCAGGGAACGATCAAAGCGTAGACTGTTTGAGAATTACTCCCATGGAGGATAGTTCGCATGGTGACTGTAGTATTCAATCCCGATGCAATTTCTGTGTTTCATCAACACTCTGATAGTCCACAGATTACAGAATGCCTCCAGATGTGCATCGGAAACCACTACTGGTCTTCCAGGGAACGATCAAAGCGTAGACTGTTTGAGACATTACTCCCATGGAGGAAAGTGCGCATGGTGACTGTTCTATTCAATCCCGATACAATTTCTGTGCTTCATCAACACTCTGATAGTCCACAAATTACAGAATGCCACCAGATGTGCATCGTAAACTACTACCGGTCTTCCAGGGAACGATCAAAGCGTAAACTCTTTGAGACATTACTCCCATGGAGGAAAGTGCGCATGGTGACTGTTGTATTCAATCCCGATACTTTTTCTGTGTTTCATCAACACTCTGATAGTCCACACATTACAGAATGCCACCAGATGTGCATCGGAAACTACTACTGGTCTTCCAGGGAACGATCAAAGCTTAGACTGTTTGAGACATTACTCCCATGAAGGAAAGTGCGCATGGTGACTGTTGTATTCAATACCGATGCAATTTCTGTGTTTCATCAACACTCTGATAGTCCACAGATTACAGAATGCCTCCAGATGTGCATCGGAAACCACTACTGGTCTTCCAGGGAACGATCAAAGCGTAGACTGTTTGAGACATTACTCCCATGGAGGAAAGTGCGCATGGTGACTGTTCTATTCAATCCCGATACAATTTCTGTGCTTCATCAACACTCTGATAGTCCACAAATTACAGAATGCCACCAGATGTGCATCGTAAACTACTACCGGTCTTCCAGGGACGATCAAAGCGTAGACTGTTTGAGAATTACTCCCATGGAGGATAGTTCGCATCGTGACTGTTGTATTCAATCCCGATGCAATTTCTGTGTTTCGTCAACACTCTGATACTCCACAGATTACAGAATGCCTCCAGATGTGCATCGGAAACTACTACTGGTCTTCCAGGGGACGATCAAAGCTTAGACTGTTTGAGACATTACTCCCATGAAGGAAAGTGCGCATGGTGACTGTTGTATTCAATACCGATGCAATTTCTGTGTTTCATCAACACTCTGATAGTCCACAGATTACAGAATGCCTCCAGATGTGCATCGGAAACCACTACTGGTCTTCCAGGGAACGATCAAAGCGTAGACTGTTTGAGACATTACTCCCATGGAGGAAAGTGCGCATGGTGACTGTTCTATTCAATCCCGATACAATTTCTGTGCTTCATCAACACTCTGATAGTCCACAAATTACAGAATGCCACCAGATGTGCATCGTAAACTACTACCGGTCTTCCAGGGACGATCAAAGCGTAGACTGTTTGAGAATTACTCCCATGGAGGATAGTTCGCATCGTGACTGTTGTATTCAATCCCGATGCAATTTCTGTGTTTCGTCAACACTCTGATACTCCACAGATTACAGAATGCCTCCAGATGTGCATCGGAAACTACTACTGGTCTTCCAGGGGACGATCAAATCGTAGACTGTTTGAGACATTACTCACATGAAAGAAAGTGCGCATGGCGACTGTTGTATTCAATCCCGATGCAATTTCTGTGTTTCATCAACATTCTGATAGTCCACAGATTACAGAATGCCACCAGATGTGCATCGGAAACTACTACTGGTCTTCCAGGGAACGATCGAATCGTAGACTGTTTGAAACATACCTCCCGTGGAGGAAAGTGCGCATCTTGACTGTAGTAATCAATCCCGATGCCATTTCTGTGTTTCATGAACAATCTGATAGTCCACAGATTACAGAATGGCACCAGATGTGCATCGGAAACTACTACTGGTCTTCCAGGGAACGATCAAAGCGTAGACTGTTTGAGACATTACTCCCATGAAGGAAACTGCGCATGGTGACTGTTATATTCAATACCGATGCAAATTCTGTGTTTCATCAACACTCTGATAGTCCGCAATTTACAGAATGCCTCCAGATGTGCATCGGAAACCACTACTGGTCTTCCAGGGAACGATCAAAGCGTAGACTGTTTGAGACATTACTCCCATGGAGGAAAGTGTGCATGGTGACTGTTGTATTCAATCCCGATGCAATTTCAGTGTTTCATCAACACTCTGATAGTCCACAAATTACAGAATGCCACCAGGTGTGCATCGGAAACTACTACTGGTCTTCCAGGGAACGATCAAAGCGTAGACTGTTTGAGAATTACTCCCATGGAGGATAGTTCGCATCGTGACTGTTGTATTCAATCCCGATGCAATTTCTGTCTTTCGTCAACACTCTGATACTCCACAGATTACAGAATGCCTCCAGATGTGCATCGGAAACTACTACTGGTCTTCCAGGGGACGATCAAATCGTAGACTGTTTGAGACATTACTCACATGAAAGAAAGTGCGCATGGCGACTGTTGTATTCAATCCCGATGCAATTTCTGTGTTTCATCAACATTCTGATAGTCCACAGATTACAGAATGCCACCAGATGTGCATCGGAAACTACTACTGGTCTTCCAGGGAACGATCGAATCGTAGACTGTTTGAAACATACCTCCCGTGGAGGAAAGTGCGCATCTTGACTGTAGTAATCAATCCCGATGCCATTTCTGTGTTTCATGTACAATCTGATAGTCCACAGATTACAGAATGGCACCAGATGTGCATCGGAAACTACTACTGGTCTTCCAGGGAACGATCAAAGCGTAGACTGTTTGAGACATTACTCCCATGAAGGAAACTGCGCATGGTGACTGTTATATTCAATACCGATGCAAATTCTGTGTTTCATCAACACTCTGATAGTCCGCAATTTACAGAATGCCTCCAGATGTGCATCGGAAACCACTACTGGTCTTCCAGGGAACGATCAAAGCGTAGACTGTTTGAGACATTACTCCCATGGAGGAAAGTGTGCATGGTGACTGTTGTATTCAATCCCGATGCTATTTCAGTGTTTCATCAACACTCTGATAGTCCACAAATTACAGAATGCCACCAGATGTGCATCGGAAACTACTACTGGTCTTCCAGGGAACGATCAAAGCGTAGACTGTTTGAGAATTACTCCCATGGAGGATAGTTCGCATCGTGACTGTTGTATTCAATCCCGATGCAATTTCTGTGTTTCGTCAACACTCTGATACTCCACAGATTACAGAATGCCTCCAGATGTGCATCGGAAACTACTACTGGTCTTCCAGGGGACGATCAAATCGTAGACTGTTTGAGACATTACTCACATGAAAGAAAGTGCGAATGGCGACTGTTGTATTCAATCCCGACGCAATTTCTGTGTTTCATCAACATTCTGATAGTCCACAGATTACAGAATGCCACCAGATGTGCATCGGAAACTACTACTGGTCTTCCAGGGAACGATCGAATCGTAGACTGTTTGAAACATACCTCCCGTGGAGGAAAGTGCTCATCATGACTGTTGTAATCAATCCCGATTGCAATTTCTGTGTTTCATGAACAATCTGATAGTCCACAGATTACAGAATGGCACCAGATGTGCATCGGAAAGTACTACTGGTCTTCCAGGGAATGATCAAAGCGTAGACTGTTAGAGACATTACTCCTATGGAGGAAAGTGCGCATGGTGACTGTTGTATTCTATCCCGATGCAATTTCTGTGTTTCATCAACACTCTGATAGTCCACAGATTACAGAATGCCTCCAGATGTGCATCGGAAACTACTACTGGTCTTCCAGGGAACGATCAAAGCGTAAACTCTTTGAGACATTACTCCCATGGAGGAAAGTGCGCATGGTGACTGTTGTATTCAATCCCGATACATTTTCTGTGTTTCATCAACACTCTGATAGTCCACACATTACAGAATGCCACCAGATGTGCATCGGAAACTACTACTGGTCTTCCAGGGAACGATCAAAGCGTAGACTGTTTGAGACATTACTCCCATGAAGGAAACTGCGCATGGTGACTGTTGTATTCAATACCGATGCAATTTCTGTGTTTCATCAACACTCTAATAGTCCACAATTTACAGAGTGCCTCCAGATGTGCATCGAAAACCACTACTGGTCTTCCAGGGAACG
This sequence comes from Schistocerca gregaria, assembly GCF_023897955.1. Classification (NCBI taxonomy): domain Eukaryota; kingdom Metazoa; phylum Arthropoda; class Insecta; order Orthoptera; family Acrididae; genus Schistocerca; species Schistocerca gregaria. The sequence continues at coordinate 2,800,344 of NW_026061706.1, forward strand.
ATCAAAGCGTAGACTGTTTGAGACATTACTCCCATGGAGGAATGTGCGCATGGTGACTGTTGAATTCAATCCCGTTGCAATTTCTGTGTTTCATCAACAACCTGATAGTCCACAAATTACAGAATGCCACCAGATGTGCATCGGAAACTACTACTGGTCTTCCAGGGAACGATCAAAGCGTAGACTGTTTGAGAATTACTCCCATGGAGGATAGTTCGCATGGTGACTGTTGTATTCAATCCCGATGCAATTTCTGTGTTTCGTCAACACTCTGATACTCCACAGATTACAGAATGCCTCCAGATGTGCATCGGAAACTACTACTGGTCTTCCAGGGGACGATCAAATCGTAGACTGTTTGAGACATTACTCCCATGAAAGAAAGTGCGCATGGCGACTGTTGTATTCAATCCCGATGCAATTTCTGTGTTTCATCAACATTCTGATAGTCCACAGATTACAGAATGCCACCAGATGTGCATCGGAAACTACTACTGGTCTTCCAGGGAATGATCAAAGCGTAGACTGTTAGAGGCATTACTCCTATGGAGGAAAGTGCGCATGGTGACTGATGTATTCAATCCCGATGCAATTTCTGTGTTTCATCAACACTCTGATAGCCCACAGATTACAGAATGCCTCCAGATGTTCATCGGATACTACTACTGGTCTTCCAGGGAACGATCAAAGCGTAGACTGTTTGAGACATTACTCCCGTATAGCAAAGTGCGCATGGTGACTGTAGTATTCAATCCCGATGCAATTTCTGTGTTTCATCAACACTCTGATAGTCCACAGATTACAGAATGCCTCCAGATGTTCTTCGGAAGCTACTACTGGTCTTCCAGGGAACGATCAAAGCGTAGACTGTTTGAGACATTACTCCCATGAAGGAAACTGCGCATGGTGACTGTTGTATTCAATACCGATGCAATTTCTGTGTTTCATCAACACTCTGATAGTCCACAGATTACAGAATGCCTAAAGATGTGCATCGGAAACCACTACTGGTCTTCCAGGGAACGATCAAAGCGTAGACTGTTTGAGACATTACTCCCATGGAGGAAAGTGCGCATGGTGACTGTTGTATTCAATCCCGATGCAATTTCTGTGTTTCATCAACACTCTGATAGTCCACACATTACAGAATGCCTAAAGATGTGCATCGGAAACTACTACTGGTCTTCCAGGGAACGATCAAAGCGTAGACTGTTTGAGAATTACTCCCATGGAGGATAGTTCGCATCGTGACTGTTGTATTCAATCCCGATGCAATTTCTGTGTTTCGTCAACACTCTGATACTCCACAGATTACAGAATGCTTCCAGATGTGCATCGGAAACTATTACTGGTCTTCCAGGGGACGATCAAATCGTAGACAGTTTGAAACATTACTCCCATGAAAGAAACTGCGCATGGCGACTGTTGTATTCAATCCCGATGCAATTTCTGTGTTTCATCAACATTCTGATAGTCCACAGATTACAGAATGCCACCAGATGTGCATCGAAAACTACTACTGGTCTTCCAGGGAACGATCGAATCGTAGACTGTTTGAAACATACCTCCCGTGGAGAAAAGTGCGCATCTTGACTGTTGTAATCAATCTCGATGCAATTTCTGTGTTTCATGAACAATCTGATAGACCACAGATTACAGAATGGCACCAGATGTGCATCGGAAACTACTACTGGTCTTCCAGGGAATGATCAAAGCGTAGACTGTTAGAGACATTACTCCTATGGAGGAAAGTGCGCATGGTGACTGTTGTATTCTATCCCGATGCAATTTCTGTGTTTCATCAACACTCTGATAGTCCACAGATTACAGAATGCCTCCAGATGTCCATCGGAAACTACTACTGGTCTTCCAGGGAACGATCAAAGCGTAAACTCTTTGAGACATTACTCCCATGGAGGAAAGTGCGCATGGTGACTGTTGTATTCAATCCCGATACTTTTTCTGTGTTTCATCAACACTCTGATAGTCCACACATTACAGAATGCCACCAGATGTGCATCGGAAACTACTACTGGTCTTCCAGGGAACGATCAAAGCTTAGACTGTTTGAGACATTACTCCCATGAAGGAAAGTGCGCATGGTGACTGTTGTATTCAATACCGATGCAATTTCTGTGTTTCATCAACACTCTGATAGTCCACAGATTACAGAATGCCTCCAGATGTGCATCGGAAACCACTACTGGTCTTCCAGGGAACGATCAAAGCGTAGACTGTTTGAGACATTACTCCCATGGAGGAAAGTACGCATGGTGACTGTTCTATTCAATCCCGATACAATTTCTGTGCTTCATCAACACTCTGATAGTCCACAAATTACAGAATGCCACCAGATGTGCATCGTAAACTACTACCGGTCTTCCAGGGAACGATCAAAGCGTAGACTGTTTGAGAATTACTCCCATGGAGGATAGTTCGCATGGTGACTGTTGTATTCAATCCCGATGCAATTTCTGTGTTTCGTCAACACTCTGATACTCCACAGATTACAGAATGCCTCCAGATGTGCATCGGAAACTACTACTGGTCTTCCAGGGGACGATCAAATCGTAGACTGTTTGAAACATTACTCCCATGAAAGAAAGTGCGCATGGCGACTGTTGTATTCAATCCCGATGCAATTTCTGTGTTTCATCAACATTCTGATAGTCCACAGATTACAGAATGCCACCAGATGTGCATCGGAAACTACTACTGGTCTTCCAGGGAACGATCGAACCGTAGACTGTTTGAAACATACCTCCCGTGGAGGAAAGTGCGCATCATGACTGTTGTAATCAATCCCGATGCAATTTCTGTGTTTCATGAACAATCTGATAGTCCACAGATTACAGAATGGCACCAGATGTGCATCGGAAACTACTACTGGTCTTCCAGGGAATGATCAAAGCGTAGACTGTTAGAGACATTACTCCTATGGAGGAAATTGCGCATGGTGACTGTTGCATTCTATCCCGATGCAATTTCTGTGTTTCATCAGCACTCTGATAGTCCACAGATTACAGAATGCCTCCAGATGTGCATCGGAAACTACTACTGGTCTTCCAGGGAACGATCAAAGCGTAAACTCTTTGAGACATTACTCCCATGGAGGAAAGTGCGCATGGTGACTGTTGTATTCAATCCCGATACATTTTCTGTGTTTCATCAACACTCTGATAGTCCACACATTACAGAATGCCACCAGATGTGCATCGGAAACTACTACTGGTCTTCCAGGGAACGATCAAATCGTAGACTGTTTGAGACATTACTCCCGTATAGCAAAGTGCGCATGGTGACTGTAGTATTCAATCCCGATGCAATTTCTGTGTTTCATCAACACTCTGATAGTCCACAGATTACAGAATGCCTACAGATGTTCTTCGGAAGCTACTACTGGTCTTCCAGGGAACGATCAAAGCGTAGACTGTTTGAGAATTACTCCCATGGAGGATAGTTCGCATCGTGACTGTTGTATTCAATCCCGATGCAATTTCTGTGTTTCGTCAAGACTCTGATACTCCACCAGATTACAGAATGCTTCCAGATGTGCATCGGAAACTACTACTGGTCTTCCAGGGGACGATCAAATCGTAGACTGTTTGAGACATTACTCCCATGTAAGAAAGAGCGCATGGCGACTGTTGTATTCAGTCCCGATGCAATTTCTGTGTTTCATCAACATTCTGATAGTCCACAGATTACAGAATGCCACCAGATGTGCATCGGAAACTACTACTGGTCTTCCAGGGAACGATCGAATCGTAGACTGTTTGAAACATACCTCCCGTGGAGAAAAGTGCGCATGTTGACTGTTGTAATCAATCCCGATGCAATTTCTGCGTTTCATGAACAATCTGATAGACCACAGATTACAGAATGGCACCAGATGTGCATCGGAAACTACTACTGGTCTTCCAGGGAATGATCAAAGCGTAGACTGTTAGAGACATTACTCCTATGGAGGAAAGTGCGCATGGTGACTGTTGTATTCTATCCCGATGCAATTTCTGTGTTTCATCAAAACTCTGATAGTCCACAGATTACAGAATGCCTCCAGATGTGCATCGGAAACTACTACTGGTTTTCCAGGGAACGATCAAAGCGTAAACTCTTTGAGACATTACTCCCATGGAGGAAAGTGCGCATGGTGACTGTTGTATTCAATCCCGATACATTTTCTGTGTTTCATCAACACTCTGATAGTCCACACATTACAGAATGCCACCAGATGTGCATCGGAAACTACTACTGGTCTTCCAGGGAACGATCAAAGCGTAGACTGTTTGAGACATTACTCCCATTAAGGAAACTGCGCATGGTGACTGTTGTATTCAATACCGATGCAATTTCTGTGTTTCATCAACACTCTGATAGCCCACAGATTACAGTGTAATTATGTAATAGGCGTATTTAAACTGTTTTAGCATGTAATTATCTGAACTGTTTCTTATTTAAATAGTTTTGTTAATTAAATTGCATTGTGTATTATTGAGAAAGAGCGGGAAACCGCGCATAGATACATTTTGAGAAAGAGCGGGAAACAGCGCGCAGTAATACATCTGTAATGGTAGCAGGGATTGTCTGCACCAAAAACCATTGTAGGCGGCGATACCGCACTTTTGTAGCATTGTGCGTTGGAAGCGAGCAGTTGCGAGTAAGATGTGAGACGAGGCAGTCGTAGCTAGCGAGACATGGGAGGAGGTCGCTGTAAGCGAGGTATGAATTAACACTTTGAAAGAAGCGGTGTGCTCGCCAGCCACTCGCTATATGTAGCGCAATGCTAGTTTTTATGAATTTTTGTAAAGAACTATGCCCCTTGTAATTGTTTGTCAAGATCGTTCTCAGAATATAGTTATGTAATTTTGATGGAAAATTAGGTACGTAGCGCTACGCTACTTTTTAAGAATTTTTGTAAAGAACTATGCCCCTTGTAATTGTTTGTCAAGATCGTTCTCAGAATATAGTTATGTAATTTTGATGGAAAATTAGGTATGTAGCGCAACGCTACTTTTTAAGAATCTTTGTAAAGAACTATACCCTTTGTAATTGTTTGTCAAGATCGTTCTCAGAATATAGTTAACTTCTACCAGATTAAATGCATTAAGAATTTTCTATCCCAAAATCATTCACGTAAATGCTTTACGGAATTTATTGTTATCTTAAAAGAAAAGTCTAAACTGAGCTTCAGCTTTTATCAAATCTAAATTAACTTCAACTTAAAGAATTCCAGTCACAAAGTATTATGAAACTCCACCAGCAGCTTATAATTATGTTAAAGAGAAGTAAGTATATTCATTCCACAGTTTGCTGTAGCAGTCAGATGGCGATCCAGTATAAATAATTAAAGGTAAGAATCAGTCTTAATAATTTCAGGTAACGACTGAGGGCCACGGCGACAACACATATTATGTTTCGTCGTAATAATCAGCAGGTAGTCTTGACAGAGCAGCAGTTAAAAGATTTTAAGAGACGCAGCGTTCAGTCAGCAAGCAAACGTTCATCCAATATTAGACGGGAAGGTTTCACTTGGCGATATCCATTCAGTACGACATTTTAGTGAATCTACTGTGGATATGAATATACTGACTTTGATAATAGTGTGAATAAGTTACTGTTAAGTGGCGCAACGCATATACTAAAGTGTATAACTTTTATCCACAGGTCTTCGGCAATTCTGTTTGCTTTATTGATTCGGCGTGGAAAAGTGTTTGTTCAGTGTTGAATCCGCTTTGAACAGTGATATATTTTGTTGCGTTGATGATTATAGACAATGTCCCGCAGAATAATTACTCGTTCTCAAACTGATAAAACTTTTTGTTGCGTGTGATGATTATAGACAATGTCCCGCAGAATAATTACTCGTTCTCAAACTGATAAAACTGTAAAAATACTGACGAGAGATTCTTTTCTGGAATAGGAAGTAATAATACGTGTGAAAACCCTGATTCTGAAACGGTAGGTGAACAGACATTTAATAACTGTAACAATATGGAAGCGTTTAACGAACAAGTAACTTCAGAAATGCCCACAGACAATGAAACGGTAGTGCAAAATAATTTGGCATTAAATGCAACAGACGGTACACAGTCACAAATTCCGCATAGTAGGCATAACAGTTTCAGTAACGAAACCACTACAATGAAGTCAGACAGAGAGACTCCATTAAGCACTGATTTAGATTCAAATGGTACACAGCTACACAACCTGCGTAGCAGATCCAACAGTTCTCATGACCAAAATTCCGAAATTACGGAAAACGTGACGCAGTCACAATCATCTGAGGATGTTCAAATGAACACAGATCTACAGCCTTTAACAACGAATACAAATACACACAGAAGTCAATCTGAAACGGATCCAATAATGGCATTTTTGCTACAAATGAGACAAGACATGAATCAAAACTTTAACAGAGGGTCACAAGAATTAGAAAAAAGGTCACAAGATCTAAAAAACGAAATTAAGGCAGAACACGCACACACAGATCAGAAATTAGACAACATGTACCAAAATCTAAAACACGAAATCAAAGTAGAAATTCAAACAGTCGCTGAAAAATGTTCACAATCAACACAAGAATTACGCGACAAAATTCAAGAAATATCCGATAACCAAGCAACATTTGCAGTTAGTATACGGGAAACAATGACAGAAAACTTTGCTAAACAAAACGCTCAGATTGATGAACGTTTTAACAATCACACAGAAAACTGTTAGATACGTCACCGTAAACTGGTGCGATCGCAGGATAAAGAACGAAAAGAATTACTACAAACAATCACTAAACAGCGTCAGGACGACAAAAAGAAAGTGTTTGCCCAGGGCAAAACATATGTAGACAATCACATACAGTCGATCTCGGAAGAAATCTAAACGGTCAAAGAAACAAATAATCAAATACAAGACAGGCTTACAGAAATCCAAACACAGACAATCGATGTGAAAACTTCTACAGACAATGAAATCCAGAATGTTGAAGATAAATTAACAGAGGACGTTCAGACACTAACTGACAAAATAGAACACATAGAAATTAACCATGACACAGAAAATTTAAAGGCAGATTTTAAGAAAGTCACCAAAAGCAACCGTAAATTACGAAACGAACTGACAGAAAAGATCAATGAACTCACTACAAGAATAGATCTTTTAGATACTAACAATGACGAGAGATCAGACGACACTGCACCAGTCCCAGTGCAACAGAACTCTAATACTAATAACACGCCATTGACAAATATACAACAAAGTATCACAGATCTAAAATCGCGTAATGATTCATTGCATCAGCAAATAAATTCTCTACAGCAAGAGATAGCGGACGCACAAGAAACCGCCGCACATAATCATTTTCAACAGAACACACACCGTTACGAAATGCCTCAGATCCATAATACATATAATGTTGGTAGACTTCAGAGAGTAAGAGATTTTACCCAGGAAGAAAGACACCCGAATCCATATTCAAGACAATACGACAACACTTACACACACAGACATGACAGTTTTGATCACAAACATTTTCTTTCAGTTAGAAAGTTTAAAACATTTAAAAACGACAGGGCGCAAATACATCCGTTGGATTTTATCCAACAGTTCAGGGGAGCACTTCCACTATCATGGCCAGTACAACATAAGTTAGAATTTATTGTCAGTTTTCTTGAAGGAGAACCAGCACGACGAATGCGACCAATTGCTAGACAATGTTTTTCCGTAGAAGCATTTGAGGAAGCATTTTTATCAGCATATTGGTCTGACACTACACAAAACAGCATCAAAGATCGGCTACTTAGTTTGCCAAACTTTGAAAATTCTACCTTTCCAACAATCACACAATTTTTCGAGTACATGGTGGAACAGAACCAGTACCTCAACGAGCCATACAGTCAATCGGCATTAATACAGCTTTGCATTTCAAAACTGCCCAGAGCTTTGAAAGTGTCATTACTGACAGGGCAACAAAAGGACAATGTATCCGCTTTTAGAGACATCTTACAACTATTAGAAGCACACCAGGCAGACTACGCATTTGTTAACAAAAATTTTTCACGACAGAACGGAAAACAAACAAACTCAGCTACTTTTGAACAAACACGATTTGGTAATAACAATCCGAGTAAACGCTTTCGCAGCGAAAATGACAACGAAAACAGGAGTAATGAAAAACATTATACTGACACGGTAAATTTATATTCAGGACTTCAACAGAATCTGAGACTTAACACGCAACCGAATAGGTCAAATTTCCATATGAATCATCGCTCAGATAATGCGACCGGGGAAGCCCATTACGCGGGTCGACCGCAAAATGAACAAAAACAAACGTTTCTACGAGGTGCAGGTGGGCTGCCGTACAGTCACAGTTATAACGACAGGAGAAAAGAAAACGAACACAGACCGCCGAGGACGTTCCACAATGACAATTTTAACGGAAACTACAACAGGGCCCAACAGCTGCGTTACCGTATGAATGTACCAGACACCAGATATCATCCACCAGACACTGCTAATAATCAAAACGGCAGAACTGTACAGTTGATAGAACACATACCAAACTCTCAAGCTGAAAATCACATATCGGAAGAATTATGACTAGAGGAAACGTGCAATGAATCTCTTAATGTCGATACTATGAAATCACACAGAGGAAACATAACGACCGAAAATGCCATTACATTTGACGACGTGAGAGACACATTGTTACAGGAAAAACCAATCCTACAGAAAACAATATATCACCCAATAATAGAGATAAATTTACAGTCGCACAATATTTTAGCGATAATTGATTCAGGTTCACCTATGTGCGTAATTAACGAAGACACATTTAACAGATGCAATAGCAATAATGATTACCCAGTATTTCCATTAAACAGAACGAAGGTCAAGGGAGCTTTTGCAGGAAAAGGCATTTAAGTTAAAAGACAGACACAATTAACATTTGTTTTTGCAGGGGAAACGTTCCACAGTGATTGTTGGATAGTTCCGAATTTAACAACAGACATGATATTAGGAATAAATTTTCTTGTTCAGTACGATGCGAAGATTGACTTCAAATCGTCATACCTCACACTACAAAAGAAAAACAGGGAAGTGATCGTAAGATTTCAAAACACAGTATCCTCCGAAGAACAAAATATGCACAGGATCGAGATTATTACTGATTCTCAAGATAACGATTGTTATATCGCACTATACACGAACACACTTAATAATGACTTGGTAGAGGAACAGGAGTACAATATGTTCGAGACAATTACACGCAAGGTAGACAATAGTGTAGCAAAATGCGACGCAGAACGCACAGAACTTGAAAATATTCTGGTACAACACAGAGCAGTTTTTGCCAATGTTCCAGGAACAATGACAGGATTTATGTACGAATTTCAGGTGAAACCACACGAGACCTTCAAAGCAAAGCATTATCCAATCCCACACATACACACAGAAGCAGTTAAGAAAGAATTACGAGCAATGATCGATCAAGGAATAATAGAACCAACAGCCAGCCAATATATAAATCCACTACACATTGTTGAAAAGAAGGATGGATCACTACGTTTAGTTTTAGATTCACGTCAAGTTAATAAAATAATCATTACAGAAACCGACCGACCACAGACGTTAGAAGAGTTACTGCAAAAATTTCATGGCACCTCCATTTATACTACACTCGACCTCAAATCAGGGTTTTGGCAAATCCAACTACACCCAAATTGCCGAAAATATACGGCATTCCTTTGCTTTGGGGAATGCTATCAATTTTGTAAACTTCCGCCTTTATACGAGGCATGAATACTATTCTACCACAAGATCTGAAAAACAAAATTACTACATATGTCGATGACATTTTAATTGCAGCAGAAAACTGGGAACAACACAATCATACTCTTCAACAATTACTGAATACATTCGAGCAGAATGGTATAACTATAAACTTGCGTAAATCTGAATTTGGTAAAGCGTCAATAAAATTTCTAGGGCACATTATCTCACAAACAGGTATCGCACCAGACCCTGACAAATTGCAAGCACTGAAAGACATCGACGTGCCAACAAACAAAAAGGAACTTCGGAGCTTTTTCGGTCTTATCAATTATTTTAGAAAATTTATCCACTACAAAGCATTAGACACGCCCTTGCTATACCAGCTTACAAGTAAAAACACACTTTGGTCATGGAATGAAGACGTTGAAGCTGAATTCGAGAACTTGAAAGAAGCGTTATTAAAAGCACCTTTGTTATCACACCCTGACCCAACACAAAACTTTTCCGTTGCAACAGATAGTTCAACCACAGCACTAGGAGTACATATTTTCCAAGAAATAAAGGAAGAAGATAAGACAGTCGTGAAACACATTGCTTTTGCAAGCAGGATACTTTCTCCAGCAGAGCGCAATTATTCTGTAACAGAATTAGAGACACTATGTGTAATTTACGCTTTTAAGCGATTCCGTCATTTTCTATATGGCCGACATACAACAATATATACCGATCACCGAGCAATCCAGTTTTTATTGTCAGCAAAACTTACGCACGATAGATTAAGCCGCTGGAAATTATACTTACAAGAGTTTGATTTTACCATTATACACATTCCAGGCACGCAGAATACTGTTGCCGACGCATTGTCGAGGTCCATTCACAATAAACGCATGGAGAAAGAAAATACCTTTTGCTACAACAACCATAGTATTATGTATATTAAACAAGTAGCTTTCGAAAACTTTATATCAGCAGCATTACAGGATATAGAGAGAGAACAGCAGAAAGATGAAACACTGAAAGAGATTGTAACGCTTTGGAAAGACAGAAGTAACGCTAAAGTCAGACTTCATTACACTGTACATCAAAATATACTCTTTATTCGATCATACCGAGACGGTAATAATTGGCTTTTATGCATTCCGGAAGGGATCGTAAATAAACTGATATGGTATACACATCTAAGTTATGGACACTACGGAGCGAGGAAATGCTTTCTGATTCTGCGACAAAATTGCCACTTTAATAACATGGAAAAACACATAAGAAAAGTAATAGCATCATGCAAGATATGTCAAAAAGCTAAATTATCAACAGTGTCACACATTCCACCATTGTATCCCATCATACCGGTTAAGTTAAGACACATGGCAGCAGTGGATCTTTTCGGTCCAATCCCCAGAACAAATAATGGTTATAGTTATATTTTTGTAGCTGTAGAACTAACATCCAAATTTGTAACATTTTCTCCACTAAGGAAAGCAACAGCAAGAACAGTATCAAGAGCGTTTGTAAGAGATTTTCTATCAGTAGTAGGACGTGTACAGAAGGTTATTTCAGATAACGGTCCGCAGTTTAGGTCAGACGTATGGAAGAAAATGTTAGAAAGTAAGAACATAACACCTATTTACATATCAAGATATCACAGTTCTTCCAACCCATCAGAAAGAATAATGAAAGAGATCGGGAAGTTATGCAGAATTTATTGTCATAAAAGACATACAACATGGGATAAATATATTTTACAGTTTCAAGAAGTGATAAATGCAATACCCAATGAATCTACGATGCTATCACCAACCGTAATACTGACAAACAAACACCCACCGAACAAAATTACCGAACTAATTACTTTTCCTAAGACGCGTAGGCTTCCACATTGTGAAATAATAGACACAGCATTAGCAAACACTAAAAGAGCTGCAGATCGGAGGACGAAACAACAGAAGCAGGTAAGTCGACTACAGAAGTACGAGATTGGCGACAAAGTACTGATTCGCACTTATTTTCTTTCCAACAAAGGTAAGCACAGATGCCGTAAATTCGAACTTCTGTATGCAGGCCCTTACAGAGTTCGTAATATTCCACACGCTAATGTAGTGCATGTGGAAACGCTACGTAAGAAGAAATCATTAGGGAATCATCATGTATCCAACGTGAAACATTTCTTGACTTAAATTTTTGCATTTCAGCTGACGAAAGGACGGCGTGACACGTAAGTATGCAACAATGGTAGTTTCAGCGCGCTACAGTAACAAACAAAGCCGCGACACGCAGCGGGCCGCTAATATTTCACCGTACCTTAAAGAACACAGCAGTACTTAATGATGCTACGCCAGCCAAGACAAATAAAAACACGAGAAACATTTCCTAACTTAAAGAGAACATGCAGACAACGACACGACGTATGAATTTGTGCACTGAGAGCTCATAAATGAAAGAAATTTTTTTTATAACGTGACATAATTACTTAAGAAAATGTCGATTTTTGCAATAGCTAAACTGATAATATAGATCGTTCATTAATCAATTATTTTAGTGGTAACATTAACATGTACTCTTTATTCCAGAATGCAGCATTGTTGTCACACGTCATCAAAATGAAACGTAGTTTTAGTTAGAATAAGGATGTGAATCTTTAGGTCACGCAGATAGCTGACGCTAATTGTTATTACAGAAATTTTATAGGTCATGCCGAGAGCTGACGTGATTTTGCAGCAGTTAATATTATGATAAAGTGTTTTATAGGTCATGCCAGGAGCGGACGAGAAGTAACAGAAGATGTTTATTGAAGTCATGCCGTGCACTGACGATAATTAATACTGAATGTTTTATAATAAGTCATGCCGTGGGCTGACGTTAATTAATGCTGAATGTTTATAACAGGTTATGCAGAGAGTTGACACAGATGCAGAAGAGGAATGTGTATGTTATGTTAGTATATAAGAAATGTATGATGTTAAGAAATAATTTTGCTAGCATGTGACACATTGCAACACTATGGATGGGGACCACACATTACAATGTCTAACCAGAATAATGTTTACCTTAATTTTCAGCTGCAAAAAAATACTTTAAATAATTTTATGACAGTAATTTTATTGTATATTATGACCTGACATTTGACGACTCATAACTGACGACTACACCCCTGAATGGAAGATAAAATTTTAGGACAGTAAGTCAAGAAATGCATTGTCAACAAAATTTATAATTAATGATGTAAGAAACTAAGATATGTAAATACAGAATAAGTAATAATGTACTTGTCTATAACAAATCTGTATACTATCAAATACTGAATAAGTAGGAACTTTTATGTGTTTTATATATGAGAAAAATTTTCTGGAAGAATTCTTAAATTAAAACTACATATTGTTACAAATTACGACACAACATATTTTGTCATAGGGAAAATTATTTGGTAGTCAAATTATGGTACCAACAATGTCCGTGAACCCATTGCCAAAACAATTTTACCCGTACCTTAATTCCTGTGCATCCCCATGGTTATTGAGCACAGAATCAGTGAATTGTGAAACACGTGACTTCAACCAATGATGTTCTCGACGAGGTGTTTGCATACCTAGATGCACACCACAGCCCGATGTATGTCAATTGGTGCCTGCCTACCTAGATACACACCACAGTATGATGTACGACAATAGGTGTTTGCATACCAAGATGCACACCACCAACCTTAATGGACCATTGGAGATGGAACTTAATCCTGATGTGGCTGCGGCAACTCAGGCTACTCGACGACGTACTTAGTGTTTGGGTACACTAAAACTATGGAGCAAGGCGATGATGGAACCACATGGCGAAACCTGGTGTTGTGCGATGTGAGGGAAAGGAACAGACTTTTGAGTGCATTCACAGACAGTTGCCAGTGCTTTGACCATGCTATCCAATTCCTTTTGTACCTTCCTTAATTGTAGTACTAAGAGATGCCAATTTGAATTAAATGTTTCATAATGTAAACTTTCAATTGCTTCATATGATCTGTATATTGATTTTCACATTTACTCTTATTCTTGTTGTTAAATTTAAGGGAACCAAATTTTACTTGATGTACAATTCCTACTAAAACCCTTTCTATTTACATATTCTCTTTATTAGAGATAGACAAATCATTTCGTATGACAGCATTTGTATATACACTTTGTTCAAACTATTTTCTATAATCAAATTTTATACTTATGTTGAGTCCATATGACTCAATACCGTAGTAAAATTTTAAGAAAGCCGAGTAGCGGCATATGTAATTATGTAATAGGCGTATTTAAACTGTTTTAGCATGTAATTATCTGAACTGTTTCTTATTTAAATTGTTTTGTTAATTAAATTGCATTGTGTATTATTGAGAAAGAGCGGGAAACCGCGCATAGATACATTTTGAGAAAGAGCGGGAAACAGCGCGCAGTAATACATCTGTAATGGTAGCAGGGATTGTCTGCACCAAAAACCATTGTTGGCGGCGAGACCGCACTTTTGTAGCATTGAGCGTTGGAAGCGAGCAGTTGCGAGTAAGATGTGAGACGAGGCAGTCGTAGCTAGCGAGACATGAGAGGAGGTCGCTGTAAGCGAGGTATGAATTAACACTTTGAAAGAAGCGGTGTGCTCGCCAGCCACTCGCTATATGTAGCGCAATGCTAGTTTTTAAGAATTTTTGTAAAGAACTATGCCCCTTGTAATTGTTTGTCAAGATCGTTCTCAGAATATAGTTATGTAATTTTGATGGAAAATTAGGTATGTAGCGCTACGCTATATTTTAAGAATTTTTGTAAAGAACTATGCCCCTTGTAATTGTTTGTCAAGATCGTTCTCAGAATATAGTTATGTAATTTTGATGGAAAATTAGGTATGTAGCGCAACGCTACTTTTTAAGAATTTTTGTAAAGAACTATACCCCTTGTAATTGTTTGTCAAGATCGTTCTCAGAATATAGTTAACTTCTACCAGATTAAATGCCTTAAGAATTTTCTATCCCAAAATCATTCACGTAAATGATTTACGGAATTTATCGTTATCTTAAAAGAAAAGTCTAAACTGAGCTTCAGCTTTTATCAAATCTAAATTAACTTCAACTTAAAGAATTCCAGTCACAAAGTATTATAAAACTCCACCAGCAGCCTATAACTATGTTAAAAAGAAGTAAGTATATTCATTCCACAGTTTGCTGTAGCAGTCAGATGGCGATCCAGTATAAATAATTAAAGGTAAGAATCAGTCTTAATAATTTCAGGTAACGACTGAGGGCCACGGCGACAACACATTTTATGTTTCGTCGTAATAATCAGCAGGTAGTGTTGACAGAGCAGTAGTTAAAAGATTTTAAGAGACGCAGCGTTCAGTCAGCAAGCAAACGTTCATCCAATATTAGACAGGAAGGTTTCAACAGAATGCCTCCAGATGTGCATCGGTAACTACTACTGGTCTTCCAGGTTATGGTCAAAGCGTAGACTGTTTGAGACATTACTCCCATGGAGGAAAGTGCGCATGGTGACTGTGGTATTCAATTTCGATGCAATTTCTGTGTTTCATCAACACTCTGATAGTCAACAGATTACGGAAAGCTCCAATGTGCATCGGAAAGTACTACTGGTCTTCCAGGGAACGATCAAAGCGTAGACTGTTTGAGACATTACTCCCATGAAGGAAACTGCGCATGGTGACTGTTGTATTCAATCCCGATGCAATTTCTGTGTTTCATCAACACTCTGATAGTCCACAGATTACAGAATGCCTCCAGATGTGCATCGGAAACCACTACTGGTCTTCCAGGCAACAATCAAAGCGTAGACTGTTTGAGACATTACTCCTATGGAGGCAAGTGCGCATGGTGACTGTTGTATTCAATCCCGATGCAATTTCTGTGTTTCATCAACACTCTGATAGTCCACAAATTACAGAATGCCTAAAGATGTGCATCGGAAACTACTACTAGTCTTCCATGGAACGATCAAAGCGTAGACTGTTTGAGACATTACTCCCATGAAGGAAACTGCGCATGGTGACTGTTGTATTCAATCCCTATGCAATTTCTGTGTTTCATCAACACTCTGATAGTCCACAGATTACAGAATGCCTCCAAATGTGCATCGGAAACCACTACTGGTCTTCCAGGGAACGATCAAAGCGTAGACTGTTTAGCACATTACTCCCATGGAGGAAAGTGCGCATGGTGACTGTTGTATTCAATCCCGATGCAATTTCTGTGTTTCATCAACACTCTGATAGTCCACAAATTACAGAATGCCTCCAGATGTGCATCGGAAACTACTACTGGTCTTCCAGGGAGCGATCAAAGCGTAGACTGTTAGAGACATTACACCCATGGAGGAAAGTGCGCATTGTGACTGTTGTATTCAATCCCGATGCAATTTCTGTGTTTCATCAACACTCTGATAGTCCACTGATTACAGAATGCCACCAGATGTGCATCGGAAACTACTACTGGTCTTCCAGGGAACGATCAAAGCGTAGACTGTTTGAGAATTACTCACATGGAGGATAGTTCGCATGGTGACTGTTGTACTCAATCCCGATGCAATTTCTGTGTTTCATCAACACTCTGATAGTCCACAGATTACAGAATGCCTCCAGATGTGCATCGGTAACTACTACTGGTCTTCCAGGTTATGGTCAAAGCGTAGACTGTTAGAGACATTACTCCCATGGAGGAAAGTGCGCCTGGCGACTGTTGTATTCAATCCCGATACAATTTCTGTGTTTCATCAACACTCTGATAGTCCGCAGATTACAGAATGCCTCCAGATGTGCATCGGTAAATACTACTAGTCTTCCAGGGAACGATCAAAGCGTAGACTGTTTGTGACATTACTCCGGTGGAGGTAAGTGCGCATTGTGACTGTTGTATTCAATCCCGATGCAATTTCTGTGTTTCTTCAACGCTCTGATAGTCCACAGATTACAGAATGCCACCAGATGTGCATCGGAAACTACCACTGGTCTTCCAGGGAACGATCAAAGCGGAGACTGTTTGAGAATTACTCCAATGGAGTAAAGTTCGCATGGTGACTGTTGTATTCAATCCCGATGCAATTTCTGTGTTTCATCAACACTCTGATACTCCACAGATTACAAAATGCCTCCAGATGTGCATCGGAAACTACTACTGGTCTTCCAGGGGACGATCAAATCGTAGACTGTTTGAGACATTACTTCCATGGAAGAAAATGCGCATGGTGACTGTTGTATTCAATCCCGATGCAATTTCTGTGATTCATCAACACTCTGATAGTCCACAGATTACAGAATGCCTCATGATGTGCATCGGAAACTACTACAGGTATTCCAGGTAACGATCAAAGCGTAGAGTGTTTGAGACATTACTCCCATGACGAAAGTGAGCATGGTGACTGTTGTATTCAATCCCGATCCAATTTCTGTGTTTCATCAACACTCTGATAGTCAACAGACTACAGAATGCCTCCAGATGTGCATCGGAAACTACTAATGGTCTTCCAGGGAACGATCAAAGAGTAGACTGTTTGAGACATTACTCCAATGGAGGAAAGTGCGCATGGTGACTGTTGTATTCAATCCCGATGCAATTTCTGTGTTTCATCAACACTCTGATAGTCCACAGATTACAGAAAGCCTCCAGATGTGCTACGGAAAGTACTACTTGTCTTCCAGGGAACGATCAAAGCGTAGACTGTTAGAGACATTACTCCCATGGAGGAGAGTGCGCATGGTGACTGTTGTACTCAATCCCGATGAAATTTCTGTGTTTCATCAACACTCTGATAGTCCACAGATTACAGAATGCGCCCAGATGTGCATCGGAAACTACTACTGGTCTTCAAGGGAACGATCAAAGCGTAAACTCTTTTAGACATTACTCCAATATGGGGAAGTGCGCATGGTGACTGTTGTATTCAATCCCGATGCAATTTCTGTGATTCATCAACACTCTGATTGTCCACAGATTACAGAATGCCTTCAGATGTGCATCGCAATCTACTACTGGTCTTCCTGGGAACGATTAAATCGTAGACTGTTTGAGACATACCTCCCGTGGAGTAAAGTGCGCATGGTGACTGTTGTATTCAATCCCGATGCAATTTCTGTGTTTAATCAACACTCTGATACTCCACAGATTACAGAATGCCACCAGATGTGCATCGGAAACTACTACTGGTCTTCCAGGGAACGATCAAATCGTAGACTGTTTGAGACATTACTCCTGTGGAGGAAAGTGCGCATGGTGACTGTTGTATTCAATCTAGATGCAATTTCTGTGTTTCATCAACACTTAGATAGTCCACAGATTACAGAATGCCACCAGATGTGCACCGGAAACTACTACTGGTCTTCCATGGAACGATCAAAACGTAGACTGTTTCAGACATTACTCCCATGGAGGAAAGTGCGGATGGTGACTGTTGTATTCAATCTAGATGCAATTTCTGTGTTTCATCAACACTTTGATAGTCCACAGATTACAGAATGCCTCCAGATGTGCATCGGTAACTACTACTAGTCTTCCAGGGAACGATCAAATCGTAGACTGTTTGTGACATTACTCCGGTGGAGGTAAGTGCGCATTGTGACTGTTGTATTCAATCCCGATGCAATTTCTGTGTTTCTTCAACGCTCTGATAGTCCACAGATTACAGAATGCCACCAGATGTGCATCGGAAACTACCACTGGTCTTCCAGGGAACGATCAAAGCGGAGACTGTTTGAGAATTACTCCAATGGAGTAAAGTTCGCATGGTGACTGTTGTATTCAATCCCGATGCAATTTCTGTGTTTCATCAACACTATGATACTCCACAGATTACAAAATGCCTCCAGATGTGCATCGGAAACTACTACTGGTCTTCCAGGGGACGATCAAAGCGTAGAGTGATTGAGACATTACTCCCATGAACGAAAGAGAGCATGGTGACTGTTGTATTCAATCCCGATCCAATTTCTGTGTTTCATCAACACTCTGATAGTCCACAGATTACAGAATGCCTCATGATGTGCATCGGAAACTACTACAGGTATTCCAGGTAACGATCAAAGCGTAGAGTGATTGAGACATTACTCCCATGAACGAAAGAGAGCATGGTGACTGTTGTATTCAATCCCGATCCAATTTCTGTGTTTCATCAACACTCTGATAGTCAACAGATTACAGAATGCCTCCAGATGTGCATCGGAAACTACTAATGGTCTTCCAGGGAACGATCAAAGAGTAGACTGTTTGAGACATTACTCCCATGGAGGAAAGTGCGCATGGTGACTGTTGTATTCAATCCCGATGCAATTTCTGTGTTTCACCAACACTCTGATAGTCCACAGATTACAGAAAGCCTCCAGATGTGCTACGGAAAGTACTACTGGTCTTCCAGGGAACGATCAAAGCGTAGACTGTTAGAGACATTACTCCCATGGAGGAGAGTGCGCATGGTGACTGTTGTACTCAATCCCGATGAAATTTCTGTGTTTCATCAACACTCTGATAGTCCACAGATTACAGAATGCGCCCAGATGTGCATCGGAAACTACTACTGGTCTTCAAGGGAACGATCAAAGCGTAAACTCTTTTAGACATTACTCCAATATGGGGAAGTGCGCATGGTGACTGTTGTATTCAATCCCGATGCAATTTCTGTGATTCTTCAACACACTGATTGTCCACAGATTACAGAATGCCTTCAGATGTGCATCGGAAACTACTACTGGTCATCCTGGGAACGATTAAATCGTAGACTGTTTGAGACATACCTCCCGTGGAGTAAAGTGCGCATGGTGACTGTTGTATTCAATCCCAATGCAATTTCTGTGTTTCTTCAACATTCTGATAGTCCACAGATTACAGAATGCCGCAAGATGTGCATCGGAAACTACTACTGGTCTTCCAGGGAACGATCAAAGCGTAGACTGTTTAAGACGTTACACCCATGGAGGAAAGTGCGCATGGTGACTGTTGTATTTAATCCCGATACAATTTCTGTGTTTTTCATCAACACTCTGATAGTCCACAGATTACAGAATGCCTCCAGATGTGCATCGGAAACTACTACTGGTCTTCCAGGGAACGATCAAAGCGTAGACTGTTTGAGACGTTACACCCATGGAGGAAAGTGCGCATGGTGACTGTTGTATTCAATCCCGATGCAATTTATGTGTTTCATCAACACTCTGATAGTCCACAAATTACAGAATGCCTCCAGATGTGCATCGGAAACTACTACTGGTCTTCCAGGGAGCGATCAAAGCGTAGACTGTTAGAGACATTACTCCCATGGAGGAAAGTGCGCATTGTGACTGTTGTATTCAATCCCGATGCAATTTCTGTGTTTCATCAACACTCTGATAGTCCACTGATTACAGAGTGCCACCAGATGTGCATCGGAAACTACTACTGGTCTTCCAGGGAACGATCAAAGCGTAGACTGTTTAGCACATTACTCCCATGGAGGAAAGTGCGCATGGTTACTGTTGTATTCAATCCCGATGCAATTTCTGTGTTTCATCAACACTCTGATAGTCCACAAATTACAGAATGCCACCAGATGTGCATCGGAAACTACTACTGGTCTTCCAGGGAACGATCAAAGCGTAGACTGTTTGAGAATTACTCCCATGGAGGATAGTTCGCATGGTGACTGTTGTACTCAATCCCGATGCAATTTCTGGGTTTCGTCAACACTCTGATACTCCACGGATTACAGAATGCCTCCAGATGTGCATCGGAAACTACTACTGGTCTTCCAGGGGACGATCAAATCGTAGACTGTTTGAGACATTACTCCCATGAAAGAAAGTACGATTGGCGACTGTTGTATCCCGATGCAATTTCTGTGTTTCATCAACACTCTGATAGTCCACAGATTACAGAATGCCTCCAGATGTGCATCGGTAACTACTACTGGTCTTCCAGATTATGGTCAAAGCGTAGACTGTTAGAGACATTACTCCCATGAACGAAAGTGAGCATGGTGACTGTTGTATTCAATCCCGATCCAATTTCTGTGTTTCATCAACACTCTGATAGTCAACAGATTACAGAATGCCTCCAGATGTGTATCGGAAACTACTAATGGTCTACCAGGGAACGATCAAAGAGTAGACTGTTTGGGACAATACTCCCATGGAGGGAAGTGCGCATGGTGACTGTTGTATTCAATCCCGATGCAATTTCTGTGTTTCATCAACACTCTGATAGTCCACAGATTATAGAAAGCCTCCAGATGTGTTACGGAAAGTACTACTGGTCTTCCAGGGAACGATCAAAGCGTAGACTGTTAGAGACATTACTTCCATGGAGGAGAGTGCGCATGGTGACTGTTGTATTCAATCCCGATGCAATTTCTGTGACTCATCAACACTGTGATTGTCCACAGATTACAGAATGCCTTCAGATGTGCATCGGAAACTACTACTGGTCTTCCTGGGAACGATTAAATCGTAGACTGTTTGAGACATACCTCCCGTGGAGTAAAGTGCGCATGGTGACTGTTGTATTCAATCCCGATGCAATTTCTGTGTTTAATCAACACTCTGATACTCCACAGATTACAGAATGCCACCAGATGTGCATCGGAAACTACTACTGGTCTTCCAGGGAACGATCAAATCGTAGACTGTTTGAGACATTACTCCTGTGGAGGAAAGTGCGCATGGTGACTGTTGTATTCAATCTAGATGCAATTTCTGTGTTTCATCAACACTTTGATAGTCCACAGATTACAGAATGCCTCCAGATGTGCATCGGTAACTACTACTAGTCTTCCAGGGAACGATCAAAGCGTAGACTGTTTGTGACATTACTCCGGTGGAGGTAAGTGCGCATTGTGACTGTTGTATTCAATCCCGATGCAATTTCTGTGTTTCTTCAACGCTCTGATAGTCCACAGATTACAGAATGGCACCAGATGTGCATCGGAAACTACCACTGGTCTTCCAGGAAACGATCAAAGCGGAGACTGTTTGAGAATTACTCCAATGGAGTAAAGTTCGCATGGTGACTGTTGTATTCAATCCCGATGCAATTTCTGCGTTTCATCAACACTCTGATACTACACAGATTACAAAATGCCTCCAGATGTGCATCGGAAACTACTACTGGTCTTCCAGGGGACGATCAAATCGTAGACTGTTTGAGACATTACTTCCATGGAAGAAAATGCGCATGGTGACTGTTGCATTCAATCCCGATGCAATTTCTGTGATTCATCAACACTCTGATAGTCCACAGATTACAGAATGCCTCATGATGTGCATCGGAAACTACTACAGGTATTCCAGGTAACGATCAAAGCGTAGAGTGTTTGAGACATTACTCCCATGAACGAAAGTGAGCATGGTGACTGTTGTATTCAATCCCGATCCAATTTCTGTGTTTCATCAACACTCTGATAGTCAACAGATTACAGAATGCCTCCAGATGTGTATCGGAAACTACTAATGGTCTTCCAGGGAACGATCAAAGAGTAGACAGTTTGAGACATTACTCCCATGGAGGAAAGTGCGCATGGTGACTGTTGTATTCAATCCCGATGCAATTTCTGTGTTTCATCAACACTCTGATAGTCCACAGATTACAGAAAGCCTCCAGATGTGCTACGGAAAGTACTACTGGTCTTCCAGGGAACGATCAAAGCGTAAATTTGTTAGAGACATTACTCCCATGGAGGAGAGTGCGCATGGTGACTGTTGTACTCAATCCCGATGAAATTTCTGTGTTTCATCAACACTCTGATAGTCCACAGATTACAGAATGCGCTCAGATGTGCATCGGAAACTACTACTGGTCTTCAAGGGAACGATCAAAGCGTAAACTCTTTTAGACATTACTCCAATATGGGGAAGTGCGCATGGTGACTGTTGTATTCAATCCCGATGCAATTTCTGTGATTCATCAACACTCTGATTGTCCACAGATTACAGAATGCCTTCAGATGTGCATCGGAAACTACTACTGGTCTTCCTGGGAACGATTAAATCGTAGACTGTATGAGACATACCTCCCGTGGAGTAAAGTGCGCATGGTGACTGTTGTATTCAATCCCGATGCAATTTCTGTGTTTAATCAACACTCTGATACTCCACAGATTACAGAATGCCACCAGATGTGCATCGGAAACTACTACTGGTCTTCCAGGGAACGATCAAATCGTAGACTGTTTGAGACATTACTCCTGTGGAGGAAAGTGCGCATGGTGACTGTTGTATTCAATCTAGATGCAATTTCTGTGTTTCATCAACACTTTGATAGTCCACAGATTACAGAATGCCTCCAGATGTGCATCGGTAACTACTACTGGTCTTCCAGGGAACGATCAAAGCATAGACTATTTGAGACATTACTCCCATGGAGGAAAGTGCTCATGGTGACTGTTGCATTCAATCCCGATGCATTTTCTGTGTTTCTTCAACATTCTGATAGTCCACAGATTACAGAATGCCGCAAGATGTGCATCGGAAACTACTACTGGTCTTCCAGGGAACGATCAAAGCGTAGACTGTTTAAGACGTTACACCCATGGAGGAAAGTGCGCATGGTGACTGTTGTATTCAATCCCGATACAATTTCTGTGTTTTTCATCAACACTCTGATAGTCCACAGATTACAGAATGCCTCCAGATGTGCATCGGAAACTACTACTGGTCTTCCAGGGAACGATCAAAGCGTAGACTGTTTGAGACGTTACACCCATGGAGGAAAGTGCGCATGGTGACTGTTGTATTCAATCCCGATGCAATTTCTGTGTTTCATCAACACTCTGATTGTCCACAAATTACAGAATGCCTCCAGATGTGCATCGGAAACTACTACTGGTCTTCCAGGGAGCGATCAAAGCGTAGACTGTTAGAGACATTACTCCCATGGAGGAAAGTGCGCATTGTGACTGTTGTATTCAATCCCGATGCAATTTCTGTGTTTCACCAACACTCAGATAGTCCACTGATTACAGAATGCCACCAGATGTGCATCGGAAACTACTACTGGTCTTCCAGGGAACGATCAAAGCGTAGACTGTTTAGCACATTACTCCCATGGAGGAAAGTGCGCATGGTGACTGTTGTATTCAATCCCGATGCAATTTCTGTGTTTCATCAACACTCTGATAGTCCACAAATTACAGAATGCCACCAGATGTGCATCGGAAACTACTACTGGTCTTCCAGGGAACGATCAAAGCGTAGACTGTTTGAGAATTACTCCCATGGAGGATAGTTCGCATGGTGACTGTTGTACTCAATCCCGATGCAATTTCTGGGTTTCGTCAACACTCTGATACTCCACGGATTACAGAATGCCTCCAGATGTGCATCGGAAACTACTACTGGTCTTCCAGGGGACGATCAAATCGTAGACTGTTTGAGACATTACTCCCATGAAAGAAAGTACGATTGGCGACTGTTGTATCCCGATGCAATTTCTGTGTTTCATCAACACTCTGATAGTCCACAGATTACAGAATGCCTCCAGATGTGCATCGGTAACTACCACTGGTCTTCCAGGTTATGGTCAAAGCGTAGACTGTTAGAGATATTACTCCCATGAACGAAAGTGAGCATGGTGACTGTTGTATTCAATCCCGATCCAATTTCTGTGTTTCATCAACACTCTGATAGTCAACAGATTACAGAATGCCTCCAGATGTGTATCGGAAACTACTAATGGTCTACCAGGGAACGATCAAAGAGTAGACTGTTTGGGACATTACTCCCATGGAGGAAAGTGCGCATGGTGACTGTTGTATTCAATCCCGATGCAATTTCTGTGTTTCATCAACACTCTGATAGTCCACAGATTACAGTAAGCCTCCAGATGTGCTACGGAAAGTACTACTGGTCTTCCAGGGAACGATCAAAGCGTAGACTGTTAGAGACATTACTTCCATGGAGGAGAGTGCGCATGGTGACTGTTGTATTCAATCCCGATGCAATTTCTGTGTTTAATCAACACTCTGATACTCCACAGATTACAGAATGCCACCTGATGTGCATCGGAAACTACTACTGGTCTTCCAGGGAACGATCAAATCGTAGACTGTTTGAGACATTACTTCTGTGGAGGAAAGTGCGCATGGTGACTGTTGTATTCAATCCCGATGCAATGTCTGTGTTTCATCAACACTCTGATAATCCACAGACTACAGAATGCCACCAGATGTGCATCTTAAACTTCTAGTGGTCTTCCAGGGAACGATCAATGCGTAGACTGTTTTTGACATTACTCCCATGGAGGAAAGTGCGCATGGTGACTGTTGTATTCAATTCCGATTAAATTTCTGTGTTTCATCAACACTCTGATAGACCACAGATTACAGAATGCCACCAGATGTGCACCGGAAACTACTACTGGTCTTCCATGGAACGATCAAAAACGTATACTGTTTCAGACATTACTCCCATGGAGGAAAGTGCGGATGGTGACTGTTGTATTCAATCTAGATGCAATTTCTGTGTTTCATCAACACTTTGATAGTCCACAGATTACAGAATGCCTCCAGATGTGCATCGGTAACTACTACTGGTCTTCCAGGGAACGATCAAAGCATAGACTATTTGAGACATTACTCCCATGGAGGAAAGTGCTCATGGTGACTGTTGCATTCAATCCCGATGCATTTTCTGTGTTTCTTCAACAATCTGATAGTCCACAGATTACAGAATGCCGCCAGATGTGCATCGGAAACTACTACTGGTCTTCCAGGGACGATCAAAGCGTAGACTGTTTGAGACGTTACACCCATGGAGGAAAGTGCGCATGGTGATTGTTGTATTCAATCCCGATACAATTTCTGTGTTTTTCATCAACACTCTGATAGTCCACAGATTACAGAATGCCTCCAGATGTGCAACGGAAACTACTACTGGTCTTCCAGGGAACGATCAAAGCGTAGACTGTTTGTGACGTTACACCCATGGAGGAAAGTGCGCATGGTGACTGTTGTATTCAATCCCGATGCAATTTCTGTGTTTTTCATCAACACTCTGATAGTCCACAGATTACAGAATGCCACCAGATGTGCATCGGAAACTACTACTGGTCTTCCAGAGAACGATCAAAGCGTAGACTGTTTCAGACGTTACTCCCATGGCGGAAAGTGCGGATGGAGACTGTTGTATTCAATCCCGATACAATTTCTGTGTTTCATCAACACTCTGATAGACCACAGAATACAGAATGCCAACAGATGTGCATCGGAAACTACTACTGGTCTTCCAGGGAACGATCAAAGCGTAGACTGTTTTAGACATTACTTTTATGGAGGAAAGTGCGCATGGTGACATTGGTATTCAATCCCGATGCAATTTCTGTGTTTCACCAACACTCTGATAGTCCACAGATTACAGAATGCCTCCAGATGTGCATCGGAAACTACTACTGGTCTTCCAGGGAACGATCAAAGCGTAGACTGTTTGAGACATTACTCCCATGGAGGAAACTGCTCATGGAGACTGTTGTATTCAATCCCGATGCAATTTCTGTGTTTTATCAACACTCTGATAGTCCACAGATTACAGAAAGCATCCAGATGTGCATCAGAAAGTACTATGGTCTTCCAGGGAACGATCAAATCGTAGGCTGTTACAGACATTACTCCCATGGTTGAAAGTCTTCATGGTGACGGTTGTATTCAATCCCGATGCAATATCTTTGTTTCATCAACACTCTGATAGTCTACATATTACAGAATGCCACCAGATGTGCATCGGAAACTACTACTGGTCTTCCAGGGAACGATCAAAGCGTAGACTCTTAGAGACATTACTCCCATGGAAAAAAAGTGCTCATGGTGACTGTTGTATTCAATCCCGATGCAATTTCTGTGTTTCATCAACACTCTGAAAGTCAACATATTACAGAATGCCTCCAGATGTGCATCGGAAACTACTACTGGTCTTCCAGGGAACGATCAGAGCGTAGACTGTTTGAGACGTTACACCCATGGAGGAAAGTGCGCATGGTGACTGTTGTATTCAATCCCGATGCATTTTCTGTGTTTCATCAACACTCTGATAGTCCACAGATGACAGAATGCCACCAGATGTGCATCGGAAACTACTACTGCTCTTCCAGGGAACGATCAAAGCATAGACTGTTTGAGACATTACTCCCAAGGAGGAAAGTGCTCATGGTGACTATTGCATTCAATCCCGATGCATTTTCTGTGTATCACAACAATCTGATAGTCCACAGATTACAGAATGCCGCCAGATGTGCATCGGAAACTACTACTGGTCTTCCAGGGAACGATCAAAGCGTAGACTGTTTGAGACGTTACACCCATGGAGGAAAGTGCGCATGGTGACTGTTGTATTCAATCCCGATGCATTTTCTGTGTTTCATCAACACTCTGATAGTCCACAGATTACAGAATGCCTCCAGATGTGCATCGGAAACTACTACTGGTCTTCCAGGGAACGATCAAAGCGTAGACTGTTTGAGACGTTACTTTTATGGAGGAATAGGCTCATGGAGACTGTTGTATCCCATCCCAATGCAATTTCTGTGTTTCATCAACACTCTGATAGTCCACAGATTACAGAATGCCTCCGGATGTGCATCGGAAACTACTACTGGTATCCAGGGAACGATCAAAGCGTAGACTGTTTGAGACACTACTCCTATGGAGGAAACAGCTCATGGAGACTGTTGTAATCAATCCCGATGCATTTTCTGTGTTTCATCAACACTCTGATAGTCCACAGATTACAGAATGCCGCCAGATGTGCATCGGTAACTACTACTGGTCTTCCAGGGAACGATTACAGCGTAGACTGTTTCAGGGTTACTCCCATGGAGGAAAGTGCGCATGGTGACTGTTGTATTCAATCCCGATGCAATTTCTTAGTTTCATCAACACTCTGATGCACCACAGATTACAGAATGCCTCCAGATGTGCATAGGAAACTACTACTGGTCTTCCAGGGAACGATCAAAGCGTAGACTGTTTGAGACGTTACTCCCATGGAGAAAAGTGCGCATGGTGACTGTTGTATTCAATCCCGGTGCAATATCTGTGTTTCATCAACACTCTGATAGTCCACAGAGTCAGAAAGCCTCCAGATGTGCATCGGAAACTACTACTGGTCTTCCAGGGAACGATCAAAGCGTAGACTGTTTGAGACGTTACTTTTGTGGAGGAAAGTGCTCATGGTGACTGTTGTATTCAATCCCGATGCAATTTCTGTGTTTCATCAACACTCTGATAGTCTACAGATTACAGAATGCCTCTAGATGTGCATCGGAAACTACTACTGGTCTTCCAGGGAACGATCAGAGCGTAGACTGTTTGAGACGTTACACCCATGGAGGAAAGTGCGCATGGTGACTGTTGTATTCAATCCCGATGCATTTTCTGTGTTTCATCAACACTCTGGTAGTCCACAGATGACAGAATGCCACCAGATGTGCATCGGAAACTACTACTGCTCTTCCAGGGAACGATCAAAGCATAGACTGTTTGAGACATTACTCCCAAGGAGGAAAGTGCTCATGGTGACTGTTGCATTCAATCCCGATGCATTTTCTGTGTTTCACAACAATCTGATAGTCCACAGATTACAGAATGCCGCCAGATGTGCATCGGAAACTACTACTGGTCTTCCAGGGAACGATCAAAGCGTAGACTGTTTGAGACGTTACACCCATGGAGGAAAGTGCGCATGGTGACTGTTGTAGTCAATCCCGATGCATTTTCTGTGTTTCATCAACACTCTGACAGTCCACAGATTACAGAATGCCACCAGATGTGCATCGGAAACTACTACTGGTCTTCCAGGGAACGATCAAAGCGTAGACTGTTTGAGACGTTACTTTCATGGAGGAATATGCTCATGGAGACTGTTGTATCCCATCCCAATGCAATTTCTGTGTTTCATCAACACTCTGATAGTCCACAGATTACAGAATGCCTCCGGATGTGCATCGGAAACTACTACTGGTATCCAGGGAACGATCAAAGCGTAGACTGTTTGAGACACTACTCCCATGGAGGAAACTGCTCATGGAGACTGCTGTAATCAATCCCGATGCATTTTCTGTGTTTCATCAACACTCTGATAGTCCACAGATTACAGAATGCCGCCAGATGTGCATCGGTAACTACTACTGGTCTTCCAGGGAACGATTACAGCGTAGACTGTTTCAGGGTTACTCCCATGGAGGAAAGTGCGCATGGTGACTGTTGTATTCAATGCCGATGCAATTTCTTAGTTTCATCAACACTCTGATGCACCACAGATTACAGAATGCCTCCAGATGTGCATAGGAAACTACTACTGGTCTTCCAGGGAACGATCAAAGCGTAGACTGTTTGAGACGTTACTCCCATGGAGAAAAGTGCGCATGGTGACTGTTGTATTCAATCCCGGTGCAATATCTGTGTTTCATCAACACTCTGATAGTCCACAGATTACAGAAAGCCTCCAGATGTGCATCGGAAACTACTACTGGTCTTCCAAGGAACGATCAAAGCGTAGACTGTTTGAGACGTTACTTTTGTGGAGGAATGTGCTCATGGAGACTGTTGTATCCCATCCCGATGCAATTTCTGTGTTTCATCAACACTCTGATAGTCCACAGATTACAGAATGCCTCCAGATGTGCATCGGAAACTACTACTGGTATCCAGGGAACGATCAAAGCTTAGACTGTTTGAGACACTACTCCCATGGAGGAAACTGCGCATGGAGACTCTTGTATTCAATCCCGATGCAATTTCTGTGTTTCATCAACACTCTGAAAGTCCACAGATTACGGAAAGCCTCCAGATGTGCTACGGAAAGTACTACTGGTCTTCCAGGGAACGATCAAAGCGTAGACTGATTGAGACATTACTCCCATGGCGGAAAGTGCGGATGGAGACTGTTGTATTCAATCCCGATGCAATTTCTGTGTTTCATCAACACTCTGATAGACCACAGAATACAGAATGCCACTAGATGTGCATCGGAAACTACTACTGGTCTTCCAGGGAACGATCAAAGCGTAGACTGTTTTAGACATTACTTTTATGGAGGAAAGTGCGCATGGTGACATTGGTATTCAATCCCGATGCAATTTCTGTGTTTCACCAACACTCTGATAGTCCACAGATTACAGAATGCCTCCAGATGTGCATCGGAAACTACTACTGGTCTTCCAGGGGACGATCAAAGCGTAGACTGTTTGAGACATTACTCCCATGGAGGAAACTGCTCATGGAGACTGTGTATTCAATTCCGATGCAATTTCTGTGTTTCATCAACACTCTGATAGTCCACAGATTACAGAAAGCATCCAGATGTGCATCAGAAAGTACTATGGTCTTCCAGGGAACGATCAAATCGTAGGCTGTTAGAGACATTACTCCCATGGTTGAAAGTGTTCATGGTGACGGTTGTATTCAATCCCGATGCAATATCTTTGTTTCATCAACACTCTGATAGTCTACATATTACAGAATGCCACCAGATGTGCATCGTAAACTACTTCTGGTCTTCCAGGAAACGATCAAATCGTAGACTGTTTGAGACATTACTCCCATGGAGGAAACTGCGAATGGAGACTGTTGTATTCAATCCCGATGCAATTTCTGTGTTTCATCAACAATCTGAAAGTCCACAGATTACAGAAAGCATCCAGATGTGCATCGGAAACTACTACTGGTCTTCCAGGGAACGATCAAAGCGTAGACTCTTAGAGACATTACTCCCATGGAGGAAAGTGCTCATGGTGACTGTTGTATTCAATCCCGATGCAATTTCTGTGTTTCATCAACACTCTGATAGTCTACAGATTACAGAATGCCTCTAGATGTGCATCGGAAACTACTACTGGTCTTCCAAGGAACGATCAGAGCGTAGACTGTTTGAGACGTTACACCCATGGAGGAAAGTGCGAATGGTGACTGTTGTATTCAATCCCGATGCATTTTCTGTGTTTCATCAACACTCTGATAGTCCACAGATGACAGAATGCCACCAGATGTGCATCGGAAACTACTACTGCTCTTCCAGGGAACGATCAAAGCATAGACTGTTTGAGACATTACTCCCAAGGAGGAAAGTGCTCATGGTGACTGTTGCATTCAATCCTGATGCATTTTCTGTGTTTCACAACAATCTGATAGTCCACAGATTACAGAATGCCGCCAGATATGCTTCGGAAACTACTACTGGTCTTCCAGGGAACGATCAAAGCGTAGACTGTTTGAGACGTTACACCCATGGAGGAAAGTGCGCATGGTGACTGTTGTATTCAATCCCGACGCATTTTCTGTGTTTCATCAACACTCTGATAGTCCACAGATTACAGAATGCCACCAGATGTGCATCGGAAACTACTACTGGTCTTCCAGGGAACGATCAAAGCGTAGACTGTTTGAGACGTTACTTTTATGGAGGAATATGCTCATGGAGACTGTTGTATCCCATCCCGATGCAATTTCTGTGTTTCATCAACACTCTGATAGTCCGCAGATTACAGAATGCCTCCGGATGTGCATCGGAAACTACTACTGGTATCCAGGCAACGATCAAAGCGTAGACTGTTTGAGACACTACTCCCATGGAGGAAACTGCTCATGGAGACTGTAGTAATCAATCCCGATGCATTTTCTGTGTTTCATCAACACTCTGATAGTCCACAGATTACAGAATGCCGCCAGATGTGCATCGGTAACTACTACTGGTCTTCCAGGGAACGATTACAGCGTAGACTGTTTCAGGGTTACTCCCATGGGGAAAGTGCGCATGGTGACTGTTGTATTCAATCCCGATGCAATTTCTTAGTTTCATCAACACTCTGATGCACCACAGATTACAGAATGCCTCCAGATGTGCATAGGAAACTACTACTGGTCGTCCAGGGAACGATCAAAGCGTAGACTGTTTGAGACGTTACTTCCATGGAGGAAAGTGCGCATGGTGACTGTTGTATTCAATCCCGGTGCAATATCTGTGTTTCATCAACACTCTGATAGTCCACAGATTACAGAAAGCCTCCAGATGTGCATCGGAAACTACTACTGGTCTTCCAGGGAACGATCAAAGCGTAGACTGTTTGAGACGTTACTTTTGTTGAGGAATGTGCTCATGGAGACTGTTGTATCCCATCCCGATGCAATTTCTGTGTTTCATCAACACTCTGATAGTCCACAGATTACAGAATGCCTCCAGATGTGCATCGGAAACTACTACTGGTATCCAGGGAACGATCTAAGCTTAGACTGTTTGAGACACTACTCCCATGGAGGAAACTGCGCATGGAGACTCTTGTATTCAATCCCGATGCAATTTCTGTGTTTCATCAACAATCTGAAAGTCCACAGATTACGGAAAGCCTCCAGATGTGCTACGGAAAGTACTACTGGTGTTCCAGGGAACGATCAAAGCGTAGACTGATTGAGACATTACTCCCATGGAGGAGAGTGCGCATGGTGACTGTTGTATTCAATGCCGATGCAATTTCTTTGTTTCATCAACACTCTGATAGTCCACAGATTACAGAATGCCTCCAGATGTGCATCGGAAACTACTACTGGTCTTCAAGGGAACGATCAAAGCGTAAACTCTTTTAGACATTACTCCAATATAGGGAAGTGCGCATGGTGACTGTTGTATTCAATCCCAATGCAATTTCTGTGTCTCATCAAAACTCTGATTGGCCACAGATTATAGAATGCCTTCAGATGTGCATCGGAAACTACTACTGGTCTTCCTGGGAACGATCCAATCGTAGGCTGTTTGAGACATTATTCCCATGAGGGAAAGAACGCATGGTGACTGTTGTATTATATCCCGGTGCAATTTCTGTGTTTCATCAACATTCTGATAGTCCACAGATTACAGAATGCCACCAGACGTGCATCGGAGACTACTACTGGTCTTCCAGGGAACGATCAAAGCGTAGACTGTTTGAGACATTACTCCCATGGAGGAAAGTGCGCATGGTGACTGTTGTATTCCATCCCGATGCAATTTCTGTGTTTCATCAACAGCCTTATAGTCCACAGATTACAGAATGCCTCCAGATGTGCATCGGAAACTACTACTGGTCTTCCAGGGAACGATCAAATCGTAGACTGTTTGAGACATTACTCCCATGGAGGAAATTGCGTATGGTGACTGTTGTATTCAATTCCGATTCAATTTATGTGTTTCATCAACACTCTGGTAGACCACAGATTACAGAATGCCACCAGATGTGCACTGGTAACTACTACTGGTCGTCCAGGGAACGATCAAAGCGTAGACTGTTTGAGACATTACTCCCGTGGAGGAAAGTGCGCATGGTGACTGTTGTATTCAATCCCGATGCAATTTCTGTGTTTCATCAACACTCTGATAGCCCACAGATTACAGAATGCCTCCAGATGTACATCGGAAACCACTACTGGTCTTCCAGGGAACGATCAAATACGTTGACTGTTTGAGACATTATTCCCATGGAGGAAACTGCTCATGGAGACTGTTGTATTCAATCCCGTTGCAATTTCTGTGTTTCATCAACACTCTGATAGTATACAGATTACAGAATGCCTCCGGATGTGCATCGGAAACTATTACTGGTCTTCCAGGGCACGATCAAATCGTAGACTGTTTGAGACATTACTCTTGTGGAGGAAAGAGCGCATGGTGACTGTTGTATTCAATCCCGATGCAATTTCTGTGTTTCATCAACACTCTGATAGTCCACAGATTACCGAATGCCTCCAGATGTTCATCGGAAACTACTACTGGTCTTCCAGGGAACGATCAAAGCGTAGACTGTGTGAGACATTACACCAATGGAGGAAAGTGCGCATGGTGACTGTTGTATTCAATCCCGATGCATTTTCTGTGTTTCATCAACACTCTGATAGTCCACAGATTACAGAATGCCACCAGATGTGCATCGGAAACTACTACTGGTCTTCCAGGGAACGATCAAAGCGTAGACTGTTTGAGACGTTACTTTTATGGAGGAATATGCCCATGGAGACTGTTGTATCCCATCCCGATGCAATTTCTGTGTTTCATCAACACTCTGATAGTCCACAGATTACAGAATGCCTCCGGATGTGCATCGGAAACTACTACTGGTATCCAGGGAACGATCAAAGCGTAGACTGTTTGAGACACTACTCCCATGGAGGAAACTGCGCATGGAGACTGTTGTATTCAATCCCGATGCAATTTCTGTGTTTCATCAACACCCTGAAAGTCCACAGATTACAGAAAGCATCCAGATGTTCATCGGAAACTACTACTGGTCTACCAGGGAACGATCAAAGCGTAGACTGTTTGAGATATTACTCCCATGGAGGAAAGTGCTCATGGTGACTGTTGTATTCAATCCCGATGCAATTTCTGTGTTTCATCAACACTCTGATAGCCCACAGATTACAGAATGCCTCCAGATGTACATCGGAAACCACTACAGGTCTTCCAGGGAACGATCAAAAATGTTGACTGTTTGAGACATTATTCCCATGTAGGAAACTGCTCATGGAGACTGTTGTATTCAATCCCGATGCAATTTCTGTGTTTCATCAACACTCTGATAGTATACAGATTACAGAATGCCTCAAGATGTGCATCGGAAACTACTACTGGTCTTCCAGGGCACGATCAAAGCGTAGACTGTTTGAGACATTACTCCCGTGGAAGAAAGTGCGCATGGTGACTGTTGTATTCAATCCCGATGCAATTTCTGTGTTTCATCAACACTCTGATAGTCCACAGATTACCGAATGCCTCCAGATGTTCATCGGAAACTACTACTGGTCTTCCAAGGAACGATCAAAGCGTAGACTGTGTGAGACATTACTCCCGTGGAGGAAAGTGCGCATGGTGACTGTTGCATTCAATCCCGATGCAATTTCTCTGTTTCATCAACACTCTGATAGTCCACAGATAACAGAACGCCTCCAGATGTTAATCGGAAACTACTACTGGTCTTCCAGGGAACGATCAAAGCGTAGACTGTTTGAGACATTACTCCCATGAAGGAAAGTGCGCATGGTGACTGTTGTATTCAATCCCGATGCAATTTCTGTGTTTCATCAACACTCTGATAGTCCACAGATTACAGAATGCCTCAAGATGTGCATCGGAAACCACTACGGGTCTTCCAGGGAACGATCAAATCGTAGACTGTTTGAGACATTACTCCCATGGAGGAAAGTGCGCATGGTGACTGTTGTATTCAATCTCGATGCATTTTCTGTGTTTCATCAACACTCTGATAGTCCACAGATTACAGAATGCCGCCAGATGTGCATCGGAAACTACTACTGGTCTTCCAGGGAACGATTACAGCGTACACCGTTTCAGGGTTACTCCCATGGAGGAAAGTGCGCATGGTGACTGTTGTATTCAATCCCGATGCAATTTCTTAGTTTCATCAACACTCTGATACACCACAGATTACAGAATGCCTCCAGATGTGCATAGGAAACTACTACTGGTCTTCCAGGTAACGATCAAATCGTAGACTGTTTGAGACGTTACTCCCATGGAGGAAAGTGCGCATGGCGACTGTTGTATTCAATCCCGGTGCAATATCTGTGTTTCATCAACACTCTGATAGTCCACAGATTACAGAAAGAATCCAGATGTGCATCGGAAACTACTACTGGTCTTCCAGGGAACGATCAAAGCGTAGACAGTTTGAGACGTTAATTTTATTGAGGAATGTGCTCATGGTGACTGTTGTATCCCATCCCCATGCAATTTCTGTGTTTCATCAACACTCTGAAAGTCCACAGACTACAGAAAGCATTCAGATGTGCATCGGAAACTACTACTGGTCGTCCAGGGAACGATCAAAGCGTAGAATCTTAGAGACATTACTCCCATGGAGGAAAGTGCTCATGATGACTGTTGTATTCAATCCCGATGCAACTTCTGTGTTTCATCAACACTCTGATAGTCTAAAGATTACAGAATGCCTCCAGATGTGCATCGGAAACTACTACTGGTCTTCCAGGGAACGATCAAAGAGTAGACTCTTTGAGACATTACTCCCGTGGAGGAAAGTGCGCATGGTGACTGTTGTATTCAATCCCGATGCAATTTCTCTGTTTCATCAACACTCTGATAGTCCACAGATAACAGAATGCCTCCAGATGTTCATCGGAAACTACTACTGGTCTTCCAGGGAACGATCAAAGCGTAGACTGTGTGAGACATTACTCTCGTGGGGGAAAGTGCGCATGGTGACTGTTGTATTCAATCCCGATGCCATTTCTCTGTTTCATCAACACTCTGATAGTCCACAGATAACAGAATGCCTCCAGATGTTAATCGGAAACTACCACTGGTCTTCCAGGGAACGATCAAAGCGTAGACTGTTTGAGACATTACTCCCATGAAGGAAAGTGCCCATGGTGACTGTTGTATTCAATCCCGATTCATCTTCTGTGTTTCATCAACACTCTGATAGTCCACAGATTACAGAATGCCTCCAGATGTGCATCGGAAACCACTACTGGTCTTCCAGGGAACGATCAATGCGTAGACTGTATGAGACATTACTCCCATGGAGGAAACAGCTCATGGAGACTGTTGTATTCAATCCCGATGCAATTTCTGTGTTTCATCAACACTCTGAAAGTCCACATATTACAGAAAGCATCCAGATGTGCATCGGAAACTACTACTGGTCTTCCAGAGAACGATCAAAGCGTAGACTGCTTGAGACATTACTCCCATGGAGGAAAGTGCGCATGGTGACTGTTGTATTCAATCCCGATGCATTTTCTGTGTTTCATCTACACTCTGATAGTCCACAGATAACAGAATGCCTCCAGATAATAATCGGAAACTACTACTGGTCTTCCAGGGAACGATCAAAGCGTAGACTGTATGAGACATTACTCCCATGAAGGAAAGTGCGCATGGTGACTGTTGTATTCAATCCCGATGCAATGT
Source organism: Schistocerca gregaria (assembly GCF_023897955.1). Taxonomy (NCBI): domain Eukaryota; kingdom Metazoa; phylum Arthropoda; class Insecta; order Orthoptera; family Acrididae; genus Schistocerca; species Schistocerca gregaria. The sequence continues at coordinate 2,837,001 of NW_026061706.1, forward strand.
CTGTGTTTCATCAACACTCTGATAGTCCACAGATTACAGAATACCTCCAGATCTGGATCGGAAACCACTACTGGTCTTCCAGGGAACGATTAAAGCGTAGACTGTTTGAGACATTACTCCCATGGAGGAAAGTGCGCATGGTGACTGTTGTACTCAATCCCGATGCATTTTCTGTGTTTCATCAACACTCTGATAGTCCACAGATTACAGAATGCCGCCAGATGTGCATCGGAAACTACTACTGGTCTTCCAGGGACGATCAAAGCGTAGACTCTTTGAGACGTTACACCCATGGAGGAAAGGGCGCATGGTGACTGTTGTATTCAATCCCGATACAATTTCTGTGTTTTTCATCAACATTCTGATAGTCCACAGATTACAGAATGCCTCCAGATGTGCATCGGAAACTACTACTGGTCTTCCAGGGAACGATCAAAGCGTAGACTGTTTGAGACGTTACACCCATGGAGGAAAGTGCGCATGGAGACTGTTGTATTCAATCCCGATGCAATTTCTGTGTTTCATCAACACTCTGAAAGTCCATAGATTACAGAAAGCATCCAGATGTGCATCGGAAACTACTACTGGTCTTCCAGGGAACGGTTAAAGCGTAGACTGTTTCAGGGTTACTCCGATGGAGGAAAGTGTGTATGGTGACTGTTGTATTCAATCCCGATGTAATTTCTTAGTTTCATCAACACTCTGATACACCACAGATTACAGAATGCCTCCAGATGTGCATAGGAAACTACTACTGGTCTTCCAGGGAACGATCAATGCGTAGACTGTTTGAGACGTCACTCCCATGGTGGAAAGTGCGCATGGTGATTGTTGTATTCAATCCCGGTGCTATATCTGTGTTTCATCAACACTGTGATAGTCCACAGATTACAGAAAGCCTCCAGATGTGCATCGGAAACTACTACTGGACTTCCAGGGAACGATCAAAGCGTAGACTGTTTGAGACATTACTCCCATGGAGGAAACTGCTCATGGAGATTGTTCTATTCAATCCCGATGCAATTTCTGTGTTTCATCAACACTCTGATAGTCCACAGATTACAGAAAGCATCCAGATGTGCATCAGAAACTACTACTGGTCTTCCAGGGAACGATCAAATCGTAGGCTGTTAGAGACATTACTCCCATGGTTGAAAGTGCGCATGGTGACTGTTGTATTCAATCCCGATGCAATATCTTTGTTTCATCAACACTCTGAAAGTCCATAGATTACAGAAAGCATCCAGATGTGCATCGGAAACTACTACTGGCCTTCCAGGGAACGATCAAATCGTAGACTCTTAGAGACATTACTCCTATGGAGGAATGTGCGCATGGTGACTGTTGTATTCAATCCCGATGCAATTTCTGTGTTTCATCAACACTCTGATAGTCCACAGATTACAGAAAGCATCCAGATGTGCATCGGAAACTACTACTGGCCTTAGAGGGAACGATCAAAGAGTAGACTCTTTGAGACATTACTCCCGTGGAGGAAAGTGCGCATGGTGACTGTTGTATTCAATCCCGATGCAATTTCTCTGTTTCATCAACACTCTGATAGTCCACAGATAACAGAATGCCTCCAGATGTTCATCGGAAACTACTACTGGTCTTCCAGGGAACGATCAAAGCGTAGACTGTGTGAGACATTACTCTCGTGGGGGAAAGTGCGCATGGTGACTGTTGTATTCAATCCCGATGCCATTTCTCTGTTTCATCAACACTCTGATAGTCCACAGATAACAGAATGCCTCCAGATGTTAATCGGAAACTACCACTGGTCTTCCAGGGAACGATCAAAGCGTAGACTGTTTGATACATTACTCCCATGAAGGAAAGTGCCCATGGTGACTGTTGTATTCAATCCCGATTCATCTTCTGTGTTTCATCAACACTCTGATAGTCCACAGATTACAGAATGCCTCCAGATGTGCATCGGAAACCACTACTGGTCTTCCAGGGAACGATCAATGCGTAGACTGTATGAGACATTACTCCCATGGAGGAAACTGCTCATGGAGACTGTTGTATTCAATCCCGATGCAATTTCTGTGTTTCATCAACACTCTGAAAGTCCACATATTACAGAAAGCATCCAGATGTGCATCGGAAACTACTACTGGTCTTCCAGAGAACGATCAAAGCGTAGACTTCTTGAGACATTACTCCCATGGAGGAAAGTGCGCATGGTGACTGTTGTATTCAATCCCGATGCATTTTCTGTGTTTCATCTACACTCTGATAGTCCACAGATAACAGAATGCCTCCAGATAATAATCGGAAACTGCTACTGGTCTTCCAGGGAACGATCAAAGCGTAGACTGTATGAGACATTACTCCCATGAAGGAAAGTGCGCATGGTGACTGTTGTATTCAATCCCGATGCAATTTCTGTGTTTCATCAACACTCTGATAGTCCACAGATTACAGAATACCTCCAGATCTGCATCGGAAACCACTACTGATCTTCCAGGGAACGATCAAAGCGTAGACCGTTTGAGACATTACTCCCATGGAGGAAAGTGCGCATGGTGACTGTTGTACTCAATCCCGATGCATTTTCTGTGTTTCATCAACACTCTGATAGTCCACAGATTACAGAATGCCGCCAGATGTGCATCAGAAACTACTACTGGTCTTCCAGGGAACGATCAAATCATAGGCTGTTAGAGACATTACTCCCATGGTTGAAAGTGCGCATGGTGACTGTTGTATTCAATCCCGATGCAATATCTTTGTTTCATCAACACTCTGAAAGTCCATAGATTACAGAAAGCATCCAGATGTGCATCGGAAACTACTACTGGCCTTCCAGGGAACGATCAAATCGTAGACTCTTAGAGACATTACTCCTATGGAGGAATGTGCGCATGGTGACTGTTGTATTCAATCCCGATGCAATTTCTGTGTTTCATCACCACTCTGATAGTCCACAGATTACAGAAAGCATCCAGATGTGCATCGGAAACTACTACTGGCCTTCCAGGGAACGATCAAATCGTAGACTCTTGGAGACATTACTCCAATGGAGGAATGTGCGCATGGTGACTGTTGTATTCAATCCCGATGCAATTTCTGTGTTTCATCAACACTCTGATAGTCCACAGATTACAGAATGCCACCAGATGTGCATCGGAAACTACTACTGGTCTTCCAGGGAAAGATCAAAGCGTAGACTGTTTGAGAATTACTCCCATGGAGGAAAGTTCGCATGGTGACTGTTGGATTCAATCCCGATGCAATTTCTGTGTTTTATCAACACTCTGATAGTCCACAGATAACAGAATTCCTCCAGATGTGCACCGGAAACTACTACTGGTCTTCCAGGGAACAATCAGAGCGTAGAGAGTTTGAGACATTACTCCCATGAAGGGAAGTGAGCATGGTGACTGTTGTATTCAATCCCGATGCAATTTCTGTGTTTCATCAACACTCTGATAGTCCACAGATTACAGAATGCCTCCAGATGTGCATCGGAAACCACTACTGGTCTTCCAGGGAACGATCAAAGCTGTTGAGACATTACTCCCATGGACGAAAGAGCGCATGGTGAGAGTTGTATTCAATCCCGATGAAATATCTGTGTTTCATCAGCACTCTTATAGTCCACAGATTACAGAATTTCCCCAGATGTGCATCGGAAACTACTACTGGTCTTCCAGGGACCGATCAAATCCTAGACTGTTTGAGACTTTACTCCCGTAGAGGAAAGTGCTTATGGTGACTGTTGTATTCAATCCCGATGCAATTTCTGTGTTTCATCAACACTCTGATAGTCCACAGATTACAGAATGCCTCCAGATGTGCATCGGAAACTACTACTGGTCTTCCAGTGAACGATCAAAGCGTAGACTGTTTAGGACATTATTTTTATGGAGGAAAGTGCGCATGGTGACATTGGTATTCAATCCCGATGCAATGTCTGTGTTTCACCAACACTCTGATAGTCCACAGATTACAGAATGCCTCCAGATGTGGATCGGAAACTACTACTGGTCTTCCAGGGAACGATCAAAGCGTAGACTGTTTGAGACATTACTCCCATGGAGGAAACTGCTCATAGGGGCTGTTGTATTCAATCCCAATGCAATTTCTGTGTTTCATCAAAACTCTGATAGTCCACAGATTACAGAAAACATCCAGATGTGCATCAGAAACTGCTACTGGTCTTCCAGGGAACGATCAAATCGTAGGCTGTTAGAGACATTACTCCCATGGTTATAAGTGCGCATGGTGACTGTTGTATTCAATCCCGATGCAATATCTTTGTTTCATCAACACTCTGATAGTCTACATATTACGGAATGCCACCAGATGTGCATCGGAAACTACTACTGGTCTTCCATTGAACGATCAATGCGTAGACTGTTTGAGACATTACTCCCGTTGAGGAAAGTGCGCATGGTGACTGTTGTATGCAATCCCGATGCAATTTCTCTGTTTCATCAACACTCTGATAGTCCACAAATTACAGAATGCCTCCCGATGTTCATCGGAAACTACTACTGGTTTTCCACAGGAACGATCAAAGCGTAGACTGTTTGAGACATTGCTCCCATGAAGGAAAGTGCGCATGGTGACTGTTGTATTCAATCCCGATGCAATTTCTGTGTTCCATCAACACTCTGATAGTCCACAGATTACAGAATGCCTCCAGATGTTCATCGGAAACTACTACTGGTCTTCCAGGGAACGATCAAAGAGTAGACTGTTTCAGACGTTACTCCCATGGAGGAAAGTGCACATGGTGACAGTTATATTCAATCCCGATGCAATTTCTTAGTTTCATCAACACTCTGATACACCACAGATTACAGAATGCCTCCAGATGTGCATCGGAAACTACTACTGGTCTTCCAGGGAACGATCAAAGAGTAGACTGTTTGAGACGTTACTCCCATGGAGGAAAGTGCGCATGGTGACTGTTGTATTCAATCCAGATGCAATATCTGTGTTTCATCAACACTCTGATAGTCCACAGATTACAGAATGCCTCCAGATGTGCATCGGAAACTACTACTGGTCTTCAAGTGAACGATCAAAGCGTAAACTCTTTTAGACATTACTCCAATATAGGGAAGTGCGCATAGTGACTGTTGTATTCAATCCCGATGCAATTTCTGTGTTTCATCAACACTCTGATAGTCCACAGATTACGGAAAGCATCCAGATCTGCATCAGAAACCACTACTGGTCTTCCAGGGAACGATCAAATCGTAGGCTGTTAGAGACATTACTCTCATGGTTAAAAGTGCGCATGGTGACTGTTGTATTCAATCCCGATGCAATATCTTTGTTTCATCAACACTCTGATTGTCTACATATTACAGAATGCCACCAGATGTGCATCGGAAACTACTACTGGTCTTCCAGGGAACGATCAAAGCGTAGACGGTTTGAGACTTTAATCCCATTTAGGAAACTGCTCATGGAGACTGTGGTATTCAATCCCGATGCTATTTCTGTGTTTCATCAACACTCTGATAGTCCACAGATTACAGAATGCCTCCAGATGTGCATCGGAAACTACTACTGGTCTTCCAGGGAACGATCAAAGCGTAAACTCTTTGAGACATTACTCCCATGGAGGAAAGTGCGCATGCTGACTGTTGTATTCAATCCCGATGCATTTTCTGTGTTTCATCAACACTCTGATAGTCCACAGATTACAGAATGCCACCAGATGTGCATCGGAAACTACTACTGGTCTTCCAGGGAACGATCAAAGAATTGGCTGTTTCAGACATTACTCCCATGGCGGAAAGTGCGGATAATGACTGTTGTATTCAATCCCGATGCAATTTCTGTGTTTCATCAACACTCTGATAGTCCACAGATTACAGAATGCCACCAGATGTGCATCGGAAACTACTACTGGTCTTCCAGGGAACGATCAAAGCGTAGACTGTTCTAGACATTACTTTTATGGAGGAAAGTGCGCATGGTGATATTGGTATTCAATCCCGATGCAATTTCTGTGTTTCACCAACACTCTGATAGTCCACAGATTACAGAATGCCTCCAGATGTGCATCGGAAACTACTACTGATCTTCCAGGGAACGATCAAAGCGTAGATTGTTTGAGACATTACTCCCATGGAGGAAACTGCGCATGGAGACTGTTGTATTCAATCCCGATGCAATTTCTGTGTTTCATCAACACTCTGATAGTCTACAGATTATCGAATGCCTCCAGATGTGCATCGGAAACTACTACTGGTCTTCCAGGGAACGATCAAAGCGTAGACTGTTTGAGACATTACTCCCGTGGAGGAAAGTGCGCATGGTGACTGTTGTATTCAATCCCGATGCAATTTCTGTGTTTCATCAACACTCTGATAGTCCACAGATTACCGGATGCCTCCAGATGTTCATCGGAAACTACTACTGGTCTTCCAGGGAACGATCAAAGCGTAGACAGTGTGAGACATTACTCCCGTGGAGGAAAGTGCGCATGGTGACTGTTGTATTCAATTCCGATGCAATTTCTCTGTTTCATCAACACTCTGATAGTCCACAGATTACAGAATGCCTCATGATGTGCATCGGAAACCACTACTGGTCTTCCAGGGAACGATCAAAGCGTAGACTGTTCGAGACATTACTCCCATGGAGGAAAGTGCGCATGGTGACTGTTGTATTCAATCCCGATGCAATTTCTGTGTTTCATCAACACTCTGATAGCCAACAGATTACAGAATGCCACCAGATGTGCATCGGAAACTACTACTGGTCTTCCGGGGAACGATCATAGCGTAGACTGTTTGAGACATTAGTCCCGTGGAGGAAAGTGCTCATGGTGACTGTTGTATTCAATCACGATGCAATTTCTGTGTTTCATCAACACTCTGATAGTCCACAGATTACAGAATGCCACCAGATGTGCATCGGAAACTACTACTGGTCTTCCAGGGAACGATCAAATCGTAGACTGTTTGAGACATTACTCCCATGGAGGAAAGTGCGCATGGTGACTGTTGTATACAAACCCGATGCAATTTCTGTGTTTCATCAACATTCTGATAGTCAACAGATTACAGAATGCCTCCAGATGTGCATCGGAAACTACTACTGGTCTTCCAGCGAAAGATCAAAGAGTAGACTGTTTGAGACCTTACTCAAATGGAGGAAAGTGCGCATGGTGACTGTTGTATTCAATCCCGATGCAATATCTGAGTTTCATCAACACTCTGATAGTCCACAGATTACAGAATGCAACCAGATGTGCATCGGAAACTACTACTGGACTTCGAGGGAACGATCAAAGCGTAGACTGTTTTAGACATTACTTTTATGGAGGAAAGTGCGCATGGTGACTTTGGTATTCAATCCCGATGTAATTTCTGTGTTTCACCAACACTCTGATAGTCCACAGATTACAGAATGCCACCAGATGTGCATCGGAAACTACTACTGGTCTTCCAGGGAACGATCAAAGCGTAGACTGTGTCAGACATTACTCCCATACAGGAAAGTGCGGATGGTGACTGTTGTATTCAATCCCGATGCAATTTCTGTGTTTCACCAACACTCTGATAGTCCACAGATTACAGAATGCCTCCAGATGTGCATCGGAAACTACTACTGGTCTTCCAGGGAACGATCAAAGCGTAGATTGTTCGAGACATTACTCCCATGGAGGAAACTGCTCATGGAGACTGTTGTATTCAATCCCAATGCAATTTCTTTGTTTCATCAGCACTCTGATAGTCCACAGATTACGGAAAGCATCCAGATGTGCATCAGAAACTACTACTGGTCTTCCAGGGAACGATCAAAGCGTAGACTCTTAGAGACATTACTCCCATGGAGGAAAGTGCTCATGGTACTGTTGTATTCAATCCCGATGCAATTTCTATGTTTCATCAACACTCTGATAGTCTACAGTTTACAGAATGCCTCCAGATGTGCATCGGAAACTACTACTGGTCTTCCAGGGAACGATCAAAGCATAGACTGTTTGAGACATTACTCCCATGAAGGATAGTGCGCATGGTGACTGTTGTATTCAATCCCGATGCAATTTCTGTGTTTCATCGACACTCTGATAGTCCACAGATTACAGAATGCCACCAGATGTGCAACGAAAACTACTACCGGTCTTCAGTGGAACGATCAAAGCGTAGACTGTTTGTGACATTAGTCCCGTGGAGGAAAGTGCGCATGGTGACTGTTGTATTCAATCCCGATGCAATTTCTGTGTTTCATCAACACTCTGATAGTCCACATATTACAGAATGCCACCAGATGTGCATCGGAAACTACTAATGGTCTTCCAGGGAACGATCAATGAGTAGACTGTTTGAGACCTTACTCCCATGTAGGAAAGTACGTATGGTGACTGTTGTATTCTATCCCGATGCAATTTCTGTGCTTCATCAACATTCTGATAGTCCACAGTTTACGAAAAGCCTCCAGATGAGACTCGGAAAGTACTACTGGTAGTAGTACTGATCAAGGCGTAGACTGTTAGAGAGATTACTCCCATGGAGGAAAGTGTGCTTGGTGACTGTTGTATTCAATCCCGATGCAATTTCTGTGTTTCATCAGCACTCTTATAGTCCACAGATTACAGAATGCTTTCAGATGTGCATCGGAAACACTACTACTGGTCTTCCTGGGAACGATCAAAGAGTAGACTGTTTGAGACCTAACTCAAATGGAGGAAAGTGCGAATGGTGACTGTTGTATTCAATCCCGATGCAATATCTGAGTTTCATCAACACTCTGATAGTCCACAGATTACAGAATGCCACCAGATGTGCATTGGAAACTACTACTGGACCTCCAGGGAACGATCAAAGCGTAGACTGTTTTAGACATTACTTTTATGGAGGAAAGTCCGCATGGTGACTTTGGTATTCAATCCCGATGCAATTTCTGTGTTTCACCAACACTCTGATAGTCCACAGATTACAGAATGCCACCAGATGTGCATCGGAAACTACTACTGGTCTTCCAGGGAACGATCAAAGCGTAGACTGTGTCAGACATTACTCCCATACAGGAAAGTGCGGATGGTGACTGTTGTATTCAATCCCGATGCAATTTCTGTGTTTCACCAACACTCTGATAGTCCACAGATTACAGAATGCCTCCAGATGTGCATCGGAAACTACTACTGGTCTTCCAGGGAACGATCAAAGAGTAGACTGTTTGAGGCATTACTCCCGTGGAGGAAAGTGCGCATGGTGACTGTTGTATTCAATCCCGATGCGATTTCTGTGTTTCATCAACACTCTGATAGTCCACAGATTACCGAATGCCTCCAGATGCTCATGGGAAACTACTACTGGTCTTCCAGGGAACGATCAAAGCATAGACTGTTTGAGACATTACTCCCATGAAGGAAAGTGCGCATGGTGACTGTTGTATTCAATCCCGATGCAATTTCTGTGTTTCATCAACACTCTGATAGTCCACAGATTACAGAATGCCTCCAGATGTGCATCGGAAACCACTACTGGTCTTCCAGGGAACGATCAAATCGTATACTGTTTGAGATATTACTCCCATGGAGGAAAGTGCGCATGGTGATTGTTGTATTCAATCCCGATGCAATTTCTGTGTTTCATCAACACTCTGATAGTCCACAGATTACAGAATGCCACCAGATGTGCAACAAAAACCACTACCGGCTTCAGGGGAACGATCAAAGCGTAGACTGTTTGTGACATTAGTCCCGTGGAGGAAAGTGCGCATGGTGACTGTTGTATTCAATCCGGATGCAATTTCTGTGTTTCATCAGAGACTGTTTGAGACCTTACTCCCATGGAGGAAAGTACGCATGGTGACTGTTGTATTCTATCCCGATGCAATTTCTGTGCTTCATCAACATTCTGATAGTCCACAGTTTACGAAAAGCCTCCAGATGAGCCTCGGAAAGTACTACTGGTAGTAGTACTGATCAAAGCGTAGACTGTTAGAGAGATTACTCCCATGGAGGAAAGTGACTGTGTGAGACATTACTCCTGTGGAGGAAAGTGCGCATGGTGACTGTTGTATTCAATCCCGATGCAATTTCTCTGTATCATCAACACTCTGATAGTCCACAGACAACAGAATGCCTCCAGATGTCCATCAGAAACTACTACTGGTCTTCCAGGGAACGATCAAAGCATAGACTGTTTGAGACATTACTCCCATGAAGGAAAGTGCGCATGGTGACTGTTGTATTCAATCCCAATGCAATTTCTGTGTTTCATCAACACTCTGATAGTCCACAGATTACAGAATGCCTCCAGATGTGCATCGGAAACCACTACTGGTCTTCCAGGGAACGATCAAAGCGTATACTGTTTGAGATATTACTCCCATGGAGGCAAGTGCGCATGGTGACTGTTGTATTCAATCCCGATGCAATTTCTGTGTTTCATCAACACTCTGATAGTCCACAGATTACAGAATGCCACCAGATTTGCAACGAAAACTACTACTGGTCTTCCGGGGAACGATCAAAGCGTAGACTGTTTGAGACCTTACTCCCATGGAGGAAAGTGCGCATGGTGACTGTTGTACTCTATCCCGATGCAATTTCTGTGCTTCATCAACATTCTGATAGTCCACAGTTTACGAAAAGCCTCCAGATGAGCCTCGGAAAGTACTACTGGTCTTCCAGGGAACGATCAAAGCGTAGACTGTTAGAGACATTACTCCCATGGAGGAAAGTGGGCATGGTGACTGTTGTATTCAATCCCGATGCAATTTCTGTGTTTCATCAACACTCTGATAGTCCACAGATTACAGAATGCCTCCAGATGTGCATCGGAAACTACTACTGGTCTTCCAGGGAACGATCAAAGCGTAAACTCTTTGAGACATGACTCCCATGGAGGGAAGTGCGCATGGTGACTGTTGTATTCAATCCCGATGCAGTTTCTGTGTTTCATCAGCACTCTTATAGTCCACAGATTACAGAATGCTTCCAGATGTGCATCGGAAACTACTACTGGTCTTCCTGGGAACGATCAAAGCGTAGACTATTTGAGACATTATTCCCATGAAGGAATGTGCGCATTGTGGCTGTTGTATTCAATCTCGAGGCAATTTCTGTGTTTCATCAACACTCTGATAGGCCACAGATTACAGAATGCCACCAGACGTGCATCGGAAACTACTACTGGTCTTCCAGGGAACGATCAAAGCGTAGACTGTTTGAGACATTACTCCCGTGGAGGAAAGTGCACATGGTGACTGTTGTATTCAATCCCGATGCAATTTCTGTGTTTCATCAACACTCTGATAGTCCACAGATTACAGAAAGCATACAGATGTGCATCAGAAACTACTACTGGTCTTCCAGGGAACGATCAAATCGTAGGCTGTTAGAGACATTACTCCCATGGTTGGAAGTGCGCATGGTGACTGTTGTATTCAATCCCGATGCAATTTCTGTGTTTCATCAACACTCTGATAGTCCACAGATTACCGAATGCCTCCAGATGCTCATGGGAAACTACTACTGGTCTTCCAGGGAACGATCAAAGCGTATTCTGTGTGAGACATTACTCCCGTGGAGGAAAGTGCGCATGGTGACTGTTGTATTCAATCCCGATGCAATTTCTCTGTTTCATCAACACTCTGATAGTCCACAGACAACAGAATGCCTCCAGATGTTCATCAGAAACTACTACTGGTCTTCCAGGGAACGATCAAAGCATAGACTGTTTGAGACATTACTCCCATGAAGGAAAGTTCGCATGGTGACTGTTGTATTCAATCCCGATGCAATTTCTGTGTTTCATCAACACTCTGATAGTCCACTGATTACAGAATGCCACCAGATGTGCATCGGAAACTACTACTGGTCTTCCAGGGAACGATCAAAGCGTAGACTGTTTAGCACATTACTCCCATGGAGGAAAGTGCGCATGGTTACTGTTGTATTCAATCCCGATGCAATTTCTGTGTTTCATCAACACTCTGATAGTCCACAAATTACAGAATGAGACCAGATGTGCATCGGAAACTACTACTGGTCTTCCAGGGAACGATCAAAGCGTAGACTGTTTGAGAATTACTCCCACGGAGGATAGTTCGCATGGTGACTGTTGTATTCAATCCCGATGCAATTTCTGTGTTTCATCAACACTCTGATAGTCCACAGATTACAGAATGCCACCAGATGTGCATCGGAAACTACTACTGGTCTTCCAGGGACAAATCAAAGCGTAGACTGTTTGAGTCATTACTCCCGAGGAGGAAAGTGCGCATGGTGACTGTTGTATTCAATCCCGATGCAATTTCTGTGTTTCATCAACACTCTGATAGTCCACAGATTACAGAATGCCTAAAGATGTGCGTCGGAAACTACTACTGGTCTTCCAGGGAACGATGAAAGCGTAGACTGTTAGAGACATTACTCCCATGGTTGAAAGTGCGCATGGTGACTGTTGTATTCAATCCCGATGCAATATCTTTGTTTCATCAACACTCTGATAGTCTACAAATTACAGAATGCCACCAGATGTGCATCGGAAACTACTACTGGTCTTCCAGGTAACGATCAAAGCGTAGACTGTGTCAGACATTACTCCCATGGAGGAAAGTGCGCATGGTGACTGTTGTATTCAATCCCGAAGCTATTTCTGTGTTTCTTCAACACTCTGATAGTCCACAGATTACCGAATGCCTCCAGATGCTCATGGGAAACTACTACTGGACTTCCAGGGAACGATCAAAGCGTAGACTGTGTGAGACATTACTCCCGTGGAGGAAAGTGCGCATGGTGACTGTTGTATTCAATCCCGATGCAATTTCTCTGTATCATCAACACTCTGATAGTCCACAGACAACAGAATGCCTCCAGATGTTCATCAGAAACTACTACTGGTATTCCAGGGAACGATCAAAGCATAGACTGTTTGAGACATTACTCCCATGAAGGAAAGTGCGCATGGTGACTGTTGTATTCAATCCCGATGCAATTTCTGTGTTTCATCAACACTCTGATAGTCCACAGATTACAGAATGCCTCCAGATGTGCATCGGAAACCACTACTGGTCATCCAGGGAACGATCAAAGCGTATACTGTTTGAGACATTACTCCCATGGAGGCAAGTGTGCATGGTGACTCTTGTATTCAATCCCGATGCAATTTCTGTGTTTCATGAACACTCTGATAGTCCACAGATTACAGAATGCCACCAGATGTGCAACGAAAACTACTACTGGTCTTCCGGGGAACGATCAAAGCGTAAACTGTTTGAGACATTAGTCCCGTGGAGGAAAGTTCGCATGGTGACTTTTGTATTCAATCCCGATGCAATTTCTGTGTTTCGTCAACACTCTGATAGTCCAGATATTAGAGAATGCCACCAGATGTGCATCGGAAACTACTACTGGTATTCCAGGGAACGATCAATGAGTAGACTGTTTGAGACCTTACTCCCATGGAGAAAAGTGCGCATGGTGACTGTTGTATTCTATCCCGATGCAATTTCTGTGCTTCATCAACATTCTGATAGTCCACAGAATACAGAATGCCTCCAGATGTGCATCGGAAACTACTACTGGTCTTCCGGGGAACGATCAAAGCGTAAACTCTTTGAGACATGACTCCCATGGAGGGAAGTGCGCATGGTGACTGTTGTATTCAATCCCGAGGCAAATTCTGTGTTTCATCTGCACTCGTATAGTCCACAGATTACAGAATGCCTCCAGATGTGCATCGGAAACTACTACTGGTCTTCCAGGGAACGATCAAAGCGTAAACTCTTTGAGACATGACACCCTTGGAGGGAAGTGCGCATTGTGACTGTTGTATTCAATCCCGATGCAAATTCTGTGTTTAATCTGCACTCGTATAGTCCACAGATTACAGAATGCTTCCAGATGTGCATCGGAAACTACTACTGGTCTTCCTGGGAACGATCAAAGCGTAGACTATTTGAGACATTATTCTCATGAAGGAATGTGCGCATTGTGGCTGTTGTATTCACTCCCGAGGCAATTTCTGTGTTTCATCAACACTCTGATAGTCCACAGTTTACAGAGTGCCACCAGACGTGCATCGGAAACTACTACTGGCCTTCCAGGGAACGATCAAAGCATAGACTGTTTGAGACATTACTCCCGTGGAGGAAAGTGCGCATTGTGACTGTTGTATTCAATTCCCATTCAATTTCTGTGTTTCATCAACACTCTGATAGTCCACAGATTACAGAATGCCTCCAGATGTGCATCGGAAACCAATACTGGTCTTCTAGGGAACGATCAAAGCGTATACTGTTTGAGATATTACTCCCATGGAGGAAAGTGTGTATGGTGACTGTTGTATTCAATCCCGATGCTATTTCTGTGTTTCATCAACACTCTGATAGTCCACAGATTACAGAATGCCACCAGATGTGCAACGAAAACTACTACTGGTCTTCCAGGGACCGATCAAAGCGTAGACTGTTTGAGACATTACTCCCGTGTAGGAGATTGCGCATGGTGACTGTTATATTCAATCCCGATGCAATTTCTGTGTTTCATCAGCACTCTTATAGTCCACAGATTACATAACGCTTTCAGATGTGCATTGGAACTACTACTACCGGTCTTCCTGGGAACGATTAAAGCGTAGACTGTTTGAGACATTATTCCCTTGAAGGAATGTGCGCATTGTGACTGTTGTATTCAATCCCGAGGCAATCTCTGTGTTTCATCAACACTCTGATAGTCCACAGATTACAGAATGCCACCAGACGTGCATCGGAAACTACTACTGGTCTACCAGGAACGATCAAAGCGTAGACTGTTTGAGACATTACTCCCGAGGAGGAAAGTGCGCATGGTGACTGTTGTATTCTATTCCGATGCAATTTCTGTGTTTAATCAACACTCTGATACGCCACAGATCACCGAATGCCACCAGATGTGCATTTGAAACTACTACTGGTCTTCCAGGGAACGATGAAAGCGTAGACTGTTGGAGACATTAGTCCCATGGTTGAAAGTGCGTATGGTGACTGTTGTACTCAATCCCTATGCAATATCTTTGTTTCATCAACACTCTGATAGTCTACATATTACAGAATGCCACCAGATGTGCATCGGAAACTACTACTGGTCTTCCAGGGAACGATCAAATAGTAGACTGTTTGAGACCTTACTGCCATGGAGGAAAGTGCGCATGGTGACTGTTGTATTCAATCCCGATGCAATTTCTGTGTTTCATCAACACTCTGATAGTAAACAGATTACAGAATGCCTAAAGATGTGCATCGGAAACTACCACTGGTCTTCCAGGGAACGATCAAAGCGTAGACTGTTTGAGACATTACTTCCATGGAGGAAACTGCTCATGGAGACTGTTGTATTCAATCCCGATGCAATTTCTGTGTTTCATCAACACTCTGATAGTCCACAGATTACGGAAAGCATCCAGATGTGCATCAGAAGTTACTACTGGTCCTCCAGGGAACGATCAAATCGTAGGCTGTTAGAGACATTACTCCCAAGGTTGAAAGTGCGCATGGTGACTGTTGTATTCAATCCCGATGCAATATCTTTGTTTCATCAACACTCTGATAGTCTACATATTACAGAATGCCACCAGATGTGCATCGGAAGCTGCTACTGGTCTTCCAGGGAACGATCAAAGCGTAGACTGTTTGAGACATTACTCCCATGGAGGAAAGTGCGCATGGTGACTGTTGTATTCAATCCCGATGCAATTTCTGTGTTTCATCAACACTCTGATAGTCCACAGATTACCGAATGCCTCCAGATGCTAATGGGAAACTACTACTGGTCTTCCAGAGAACGATCAAATCGTAGACTGTGTGAGACATTACTCCCGTGGAGGTAAGTGCGCATGGTGACTGTTGTATTCTATCCCGATGCAATTTCTGTGCTTCATCAACATTCTGATAGTCCACAGTTTACGAAAAGCCTCCAGATGAGCCTCTGAAAGTACTACTGGTCTTCCAGGGAACGATCAAAGCGTAGACTGTTAGAGACATTACTCCCATGGAGGAAAGTGGGCATGGTGACTGTTGTATTCAATCCCGATGCAATTTCTGTGTTTCATCAACACTCTGATAGTCCACAGATTACAGAATGCCTCCAGATGTGCATCGGAAACTACTACTGGTCTTCCAGGGAACGATCAAAGCGTAAACTCTTTGAGACATGACTCCCATGGAGGGAAGTGCGCATGGTGACTGTTGTATTCAATCCCGATGCAATTTCTGTGTTTCATCAGAACTCGTATAGTCCACAGATTACAGAATGCCTCCAGATGTGCATCGGAAACTACTACTGGTCTTCCAGGGAACGATCAAAGCGTAAACTCTTTGAGACATGACTCCCATGGAGGGAAGTGGGCATGGTGACTGTTGTATTCAATAACGATGCAAATTCTGTGTGTCATCTGCACTCGTATAGCCCACAGATTACAGAATGCCTCCAGATGTGCATCGGAAACTACTACTGGTCTTCCAGGGAACGATCAAAGCGTAAACTCTTTGAGACATGACAACCATGGAGGGAAGTGCGCATGGTGACTGTTGTATTCAATCCCGATGCAAATTCTGTGTTTCATCTGCACTCGTATAGTCCACAGATTACAGAATGCTTCCAGATGTGCATCGGAAACTACCACTGGTCTTCCTGGGAACGATCAAAGCGTAGACTATTTGAGACATTATTCTCATGAAGGAATGTGTGCATTGTGGCTGTTGTATTCACTCCCGAGTCAATTTCTGTGTTTCATCAACACTCTGATAGTCCACAGATTACAGAATGCCACCAGATGTGCATCGGAAACTACTACTGGTCTTCCAGGGAACGATGAAAGCGTAGACTGTGTCAGACATTACTCCCATGGAGGAAAGTGCGCATGGTGACTGTTGTATTCAATCCCGAAGCTATTTCTGTGTTTCATCAACACTCTGATAGTCCACAGATTACCGAATGCCTCCAGGTGCTCATGGGAAACTACTACTGGACTTCCAGGGAACGATCAAAGCGTAGACTGTGTGAGACATTACTCCCGTGGAGGAAAGTGCGCATGGTGACTGTTGTATTCAATCCCGATGAAATTTCTCTGTATCTTCAACACTCTGATAGTCCACAGACAACAGAATGCCTCCAGATGTTCATCAGAAACTACTACTGGTCTTGCAGGGAACGATCAAAGCATAGACTGTTTGAGACATTACTCCCATGAAGGAAAGTGCGCATGGTGACTGTTGTATTCAATCCCGATGCAATTTCTGTGTTTCATCAACACTCTGATAGTCCACAGATTACAGAATGCCTCCAGATGTGCATCGGAAACCACTACTGGTCTTCCAGGGAACGATCAAAGCGTAGACTGTTTGAGACCTTACTCCCATGTTGAAAAGTGCGCAAGGTGACTGTTGTATTCTATCCCGATGCAATTTCTGTGCTTCATCAACATTCTGATAGTCCACAGTTTACGAAAAGCCTCCAGATGAGCCTCTGAAAGTACTACTGGTCTTCCAGGGAACGATCAAAGCGTAGACTGTTAGAGACATTACTCCCATGGAAGAAAGTGGGCATGGTGACTGTTGTATTCAATCCCGATGCAATTTCTGTGTTTCATCAACACTCTGATAGTCCACAGATTACAGAATGCCTCCAGATGTGCATCGGAAACTACTACTGGTCTTCCAGGGAACGATCAAAGCGTAAACTCTTTGAGACATGACTCCCATGGAGGGAAGTGCGCATGGGGACTGTTGTATTCAATCCCGATGCAATTTCTGTGTTTCATCAGCACTCGTATAGTCCACAGATTACAGAATGCCTCCAGATGTGCATCGGAAACTACTACTGGTCTTCCAGGGAACGATCAAAGCGTAAACTCTTTGAGACATGACTCCCATGGAGGGAAGTGGGCATGGTGACTGTTGTATTCAATCCCGATGCAAATTCTGTGTTTCTACTGCACTCGTATAGTCCACAGATTACAGAATGCCTCCAGATGTGCATCGGAAACTACTACTGGTCTTCCAGGGAACGATCAAAGCGTAAACTCTTTGAGACATGACAACCACGGAGGGAAGTGCGCATGGTGACTGTTGTATTCAATCCCGATGCAAATTCTGTGTTTCATCTGCACTCGTATAGTCCACAGATTACAGAATGCTTCCAGATGTGCATCGGAAACTACCACTGGTCTTCCTGGGAACGATCAAAGCGTAGACTATTTGAGACATTATTCTCATGAAGGAATGTGTGCATTGTGGCTGTTGTATTCACTCCCGAGTCAATTTCTGTGTTTCATCAACACTCTGATAGTCCACAGATTACAGAATGCCACCAGATGTGCATCGGAAACTACTACTGGTCTTCCAGGGAACGATGAAAGCGTAGACTGTGTCAGACATTACTCCCATGGACTAAAGTGCGCATGGTGACTGTTGTATTCAATCCCGATGCTATTTCTGTGTTTCATCAACACTCTGATAGTCCACAGATTACCGAATGCCTCCAGATGCTCATGGGAAACTACTACTGGACTTCCAGGGAACGATCAGAGCGTAGACTGTGTGAGACATTACTCCCGTGGAGGAAAGTGCGCATGGTGACTGTTGTATTCAATCCCGATGAAATTTCTCTGTATCATCAACACTCTGATAGTCCACAGACAACAGAATGCCTCCAGATGTTCATCAGAAACTACTACTGGTCTTCCAGGGAACGATTAAAGCATAGACTGTTTGAGACATTACTCCCATGAAGGAAAGTGCGCATGGTGACTGTTGTATTCAATCCCGATGCAATTTCTGTGTTTCATCAACACTCTGATAGTCCACAGATTACAGAATGCCTCCAGATGTGCATCGGAAACCACTACTGGTCTTCCAGGGAACGATCAAAGCGTATACTGTTTGAGACATTACTCCCATGGAGGCAAGTGTGCATGGTGACTGTTATATTCAATCCCGATGCAATTTCTGTGTTTCATCAACACTCTGATAGTCCACAGATTACAGAATGCCACCAGATGTGCAACGAAAACTACTACTGGTCTTCCGGGGAACGATCAAAGCGTAGACTGTTTGAGACATTAGTCCCGTGGAGGAAAGTGCGCATGGTGACTGTTGTATTCAATCCCGATGCAGTTTCTTTGTTTCGTCAACACTCTGATAGTCCAGATATTAGAGAATGCCACCAGATGTGCATCGGAAACTACTACTGGTATTCCAGGGAACGATCAATGAGTACACTGTTTGAGACCTTACTCCCATGGAGAAAAGTGCGCATGGTGACTGTTGTATTCTATCCCGATGCAATTTCTGTGCTTCATCAACGTTCTGATAGTCCACAGATTACAGAATGCCTCCAGATGTGCATCGGAAACTACTACTGGTCTTCCAAGGAACGATCAAAGCGTAAACTCTTTGAGACATGACTCCCATGGAGGGAAGTGCGCATGGTGACTGTTGTATTCAATCCCGATGCAATTTCTGTGTTTCATCTGCACTCGTATAGTCCACAGATTACAGAATGCCTCCAGATATGCATCGGAAACTACTACTGGTCTTCCAGGGAACGATCAAAGAGTAAACTCTTTGAGACATGACACCCATGGAGGGAAGTGCGCATGGTGACTGTTGTATTCAATCCCGATGCAAACTCTGTGTTTCATCTGCACTCGTATAGTCCACAGATTACAGAATGCTTCCAGATGTGCATCGGAAACTACTACTGGTCTTCCTGGGAACGATCAAAGCGTAGACTATTTGAGGCATTATTCTCATGAAGGAATGTGCGCATTGTGGCTGTTGTATTCACTCCCGAGGCAATTTCTGTGTTTCATCAACACTCTGATAGTCCACAGATTACAGAATGCCACCAGACGTGCATCGGAAACAACTACTGGTCTTCCAGGGAACGATCAAAGCGTAGACTGTTTGAGACATTACTCCCGTGGAGGAAAGTGCGCATGGTGACTGTTGTATTCAATTCCCATTCAATTTCGGTGTTTCATCAACACTCTGATTGTCCACAGATTACAGAATGCCACCAGATGTGCATCGGAAACTACTACTGGTCTTCCAGGGACCGATCAAAGCGTAGACTGTTTGAGACATTACTCCCGTGTAGGAGATTGCGCATGGTGACTGTTGTATTCAATTCCGATGCAATTTCTGTGTTTAATCAACACCCTGATACTCCACAGATTACAGAATGCCACCAGATGTGCATCGGAAATTACTACTGGTCTTCCAGGGAACGATCAAAGCGTAGACTCTTAGAGACATTACTCCCATTGAGGAAAGTGCTCAAGGTGACTGTTGTATTCAATCCCGATGCAATTTCAGTGTTTCATCAACACTCTGATAGTCCACAGATTACAGAATGCCTCCAGATGTGCATCGGAAACCAATACTGGTCTTCTAGGGAACGATCAAAGCGTATACTGTTTGAGATATTACTCCCATGAAGGAAAGTGCGCATGGTGACTGTTGTATTCAATCCCGATGCAATTTCTGTGTTTCATCAACACTCTGATAGTCCACAGATTACAGAATGCCACCAGATGTGCAACGAAAACTACTACTGGTCTTCCGGGGAACGATCAAAGCGTATACTGTTTGTGACATTAGTCTCGTGGAGGAAAGTGCGCATGGTGACTGTTGTATTCAATCCCGATGCAATTTCTGTGTTTCATCAACACTCTGATAGTCCACATATTACAGAATGCCACCAGATGTGCATCGGAAACTATTACTGGTCTTCCAGGGAACGATCAATGAGTAGACTGTTTGAGACCTTACTCCCATGGAGGAAAGTGCGCATGGTGACTGTTATATTCAATCCCGATGCAATTTCTGTGTTTCATCAGCACTCTTATAGTCCACAGATTACAGAATGCTTTCAGATGTGCATTGGAACTACTACTACTGGTCTTCCTGGGAACGATTAAAGCGTAGACTGTTTGAGACATTATTCCCATGAAGGAATGTGCGCATTGTGACTGTTGTATTCAATCCCGAGGCAATCTCTGTGTTTCATCAACACTCTGATAGTCCACAGATTACAGAATGCCACCAGACGTGCATCGGAAACTACTACTGGTCTACCAGGAACGATCAAAGCGTAGACTGTTTGAGACATTACTCCCGTGGAGGAAAGTGCGCATGGTGACTGTTGTATTCTATTCCGATGCAATTTCTGTGTTTAATCAACACTCTGATACGCCACAGATCACCGAATGCCACCAGATGTGCATTGGAAACTACTACTGGTCTTCCAGGGAACGATGAAAGCGTAGACTGTTAGAGACATTACTCCCATGGTTGAAAGTGCGTATGGTGACTGTTGTACTCAATCCCTATGCAATATCTTTGTTTCATCAACACTCTGATAGTCTACATATTACAGAATGCCACCAGATGTGCATCGGAAACTACTACTGGTCTTCCAGGGAACGATAAAATAGTAGACTGCTTGAGACCTTACTCCCATGGAGGAAAATGCGCATGGTGACTGTTGTATTCAATCCCGATGCAATTTCTGTGTTTCATCAACACTCTGATAGTAAACAGATTACAGAATGCCTAAAGATGTGCATCGGAAACTACTACTGGTCTTCCAGGGAACGATCAAATCGTAGGCTGTTAGAGACATTACTCCCATGAAGGAAAGTGCGCATGGTGACTGTTGTATTCAATCCCGATGCAATATCTTTGTTTCATCAACACTCTGATAGTCTACTTATTACAGAATGCCACAAGATGTGCATCGGAAACTACTACTGGTCTTCCAGGGAACGATCAAAGCGTAGACTGTTTGAGACATTAGTCCCGTGGAGGAAAGTGCGCATGGTGACTGTTGTATTCAATCCCGATGAAATTTCTCTGTATCATCAACACTCTGAGAGTCCACAGACAACAGAATGCCTCCACATGTTCATCAGAAACTACTACTGGTCTTCCAGGGAACGATCAAAGCATAGACTGTTTGAGACATTACTCCCATGAAGGAAAGTGCGCATGGTGACTGATGTATTCAATCCCGATGCAATTTCTGTGTTTCATCAACACTCTGATAGTCCACAGATTACAGAATGCCTCCAGATGTGCATCGGAAACCAATACTGGTCTTCTAGGGAACGATCAAAGCGTATACTGTTTGAGATATTACTCCCATGGAGGAAAGTGCGCATGGTGACTGTTGTATTCATTTCCCATTCAATTTCGGTGTTTCATCAACACTCTGATAGTCCACAGATTACAGATTGCCACCAGATGTGCAACGAAAACTACTACTGGTCTTCCGGGGAACGATCAAAGCGTAGACTGTTTGAGATATTAGTCCCGTGGAGGAAAGTGCGCATGGTGACTGTTGTATTCAATCCCGATGCAGTTTCTGTGTTTCGTCAACACTCTGATAGTCCAGATATTAGAGAATGCCACCAGATGTGCATCGGAAACTACTACTGGTATTCCAGGGAACGATCAATGAGTAGACTGTTTGAGACCTTACTCCCATGGAGAATAGTGCGCATGGTGACTGTTGTATTCTATCCCGATGCAATTTCTGTGCTTCATCAACATTCTGATAGTCCACAGATTACAGAATGCCTCCAGATGTGCATCGGAAACTACTACTGGTCTTCCAGGGAACGATCAAAGCGTAAACTCTTTGAGACATGACTCCCATGGAGGGAAGTGCGCATGGTGACTGTTGTATTCAATCCCGATGCAAATTCTGTGTTTCATCTGCACTCGTATAGTCCACAGATTACATAATGCCTCCAGATGTGCATCGGAAACTACTACTGGTCTTCCAGGGAACGATCAAAGCGTAGACTATTTGAGACATTATTCTCATGAAGGAATGTGCGCATTGTGGCTGTTGTATTCACTCCCGAGGCAATTTCTGTGTTTCATCAACACTCTGATAGTCCACAGATTACAGAATGCCACCAGACGTGCATCGGAAACAACTACTGGTCTTCCAGGGAACGATCAAAGCGTAGACTGTTTGAGACATTACTCCCGTGGAGGAAAGTGCGCATGGTGACTGTTGTATTCAATTCCCATTCAATTTCGGTGTTTCATCAACACTCTGATTGTCCACAGATTACAGAATGCCACCAGATGTGCATCGGAAACTACTACTGGTCTTCCAGGGACCGATCAAAGCGTAGACTGTTTGAGACATTACTCCCGTGTAGGAGATTGCGCATGGTGACTGTTGTATTCAATTCCGATGCAATTTCTGTGTTTAATCAACACCCTGATACTCCACAGATTACAAAATGCCACCAGATGTGCATCGGAAATTACTACTGGTCTTCCAGGGAACGATCAAAACGTAGACTCTTAGAGACATTACTCCCATTGAGGAAAGTGCTCAAGGTGACTGTTGTATTCAATCCCGATGCAATTTCAGTGTTTCATCAACACTCTGATAGTCCACAGATTACAGAATGCCTCCAGATGTGCATCGGAAACCAATACTGGTCTTCTAGGGAACGATCAAAGCGTATACTGTTTGAGATATTACTCCCATGGAGGAAAGTGCGCATGGTGACTGTTGTATTCAATCCCGATGCAATTTCTGTGTTTCATCAACACTCTGATAGTCCACAGATTACAGAATGCCACCATATGTGCAACGAAAACTACTACTGGTCTTCCGGGGAACGATCAAAGCGTATACTGTTTGTGACATTAGTCCCGTGGAGGAAAGTGCGCATGGTGACTGTTGTATTCAATCCCGATGCAATTTCTGTGTTTCATCAACAATCTGATAGTCCACATATTACAGAATGCCACCAGATGTGCATCGGAAACTACTACTGGTCTTCCAGGGAACGATCAATGAGTAGACTGTTTGAGACCTTACTCCCATGGAGGAAAGTGCGCATGGTGACTGTTATATTCAATCCCGATGCAATTTCTGTGTTTCATCAGCACTCTTATAGTCCACAGATTACAGAATGCTTTCAGATGTGCATTGGAACTACTACTACCGGTCTTCCTGGGAACGATTAAAGCGTAGACTGTTTGAGACATTATTCCCATGAAGGAATGTGCGCATTGTGACTGTTGTATTCAATCCCGAGGCAATCTCTGTGTTTCATCAACACTCTGATAGTCCACAGATTACAGAATGCCACCAGACGTGCATCGGAAACTACTACTGGTCTACCAGGAACGATCAAAGCGTAGACTGTTTGAGACATTACTCCCGTGGAGGAAAGTGCGCATGGTGACTGTTGTATTCTATTCCGATGCAATTTCTGTGTTTAATCAACACTCTGATACGCCACAGATCACCGAATGCCACCAGATGTGCATTGGAAACTACTACTGGTCTTCCAGGGAACGATGAAAGCGTAGACTGTTAGAGACATTACTCCCATGGTTGAAAGTGCGTATGGTGACTGTTGTACTCAATCCCTATGCAATATCTTTGTTTCATCAACACTCCGATAGTCTACATATTACAGAATGCCACCAGATGTGCATCGGAAACTACTACTGGTCTTCCAGGGAACGATAAAATAGTAGACTGCTTGAGACCTTACTCCCATGGAGGAAAATGCGCATGGTGACTGTTGTATTCAATCCCGATGCAATTTCTGTGTTTCATCAACACTCTGATAGTAAACAGATTACAGAATGCCTAAAGATGTGCATCGGAAACTACTACTGGTCTTCCAGGGAACGATCAAAGCGTAGACTGTTTGAGACATTACTCCCATGGAGGAAAGTGTGCATGGTGACTGTTGTATTCAATCCCGATGCAATATCTGTGTTTCATCAACACTCTGATAGTCCACAGATTACCGAATGCCTCCAGATGCTAATGGGAAACTACTATTGGTCTTCCAGGGAACGATCAAAGCGTAGACTGTGTGAGACATTACTCCCGTGGAGGAAAGTGCGCATGGCGACTGTTGTATTCAATCCCGATGCAATTTCTCTGTATCATCAACACTCTGATAGTCCACAGACAACAGAATGCCTCCAGATGTTCATCAGAAACTACTACTGGTCTTCCAGGGAACGATCAAAGCATAGACTGTTTGAGACATTACTCCCATGAAGGAAAGTGCGCATGGTGACTGTTGTATTCAATCCCGAAGCAATTTCTGTGTTTCATCAACACTCTGATAGTCCACAGATTACAGAATGCCTCCAGATGTGCATCGGAAACCACTACTGGCCTTCCAGGGAACGATCAAAGCGTATACTGTTTGAGACATTACTCCCATGGAGGCAAGTGTGCATGGTGACTGTTGAATTCAATCCCGATGCAATTTCTGTGTTTCATCAACACTCTGATAGTCCACAGATTACAGAATGCCACCAGATGTGCAACGAAAACTACTACTGGTCCTCCGGGGAACGATCAAAGCGTAGACTGTTTGAGACATTAGTCCCGTGGAGGAAAGTGCGCATGGTGACTGTTGTATTCAATCCCGATGCAATTTCTGTGTTTCATCAGCACTCGTATAGTCCACAGATTACAGAATGCTTCCAGATGTGCATCGGAAACTACTACTGGTCTTCCTGGGAACGATCAAAGCGTAGACTATTTGAGACATTATTCTCATGAAGGAATGTGCGCATTGTGGCTGTTGTATTCAATCCCGAGGGAATTTCTGTGTTACATCAACACTCTGATAGTCCACAGATTACAGAATGCCACCAGACGTGCATCGGAAACTACTACTGATCTTCCAGGGAACGATCAAAGCGTAGACTGTTTGAGACATTACTCCCGTGGAGGAAAGTGCGCATGGTGACTGTTGTATTCAATTCCCATTAAATTTCTGTGTTTCATCAACACTCTGATTGTCCACAGATTACAGAATGCCACCAGATGTGCATCGGAAACTACTACTGGTCTTCCTGGGACCGATCAAAGCGTAGACTGTTTGAGACATTACTCCCGTGTAGGAGATTGCGCATGGTGACTGTTGTATTCTATCCCGATGCAATTTCTGTGTTTAATCAACACTCTGATACTCCACAGATTACAGAATGCCACCAGATGTGCATCGGAAACTACTACTGGTCTTCCAGGGAACGATCAAAGCGTAGACAGTTTGTGACATTACTCCCATGGAGGAAAGTGCGCATGGTGACTGTTGTATTCAATTCCCATTCAATTTCTGTGTTTCATCAACACTCTGATTGTCCACAGATTACAGAATGCCACCAGATGTGCATCGGAAACTACTACTGGTCTTCCAGGGACCGATCAAAGCGTAGACTGTTTGAGACATTACTCCCGTGGAGGAAAGTGCGCATGGTGACTGTTGTAATCAATCCCGATGCAATTTCTGTGTTTCATCAACACTCTGATAGTCCACAGATTACAGAAAGCATACAGATGTGCATCAGAAACTACTACTGGTCTTCCAGGGAACCATCAAATCGTAGGCTGTTAGAGACATTACTCACATGGTTGAAAGTTCGCATGGTGACTGTTGTACTCAATCCCTATGCAGTATCTTTGTTTCATCAACACTCTGATAGTCTACATATTACAGAATGCCACCAGATGTGCATCGGAAACTCTTAGTGGTCTTCCAGGGAACGATCAAAGCGTAGACTGTTTGAGACATTACTCCCATGGAGGAAACTGCGCATCAAGACTGTTGTATTTAATCCCGATGCAATTTCTGTGTTTCATCAACACTCTGAAAGTCCACAGATTACAGAAAGCATCCAGATGTTCAGCGGAAACTATCACTGGTCTTCCAGGGAACGATCAAAGCGTAGACTCTTAGAGACATTACTCCCATGGAGAAAGTGCTCATGGTGACTGTTGTATTCAATCCCGATGCAATATCTGTGTTTCATCAATACTCTGATAGTCTACAGATTACAGAATGTCTCCAGATGTGCATGGAAACTACTACTGGTCTTCCAGGGAACGATCAAAAACTAGACTGTTTGATACCTTACTCCCATGGAGGAAAGTGCGCATGGTGACTGTTGTATTCAATCCCGATGCAATTTCTGTGTTTCATCAACACTCTGTTAGTCTACATATTACAGAATGCCACCAGATGTGCATCGGAAACTACTACTGGTCTTCCAGGGAACGATCAAAGCGTAGACTCTTAGAGACATTACTCCCATGGAGGAAAGTGCTCATGGTGACTGTTGTATTCACTCCCGATGCAATTTCTGTGCTTCATCAACACTCTGATAGTCTACAGATTACAGAATGCCTCCAGATGTGCATCGGAAACTACTACTGGTCTTCCAGGGAACGATCAAAGAGTAGGCTGTTTGAGACATTACTCCCGTGGAGGAAAGTGCGCATGGTGACTGTTGTATTCAATCCCGATGCAATTTCTGTGTTTCATCCACACTCTGATAGTCCACAGATTACCGAATGCCTCCAGATGCTCATGGGAAAGTACTACTTGTCTTCCAGGGAACGATCAAAGCGTAGACTGTGTGAGACATTACTCCCGTGGAGGAATGTGCGCATGGTGACTGTTGTATTCAATCCCGATGCAATTTCTCTGTATCATCAACACTCTGATAGTCCACAGACAACAGAATGCTTCCAGATGTTCTTCAGAAACTACTACTGGTCTTCCAGGGAACGATCAACGCATAGACTGTTTGAGACATTACCCCATGAAGGAAAGTGCGCATGGTGACTGTTGTATTCAATCCCGTTGCAATTTCTGTGCTTCATCAACACTCTGATAGTCCACAGATTACAGAATGCCTCCAGATGTGCATCGGAAACCACTACTGGTCTTCCAGGAACGATCAAAGCGTATACTGTTTGAGACATTACTCCCATGGAGGAAAGTGCGCATGGTGACTGTTGTATTCAATCCCGATGCAATTTCTGTGTTTCATCAACACTCTGATAGTCCACAGATTACAGAATGCCACCTGATGTGCATCGGAAACTACTACTGGTCTTCCAGGGAACGATCAAATTGTAGACTGTTTGAGACATTACTCCCGTGGAGGAAAGTGCGCATGGTGACTGTTGTATTCAATTCCCATTCAATTTCTGTGTTTCATCAACACTCTGATTGTCCACAGATTACAGAATGCCACCAGATGTGCATCGGAAACTACTACTGGTCTTCCAGGGACCGATCAAAGTGTAGACTGTTTGAGACATTACTCCCGTGGAGGAAAGTGCGCATGGTGACTGTTGTATTCAATCCCGATGCAATTTCTGTGTTTCATCAACACTCTGATAGTCCACAGATTACAGAATGCCACCTGATGTGCATCGGAAACTACTACTGGTCTTCCAGGGAACGATCAAAGCGTAGACAGTTTGAGACATTACTTCCATGGAGGAAACTGCTCATGGAGACTGTTGTATTCAATCCCGATGCAATTTCTGTGTTTCATCAACACTCTGATAGTCCACAGATTACCGAATGCCTCCAGATGCTCATTGGAAACTACTACTGGTCTTCCAGGGAACGATCAAAGCGTAGACTGTGTGAGACATTACTCCCGTGGGTGAAAGTGCGCATGGTGACTGTTGTATTCAATCCCGATGCAATTTCTCTGTATCATCAACACTCTGATATTCCACAGACAACAGAATGCCTATAGATGTTCATCAGATACTACTACTGGTCTTCCAGGGAACGATCAAAGCATAGACAGTTTGAGACATTACTCCCATGAAGGAAAGTGCGCATGGTGACTGTTGTATTCAATCCCGATGCAATTTCTGTGTTTCATCAGCACTCTTGTAGTCCACAGATTACAGAATGCTTTCAGATGTGCATCGGAAACTACTACTGGTCTTCAGGAACGATCAAAGCATAGACTGTTTGAGACATTACTCCCATGGAGGAAACTGCGCATCTAGACTGTTGTATACAATCCCGATGCAATTTCTGTGTTTCATCAACACTCTGAAAGTCCACAGATTACAGAAAGCATCCAGATGTTCAGTGGAAACTATTACTGGTCTTCCAGGGAACGATCAAAGCGTAGACTCTTAGAGACATTACTCCCATGGAGGAAAGTGCTCATGGTGAGTGTTGTATTCTATCCCGATGCAATTTCTGTGTTTCACCAACACTCTGATAGTCCACAGATTACCGAATGCCTCCAGATGCTCATGGGAAACTACTACTGGTCTTCCAGGGAACGATCAAAGCGTAGACTGTGTGAGACATTACTCCCATGGAGGAAAGTGCGCATGGTGACTGTTGTATTCAATCCCGATGCAATTTCTGTGTTTCATCAACACTCTGATAGTCCACAGATTACCGAATGCCTCCAGATGCTCATGGGAAACTACTACTGGTCTTCCAGGGAACGATCAAAGCGTAGACTGTGTGAGACATTACTCCCATGGAGGAAAGTGCGCATGGTGACTGTTGTATTCAATCCCGATGCTTTTTCTCTGTATCATCAACACTCTGATAGTCCACAGACAACAGAATGCCTCCAGATGTTCATCGGAAACTACTACTGGTCTTCCAGGGAAAGATCAAAGCATAGACTGTTTGAGACATTACTCCCATGAAGGAAAGTGAGCATGGTGACTGTTGTATTCAATCCCGATGCAATTTCTGTGTTTCATCAACACTCTGATAGTCCACAGATTACAGAATGCCTCCAGATGTGCATCGGAAACCACTACTGGTCTTCCAGGGAACGATCAAAGCGTATACTGTTTGAGACATTACTCCCATGGAGGTAAGTGCGCATGGTGACTGTTGTATTCAATCCCGATGCTATTTCTGTGTTTCATCAACACACTGATAGTCCACAGATTACAGAATGCCTCCAGATGTGCATCGGAAACTACTACTGGTCTTCCAGGGAACGATCAAAGCGTAGACTGTTTGAGACATTACTCCCATGGAGGAAACTGCGCATGTAGACTGTTGTATTCAATCCCGATGCAATTTCTGTGTTTCATCAACACTCTGAAAGTCCACAGATTACAGAAAGCATCCAGATGTTCAGTGGAAACTATTACTGGTCTTCCAGGGAACGATCAAAGCGTAGACTCTTAGAGACATTACACCCATGGAGGAAAGTGCTCATGGTGAGTGTTGTATTCTATCCCGATGCAATTTCTGTGTTTCACCAACACTCCGATAGTCCACAGATTACAGAATGCCTCCAGATGTTCATCGGAAACTACTACTGGTCTTCTAGGGAAAGATCAAAGCGTAGACTGTTTGAGACATTACTCCCATGGAGGAAACTGCTCATGGAGACTGTTGTATTCCATCCCGATGCAATTTCTGTGTTTCATCAACACTCTGTTAGCCACAGATTACGGAAAGCATCCAGATGTGCATCAGAAACTACTACTGCTCTTCCAGGGAACGATCAAATCGTAGGCTGTTAGAGACATTACTCCCATGGTTGAAAGTGCGCATGGTGACTGTTGTATTCAATCCCGATGCAATATCTTTGTTTCATCAACACTCTGATAGTCTACATATTACAGAATGCCACCAGATGTGCATCGGAAACTACTACTGGTCTTCCAGGGAACGATCAAAGCGTAGACTGTTTGAGACATTACTCCCATGGAGGAAACAGCGCATGGAGACTGTTGTATTCAATCCCGAAGCAATTTCTGTGTTTCATCAACACTCTGAAAGTCCACAGATTACAGAAAGCATCCAGATGTTCAGTGGAAACTATTACTGGTCTTCCAGGGAACGATCAAAGCGTAGACTCTTAGAGACATTACTCCCATGGAGGAAAGTGCTCATGGTGAGTGTTGTATTCTATCCCGATGCAATTTCTGTGTTTCACCAACACTCTGATAGTCCACAGATTACCGAATGCCTCCAGATGCTCATGGGAAACTACTACTGGTCTTCCAGGGAACGATCAAAGCGTAGACTGTGTGAGACATTACTCCCGTGGAGGAAAGTGCGCATGGTGACTGTTGTATTCAATCCCGATGCAATTTCTGTGTTTCATCAACACTCTGATAGTCCACAGATTACAGAATGCCTCCAGATGCTCATGGGAAACTACTACTGGTCTTCCAGGGAACGATCAAAGCGTAGACTGTGTGAGACATTACTCCCATGGAGGAAAGTGCGCATGGTGACTGTTGTATTCAATCCCGATGCTTTTTCTCTGTATCATCAACACTCTGATAGTCCACAGACAACAGAATGCCTCCAGATGTTCATCGGAAGCTACTACTGGTCTTCCAGGGAAAGATCAAAGCATAGACTGTTTGAGACATTACTCCCATGAAGGAAAGTGCGCATGGTGACTGTTGTATTCAATCCCGATGCAATTTCTGTGTTTCATCAACACTCTGATAGTCCACAGATTACAGAATGCCTCCAGATGTGCATCGGAAACCACTACTGGTCTTCCAGGGAACGATCAAAGCGTATACTGTTTGAGACATTACTCCCATGGAGGAAAGTGCGCATGGTGACTGTTGTATTCAATCCCGATGCTATTTCTGTGTTTCATCAACACACTGATAGTCCACAGATTACAGAATGCCACGAGATGTGCAACGAAAACTACTACTGGTCTTCCGGGGAACGATCAAAGCGTAGACTGTTTGAGACATTAGTCCCGTGGAGGAAAGTGCGCATGGTGACTGTTGTATTCAATCCCGATGCAATTTCTGTGTTTCATCAACACTCTGATAATCCACAGATTACAGAATGCCTCCAGATGTGCATCGGAAACTACTACTGGTCTTCCAGGGAACGATCAAAGCGTAGACTGTTTGAGACATTACTCCCATGGAGGAAACTGCGCATGTAGACTGTTGTATTCAATCCCGATGCAATTTCTGTGTTTCATCAACACTCTGAAAGTCCACAGATTACAGAAAGCATCCAGATGTTCAGTGGAAACTATTACTGGTCTTCCAGGGAACGATCAAAGCGTAGACTCTTAGAGACATTACACCCATGGAGGAAAGTGCTCATGGTGAGTGTTGTATTCTATCCCGATGCAATTTCTGTGTTTCACCAACACTCTGATAGTCCACAGATTACAGAATGCCTCCAGATGTTCATCGGAAACTACTACTGGTCTTCTAGGGAAAGATCAAAGCGTAGACTGTTTGAGACATTACTCCCATGGAGGAAACTGCTCATGGAGACTGTTGTATTCCATCCCGATGCAATTTCTGTGTTTCATCAACACTCTGTTAGCCACAGATTACGGAAAGCATCCAGATGTGCATCAGAAACTACTACTGCTCTTCCAGGGAACGATCAAATCGTAGGCTGTTAGAGACATTACTCCCATGGTTGAAACTGCGCATGGTGACTGTTGTATTCAATCCCGATGCAATATCTTTGTTTCATCAACACTCTGATAGTCTACATATTACAGAATGCCACCAGATGTGCATCGGAAACTACTACTGGTCTTCCAGGGAACGATCAAAGCGTAGACTGTTTGAGACATTACTCCCATGGAGGAAACAACGCATGGAGACTGTTGTATTCAATCCCGAAGCAATTTCTGTGTTTCATCAACACTCTGATAGTCTACAGATTACAGAATGCCTCCAGATGTGCATCGGAAACTACTACTGGTCTTCCAGGGAACGATCTAAGAGTAGACTGTTTCAGACATTATTCCCGTGGAGGAAAGTGCGCATGGCGACTGTTGTATTCTATCCCGATGCAATTTCTGTGCTTCATCAACATTCTGATAGTCCACAGTTTACGAAAAGCCTCCAGATGAGCCTCGGAAAGTACTACTGGTCTTCCAGGGAACGATAAAAGCGTAGACTGTTAGAGACATTACTCCCATGGAGGAAAGTGGGCATGGAGACTGCTGTATTCAATCCCGACGCAATTTCTGTGTTTCATCAGCACTCTGATAGTCCACAGATTACAGAATGCCTCCAGATGTGCATCGGAAACTACTACTGGTCTTCCAGGGAGCGATCAAAGCGTAAACCCTTTGAGACATGACTCCCATGGAGGGAAGTGCGCATGGTGACTGTTGTATTCAATCCCGATGCAATTTATGTGTTTCATTAGCACTCTTATAGTCCACAGATTACAGAATGCTTTCAGATGTGCATCGGAAACTACTACTGGTCTTCAGGAACGATCAAAGCGTAGACTGTTTGAGACATTACTCCCATGGAGGAAACTGCGCATCTAGACTGTTGTATTCAATCCCGATGCAATTTCTGTGTTTCATCAACACTCTGAAAGTCCACAGATTACAGAAAGCATCCAGATGTTCAGCGGAAACTATTACTGGTCTTACAGGGAACGATCAAAGCGTAGACTCTTAGAGACATTACTCCCATGGAGGAAAGTGCTCTTGGTGAGTGTTGTATTCTATCCCGATGCAATGTCAGTGTTTCAAAAACACTCTGATAGTCCACAGATTACAGAATGCCTCCAGATGTGCATCGGAAACTACTACTGGTCTTCTAGGGAAAGATCAAAGCGTAGACTGTTTGAGACATTACTCCCATGGAGGAAACTGCTCATGGAGACTGTTGTATTCCATCCCGATGCAATTTCTGTGTTTCATCAACACTCTGTTAGCCACAGATTACGGAAAGCATCCAGATGTGCATCAGAAACTACTACTGCTCTTCCAGGGAACGATCAAATCGTAGGCTGTTAGAGACATTACTCCCATGGTTGAAAGTGCGCATAGTGACTGTTGTATTCAATCCCGATGCAATATCTTTGTTTTATCAACACTCTGATAGTCTACATATTACAGAATGCCACCAGATGTGCATCGGAAACTACTACTGGTCTTCCAGGGAACGATCAAAGCGTAGACTGTTTGAGACATTACTCCCATGGAGGAAACAGCGCATGGAGACTGTTGTATTCAATCCCGAAACAATTTCTGTGTTTCATCAACACTCTGATAGTCTACAGATTACAGAATGCCTCCAGATGTGCATCGGAAACTACTACTGGTCTTCCAGGGAACGATCTAAGAGTAGACTGTTTGAGACATTACTCCCGTGGAGGAAAGTGCGAATGGTGACTGTTGTATTCAATCCCGATGCAATTTCTGTGTTTCATCAACACTCTGATAGTCCACAGATTACCGAATGCCTCCAGATGCTCATGGGAAACTACTACTGGTCTTCCAGGGAACGATCAAAGCGTAGACTGTGTGATACATTACTCCCGTGGAGGAAAGTGCGCATGGTGACTGTTGTATTCAATCCCGATGCAATTTCTCTGTATCATCAACACTCTGATAGTCCACAGACAACAGAATGCCTCCAGATGTTCATCAGAAACTACTACTGGTCTTCCAGGGAACGATCAAAGCATAGACTGTTTGAGACATTACTCCCATGAAGGAAAGTGCGCATGGTGACTGTTGTACTCAATCCCGATGCAATTTCTGTGTTTCATCAACACTCTGATAGTCCACAGATTACAGAATGCCTCCAGATGTGCATCGGAAACCACTACTGGTCTTCCGGGGAACGATCAAAGCGTAGACTGTTTGAGACATTAGTCCCGTGGAGGAAAGTGCGCATGGTGACTGTTGTATTAAATCCCGATGCAATTTCTGTGTTTCATCAACACTCTGATAGTCCACATATTAGAGAACGCCACCAGATGTGCATCGGAAACTACTACTGGTCTTCCAGGGAACGATCAATGAGTAGACTGTTTGAGACCTTACTCCCATGGAGGAAAGTGCGCATGGTGACTGTTGTATTCTATCCCGATGCAATTTCTGTGCTTCATCAACATTCTGATAGTCCACAGTTTACGAAAAGCCTCCAGATGAGCCTCGGAAAGTACTACTGGTCTTCCAGGGAACGATAAAAGCGTAGACTGTTAGAGACATTACTCCCATGGAGGAAAGTGGTAATGGTGACTGTTGTATTCAATCCCGATGCAATTTCTGTGTTTCATCAACACTCTGATAGTCCACAGATTACAGAATGCCTCCAGATGTGCTTCGGAAACTACTACTGGTCTTCCAGGGAACGATCAAAGCGAAAACTCTTTGAGACATGACTCCCATGGAGGGAAGTGCGCATGGTGACTGTTGTATTCAATCCCGATGCAATTTCTGTGTTTCATCAGCACTCTTATTGTCCACAGATTACAGAATGCTTTCAGATGTGCATCGGAAACTACTACTGGTCTTCCAGGAACGATCAAAGCGTAGACTGTTTGAGACATTACTCCCGTGTAGGAAAGTGCGCATGGTGACTGTTGCATTCAATCCCGATGCAATATCTGTGTTTCATCAACACTCTGATAGTCCACAGATTACAGAATGCCACCAGATGCGCATCGGAAACTACTACTGGTCTTCCAGGGAACGATCAAAGCGTAAACTGTTTGAGACATTACTTCCATGGAGGAAACTGCTCATGGAGACTGTTGTATTCAATCCCGATGCAATTTCTGTGTTTCATCAACACCCTGATAGTCCACAGATTACAGAAAGCATACAGATGTGCATCAGAAACTACTACTGGTCTTCCAGGGAACGATCAATTCGTAGGCTGTTAGAGACATTACTCCCATGGTTGAAAGTGCGCATGGTGACTGTTGTACTCAATCCCTATGCAATATCTTTGTTTCATCAACACTCTGATAGTCTACATATTACAGAATGCCACCAGATGTGCATCGGAAACTACTACTGGTCTTCCAGGGAACGATGAAAACGTAGGCTATTTGAGACATTACTCCCATGGAGGAAAGTGCTCATGGTGACTGTTGTATTCAATCCCGATGCAATTTCTGTGTCTTATCAACACTCTGATAGTCAACAGATTACAGAATGCCTCCAGACGTGCATCGGAAATTACTACTGGTCTTCCAGGGAACGATCAAAAAGTAGACTGTTCGAGACATTACTCCCATGGAGGAAACTGCTCATGGAGACTGTTGTATTCCAACCCGATGCAATTTCTGTGTTTCATCAACACTCTGATAATCCACAGATTACGGAAAGCATCCAGATGTGCATCAGAAACTACTACTGGTCTTCCAGGGAACGATCAAATCGTAGGCTGTTTGAGACATTTCTCCCATGGTGGAAAGTGCGCATGGTGACTGTTGTATTCAATCCCGATGCAATTTCTTTGTTTCATCAACACTCTGATAGTCTACATATTACAGAATGCCACCAGAGTGCATCGGAAACTACTACTGGTCTTCCAGGGAACGATCAAAGCGTAGACTGTTTGAGACATTACTCCCATGGAGGAAACTGCGCATGGAGACTGTTGTATTCATTCCCGATGCAATTTCTGTGTTTCATCAACACTCTGAAAGTCCACATATTACAGAAAGCATCCAGATGTGCATCGGAAACTACTACTGGTCTTCCAGGGAACGATCAAAGCGTAGACTCTTAGAGACATTACTCCCATGGAGGAAAGTGTTCATGGTGACTTTTGTATTCTATCCCGATGCAATTTCTGTGTTTCATCAACACTCTGATAGTCTACAGATTACAGAATGCCTCCAGATGTGCATCGGAAACTACTACTGGTCTTCCAGGGAACGATCTAAGAGTAGACTGTTTGACATTACTCCCGTGGAGGAAAGTGCGCATGGCGACTGTTGTATTCTATCCCGATGCAATTTCTGTGCTTCATCAACATTCTGATAGTCCACAGTTTACGAAAAGCCTCCAGATGAGCCTCGGAAAGTACTACTGGTCTTCCAGGGAACGATAAAAGCGTAGACTGTTAGAGACATTACTCCCATGGAGGAAAGTGGGCATGGAGACTGCTGTATTCAATCCCGACGCAATTTCTGTGTTTCATCAACACTCTGATAGTCCACAGATTACAGAATGCCTCCAGATGTGCATCGGAAACTACTACTGGTCTTCCAGGGAACGATCAAAGCGTAAACTCTTTGAGACATGACTCCCATGGAGGGAAGTGCGCATGGTGACTGTTGTATTCA
Organism: Schistocerca gregaria; assembly: GCF_023897955.1. NCBI lineage: Eukaryota > Metazoa > Arthropoda > Insecta > Orthoptera > Acrididae > Schistocerca > Schistocerca gregaria. Next base: position 2,873,846 of record NW_026061706.1, read on the forward strand.
ATCCCGATGCAATTTCTGTGTTTCATCAGCACTCTTATAGTCCACAGATTACAGAATGCTTTCAGATGTGCATCGGAAACTACTACTGGTCTTCCTGGGAACGATCAAAGCTTAGACTGTTAGAGACATTACTCCCATGGAGGAAAGTGGGCATGGTGACTGTTGTATTCAATCCCGATGCAATTTCTGTGTTTCATCAACACTCTGATAGTCCACAGATTACAGAATGCCTCCAGATGTGCATAGGAAACTACTACTGGTCTTCCAGGGAGCGATCAAAGCGTAAACCCTTTGAGACATGACTCCCATGGAGGAAAGTGCGCATGGTGACTGTTGTATTCAATCCCGATCCAATTTCTGCGTTTCATCAGCACTCTTATAGTCCACAGATTACAGAATGCTTTCAGATGTGCATCGGAAACTACTACTGGTCTTCAGGAACGATCAAAGCGTAGACTGTTTGAGACATTACTCCCATGGAGGAAACTGCGCATCTAGACTGTTGTATTCAATCCCGATGCAATTTCTGTGTTTCATCAACACTCTGAAAGTCCACAGATTACAGAAAGCATCCAGATGTTCAGTGGAAACTATTACTGGTCTTCCAGGGCACGATAAAAGCGTAGACTCTTAGAGACATTACTCCCATGGAGGAAAGTGCTCATGGTGAGTGTTGTATTCTATCCCGATGCAATTTCTGTGTTTCACCAACACTCTGATAGTCCACAGATTACCGAATGCCACCAGATGCGCATCGGAAACTACTACTGGTCTTCCAGGGAACGATCAAAGCGTAAACTGTTTGAGACATTACTTCCATGGAGGAAACTTCTCATGGAGACTGTTGTATTCAATCCCGATGCAATTTCTGTGTTTCATCAACACCCTGATAGTCCACAGATTACAGAAAGCATACAGATGTGCATCAGAAACTACTACTGGTCTTCCAGGGAACGATCAAATCGTAGGCTGTTAGAGACATTACTCCCATGGTTGAAAGTGCGCATGGTGACTGTTGTACTCAATCCCTATGCAATATCTTTGTTTCATCAACACTCTGATAGTCTACATATTACAGAATGCCACCAGATGTGCATCGGAAACTACTACTGCTCTTCCAGGAACGATCAAAGCGTAGACTGTTTGAGACATTACTCCCGTGTAGGAAAGTGCGCATGGTGACTGTTGCATTCAATCCCGATGCAATTTCTGTGTTTCATCAACACTCTGATAGTCCACAGATTACAGAATGCCTCCAGATGTGCATAGGAAACTACTACTGGTCTTCCAGGGAGCGATCAAAGCGTAAACCCTTTGAGACATGACTCCCATGGAGGAAAGTGCGCATGGTGACTGTTGTATTCAATCCCGATGCAATTTCTGTGTTTCATCAGCACTCTTATTGTCCACAGATTACAGAATGCTTTCAGATGTGCATCGGAAACTACTACTGGTCTTCCAGGAACGATCAAAGCGTAGACTGTTTGAGACATTACTCCCGTGTAGGAAAGTGCGCATGGTGACTGTTGCATTCAATCCCGATGCAATTTCTGTGTTTCATCAACACTCTGATAGTCCACAGATTACCGAATGCCACCAGATGCGCATCGGAAACTACTACTGGTCTTCCAGGGAACGATCAAAGCGTAAACTGTTTGAGACATTACTTCCATGGAGGAAACTGCTCATGGAGACTGTTGTATTCAATCCCGTTGCAATTTCTGTGTTTCATCAACACCCTGATAGTCCACAGATTACAGAAAGCATACAGATGTGCATCAGAAACTACTACTGGTCTTCCAGGGAACGATCAAATCGTAGGCTGTTAGAGACATTACTCCCATGGTTGAAAGTGCGCATGGTGACTGTTGTACTCAATCCCTATGCAATATCTTTGTTTCATCAACACTCTGATAGTCTACATATTACAGAATGCCACCAGATGTGCATCGGAAACTACTACTGCTCTTCCAGGGAACGATCAAAACGTAGACTGTTTGAGACATTACTCCGATGGAGGAAAGTGCTCATGGTGACTGTTGTATTCAATCCCGATGCAATATCTGTGTCATATCAACACTCTGATAGTCAACAGATTACAGAATGCCTCCAGACGTGCATCGGAAACTACTACTGGTCTTCCAGGGAACGATCAAAAAGTAGACTGTTTGAGACATTACTCCCATGGAGGAAACTGCTCATGGAGACTGTTGTATTCCAACCCGATGCAATTTCTGTGTTTCATCAACACTCTGAAAGTCCACATATTACAGAAAGCATCCAGATGTGCATCGGAAACTACTACTGGTCTTCCAGGGAACGATCAAAGCGTAGACTCTTAGAGACATTACTCCCATGGAGGAAAGTGCTCATGGTGACTTTTGTATTCTATCCCGATGCAATTTCTGTGTTTCATCAACACTCTGATAGTCTACAGATTACAGAATGCCTCCAGATGTGCATCGGAAACTACTACTGGTCTTCCAGGGAACGATCAAAGAGTAGACTGTTTGAGACATTACTCCCGTGAAGGAAAGTGCGCATGGTGACTGTTGTATTCAATCCCGATGCAATTTCTTTGTTTCATCAACACTCTGATAGTCCACAGATTACCGAATGCCTCCAGATGCTCATGGGAAACTACTACTGGTCTTCCAGGGAACGATCAAAGCGTAAACTGTGTGAGACATTACTCCCGTGGAGGAAAGTGCTCATGGTGACTGTTGTATTCAATCCCGATGCAATTTCTCTGTATCATCAACACTCTGATAGTCCACAGACAACAGAATGCCTCCAGATGTTCATCAGAAACTACTACTGGTCTTCCAGGGAACGATCAAATCATAGACTGTTTGAGACATTACTCCCATGAAGGAAAGTGCGCATGGTGACTGTTGTATTCAATCCCGATGCAATTTCTGTGTTTCATCAACACTCTGATTGTCCACAGATTACAGAATGCCTCCAGATGTGCATCGGAAACCACTACTGGTCTTCCAGGGAACGATCAAAGCGTATACTGTTTGAGACATTACTCCCATGGAGGAAAGTGCGCATGGTGACTTTTGTATTCAATCCCGATGCAATTTCTGTGTTTCATCAACACTCTGATAGTCCACAGATTACAGAATGCCACCAGATGTGCAACGAAAACTACTACTGGTCTTCCGGGGAACGATCAAAGCGTAGACTGTTTGAGACATTAGTCCCGTGGAGGAAAGTGCGCATGGTGACTGTTGTATTCAATCCCGATGCAATTTCTGTGTTTCATCAACACTGTGATAGTCCACATATTGCAGAATGCCACCAGATGTGCATCGGAAACTACTACTGGTCTTCCAGGGAACGATCAATGAGTAGACTGTTTGAGACCTTACTCCCATGGCGGAAAGTGCGCATGGTGACTTTTGTATTCAATCCCGATGCAATTTCTGTGTTTCATCAACACTCTGATAGTCCACAGATTACAGAATGCCTCCAGATGTGCATCGGAAACTACTACTGGTCTTCCAGGAAACGATCAAAGCGTAAACTCTTTAAGACATGACTCCCATGGAGGGAAGTCCGCATGGTGACTGTTGTATTCAATTCCGATGCAATTTCTGTGTTTCATCAGCACTCTTATAGTCCACAGATACAGAATGCTTTCAGATGTGCATCGGAAACTACTACTGGTCTTCCAGGGAACGATCAAATCGTAGGCTGTTAGAGACATTACTCCCATGGCTGAAAGTGCGCATGGTGACTGATGTACTCAATCCCTATACAATATCTTTGTTTCATCAACACTCTGATAGTCTACATATTACAGAATGCCACCAGATGTGCATCGGAAACTACTACTGGTCTTCCAGGGAACGATCAAAGCGTAGACTGTTTGAGACATTACTCCCATGGAGGAAACTGCGCATCTAGACTGTTGTATTCAATCCCGATGCAGTTTCTGTGTTTCATCAACACTCTGAAAGTCCACAGATTACAGAAAGCATCCAGATGTGCATCGGAAACTATTACTGGTCTACCAGGGAACGATCAAAGCGTAGACTCTTAGAGACATTACTCCCATGGATTAAAGTGCTCATGGTGACTGTTGTATTCAATCCCGATGCAATTTCTGTGTTTCATCAACACTCTGATAGTCTACAGATTACAGAATGCCTCCAGATGTGCATCGGAAACTACTACTGGTCTTCCAGGGAACGATCAAAGCGTAGACTGTGTGAGACATTACTCCCATGGAGGAAAGTGCGCATGGTGACTGTTGTATTCAATCCCGATGCAATTTCTCTGTTTCATCAACACTCTGATAGTCCACAGACAGCAGAATGCCTCCAGATGTTCATCAGAAACTACCACTTTTCTTCCAGGGAACGATCAAAGCGTAGACTGTTTGAGACATTACTCCCATGAAGGAAAGTGCGCATGGTGACTGTTGTATTCAATCCCGATGCAATTTCTGTGTTTCATCAACACTCTGATAGTCCACAGATTACAGAATGCCTCCAGATGTGCATAGGAAACCACTACTGGTCTTCCAGGGAACGATCAAAGCGTAAACTCTTTGAGACATGACTCCCATGGAGGGAAGTGCGCATGGTGACTGTTGTATTTAATCCCGATGCAATTTCTGTGTTTCATCAGCACCCTCATAGTCCACAGATTACAGAATGCTTACAGATGTGCATCGGAAACTACTACTGGTCTTCCTGGGAACGATCAAAGCGTAGACAGTTTGTGACATTATTCGCATGAAGGAATGTGCGTATTGTGACTGTTGTATTCAATCCCGAGGCAATTTCTGTGTTTCATCAACACTCTGATAGTCCACAGATTACAGAATGCCTCCAGATGTGCATCGGTAACTACTACTGGTCTTCCAGGGAACGATCAAAGCGTAAACTCTTTGAGACATTACTCCCATGGAGGAAAGTGCGCATGCTGACTGTTGTATTCAATCACTATGCATTTTCTGTGTTTCATCAACACTCTGATAGTCCACAGATTACAGAACGCCACCAGATGTGCATCGGAAATTACTACTGGTCTTCCAGGGAACGATCAATGCGTAGACTGTTTCAGACATTACTCCCATGGAGGAAGGTGCGGATGGTGACTGTTGTATTCAATCCCGATGCAATTTCTGTGTTTCATCAACACTCTGATAGTCCACAGATTACAGAATGCCACCAGATGTGCATCGGAAACTACTACTGGTCTTCCAGGGAACGATCAAATCGTAGACTGTTTTAGACATTACTTTTATGGAGGAAAGCGCGCATGGTGACTGTTGTTTTCCATCCCGATGCAATTTCTGTGTTTCACCAACACTCTGATAGTCCACAGATTACAGAATGCCTCCAGATGTGCATCGGAAACTACTACTGGTCTTCCAGGGAACGATCAAAGCGTAGACTGTTTGAGACATTACTCCCATGGAGGAAACTGCGCATGGAGACTGTTGTATTCAATCCCGATGCAATTTCTGTGTTTCATCAACACTCTGAAAGTCCACATATTACAGAAAGCATCCAGATGTGCATCGGAAACTACAACTGGTCTTCCAGGGAACGATCAAAGCGTAGACTCTTAGAGACATTACTCCCATGGAGGAAAGTGCTCATGGTGACTGTTGTATTCTATCCCGATGCAATTTCTGTGTTTCATCAACACTCTGATAGTCTACAGATTACAGAATGCCTCCAGATGTGCATCGGAAACTACTACTGGTCTTCCAGGGAACGATCAAAGAGTAGACTGTTTGAGACATTACTCCCGTGGAGGAAAGTGCGCATGGTGACTGTTGTATTCAATCCCGATGCAATTTCTGTGTTTCATCAACACTCTGATAGTCCACAGATTATCGAATGCCTCCAGATGCTCATGGGAAACTACTACTGGTCTTCCAGGGAACGATCAAAGCGTAAACTGTGTGAGACATTACTCCCGTGGAGGAAAGTGCTCATGGTGACTGTTGTATTCAATCCCGATGCAATTTCTCTGTATCATCAACACTCTGATAGTCCACAGACAACAGAATGCCTCCAGATGTTCATCAGAAACTACTACTGGTCTTCCAGGGAACGATCAAAGCATAGACTGGTTGAGACATTACTCCCATCAAGGAAAGTGCGCATGGTGACTGTTGTATTCAATCCCGATGCAATTTCTGTGTTTCATCAACACTCTGATAGTCCACAGATTACAGAATGCCTCCAGATGTGCATCGGAAACCACTACTGGTCTTCCAGGGAACGATCAAAGCGTATACTGTTTGAGACATTACTCCCATGGAGGAAAGTGCGCATAGTGACTTTGGTATTCAATCCCGATGCAATTTCTGTGTTTCATCAACACTCTGGTAGTCCACAGATTACAGAATGCCACCAGATGTGCAACGAAAACTACTACTGGTCTTCCGGGGAACGATCAAAGCGTAGACTGTTTGAGACATTAGTCCCGTGAAGGAAAGTGCGCATGGTGACTGTTGTATTCAATCCCGAGGCAATTTCTGTGTTTCATCAACACTCTGATAGTCCACAGATTACAGAATGCCACCAGACGTGCATCGGAATCTACTACTGGTCTTCCAGGAACGATCAAAGCGTAGACTGTTTGAGACATTACTCCCATGGAGGAAAGTGCGCATGGTGACTGTTGTATTCAATCCCGATGCAATATCTGTGTTTCATCAACACTCTGATAGTCCACAGATTACAGAATGCCTCCAGATGTGCATCCGAAACTATTACTGGTCTTCCAGGGAACGATCAAAGCGTAAACTCTTTGAGACATGACTCCCATGAAGGGAAGTGCGCATGGTGACTGTTGTATTCAATCCCGATGCAATTTCTGTGTTTCATCAGAACTCTTATAGTCCACAGATACAGAATGCTTTCAGATGTGCATCGGAAACTACTACTGGTCTTCCTGGGAACGATCAAAGCGTAGACTGTTTGAGACATTATTCCCATGAAGGAAAGTGCGCATTGTGACTGTTGTATTCAATCCCGATGCAATTTCTGTGTTTCATCAACACTCTGATAGTCCACAGATTACAGAATGCCACCAGATGTGCATCGGAAACTACTACTGGTCTTCCAGGGAACGATCAAAGCGTAGATTGTTTTAGACATTACTTTTATGGAGGAAAGTGTGCATGGTGACATTGGTATTCAATCCCGATGCAATTTTTGTGTTTCACCAACACTCTGATAGTCCACAGATTACAGAATGCCTCCAGATGTGCATCGGAAACTACTACTGGTCTTCCAGGGAACGATCAAAGCGTAGACTGTTTGAGACATTACTTCCATGGAGGAAACTGCTCATGGAGACTGTTGTATTCAATCCCGATGCAATTTCTGTGTTTCATCAACACTCTGATAGTCCACAGACTACAGAAATCATACAGATGTGCATCAGAAACTACTACTGGTCTTCCAGGGATCGATCAAATCGTAGGCTGTTGCAGACATTACTCCCATGGTTGAAAGTGCGCATGGTGACTGTTGTACTCAATCCCTATGCAATATCTTTGTTTCATTAACACTCTGATAGTCGACATATTACAGAATGCCACCAGATAAGCATCGGAAACTACTACTGGTCTTCCAGGGAACGATCAAAACGTAGACTGTTTGAGACATTACTCCCATGGAGGAAACTGCGCATCTAGACTCTTGTATTCAATCCCGATGCAGTTTCTGTGTTTCATCAACACTCTGAAAGTCCACATATTACAGAAAGCATCCAGATGTGCATCGGAAACTACAACTGGTCTTCCAGGGAACGATCAAAGCGTAGACTCTTAGAGACATTACTCCCATGGAGGAAAGTGCTCATGGTGACTGTTGTATTCTATCCCGATGCAATTTCTGTGTTTCATCAACACTCTGATAGTCTACAGATTACAGAATGCCTCCAGATGTGCATCGGAAACTACTACTGGTCTTCCAGGGAACGATCAAAGAGTAGACTGTTTGAGACATTACTCCCGTGGAGGAAAGTGCGCATGGTGACTGTTGTATTCAATCCCGATGCAATTTCTGTGTTTCATCAACACTCTGATAGTCCACAGATTACCGAATGCCTCCAGATGCTCATGGGAAACTACTACTGGTCTTCCAGGGAACGATCAAAGCGTAAACTGTGTGAGACATTACTCCCGTGGAGGAAAGTGCTCATGGTGACTGTTGTATTCAATCCCGATGCAATTTCTCTGTATCATCAACACTCTGATAGTCCACAGACAACAGAATGCCTCCAGATGTTCATCAGAAACTACTACTGGTCTTCCAGGGAACGATCAAAGCATAGACTGGTTGAGACATTACTCCCATCAAGGAAAGTGCGCATGGTGACTGTTGTATTCAATCCCGATGCAATTTCTGTGTTTCATCAACACTCTGACAGTCCACAGATTACAGAATGCCTCCAGATGTGCATCGGAAACCACTACTGGTCTTCCAGGGAACGATCAAAGCGTATACTGTTTGAGACATTACTCCCATGGAGGAAAGTGCGCATAGTGACTTTTGTATTCAATCCCGATGCAATTTCTGTGTTTCATCAACACTCTGATAGTCCACAGATTACAGAATGCCACCAGATGTGCAACGAAAACTACTACTGGTCTTCCGGGGAACGATCAAAGCGTAGACTGTTTGAGACATTAGTCCCGTGAAGGAAAGTGCGCATGGTGACTGTTGTATTCAATCCCGAGGCAATTTCTGTGTTTCATCAACACTCTGATAGTCCACAGATTACAGAATGCCACCAGACGTGCATCGGAATCTACTACTGGTCTTCCAGGAACGATCAAAGCGTAGACTGTTTGAGACATTACTCCCATGGAGGAAAGTGCGCATGGTGACTGTTGTATTCAATCCCGATGCAATTTCTGTGTTTCATCAACACTCTGATAGTCCACAGATTACAGAATGCCTCCAGATGTGCATCCGAAACTATTACTGGTCTTCCAGGGAACGATCAAAGCGTAAACTCTTTGAGACATGACTCCCATGGAGGGAAGTGCGCATGGTGACTGTTGTATTCAATCCCGATGCAATTTCTGTGTTTCATCAGAACTCTTATAGTCCACAGATACAGAATGCTTTCAGATGTGCATCGGAAACTACTACTGGTCTTCCTGGGAACGATCAAAGCGTAGACTGTTTGAGACATTATTCCCATGAAGGAAAGTGCGCATTGTGACTGTTGTATTCAATCCCGATGCAATTTCTGTGTTTCATCAACACTCTGATAGTCCACAGATTACAGAATGCCACCAGATGTGCATCGGAAACTACTACTGGTCTTCCAGGGAACGATCAAAGCGTAGATTGTTTTAGACATTACTTTTATGGAGGAAAGTGTGCATGGTGACATTGGTATTCAATCCCGATGCAATTTTTGTGTTTCACCAACACTCTGATAGTCCACAGATTACAGAATGCCTCCAGATGTGCATCGGAAACTACTACTGGTCTTCCAGGGAACGATCAAAGCGTAGACTGTTTGAGACATTACTTCCATGGAGGAAACTGCTCATGGAGACTGTTGTATTCAATCCCGATGCAATTTCTGTGTTTCATCAACACTCTGATAGTCCACAGACTACAGAAATCATACAGATGTGCATCAGAAACTACTACTGGTCTTCCAGGGATCGATCAAATCGTAGGCTGTTGCAGACATTACTCCCATGGTTGAAAGTGCGCATGGTGACTGTTGTACTCAATCCCTATGCAATATCTTTGTTTCATTAACACTCTGATAGTCGACATATTACAGAATGCCACCAGATGTGCATCGGAAACTACTACTGGTCTTCCAGGGAACGATCAAAACGTAGACTGTTTGAGACATTACTCCCATGGAGGGAACTGCGCATCTAGACTCTTGTATTCAATCCCGATGCAGTTCCTGTGTTTCATCAACACTCTGAAAGTCCACAGATTACAGAAAGCATCCAGATGTGCATCGGAAACTATTACTGGTCTTCCAGGGAACGATCAAAGCGTAGACTCTTAGAGACATTACTCCCATGGAGGAAAGTGCTCATGGTGACTGTTGTATTCAATCCCGATGCAATTTCTCTGTTTCATCAACACTCTGATAGTCCACAGATTACAGAATGCCTCCAGATGTGCATCGGAAACTACTACTGGTCTTCCAGGGAACGATCAAAGCGTAAACTCTTTGAGACATTACTCCCATGGAGGAAAGTGCGCATGGTGACTGTTGTATTCAATCCCGATGCAATTTCTCTGTTTCATCAACACTCTGATAGTCCACAGACAACAGAATGCCTCCAGATGTTCATCAGAAACTACTACTGGTCTTCCAGGGAACGAACAAAGCGTAGACTGTTTGAGACATTACTCCCATGAAGGAAAGTGCGCATGGTGACTGTTGTATTCAATCCCGATGCAATTTCTGTGTTTCATCAACATTCTGATAGTCCACAGAATACAGAATGCCTCCAGATGTGCATAGGAAACCACTACTGGTATTCCAGGGAACGATCAAAGCGTAAACTCTTTGAGACATGACTCCCATGGAGGGAAGTGCGCATGGTGACTGTTGTATTTAATCCCGATGCAATTTCTGTGTTTCATCAGCACTCTTATAGTCCACAGATTACAGAATGCTTACAGATGTGCATCGGAAACTACTACTGGTCTTCCTGGGAACGATCAAAGCGTAGACTGTTTGAGACATTATTCCCATGAAGGAATGTGCGCATTGTGATTGTTGTATTCAATCCCGAGGCAATTTCTGTGTTTCATCAACACTCTGATAGTCCACAGATTACAGAATGCCTCCAGATGTGCATCGGAAACTACTACTGGTCTTCCAGGGAACGATCAAAGCGTAAACTCTTTGAGACATTACTCCCATGGAGGAAAGTGCGCATGCTGACTGTTGTATTCAATCACGATGCATTTTCTGTGTTTCATCAACACTCTGATAGTCCACAGATTACAGAACGCCACCAGATGTGCATCGGAAATTACTACTGGTCTTCCAGGGAACGATCAAAGCGTAGACTGTTTCAGACATTGCTCCCATGGCGGAAGGTGCGGATGGTGACTGTTGTATTCAATCCCGATGCAATTTCTGTGTTTCATCAACACTCTGATAGTCCACAGATTACAGAATGCCACCAGATGTGCATCGGAAACTACTACTGGTCTTCCAGGGAACGATCAAAGCGTAGACTGTATTAGACATTACTTTTATGGAGGAAAGTGCGCATGGTGACTTTGGTATTCAATCCCGATGCAATTTCTGTGTTTCACCAACACTCTGATAGTCCACAGATTACAGAATGCCTCCAGATGTGCATCTTATACTACTACTGGTCCTCCAGGGAACGATCAAAGCGTAGATTGTTTCAGACATTATTCCCATGGAGGAAACTGCTCATGGAGACTGTTGTATTCAATCCCAATGCAATATCTTTGTTTCATCAACACTCTGATTGTCTACATATTACAGAATGCCACCAGATTTGCATCGGGAACTACTACTGGTCTTCCAGGGAACGATCAAAGCGTAGACTCATAGAGACATTACTCCCATGGAGGAAAGTGCTCATGGTGACTGTTGTATTCAATCCCGATGCAATTTCTGTGTTTCATCAACACTCTGATAGTCTACAGATTAGAGAATGCCTCCAGATGTGCATCGGAATCTACTACTGGTCTTCCAGGGAACGATCAAAGAGTAGACTGTTTGAGACATTACTCCCGTGGAGGAAAGTGCGCATGGTGACTGTTGTATTCAATCCCGATGCAATTTATGTGTTTCATCAAAACTCTGATAGTCCACAGATTACCGAATGCCTCCAGATGCTCATGGGAATCTACTACTGGTCTTCCAGGGAACGATCAAAGCGTAGACTGTGTGAGACATTACTCCCGTGGAGGAAAGTGCGCATGGTGACTGTTGTAATCAATCCCGATGCAATTTCTCTGTTTCATCAACACTCTGATAGTCCACAGACAACAGAATGCCTCCAGATGTTAATCAGAAACTACTACTGGTCTTCCAGGGAACGATCAAAGCATAGACTGTTTGAGACATTACTCCCATGAAGGAAAGTGGGCATGGTGACTGTTGTATTCAATCCCGATGCAATTTCTGTGTTTCATCAACACTCTGATAGTCCACAGATAACAGAATGCCTCCAGATGTACATCGGAAACCACTACTGGTCTTCCAGGGAACGATCAAAGCGTGGACTGTTTGAGACATTACTCCCAAGGAGGAAAGTTGCGCATGGTGACTGTTGTATTCAATCCCGATGCAATTTCTGTGTTTCATCAACACTCTGATAGTCCACAGATTACAGAATGCCACCAGATGTGCAACGAAAACTACTACTGGTCTTCCGGGGAACGATCAAAGCGTAGACTGTTTGCGACATTTGTCCCGTGGAGGAAAGTGCACATGGTGACTGTTGTATTCAATCCCGATGCAATTTCTGTGTTCCATCAACACTCTGATAGTCCACACATTACAGAATGCCTCCAGATGTGCATCGTAAACTACTACTGGCCTTCCAGGGAACGATTAAAGCGTAAACTCTTTGAGACATGACTCCCATGGAGGAAGTGCGCATGGTGACTGTTGTATTCAATCCCGATGCAATTTCTGTGTTTCATCAGCACTCTTATAGTCCACAGATTACAGAATGCTTTCAGATGTGCATCGGAAACTACTACTGGTCTTCCTGGGAACGATCAAAGCGTAGACTGTTTGAGACATTATTCCCATGAAGGAATGTGCGCATTGTGACTGTTGTATTCAATCCCGATGCAATTTCTGTGTTTCATCAACACTCTGATAGTCCACATATTATAGAATGCCACCAGATGTGTATCGGAAACTACTACTGGTCTTCCAGGGAACGATCAATGAGTAGACTGTTTGAGACCTTACTCCCATGGAGGAAAGTGATCATGGTGACTGTTGTATTCTATCCCGATGCAATTTCTGTGCTTCATCAACATTCTGATAGTCCACGGTTTACGGAACGCCTCCAGATGAGCATCGGAAAGTACTACTGGCCTTCCAGGGAACGATCAAACCGTAGACTGTAAGAGACATTACTCCCATGGAGGAAAGTGCGCACGGTGACTGTTGTATTCAATCCCGATGCAATTTCAGTGTTTCATCAACACTCTGATAGTCCACAGATTACAGAAAGCACACACATGTGCCTCATAAACTACTACTGGTCTTCCAGGGAACGATCAAATCGTAGGCTGTTAGAGACATTACTCCCATGGTTGAAAGTGCGCATGTTGACTGTTGTACTCAATCATGATGCAATATCTTTGTTCCATCAACACTCTGATAGCCTACATATTACAGAATGCTTTCAGATGTGCATCGGAAACTACTACTGGTCTTCCAGGGATCGATCAAAGCGTAGACTGTTTGAGACATTATTCCCATGGAGGAAACTGCGCATGGAGACTGTTGTATTCAATCCCGATGCAATTTCTCTGTTTCATCAACACTCTGAAAGTCCACAGATTACAGAAAGCATCCAGATGTGCATCGGAAACTATTACTGGTCTTCCAGGGAACGATCAAAGCGTAGACTCATAGAGACATTACTCCCATGGAGGAAAGTGCTCATGGTGACTGTTGTATTCAATCCCGATGCAATTTCTGTGTTTCATCAATACTCTGATAGTCTACAGATTACAGAATGCCTCCAGATTTGCATCGGAAACTACTACTGGTCTTCCAGGGAACGATCAAAGCGTAGACTGTTTGAGACATTAGTCCCGTGGAGGAAAGTGCGCATGGTGACTGTTGTATTCAATCCCGATGAAATTTCTGTGTTTCATCAACAATCAGATAGTCCACAGATTACAGAATGCCACCAGATGTGCATCAGAAACTACTACTGGTCTTCCGGGGACCGATCAATGAGTAGACTGTTTGAGACCTTACTCCCATGGAAGGAAGTGCGCATGGTGACTGTTGTATTCTATCCCGATGCAATTTCTGTGTTTCATCAGCACTCTTATAGTCCACAGATTACCGAATGCCTCCAGATGTTCATGGGAAACTACTACTGGTCTTCCAGGCAACGATCAAAGAGTAGACTGTTTGAGACATTACTAGCGTGGAGGAAAGTGCGCATGGTGACTGTTGTATTCAATCCCAATGCAATTTCTGTGTTTCATCAACACTCTGATAGTCCACAGATTACCGAATGCCTCCAGATGTTCATGGGAAACTACTACTGGTCTTCCAGGCAACGATCAAAGCGTAGACCCGTGTGAGACATCACTCCCGTGGAGGAAAGTGCGCATGGTGACTGTTGTATTCAATCCCGATGCAATTTCTCTGTTTCATCAACACTCTGAAAGTCCACAGACAACAGAATGCCTCCAGATGTTCATCAGAAACTACTACTGGTCTTCCAGGGAACGATCAAAGCGTAGACTGTTTGAGACATTAGTCCCGTGGAGGAAAGTGCGCATGGTGACTGTTGTATTCAATCCCGATGAAATTTCTGTGTTTCATCAACAATCAGATAGTCCACAGATTACAGAATGCCACCAGATGTGCATCAGAAACTACTACTGGTCTTCCGGGGAACGATCAAAGCGTAGACTGTTTGAGATATTAGTCCCGTGGAGGAAAGTGCGCATATTGACTGTTGTATTCAATCCCGATGAAATCTCTGTGTTTCATCAACAATCTGATAGTCCACAGATTACAGAATGCCACCAGATGTGCATCAGAAACTACTACTGGTCTTCCGGGGACCGATCAATGAGTAGACTGTTTGAGACCTTACTCCCATGGAAGGAAGTGCGCATGGTGACTGTTGTATTCTATCCCGATGCAATTTCTGTGTTTCATCAGCACTCTTATAGTCCACAGATTACAGAATGCTTTCAGATGTGCATCGGAAACTACTACTGGTCTTCCTGGGAACGATCAAAGCGTAGACTGTTTGAGACATTATTCCCATGAAGAAATGTGCGCATTGTGACTGTTGTATTCAATCCCGAGGCAATTTCTGTGTTTCATCAACACTCTGATAGTCGACAGGTTACAGAATGCCACCAAACGTGCATCGGAAACTACTACTGGTCTTCCAGGAACGATCAAGTTGTAGACTGTTTGAGACATTACTCCCGTGGATTAAAGTGCGCATGGTCACTTTTGTATTCTATCCCGATGCAATTTCTGTGTTTAATCAACACTCTGATAGTCCACAGATTACAGAATGCCACCAGATGTGCATCGGAAACTACTACTGGTCTTCCAGGGAACGATCAAAGCGTAGACTCATAGAGACATTACTCCCATGGAGGAAAGTGCGCATGGTGACTGTTGTATTCAATCCCGATGCAATTTCTGTGTTTCATCAACACTCTGATAGCCCATAGATTACAGAATGCCACCAGATGTGCATCGGAAACTACTACTGGTCTACCTTGGAACGATCAAAGCGTGGACTGTTTGAGACATTACTCACATGGAGGAAAGTTGCGCATGGTGACTGTTGTATTCAATCCCGATGCAATTTCTGTGTTTCATCAACACTCTGATAGTCCACAGATTACAGAATGCCACCAGATGTGCAACGAAAACTACTACTGGTCTTCCGGGGAACGATCAAAGGGTAGACTGTTTGAGACATTAGTCCCGTGGAGGAAAGTGCACATGGTGACTGTTGTATTCAATCCCGATGCAATTTCTGTGTTCCATCAACACTCTGATAGTCCACAGATTACAGAATGCCTCCAGATGTGCATCGTAAACTACTACTGGCCTTCCAGGGAACGATTAAAGCGTAAACTCTTTGAGACATGACTCCCATGGAGGAAGTGCGCATGGTGACTGTTGTATTCAATCCCGATGCAATTTCTGTGTTTCATCAGCACTCTTATAGTCCACAGATTACAGAATGCTTTCAGATGTGCATCGGAAACTACTACTGGTCTTCCTGGGAACGATCAAAGCGTAGACTGTTTGAGACATTATTCCCATGAAGGGATGTGCGCATTGTGACTGTTGTATTCAATCCCGAGGCAATTTCTGTGTTTCATCAACACTCTGATAGTCCACAGATTACAGAATGCCACCAGATGTGCATCGGAATCTACTACTGGTCTTCCAGGAACGATCAAAGCATAGACTGTTTGAGACATTACTCCTGTGGAGGAAAGTGCGCATGGTGACTGTTGTATTCTATCCCGATGCAATTACTGTGTTTAATCAACACTCTGATACTCCACAGATTACAGAATGCCACCACATGTGCATCGGAAACTACTACTGGTCTTCCAGGGAACGATCAAAGCGTAGACTGTTTGAGACATTACTCCCGTGGAGGAAAGTGCGCATGGTGACTGTTGTATTCAATTCCCATTCAATTTCTGTGTTTCATCAACACTCTGATTGTCCACAGATTACAAAATGCCACCAGATGTGCATCGGAAACTACTACTGGTCTTCCAGGGTCCGATCAAATCGTAGACTGTTTGAGACATTACTCCCGTGGAGGAAAGTGCGCATGGTGACTGTTGTATTCAATCCCGATGCAATTTCTGTGTTTCATCAACACTCTGATAGTCCACATATTATAGAATGCCACCAGATGTGTATCGGAAACTACTACTGGTCTTCCAGGGAACGATCAATGAGTAGACTGTTTGAGACCTTACTCCCATGGAGGAAAGTGATCATGGTGACTGTTGTATTCTATCCCGATGCAATTTCTGTGCTTCATCAACATTCTGATAGTCCACGGTTTACGGAACGCCTCCAGATGAGCATCGGAAAGTACTACTGGCCTTCCAGGGAACGATCAAAACGTAGACTGTTAGAGACATTACTCCCATGGAGGAAAGTGCGCACGGTGACTGTTGTATTCAATCCCGATGCAATTTCTGTGTTTCATCAACACTCTGATAGTCCACAGATTACAGAAAGCACACAGATGTGCCTCATAAACTACTACTGGTCTTCCAGGGAACGATCAAATCGTAGGCTGTTAGAGACATTACTCCCATGGTTGAAAGTGCGCATGGTGACTGTTGTACTCAATCCTGATGCAATATCTTTGTTCCATCAACACTCTGATAGTCTACATATTACAGAATGCTTTCAGATGTGCATCGGAAACTACTACTGGTCTTCCAGGGAACGATCAAAGCGTAGACTGTTTGAGACATTAGTCCCGTGGAGGAAAGTGCGCATGGTGACTGTTGTATTCAATCCCGATGAAATTTCTGTGTTTCATCAACAATCAGATAGTCCACAGATTACAGAATGCCACCAGATGTGCATCAGAAACTACTACTGGTCTTCCGGGGAACGATCAAAGCGTAGACTCTTTGAGACATTAGTCCCGTGGAGGAAAGTGCGCATATTGACTGTTGTATTCAATCCCGATGAAATCTCTGTGTTTCATCAACAATCTGATAGTCCACAGATTACCGAATGCCTCCAGATGTTCATGGGAAACTACTACTGGTCTTCCAGGCAACGATCAAAGAGTAGACTGTTTGAGACATTACTAGCGTGGAGGAAAGTGCGCATGGTGACTGTTGTATTCAATCCCGATGCAATTTCTCTGTTTCATCAACACTCTGAAAGTCCACAGACAACAGAATGCCTCCAGATGTTCATCAGAAACTACTACTGGTCTTCCAGGGAACGAACAAAGCGTAGACTGTTTGAGACATTAGTCCCGTGGAGGAAAGTGCGCATGGTGACTGTTGTATTCAATCCCGATGAAATTTCTGTGTTTCATCAACAATCAGATAGTCCACAGATTACAGAATGCCACCAGATGTGCATCAGAAACTACTACTGGTCTTCCGGGGAACGATCAAAGCGTAGACTGTTTGAGATATTAGTCCCGTGGAGGAAAGTGCGCATATTGACTGTTGTATTCAATCCCGATGAAATCTCTGTGTTTCATCAACAATCTGATAGTCCACAGATTACAGAATGCCACCAGATGTGCATCAGAAACTACTACTGGTCTTCCGGGGAACGATCAATGAGTAGACTGTTTGAAACCTTACTCCCATGGAAGAAAGTGCGCATGGTGACTGTTGTATTCAATCCCGATGCAATTTCTGTGTTTCATCAACACTCTGATAGTCCACAGATTACAGAATGCCACCAGATGTGCATCGGAAACTACTACTGGTCTACCTTGGAACGATCAAAGAGTAGACTGTTTCAGACATTACTCCCATGGAGGAAAGTGCGGATGGTGACTGTTGTATTCAATCCCGATGCAATTTCCGTGTTTCATCAACACTCTGATAGTCCACAGATTACAGAATGCCTCCAG
Organism: Schistocerca gregaria; assembly: GCF_023897955.1. NCBI lineage: Eukaryota > Metazoa > Arthropoda > Insecta > Orthoptera > Acrididae > Schistocerca > Schistocerca gregaria. The sequence goes on from NW_026061706.1 coordinate 2,892,198, forward strand.
ATGTGCATAGGAAACCACTAAAGGTCTTGCAGGAAACGATCAAAGCGTAGACTGTTTGAGACATTACTCCCATGGAGGAAAGTGCGCATGGTGACTGTTGTATTCAATCCCGATGTAATTTCTTTGTTTCATCAACACTCTGACAGTCCACAGATTACAGAATCCCACCAGATGTGCATCGAAAACTACTACTGGTCTTCCGGGGAACGATCAAAGCGTAGACTGTTTGGGACATTAGTCCCGTGGAGGAAAGTTTGCGTGGTGACTGTTGTATTCAATCCCGATGAAATTTCTGTGTTTCATCAACACTCTGATAGTCCACAGATTACAGAATGCCACCAGATGTGCATCAGAAACTACTACTGGTCTTCCAGGGAACAATCAATGAGTAGACTGTTTGAGACCTTACTCCCATGGAGGAAAGTGCGCATGGTGACTGTTGTATTCTATCCCGATGCAATTTCTGTGTTTCATCAGCACTCTTATAGTCCACAGATTACAGAATGCTTTCAGATGTGCATCGGAAACTACTACTGGTCTTCCTGGGAACGATCAAAGCGTAGACTGTTTGAGACATTATTCCCATGAAGGAATGTGCGCATTGTGACTGTTGTATTCAATCCCGAGGAAATTTCTGTGTTTCATCAACACTCTGATAGTCCACAGGTTACAGAATACCACCAAACGTGCATCGGAAACTACTACTGGTCTTCCAGGAACGATCAAAGCGTAGACTGTTTGAGACATTACTCCCGTGGATTAAAGTGCGCATGGTCACTTTTGTATTCTATCCCGATGCAATTTCTGTGTTTAATCAACACTGTGATAGTCCACAGATTACAGAATGCCACCAGATGTGCATCGGAAACTACTACTGGTCTTCCAGGGAACGATCAAAGCGTAGACTCATAGAGACATTACTCCCATGGAGGAAAGTGCTCATGGTGACTGTTGTATTCAATCCCGATGCAATTTCTGTGTTTCATCAACACTCTGATAGTCTACAGATTACAGAATGCCTCCAGATTTGCATCGGAAACTACTACTGGTCTTCCAGGGAACGATCAAAGCGTAGACTGTTTGAGACATTAGTCCCGTGGAGGAAAGTGCGCATGGTGACTGTTGTATTCAATCCCGATGAAATTTCTGTGTTTCATCAACAATCAGATAGTCCACAGATTACAGAATGCCACCAGATGTGCATCAGAAACTACTACTGGTCTTCCGGGGAACGATCAAAGCGTAGACTCTTTGAGACATTAGTCCCGTGGAGGAAAGTGCGCATATTGACTGTTGTATTCAATCCCGATGAAATCTCTGTGTTTCATCAACAATCTGATAGTCCACAGATTACCGAATGCCTCCAGATGTTCATGGGAAACTACTACTGGTCTTCCATTCAACGATCAAAGAGTAGACTGTTTGAGACATTACTAGCGTGGAGGAAAGTGCGCATGGTGACTGTTGTATTCAATCCCAATGCAATTTCTGTGTTTCATCAACACTCTGTAAGTCCACAGATTACCGAATGCCTCCAGATGTTCATGGGAAACTACTACTGGTCTTCCAGGCAACGATCAAAGCGTAGACTGTGTGAGACATCACTCCCGTGGAGGAAAGTGCGCATGGTGACTGTTGTATTCAATCCCGATGCAATTTCTCTGTTTCATCAACACTCTGAAAGTCCACAGACAACAGAATGCCTCCAGATGTTCATCACAAACTACTACTGGTCTTCCAGGGAACGATCAAAGCGTAGACTGTTTGAGACATTAGTCCCGTGGAGGAAAGTGCGCATGGTAACTGTTGTATTCAATCCCGATGAAATTTCTGTGTTTCATCAACAATCAGATAGTCCACAGATTACAGAATGCCACCAGATGTGCATCAGAAACTACTACTGGTCTTCCGGGGAACGATCAAAGCGTAGACTGTTTGAGATATTAGTCCCGTGGAGGAAAGTGCGCATATTGACTGTTGTATTCAATCCCGATGAAATCTCTGTGTTTCATCAACAATCTGATAGTCCACAGATTACAGAATGCCACCAGATGTGCATCAGAAACTACTACTGGTCTTCCGGGGAACGATCAATGAGTAGACTGTTTGAGACCTTACACCCATGGAAGAAAGTGCGCATGGTGACTGTTGTATTCTATCCCGATGCAATTTCTGTGTTTCATCAGCACTCTTATAGTCCACAGATTACAGAATGCTTTCAGATGTGAATCGGAAACTACTACTGGTCTTCCTGGGAACGATCAAAGCGTAGACTGTTTGAGACATTATTCCCATGAAGAAATGTGCGCATTGTGACTGTTGTATTCAATCCCGAGGCAATTTCTGTGTTTCATCAACACTCTGATAGTCCACAGATTACAGAATGCCACCAAACGTGCATCGGAAACTACTACTGGTCTTCCAGGAACGATCAAATTGTAGACTGTTTGAGACATTACTCCCGTGGATTAAAGTGCTCATGGTCACTTTTGTATTCTATCCCGATGCAATTTCTGTGTTTAATCAACACTCTGATAGTCCACAGATTACAGAATGCCACCAGATGTGCATCGGAAACTACTACTGGTCTACCTTGGAACGATCAAAGAGTAGACTGTTTCAGACATTACTCCCATGGAGGAAAGTGCGGATGGTGACTGTTGTATTCAATCCCGATGCAATTTCCGTGTTTCATCAACACTCTGATAGTCCACTGATTACAGAATGCCTCCAGATGTGCATAGGAAACCACTAAAGGTCTTGCAGGAAACGATCAAAGCGTAGACTGTTTGAGACATTACTCCCATGGAGGAAAGTGCGCATGGTGACTGTTGTATTCAATCCCGATGTAATTTCTGTGTTTCATCAACACTCTGACAGTCCACAGATTACAGAATGCCACCAGATGTGCATCGAAAACTACTACTGGTCTTCCGGGGAACGATCAAAGCGTAGACTGTTTGGGACATTAGTCCCGTGGAGGAAAGTTTGCGTGGTGACTGTTGTATTCAATCCCGATGAAATTTCTGTGTTTCATCAACACTCTGATAGTCCACAGATTACAGAATGCCACCAGATGTGCATCAGAAACTACTACTGGTCTTCCAGGGAACAATCAATGAGTAGACTGTTTGAGACCTTACTCCCATGGAGGAAAGTGCGCATGGTGACTGTTGTATTCTATCCCGATGCAATTTCTGTGTTTCATCAGCACTCTTATAGTCCACAGATTACAGAATGCTTTCAGATGTGCATCGGAAACTACTACTGGTCTTCCTGGGAACGATCAAAGCGTAGACTGTTTGAGACATTATTCCCATGAAGGAATGTGCACATTGTGACTGTTGTATTCAATCCCGAGGAAATTTCTGTGTTTCATCAACACTCTGATAGTCCACAGGTTACAGAATGCCACCAAACGTGCATCGGAAACTACTACTGGTCTTCCAGGAACGATCAAAGCGTAGACTGTTTGAGACATTACTCCCGTGGATTAAAGTGCGCATGGTCACTTTTGTATTCTATCCCGATGCAATTTCTGTGTTTAATCAACACTGTGATAGTCCACAGATTACAGAATGCCACCAGATGTAGATCGGAAACTACTACTGGTCTTCCAGGGAACGATCAAAGCGTAGACTGTTTTAGACATTACTTTTATGGAGGAAAGTGCGCATGGTGACATCGGTATTCAATCCCATTGCAATTTCTGTGTTTCACCAACACTCTGATAGTCCACAGATTACAGAATGCCTAAAGATGTGCATCGGAAACTACTACTGGTCTTCCAGGGAATGATCAAAGCGTAGACTGTTTGGGACATTACTTCCATGGAGGAAACTGCTCATGGAGACTGTTGTATTCAATCCTGATGCAATTTCTGTGTTTCATCAACACTCTGATAGTCCACAGATTACAGAAAGCATACAGATGTGCATCAGAAACTACTACTGGTCTTCCAGGGAACGATCAAAGCGTAGACTGTTAGAGACATTACTCCCATGGTTGAAAGTGCGCATGGTGACTGTTGTATTCAATCCCGATGCCATATGTTTGTTTCATCAACACTCTGATAGTCTACATATTACAGAATGCCAACAGATGTGCATCGGAAACTACTACTGGTCGTCCAGGGAACGAGCAAAGCGTAGACTGTTGCAGACATTACTCCCGTGGAGGAAAGTGCGCATGGTGACTGTTGTATTCAATCCCGATGCAAATTCTCTGTTTCATCAACACTCTGATAGTCCACAAATTACGGAAAGCCTCCAGATGTGCATCGGAAACTACTACTGGTCTTCCAGGGAACGATCAAAGCGTAGCCTGTTAGAGACATTACTCCCATGAAGGAAAGTGCGCATGGTGACTGTTGTATTCAATCCCGATGCAATTTCTGCGTTTCATCAACACTCTGATAGTCCACAGATTACAGAATGCCTCAAGATGTGCATCGGAAACTACTACTGGTCTTCCATGGAGCGATCAAAGCGTAGACTGTTTTAGACATAACTTTTTTGGAGGAAAGTGCGCATGGTGACATTGGTATTCAATCCCGATGCAATTTCTGTGTTTCACCAACACTCTGATAGTCCACAGATTACAGAATGCCTCCAGATGTGCATCGGAAACTACTACTGGTCTTCCAGGGAAAGATCAAAGCGTAGACTGTTTGAGACATTACTCCCATGGAGGAAACTGCTCATGGAGACTGTTGTATTCAATCCCGATGCAATTTCTGTGTTTCATCAACACTCTGATAGACCACAGATTACGGAAAGCATCCAGATGTGCATCAGAAACTACTACTGGTCTTCCAGGGAACGATCAAATCGTAGGCTGTTAGAGACTTTACTCCCATGGTTGAAAGTGCGCATGGTGACTGTTGTATTCAATCCCGATGCAATATCTTTGTTTCATCAACATTCCGATAGTCTACATATTACAGAATGACACCAGATGTGCATCGGAAACTACTACTGGTCTTCCAGGGAACGATCAAAGCGTAGCCTGTTAGAGACATTACTCCCATGAAGGAAAGTGCGCATGGTGACTGTTGTATTCAATCCCGATGCAATTTCTGTGTTTCATCAACACTCTGATAGTCTACAGATTACAGAATGCCTCCAGATGTGCATCGGAAACTACTGCTGGTCTTCCAGGGAACGATCAAAGAGTAGTCTGTTTGAGACATTACTCCCGTGGAGCAAAGTGAGCATGGTGACTGTTGTATTCAATCCCGATGAAATTTCTGTGTTTCATCAACAATCTGATAGTCCACAGATTACAGAATGCCTCCAGATGTGCATAGTAAACCACTACTGGTCTTCCAGGAAACGATCAAAGCGTAGACTGTTTGAGACATTACTCCCATGGAGGAAAGTGCGCATGTCGACTGTTGTATTCAATCCCGATGCAATTTCTGTGTTTCATCAACACTCTGATAGTCCACAGATTACAGAATGCCACCAGATGTGCATCGAAAACTACTACTGGTCTTCCGGGGAACGATCAAAGTGTAGACTGTTTGAGACATTAGTCCCGTGGAGGAAAGTGCGCATGGTGACTGTTGTATTCTATCCCGATGCAATTTCTGTGTTTCATCAGCACTCTTATAGTCCACAGATTACAGAATGCTTTCTGATGTGCATCGGAAACTACTACTGGTCTTCCTGGGAACGATCAAAGCGTAGACTGTTTGAGACATTACTCCCATGGAGGAAAGTGCTCATGGTGACTGTTGTATTCAATCCCGATGCAATTTCTGTGTTTCATCAACACTCTGATAGTCTACATATTACAGAATGCCACCAGATGTGCATCGGAAACTACTACTGGTCTTCCAGGGAACGATCAAAGCGTAGACTGTTTGAGACATTAGTCCCGTGGAGGAAAGTGCGCATGGTGACTGTTGTATTCAATCCCGATGAAATTTCTGTGTTTCATTAACAATCTGATAGTCCACAGATTACAGAATGCCTCCAGATGTGCATAGGAAACCACTACTGGTCTTCCAGGAAACGATCAAAGCGTAGACTGTTTCAGACATTACTCCCATGGAGGAAAGTGCGCATGTCGACTGTTGTATTCAATCCCGATGCAATTTCTGTGTTTCATCAACACTCTGATAGTCCACAGATTACAGAATGCCACCAGATGTCCATCGAAAACTACTACTGGTCTTCCGGGGAACGATCAAAGCGTAGACTGTTTGAGACATTAGTCCCGTGGAGGAAAGTGCGCATGGTGACTGTTGTATTCAATCCCGATGAAATTTCTGTGTTTCATCAACAATCTGATAGTCCACAGATTACAGAATGCCACCAGATGTGCATCAGAAACTACTACTGGTCCTCCAGGGAACGATCGATGAGTAGACTGTTTGAGACCTTACTCCCATGGAGGAAAGTGCGCATGGTGACTGTTGTATTCTATCCCGATGCAATTTCTGTGTTTCATCAGCACTCTTATTGTCCACAGATTACAGAATGCTTTCAGATGTGCATCGGAAACTACTACTGGTCTTCCTGGGAACGATCAAAGCGTAGACTGTTTGCGACATTATTCCCATGAAGGAATGTGCGCATTGTGACTGTTGTATTCAATCCCGAGGCAATGTCTGTGTTTCATCAACACTCTGATAGTCTACATATTACAGAATGCCACCAAACGTGCATCGGAAACTACTACTGGTCTTCCAGGAACGATCAAAGCGTAGACTGTTTGAGACATTACTCCCGTGGATTTAAGTGCGCATGGTCACTTTTGTATTCTATCCCGATGCAATTTCTGTGTTTAATCAACACTCTGATAGTCCACAGATTACAGAATGCCACCAGATGTGCATCGGAAACTACTACTGGTATTCCTGGGAACGATCAAAGCGTAGACTCATAGAGTCATTACTCCCATGGAGGAAAGTGCTCATGGTGACTGTTGTATTCAATCACGATGCAATTTCTGTGTTTCATCAACACTCTGATAGTCTACAGATTACAGAATGCCTCCAGATGTGCATCGGAAACTACTACTGGTCTTCCAGGGAACGATCAAAGGGTAGACTGTTTGAGACATTACTCCCGTGGAGGAAAGTGCGCATGGTGACTGTTGTATTCAATCCCGATGCAATTTCTGTGTTTCATCAACACTCTGATAGTCCACAGATTACAGAATGCCACCAGATGTGCATCGGAAACTACTACTGGTCTTCCAGGGAACGATCAAAGCGTAGACTGGTTTAGACATTACTTTTATGGAGGAAAGTGCGCATGGTGACATCGGTATTCAATCCCGATGCAATTTCTGTGTTTCACCAACACTCTGATAGTCCACAGATTACCGAATGCCTCCAGATGTTCATGGGAAACTACTACTGGTCTTCCAGGCAACGATCAAAGAGTAGACTGTTTGAGACATTACTCCCGTGGAGGAAAGTGCGCATGGTGACTGTTGTATTCAATCCCGATGCAATTTCTGTGTTTCCTCAACACTCTGATAGTCCACAGATTACCGAATGCCTCCACATGTTCATGGGAAACTACTACTGGTCTTCCAGGCAACGATCAAAGCGTAGACTGTGTGAGACATTACTCCCGTGGAGGAAAGTGCGCATGGTGACTGTTGTATTCAATCCCGATGCAATTTATCTGTTACATCAACACTCTGAAAGTCCACAGACAACAGAATGCCACCAGATGTTAATCAGAAACTACTACTGGTCTTCCAGTGATCGATCAAAGCGTAGACTGTTTGAGACATTACTCCCATGAAGGAAAGTGCGCATGGTGACTGTTGTATTCAATCCCGATGCAATTTCTGTGTTTCATCAACACTTTGATAGTCCACAGATTACAGAATGCCTCCAGATGTGCATAGGAAACCACTACTGGTCTTCCAGGAAACGATCAAAGCGTAGACTGTTTGAGACATTACTCCCATGGAGGAAAGTGCGCATGGTGACTGTTGTATTCAATCCCGATGTAATTTCTGTGTTTCATCAACACTCTGATAGTCCACAGATTACAGAATGGCACCAGATGTGCATCGAAAACTACTACTGGTCTTCCGGGGAACGATCAAAGCGTAGACTTTTTGAGACATTAGTCCCGTGGAGGAAAGTGCGCATGGTGACTGTTGTATTCAATCCCGATGAAATTTCTGTGTTTCATCAACACTCTGATAGTCCACAGATTACAGAATGCCACCAGATGTGCATCAGAAACTACTACTGGTCTTCCAGGGAACGATCAATGAGTAGACTGTTTGAGACCTTACTCCCATGGAGGAAAGTGCGCATGGTGACTGTTGTATTCTATCCCGATGCAATTTCTGTGTTTCATCAGCACTCTTATAGTCCACAGATTACAGAAAGCATACAGATGTGCATCAGTAACTACTACTGGTCTTCCAGGGAACGATCAAAGCGTAGACGGTTAGAGACATTACTCCCATGGTTGAAAGTGCGCATGGTGACTGTTGTATTCAATCCCGATGCCATATGTTTGTTTCATCAACACTCTGATAGTCTACATATTACAGAATGCCACCAGATGTGCATCGGAAACTACTACTGGTCTTCCAAGGAACGAGCAAAGGGTAGACTGTTGGAGACACTACTCCCGTGGAGGAAAGTGCGCATGGTGACTGTTGTATTCAATCCCGATGCAATTTCTGTGTTTCATCAACACTCTGATAGTCCACAGATTACAGAATGCCTCCAGATGTGCATCGGAAACTACTACTGGTCTTCCAGGGAGCGATCAAAGCGTAGACTGCTTTAGACATTACTTTTATGGAGGAAAGTGCGCATGGTGACATTGGTATTCAATCCCGATGCAATTTCTGTGTTTCACCAACACTCTGATAGTCCACAGATTACAGAATGCCTCCAGATGTGCATCGGAAACTACTACTGGTCTTCCAGGGAAAGATCAAAGCGTAGACTGTTTGAGACATTACTCCCATGGAGGAAACTGCTCATGGAGAATGTTGTATTCAATCCCGACGCAATTTCTGTGTTTCATCAACACTCTGATAGTCCACAGATACGGAAAGCATCCAGATGTGCATCAGAAACTACTACTGGTCTTCCAGGGAACGATCAAATCGTAGGCTGTTAGAGACATTACTCCCATGGTTGAAAGTGCGCATGGTGACTGTTGTATTCAATCCCGATGCAATATCTTTGTTTAATGAACATTCTGATAGTCTACATATTACAGAATGACACCAGATGTGCATCGGAAACTACTACTGGTCTTCCAGGCAACGATCAAAGAGTAGACTGTTTGAGACATTACTCCCATGGAGGAAACTGCGCATGGAGAATGTTGTATTCGATCCCGATGCAATTTCTGTGTTACATCAACACTCTGAAAGTCCACAGATTACAGAAAGCATCCAAATGTGCATCGGAAACTACTACTGGTCTTCCAGGGAACGATCAAAGCGTAGACTCTTAGAGACATTACTCCCATGGAGGAAAGTGCTCATGGTGACTGTTGTATTCAATCCCGATGCAATTTCTGTGTTTCATCAACACTCTGATAGTATACAGATTACAGAATGCCTCCAGATGTGCATCGGAAACTACTGCTGGTCTTTCAGGGAACGATCAAAGAGTAGTCTGTTTGAGACATTACTCCCGTGGAGCAAAGTGCGTAAGGTGACTGTTGTATTTAATCCCGACGCAATTTCTGTGTTTCATCAACACTCTGAAAGTCCACAGATTACCGAATGCCTCCAGATGCTCATGGGAAACTACCACTGGTCTTCCAGGGAACGATCAAAGCGTAGACTGTGTGAGACATTACTCCCGTGGAGGAAAGTGCGCATGGTGACTGTTGTATTCAATCCCGATGCTATTTCTCTATTTCATCAACACTCTGATAGTCCACAGACAACAGATTGCCTCCACATGTTCATCAGAAACTACTACTGGTCTTCCAGGGAACGATCAAAGCATAGACTGTTTGAGACATTACTCCCATGAAGGAACGTGTGCATGGTGACTGTTGTATTAAATCCCGATGCAATTTCTGTGTTTCATCAACACTCTGATAGTCCACAGATTACAGAATGCCTCCAGATGTGCATCGGAAACCACTACTGGTCTTCCAGGGAACAATCAAAGCGTATACTGTTTGAGATATTACTCCCATGGAGGAAAGTGCGCATGGTGACATTGGTATTCAATCCCGATGCAATTTCTGTATTTCACCAACACTCTGATAGTCCACAGATTACAGAATGCCTCCAGATGTGCATCGGAGACTACTACTGGTCATCCAGGGAAAGATCAAAGCGTTGACTGTTTGAGACATTACTCCCATGGAGGAAACTGCTCATGGAGACTGTTGTATTCAATCCCGATGCAATTTCTGTGTTTCATCAACACTCTGATAGTCCACAGATTACGGAAAGCATCCAGATGTGCATCAGAAACTACTACTGGTCTTCCAGGGAACAATCAAATCGTAGGCTCTTAGAGACATTACTCCCATGGTTGAAAGTGCGCATGGTGACTGTTGTATTCAATCCCGATGCAATATCTTTGTTTAATCAACATTCTGATAGTCTACATATTACAGAATGCCACCAGATGTGCATCGGAAACTACTACTGGTCTTCCAGGGAACGATCGAAGCGTAGACTGTTTGAGACATTACTCCCATGGAGGAAACTGCGCATGGAGAATGTTGTATTCAATCCCGATGCAATTTCTGTGTTACATCAACACTCTGAAAGTCCACAGATTACAGAAAGCATCCAAATGTGCACCGGAAACTACTACTGGTCTTCCAGGGAACGATCAAAGCGTAGACTCTTAGAGACATTACTCCCTTGGAGGAAAGTGCTCATGGTGACTGTTGTATTCAATCCCGATGCAATTTCTGTGTTTCATCAACACTCTGATAGTATACAGATTACAGAATGCCTCCAGATGTGCATCGGAAACTACTGCTGGTCTTTCAGTGAACGATCAAAGAGTAGTCTGTTTGAGACATTACTCCCATGGAGCAAAGTGCGTAAGGTGACCGTTGTATTTAATCCCGATGCAATTTCTGTGTTTCATCAACACTCTGATAGTCCACAGATTACCGAATGCCTCCAGATGCTCATGGGAAACTACTACTGGTCTTCCAGGGAACGATCAAAGCGTAGCCTGTGTGAGACATTACTCCCGTGGAGGAAAGTGCGCATGGTGACTGTTGTATTCAATCCCGATGCAATTTCTGTGTTTCATCAACACTCTAATAGTCCACAGATTACAGAATGCCCCCAGATGTGCATCGGCAACCACTACTGGTCTTCCAGGGAACAATCAGAGCGTATACTGTTTGAGATATTACTCCCATGGAGGAAAGTGCGCATGGTGACTGTTGTATTCAATCCCGATGCAATTTCTGTGTTTCATCAACACTCTGATAGTCCACAGATTACAGAATGCCACCAGATGTGCAACGAAAACTACTACTGGTCTTCCGGGGAACGATCAAAGCGTAGACTGTTTGAGACATTAGTCCCATGGAGAAAGTGCGCATGGTGACTGTTGTATTCAATCCCGATGCAATTTCTCTGTTTCATCAACACTCTGATAGTCCACATATTACAGAATGCCACCAGATGTGCATCGGAAACTACTACGTGTCTTCCAGGGAACGATCAATGAGTAGACTGTTTGAGACCTTACTCCCATGGAGGAAAGTGATCATGGTGACTGTTGTATTCTATCCCGATGCAATTTCTGTGCTTCATCAACAATCTGATAGTCCACAGTTTAGGGAACGCCTCCAGATGAGCATCGGAAAGTACTACTGGTCTTCCAGGGAACGATCAAATCGTAGACTGTTAGAGACATTACTCCCATGGAGGAAAGTGCGCACGGTGACTGTTGTATTCAATCCCGATGCAATTTCTGTGTTTCATCAACACTCTGATAGTCCACAGATTACAGAATGCCTCCAGATGTGCATCGGAAACTACTACTGGTCTTCCAGGGAACGATCAGAGCGTAAACTCTTTGAGACATGACTCCCATGGAGGGAATTGCGCATGGTGGCTGTTGTATTCAATCCCGATGCAATTTCTGTGTTTCTTCAACGCTCTTATAGTCCACAGATTACAGAATGCTTTCAGATGTGCATCGGAAACTACTTCTGGTCTTCCTGGGAACGATCAAAGCGTAGACTGTTTGAGACATTATTCCCATGAAGGAATGTGCGCATTGTGACTGTTGTATTCAATCCCGAGGCAATTTCTGTGTTTCATCAACACTCTGAAAGTCCACAGATTACAGAATGCCACCAGATGTGCATCGGAAACTACTACTTGTCTTCCAGGGAACGATCAAAGCGTAGACTGTTTTAGACATTACTCTTATGGAGGAAAGTGTGCATGGTGACATTGGTATTCAATCCCGATGCAATTTCTGTGTTTAACCAACACTCTGATAGTCCACAGATTACAGAATGCCTCCAGATGTGCATCGTAAACTACTACTGGTCTTCCAGGGAACGATCAAATCGTAGGCTGTTAGAGACATTACTCCCATGGTTGAAAGTGCGCATGGTGACTGTTGTACTCAATCCCTATGCAGTATCTTTGTTTCATCAACACTCTGATAGCCTACATATTACAGAATGACTGTTGTACTCAATCCCTATGCAGTATCTTTGTTTCAGCAACCCTCTGATAGTCTACATATTACAGAATGCCACCAGATGTGCATCGGAAACTACTACTGGTCTTCCAGGGAACGATCAAAGCGTAGACTGTTTGAGACATTACTCCCATGGAGGAAACTGCGCATGGAGACTGTTGTATTCTATCCCGATGCACTTTCTGTGCTTCATCAACATTCTGATAGTCCACAGTCTACGAAAGCCTCCAGATGAGCATCGGAAAGTACTACTGGTCTTCCAGGGAACGATCAAAACGTAGACTGTTAGAGACATTACTCCCATGGAGGAAAGTGCGCAAGGTGACTGTTGTATTCAATCCCGATGCAATTTCTGTGTTTCATCAACACTCTGATAATCCACAGATTACAGAATGCCTCCAGATGTGCATCGGAAACTATTACTTGTCTTGCAGGGAACGATCAGAGCGTAAACTCTTTGAGACATGACTCATATGGAGGGAAGTGCGCATGGTGACTGTTGTATTCAATCCCGATGCAATTTCCGTGTTTCATCAGCACTCTTATAGTCCACAGATTACAGAATGCTTTCATATGTGCATCGGAAACTACTACTGGTCTTCCTGGGAACGATCAAAACGTAGACTGTTTGAGACATTATTCCCATGAAGGAATGTGCGCATTGTGACTGTTGTATTCAATCCCGAGGCAATTTCTGTGTTTCATCAACACTCTGATAGTCCACAGATTACAGAATGCCATCAGACGTGCATCGGAAACTACTACTGGTCTTCCAGGAACGATCAAAGCGTAGACTGTTTGAGACATTACTCCCGTGGAGGAAAGTGCGCATGGTGACTGTTGTATTCAATCCCGATGCAATATGTTTGTTTCATCAACACTCTGATAGTCTACATATTACAGAATGCCACCAGATGTGCATCGGAAACTACTACTGGTCTTCCAGGGAACGATCAAAGCATAGTCTGTTAGAGACATTACTCCCATGGTTGAAAGTGCGCATGGTGACAGTTGTATTCAATCCCGATGCAATTTCTGTGTTTCATCAACACTCTGATAGTCCACAGATTACAGAATGCCTCCAGATGTGCATCGGAAACTACTACTGGTCTTCCAGGGAACGATCAAAGCGTAGACTGTTTTAGACATTACTTTTATGGAGGAGAGTGCGCATGGTGACATTGGTATTCAATCCCGATGCAATTTCTGTGTTTCACCAACACTCTGATAGTCCACAGATTACAGAATGCCTCCAGATGTGCATCGGAAACTACTACTGGTCTCCCAGGGAACGATCAAAGCGTAGACTGTTTGAGACATTACTCCCATGGAGGAAACTGCTCATGGAGACTGCTGTATTCAATCCCGATGCAATTTCTGTGTTTCATCAACATTCTGATAGTCCACAGATTACGGAAAGCATCCAGATGTGCATCAGAAACTACTACTGGTCTTCCAGGGAACGATCAAATCGTAGGCTCTTAGAGACATTACTCCCATGGTTGAAAGTGCGCATGGTGACTGTTGTATTCAATCCCGATGCAATTTCTGTGTTTCATCAACACTCTGATAGTCCACAGATTACAGAATGCCTCCAGATGTGCATCGGAAACCACTACTGGTCTTCCAGGGAACGATCAAAGCGTAGACTGTTTTAGACATTACTTTTATGGAGGAGAGTGCGCATGGTGACATTGGTAATCAATCCCGATGCAATTTCTGTGTTTCACCAACACTCTGATAGTCCACAGATTACAGAATGCCTCCAGATGTGCATCGGAAACTACTACTGGTCTTCCAGGGAACGATCAAAGCGTAGACTCTTAGAGACATTACTTCCATGAAGGAAAGTGCGCATGGTGACTGTTGTATTCAATCCCGATGCAATTTCTGTGTTTCTTCAACACTCTGATAGTCCACAGATTACAGAATGCCACCAGACGTGCATCAGAAACTAATACTGGTCTTCAGAACGATCAAAGCGTAGACTGTTTGAGACATTACTCCCGTGGAGGAAAGTGCGCATTGTGACTGTTGTATTCTATCCCGATGCAATTTCTGTGTTTAATCAACACTATGATAGTCCACAGATTACAGAAAGCATCCAGATGTGCATCAGAAAGTACTACTGGTCTTCCAGGGAACGATCAAATCGTAGGCTGTTAGAGACATTACTCCCATGGTTGAAAGTGCGCATGGTGACTGTTGTATTCAATCCCGATGCAATTTCTGTGTTTCATCAACACTCTGATAGTCCACAGATACAGAATGCCTCCAGATGTGCATCGGAAACTACTACTGGTCTTCCAGGGAACGATTAAAGCGTAGACTGTTTTAGACATTACTTTTATGGAGGAAAGTGCGCATGGTGACTGTTGTATTCAATCCCGATGCAATTTCTGTGTTTCATCAACACTCTGAAAGTCCACAGATTACAGAAAGCATCCAGATGTGCATCGGAAACTACTACTGGTCTTCCAGGGAACGATCAAAGCGTAGACTCTTAGAGACATTACTCCCATGGGGAAAAGTGCTCATGGTGACTGTTGTATTCATTCCCGATGCAATTTCTGTGTTTCATCAACACTCTGATAGTCTACAGATTACAGAATGAATCCAGATGTGCATAGGAAACTACTACTGGTCTTCCAGGGAACGATCAAAGAGTGGACTGTTTGAGACATTACTCCCGTGGAGGAAAGTGCGCATGGTGACTGTTGTATTCAATCCCGATGCAATTTCTGTGTTTCATCAACACTCTGATAGTCCACAGATTACCGAATGCCTCCAGATGCTCATGGGAAACTACTACTGGTCTTCCAGGGAACGATCAAAGCGTAGCCTGTGTGACATTACTCCCGTGGAGGAAAGTGCGCATGGTGACTGTTGTATTCAATCCCGATGCAATTTCTGTGTTTCATCAACACTCTAATAGTCCACAGATTACAGAATGCCCCCAGATGTGCATCGGAAACCACTACTGGTCTTCCAGGGAACAATCAAAGCGTATACTGTTTGAGATATTACTCCCATGGAGGAAAGTGCGCATGGTGACTGTTGTATTCAATCCCGATGCAATTTCTGTGTTTCATCAACACTCTGATAGTCCACAGATTACAGAATGCCACCAGATGTGCAACGAAAACTACTACTGGTCTTCCGGGGAACGGTCAAAGCGTAGACTGTTTGAGACATTAGTCCCATGGAGAAAGTGCGCATGGTGACTGTTGTATTCAATCCCGATGCAATTTCTCTGTTTCATCAACACTCTGATAGTCCACATATTACAGAATGCCACCAGATGTGCATAGGAAACTACTACGTGTCTTCCAGGGAACGATCAATGAGTAGACTGTTTGAGACCTTACTCCCATGGAGGAAAGTGATCATGGTGACTGTTGTATTCTATCCCGATGCAATTTCTGTGCTTCATCAACAATCTGATAGTCCACAGTTTAGGGAACGCCTCCAGATGAGCATCGGAAAGTACTACTGGTCTTCCAGGGAACGATCAAACCGTAGACTGTTAGAGACATTACTCCCATGGAGGAAAGTGCGCACGGTGACTGTTGTATTCAATCCCGATGCAATTTCTGTGTTTCATCAACACTCTGATAGTCCACAGATTACAGAATGCCTCCAGATGTGCATCGGAAACTACTACTGGTCTTCCAGGGAACGATCAGAGCGTAAACTCTTTGAGACATGACTCCCATGGAGGGAAGTGCGCATGGTGGCTGTTGTATTCAATCCCGATGCAATTTCTGTGTTTCATCAACGCTCTTATAGTCCACAGATTACAGAATGCTTTCAGATGTGCATCGGAAACTACTTCTGGTCTTCCTGGGAACGATCAAAGCGTAGACTGTTTGAGACATTACTTACGTGGAGGAAAGTGCGCATGGTGACTGTTGTATGCTATCCCGATGCAATTTCTGTGTTTAATCAACACTCTGATACTCCACAGATTACAGAATGCCACCAGATGTGCATCGGAAACTACTACTGGTCTTCCAGGGAACGATCAAAGCGTAGTCTGTTGGAGACATTACTCCCATGGTTGAAAGTGCGCATGGTGATAGTTCTATTCAGTCCCGATGCAATTTCTGTGTTTCATCAACACTCTGATAGTCCACAGATTACAGAATGCCTCCAGATGTGCATCGGAAACTACTACTGGTCTTCCAGGGAACGATCAAAGCGTAGACTGTTTTAGACATTACTTTTATGGAGGAGAGTGCGCATGGTGACATTGGTATTCAATCCCGATGCAATTTCTGTGTTTCACCAACACTCTGATAGTCCACAGATTACAGAATGCCTCCAGATGTGCATCGGAAACTACTACTGGTCTCCCAGGGAACGATCAAAGCGTAGACTGTTTGAGACATTACTCCCATCGAGGAAACTGCTCATGGAGACTGCTGTATTCAATCCCGATGCAATTTCTGTGTTTCATCAACATTCTGATAGTCCACAGATTACGGAAAGCATCCAGATGTGCATCGGAAACTACTACTGGTCTTCCAGGGAACGATCAAAGCGTAGACTCTTAGAGACATTACTCCCATGGGGGAAAGTGCTCATGGTGACTGTTGTATTCATTCCCGATGCAATTTCTGTGTTTCATCAACACTCTGATAGTCCACAGATTACAGAATGCCTCCAGATGTGCATCGGAAACCACTACTGGTCTTCCAGGGAACGATCAAAGCGTAGACTGTTTTAGACATTACTTTTATGGAGGAGAGTGCGCATGGTGACATTGGTAATCAATCCCGATGCAATTTCTGTGTTTCACCAACACTCTGATAGTCCACAGATTACAGAATGCCTCCAGATGTGCATCGGAAACTACTACTGGTCTTCCAGGGAACGATCAAAGCGTAGACTCTTAGAGACATTACTTCCATGAAGGAAAGTGCGCATGGTGACTGTTGTATTCAATCCCGATGCAATTTCTGTGTTTCTTCAACACTCTGATAGTCCACAGATTACAGAATGCCACCAGACGTGCATCAGAAACTAATACTGGTCTTCAGAACGATCAAAGCGTAGACTGTTTGAGACATTACTCCCGTGGAGGAAAGTGCGCATTGTGACTGTTGTATTCTATCCCGATGCAATTTCTGTGTTTAATCAACACTATGATAGTCCACAGATTACAGAAAGCATCCAGATGTGCATCAGAAACTACTACTGGTCTTCCAGGGAACGATCAAATCGTAGGCTGTTAGAGACATTACTCCCATGGTTGAAAGTGCGCATGGTGACTGTTGTATTCAATCCCGATGCAATTTCTGTGTTTCATCAACACTCTGATAGTCCACAGATACAGAATGCCTCCAGATGTGCATCGGAAACTACTACTGGTCTTCCAGGGAACGATTAAAGCGTAGACTGTTTTAGACATTACTTTTATGGAGGAAAGTGCGCATGGTGACTGTTGTATTCAATCCCGATGCAATTTCTGTGTTTCATCAACACTCTGAAAGTCCACAGATTACAGAAAGCATCCAGATGTGCATCGGAAACTACTACTGGTCTTCCAGGGAACGATCAAAGCGTAGACTCTTAGAGACATTACTCCCATGGGGGAAAGTGCTCATGGTGACTGTTGTATTCATTCCCGATGCAATTTCTGTGTTTCATCAACACTCTGATAGTCTACAGATTACAGAATGAATCCAGATGTGCATCGGAAACTACTACTGGTCTTCCAGGGAACGATCAAAGAGTGGACTGTTTGAGACATTACTCCCGTGGAGGAAAGTGCGCATGGTGACTGTTGTATTCAATCCCGATGCAATTTCTGTGTTTCATCAACACTCTGATAGCCCACAGATTACCGAAAGCCTCCAGATGCTCATGGGAAACTACTACTGGTCTTCCAGGGAACGATCAAAGCGTAGCCTGTGTGACATTACTCCCGTGGAGGAAAGTGCGCATGGTGACTGTTGTATTCAATCCCGATGCAATTTCTGTGTTTCATCAACACTCTAATAGTCCACAGATTACAGAATGCCCCCAGATGTGCATCGGAAACCACTACTGGTCTTCCAGGGAACAATCAAAGCGTATACTGTTTGAGATATTACTCCCATGGAGGAAAGTGCGCATGGTGACTGTTGTATTCAATCCCGATGCAATTTCTGTGTTTCATCAACACTCTGATAGTCCACAGATTACAGAATGCCACCAGATGTGCAACGAAAACTACTACTGCTCTTCCGGGGAACGATCAAAGCGTAGACTGTTTGAGACATTAGTCCCATGGAGAAAGTGCGCATGGTGACTTGTATTCAATCCCGATGCAATTTCTCTGTTTCATCAACACTCTGATAGTCCACATATTACAGAATGCCACCAGATGTGCATAGGAAACTACTACGTGTCTTCCAGGGAACGACCAATGAGTAGACTGTTTGAGACCTTACTCCCATGGAGGAAAGTGATCATGGTGACTGTTGAATTCTATACCGATGCAATTTCTGTGCTTCATCAACAATCTGATAGTCCACAGTTTACGGAACGCCTCCAGATGAGCATCGGAAAGTACTACTGGTCTTCCAGGGAACGATCAAACCGTAGACTGTTAGAGACATTACTCCCATGGAGGAAAGTGCGCACGGTGACTGTTGTACTCAATCCCGATGCAATTTCTGTGTTTCATCAACACTCTGATAGTCCACAGATTACAGAATGCCTCCAGATGTGCATCGGAAACTACTACTGGTCTTCCAGGGAACGATCAGAGCGTAAACTCTTTGAGACATGACTCCCATGGAGGGAAGTGCGCATGGTGGCTGTTGTATTCAATCCCCATGCAATTTCTGTGTTTCATCAACGCTCTTATAGTCCACAGATTACAGAATGCTTTCAGATGTGCATCGGAAACTACTTCTGGTCTTCCTGGGAACGATCAAAGCGTAGACTGTTTGAGACATTATTCCCATGAAGGAATGTGCGCATTGTGACTGTTGTATTCAATCCCGAGGCAATTTCTGTGTTTCATCAACACTCTGAAAGTCCACAGATTACAGAATGCCAGCAGACGTGCATCGGAAACTACTACTGGTCTTTCAGGAACGATCAAAGCGTAGACTGTTTGAGACATTACTAACGTGGAGGAAAGTGCGCATGGTGACTGTTGTATGCTATCCCGATGCAATTTCTGTGTTTAATCAACACTCTGATACTCCACAGATTACAGAATGCCACCAGATGTGCATCGGAAACTACTACTGGTCTTCCAGGGAACGATCAAAGCGTAGACTGTTTGAGACATTACTCCCGTGGAGGAAAGTGCGCAAGGTGACTGTTGTATTCAATTCCCATTCAATTTCTGTGTTTCATCAACACTCTGATTGTCCACAGATTACAGAATGCCACCAGATGGGCATCGGAAACTACTACTCTTCTTCCAGGGAACGATCAAATCGTAGACTGTTTGAGACATTACTCACGTGGAGGAAAGTGGGCATGGTGACTGTTGTATTGAATCCCGATGCAATTTCTGTGTTTCATCAACACTCTGATAGTCCACAGATTACAGAATGCCACCAGATGTGCATCGGAAACTACTACTTGTCTTCCAGGGAACGATCAAAGCGTAGACTGTTTGAGACATTACTACCATGGAGGAAACTGCTCATGGAGACTGTTGTATTCAATCCCGATGCAATTTCTGTGTTTCATCAACACTCTGATAGTCCACAGATTACAGAAAGCATACAGATGAGCATCAGAAACTACTACTGGCCTTCCAGGGAACGATCAAATCGTAGGCTGTTAGAGACATTACTCCCATGGTTGAAAGTGCGCATGGCGACTGTTGTACTCAATCCCTATGCAGTATCTTTGTTTCATCAACACTCTTATAGTCTACATATTACAGAATGACTGTTGTACTCAATCCCTATGCAGTATCTTTGTTTCAGCAACCCTCTGATAGTCTACATATTGCAGAATGCCACCAGATGTGCATCGGAAACTACTACTGGTCTTCCAGGGAACGATCAAAGCGTAGACTGTTTGAGACAATACTCCCATGGAGGAAACTGCGCATGGAGACTGTTGTATTCTATCCCGATGCACTTTCTGTGCTTCATCAACATTCTGATAGTCCACAGTCTACGGAAAGCCTCCAGATGAGCATCGGAAAGTACTACTGGTCTTCCAGGGAACGATCAAAGCGTAGACTGTTAGAGACATTACTCCCATGAAGGAAAGTGCGCAAGGTGACTGTTGTATTCAATCCCGATGCAATTTCTGTGTTTCATCAACACTCTGATAGTCCACAGATTACAGAATGCCTCCAGATGTGCATCGGAAACTACTACTTGTCTTGCAGGGAACGATCAGAGTGTAAACTCTTTGAGACATGACTCATATGGAGGGAAGTGCGCATGGTGACTGTTGTATTCAATCCCGATGCAATTTCCGTGTTTCATCAGCACTCTTATAGTCCACAGATTACAGAATGCTTTCATATGAGCATCGGAAACTACTACTGGTCTTCCTGGGAACGATCAAAGCGTAGACTGTTTGAGACATTATTCCCATGAAGGAATGTGCGCATTGTGACTTTTGTATTCAATCCTGAGGCAATTTCTGTGTTTCATCAACACTCTGATAGTCCACAGATTACAGAATGCCACCAGACGTGCATCGGAAACTACTACTGGTCTTCCAGGAACGATCAAAGCGTAGACTGTTTGAGACATTACTCCCGTGGAGGAAAGTGCGCATGGTGACTGTTGTATTCAATCCCGATGCAATATGTTTGTTTCATCAACACTCTGATTGTCTACATATTACAGAATGCCACCAGATGTGCATCGGAAACTACTACTGGTCTTCCAGGGAACGATCAAAGCGTAGTCTGTTAGAGACATTACTCCCATGGTTGAAAGTGCGCATGGCGACTGTTGTACTCAATCCCTATGCAGTATCTTTGTTTCATCAACACTCTGATAGACTACATATTACAGAATGACTGTTGTACTCAATCCCTATGCAGTATCTTTGTTTCAGCAACCCTCTGATAGTCTACATATTACAGAATGCCACCAGATGTGCATCGGAAACTACTACTGGTCTTCCAGGGAACGATTAAAGCGTAGACTGTTTGAGACATTACTCCCATGGAGGAAACTGCGCATGGAGACTGTTGTATTCTATCCCGATGCACTTTCTGTGCTTCATCAACATTCTGATAGTCCACAGTCTACGGAAAGCCTCCAGATGAGCATCGGAAAGTACTACTGGTCTTCCAGGGAACGATCAAAGCGTAGACTGTTAGAGACATTACTCCCATGGAGGAAAATGCGCAAGGTGACTGTTGTATTCAATCCCGATGCAATTTCTGTGTTTCATCAACACTCTGATAGTCCACAGATTACAGAATGCCTCCAGATGTGCATCGGAAACTACTACTTGTCTTGCAGGGAACGATCAGAGTGTAAACTTTTTGAGACATGACTCATATGGAGGGAAGTGCGCATGGTGACTGTTGTATTCAATCCCGATGCAATTTCCGTGTTTCATCAGCACTCTTATAGTCCACAGATTACAGAATGCTTTCATATGAGCATCGGAAACTACTACTGGTCTTCCTGGGAACGATCAAAGCGTAGACTGTTTGAGACATTATTCCCATGAAGGAATGTGCGCATTGTGACTGTTGTATTCAATCCCGAGGCAATTTCTGTGTTTCATCAACACTCTGATAGTCCACAGATTACAGAATGCCACCAGACGTGCATCGGAAACTACTACTGGTCTTCCAGGAACGATCAAAGCGTAGACTGTTTGAGACATTACTCCCGTGGAGGAAAGTGCGCATGGTGACTGTTGTATTCAATCCCGATGCAATATGTTTGTTTCATCAACACTCTGATAGTCTACATATTACAGAATGCCACCAGATGTGCATCGGAAACTACTACTGGTCTTCCAGGGAACGATCAAAGCGTAGTCTGTTAGAGACATTACTCCCATGGTTGAAAGTGCGCATGGTGACTGTTGTATTCAATCCCGATGCAATTTCTGTGTTTCATCAACACTCTGATAGTCCACAGATTACAGAATGCCTCCAGATGTGCATCGGAAACTACTACTGGTCTTCCAGGGAACGATCAAAGCGTAGACTGTTTTAGACATTACTTTTATGGAGGAGAGTGCGCATGGTGACATTGGTATTCAATCCCGATGCAATTTCTGTGTTTCACCAACACTCTGATAGTCCACAGATTACAGAATGCCTCCAGATGTGCATCGGAAACTACTACTGGTCTCCCAGGGAACGATCAAAGCGTAGACTGTTTGAGACATTACTCCCATGGAGGAAACTGCTCATGGAGACTGCTGTATTCAATCCCGATGCAATTTCTGTGTTTCATCAACACTCTGATAGTCCACAGATTACAGAATGCCTCCAGATGTGCATCGGAAACCACTACTGGTCTTCCAGGGAACGATCAAAGCGTAGACTGTTTTAGACATTACTTTAATGGAGGAGAGTGCGCATGGTGACATTGGTAATCAATCCCGATGCAATTTCTGTGTTTCACCAACACTCTGATAGTCCACAGATTACAGAATGCCTCCAGATGTGCATCGGAAACTACTACTGGTCTTCCAGGGAACGATCAAAGCGTAGACTCTTAGAGACATTACTTCCATGAAGGAAAGTGCGCATGGTGACTGTTGTATTCAATCCCGATGCAATTTCTGTGTTTCTTCAACACTCTGATAGTCCACAGATTACAGAATGCCACCAGACGTGCATCAGAAACTAATACTGGTCTTCAGAACGATCAAAGCGTAGACTGTTTGAGACATTACTCCCGTGGAGGAAAGTGCGCATGGTGACTGTTGTATTCTATCCCGATGCAATTTCTGTGTTTAATCAACACTATGATAGTCCACAGATTACAGAAAGCATCCAGATGTGCATCAGAAACTACTACTGGTCTTCCAGGGAACGATCAAATCGTAGGCTGTTAGAGACATTACTCCCATGGTTGAAAGTGCGCATGGTGACTGTTGTATTCAATCCCGATGCAATTTCTGTGTTTCATCAACACTCTGATAGTCCACAGATTACAGAATGCCTCCAGATGTGCATCGGAAACTACTACTGGTCTTCCAGGGAACGATCAAAGCGTAGACTGTTTTAGACATTACTTTTATGGAGGAAAGTGCGCATGGTGACTGTTGTATTCAATCCCGATGCAATTTCTGTGTTTCATCAACACTCTGAAAGTCCACAGATTACAGAAAGCATCCAGATGTGCATCGGAAACTACTACTGGTCTTCCAGGGAACGATCAAAGCGTAGACTCTTAGAGACATTACTCCCATGGCGGAAAGTGCTCATGGTGACTGTTGTATTCATTCCCGATGCAATTTCTGTGTTTCATCAACACTCTGATAGTCTACAGATTACAGAATGAATCCAGATGTGCATCGGAAACTACTACTGGTTTTCCAGGGAACGATCAAAGAGTGGACTGTTTGAGACATTACTCCCGTGGAGGAAAGTGCGCATGGTGACTGTTGTATTCAATCCCGATGCAATTTCTGTGTTTCATCAACACTCTGATAGTCCACAGATTACCGAATGCCTCCAGATGCTCATGGGAAACTACTACTGGTCTTCCAGGGAACGATCAAAGCGTAAACTCTTTGAGACATGACTCCCATGGAGGGAAGTGCGCATGGTGACTGTTGTATTCAATCCTGAGGCAACTTCTGTGTTTCATCAGCACTCTTATAGTCCACAGATTACAGAATGCTTTCAGATGTGCATCGGAAACTACTACTGGTCTTCCTGGGAACGATCAAAGCGTAGACTGTTTGAGACATTATTCCCATGAAGGAATGTGCGCATTGTGACTGTTGTATTCAATTCCGAGGCAATTTCTGTGTTTAATCAACACTCTGATAGTCCACAGATTACAGAATGCCACCAGACGTGCATCGGAAACTACTACTGGTCTTCCAGGGAACGGTCAAAGCGTAGACTGTTTGAGACATTACTCCCCTGGAGGAAACTGCTCATGGAGACTGTTGTATTCAATCCCGATGCAATTTCTGTGTTTCATCAACACTCTGATAGTCCACAGATTACGGAAAGCATCCAGATGTGCATGAGAAACTACTACTGGTCTTCCAGGGAACGATCAAATCGTAGGCTGTTAGAGACATTACTCCCATGGTTGAAAGTGCGCATGGTGACTGTTGCATTCAATCCCGATGCAATATGTTTGTTTCATCAACACTCTGATAGTCTACATATCACAGAATGCCACCAGATGTGCATCGGAAACTACAACTGGTCTTCCAGGGAACGATCAAAGCGTAGCCTGTTAGAGACATTACTCCCATGAAGTAAAGTGCGCATGGTGACATTGGTATTCAATCCCGATGCAATTTCTGTGTTTCACCAACACACTGATAGTCCACAGATTACAGAAAGCATCCAGATGTGCATCGGAAACTACTACTGGTCTTCCAGGGAACGATCAAAGAGTAGACTGTTTGAGACATTACTCCCGTGGAGGAAAGTGCGCATGGTGACTGTTGTATTCAATCCCGATGCAATTTCTGTGTTTCATCAACACTCTGATAGTCCACAGATTACCGAATGACTCCAGATGCTAATGGGAAACTACTACTGGTCTTCCAGGGAACGATCAAAGCGTATCCTGTGTGAGACACTACTCCCGTGGAGGAAAGTGCGCATGGTGACTGTTGTATTCAATCCCGATGCAATTTCTCTGTTTCATCAACACTCTGATAGTCCACAGACAACGGAATGCCTCCAGATGTTCATCAGAAACTACTACTGGTCTTCCAGGAACCATCAAAGCATAGACTGTTTGAGACATTTCTCCCATGAAGGAAAGTGCGCATGGTGACTGTTGTATTCAATCCCGATGCAATTTCTGTGTTTCATCAACACTCTGATAGTCCACAGATTACAGAATGCCTCCAGATGTGCATCGGAAACCACTACTGGTCTTCCAGGGAACGATCAAATCGTATACTGTTTGAGACATTACTCCCATGGAGGAAAGTGCGCATGGTGACTGTTGTATTCAATCCCGATGCAATTTCTGTGTTTCATCAACACTCTGATAGTCCACAGATTACAGAATACCACCAGATGTGCAACGAAAACTACTACTGGTCTTCCGGGGAACGATCAAAGCGTAAACTGTTTGAGACATTATTCCCATGAAGGAATATGCGCATTGTGACTGTTGTATTCAATCCCGAGGCAATTTCTGTGTTTCATCAACACCCTGATAGTCCACAGATTACAGAATGCCACCAGACGTGCATCGGAAACTACTACTGGTCTTCCAGGAACGATCAAAGCGTAGACTGTTTGAGACATTACTCCCGTGGAGGAAAGTGCGCATGGTGACTGTTGTATTCTATCCCGATGCAATTTCTGTGCTTAATCAACACTCTGATACTCCACAGATTACAGAATGCCACCAGATGTGAATCGGAAACTACTACTGGTCTTCCAGGGACCGATCAAAGCGTAGACTGTTTGAGACATTACTCACGTAGAGGAAAGTGCGCATGGTGACTGTTGTATTCAATCCCGATGCAATTTCTGTGTTTCATCAACACTCTGATGCCTCCAGATGCCTCCAGATGTTCATGGGAAACTACTACTGGTCTTCCAGGGAACGATCAAAGCGTAGACTGTGTGAGACATTACCCCCGTGGAGGTTAGTGTGCATGGTGACTGTTGTATTCAATCCCGATGCAATTTCTCTGTTTCATCAACACTCTGATAGTCCACAGACAACAGAATGCCTCCAGATGTTCATCAGAAACTACTACTGGTCTTCCAGGGAACGATTAAAGCGTAGACTGTTTGAGACATTACTCCCATGAAGGAAAGTGCGTATGGTGACTGTTGTATTCAATCCCGATGCAATTTCTGTGTTTCATCAACACTCTGATAGTCCACAGATTACAGAATGCTTTCAGATGTGCATCGGAAACTACTACTGGTCTTCCTGGGAACGATCAAATCGTAGACTGTTTGAGACATTATTCCCATGAAGGAATGTGCGCATTGTGACTGTTGTATTCAATCCCGAGGCACTTTCTGTGTTTCATCAAAACTCTGATAGTCCACAGATTACAGAATGCTACCAGACGTGCATCGGAAACTAATACTGGTCTTCAGAACGATCAAAGCGTAGACTGTTTGAGACATTATTCCCGTGGAGGAAAGTGCGCATGGTGACTGTTGTATTCTGTCCCGATGCAATTTCTGTGTTTAATCAACACTCTGATAGTCCACAGATTACAGAAAGCATCCAGATGTGCATCAGAAACTACTACTGGTCTTCCAGGGAACGATCAAATCGTAGGCTGTTAGAGACATTACTCCCATGGTTGAATGTGCGTATGGTGACTGTTGTATTCAATCCCGATGCAATATGTTTGTTTCATCAACACTCTGATAGTCTACATATTACAAAATGCCAAAAGATGTGCAACGGAAACTACTACTGGTCTTCCAGGGAACGATCAAAGCGTAGCCTGTTAGAGACATTACTCCCATGAAGGATAGTGCGCATGGTGATTGTTGTATTCAATCCCGATGCAATTTCTGTGTTTCATCAACACTCTGATAGTCCACAGATTACAGAATGCCTCCAGATGTGCATCGGAAACTACTACTGGTCTTCCAGGGAACGATCAAAGCGTAGCCTGTTAGAGACATTACTCCCATGAAGGATAGTGCGCATGGTGACATTGGTATTCAATCCCGATGCAATTTCTGTGTTTCACCAACACTCTGATAGTCCACAGATTACAGAATGCCTCCAGATGTGCATCGGAAACTACTACTGGTCTTCCAGGGAACGATCAAAGCGTAGACTGTTTGAGACATTACTCCCATGGAGGAAACTGCTCATGGAGACTGTTGTATTCAATCCCGATCCAATTTCTGTGTTTCATCAACACTCTGATAGTCCACAGATTACGGAAAGCATCCAGATGTGCATCAGAAACTACTACTGGTCTTCCAGCGAACGATCAAATCGTAGACTGTATGAGACATTACTCCCGTGGAGGAAAGTGCGCATGGTGACTGTTGTATTCATTCCCGGTGCAATTTCTGTGTTTAATCAACACTCTGATAGTCCACAGATTACAGAAAGCATCCAGATGTGCATCAGAAACTACTACTGGTCTTCCAGGGAACGATCAAATCGTAGGCTGTTAGAGACATTACTCCCATGGTTGAAAGTGCGCATGGTGACTGGTGTATTCAATCCCGATGCAATTTCTGTGTTTCATCAACACTCTGATAGTCCACAGATTACAGAATGCCTCCAGATGTGCATCGGAAACTACTACTGGTCTTCCAGGTAACGATCAAAGCGTAGCCTGTGTGAGACATTACTCCCGTGGAGGAAAGTGCGCATGGTGACCGTTGTATTCAATCCCGATGCAATTTCTCTGTTTCATCAACACTCTGATAGTCCAAAGACAACAGAATGCCTCCAGATGTTCATCAGAAACTACTACTGGTCTTCCAGGGAACGATCAAAGCATAGACTGTTTGAGACATTTCTCCCATGAAGGAAAGTGGGCATGGTGACTGTTGTATTCAATCCCGATGCAATATCTGTGTTTCATCAATACTCGGATAATCCACAGATTACAGAATGCCTCCAGATGTGCATCGGAAACCACTACTGGTCTTCCGGGGAACGATCAAATCGTATACTGTTTGAGACATTACTCCCATGGAGGAAAGTGCGCATGGTGACTGTTGTATTCAAACCCGATGCAATTTCTGTGTTTCATCAACACTCTGATAATCCACAGATTACAGAATGCCTCCAGATGTGCATCGGAAACTACTACTTGTCTTGCAGGGAACGAACAGAGTGTAAACTCTTTGAGACATGACTCATATGGAGGGAAGTGCGCATGGTGACTGTTGTATTCAATCCCGATGCAATTTCCGTGTTTCATCAGCACTCTTATAGTCCACAGATTACAGAATGCTTTCATATGAGCATCGGAAACTACTACTGGTCTTCCTGGGAACGATCAAAGCGTAGACTGTTTGAGACATTATTCCCATGAAGGAATGTGCGCATTGTGACTGTTGTATTCAATCCTGAGGCAATTTCTGTGTTTCATCAACACTCTGATAGTCCACAGATTACAGAATGCCACCAGACGTGCATCGGAAACTACTACTGGTCTTCCAGGAACGATCAAAGCGTAGACTGTTTGAGACATTACTCCCGTGGAGGAAAGTGCGCATGGTGACTGTTGTATTCAATCCCGATGCAATATGTTTGTTTCATCAACACTCTGATAGTCTACATATTACAGAATGCCACCAGATGTGCATCGGAAACTACTACTGGTCTTCCAGGGAACGATCAAAGCGTAGTCAGTTAGAGACATTACTCCCATGGTTGAAAGTGCGCATGGTGACTGTTGTATTCAATCCTGATGCAATTTCTGTGTTTCATCAACACTCTGATAGTCCACAGATTACAGAATGCCTCCAGATGTGCATCGGAAACTACTACTGGTCTTCCAGGGAACGATCAAAGCGTAGACTGTTTGAGACATTACTTCCATGGAGGAAACTGCTCATGGAGACTGTTGTATTCAATCCCGATGCAATTTCTGTGTTTCATCAACACTCTGATAGTCCACAGATTACAGAAAGCATACAGATGAGCATCAGAAACTACTACTGGTCTTCCAGGGAACGATCAAATCGTAGGCTGTTAGAGACATTACTCCCATGGTTGAAAGTGCGCATGGCGACTGTTGTACTCAATCCCTATGCAGTATCTTTGTTTCATCAACACTCTGATAGACTACATATTACAGAATGACTGTTGTACTCAATCCCTATGCAGTATCTTTGTTTCAGCAACCCTCTGATAGTCCACAGATTACAGAATGCCTCCAGATGTGCATCGGAAACTACTACTTGTCTTGCAGGGAACGATCAGAGTGTAAACTTTTTGAGACATGACTCATATGGAGGGAAGTGCGCATGGTGACTTTTGTATTCAATCCCGATGCAATTTCCGTGTTTCATCAGCACTCTTATAGTCCACAGATTACAGAATGCTTTCATATGAGCATCGGAAACTACTACTGGTCTTCCTGGGAACGATCAAAGCGTAGACTGTTTGAGACATTATTCCCATGAAGGAATGTGCGCATTGTGACTGTTGTATTCAATCCCGAGGCAATTTCTGTGTTTCATCAACACTCTGATAGTCCACAGATTACAGAATGCCACCAGACGTGCATCGGAAACTACTACTGGTCTTCCAGGAACGATCAAAGCGTAGACTGTTTGAGACATTACTCCCATGGTTGAAAGTGCGCATGGTGACTGTTGTATTCAATCCCGATGCAATATGTTTGTTTCATCAACACTCTGATAGTCTACATATTACAGAATGCCACCAGATGTGCATCGGAAACTACTACTGGTCTTCCAGGGAACGATCAAAACGTAGTCTGTTAGAGACATTACTCCCATGGTTGAAAGTGCGCATGGTGACTGTTGTATTCAATCCCGATGCAATTTCTGTGTTTCATCAACACTCTGATAGTCCACAGATTACAGAATGCCTCCAGATGTGCATCGGAAACTACTACTGGTCTTCCAGGGAACGATCAAAGCGTAGACTGTTTTAGACATTACTTTTATGGAGGAGAGTGCGCATGGTGACATTAATATTCAATCCCGATGCAATTTCTGTGTTTCACCAACACTCTGATAGTCCACAGATTACAGAATGCCTCCAGATGTGCATCGGAAACTACTACTGGTCTCCCAGGGAACGATCAAAGCGTAGACTGTTTGAGACATTACTCCCATGGAGGAAACTGCTCATGGAGACTGCTGTATTCAATCCCGATGCAATTTCTGTGTTTCATCAACACTCTGATAGTCCACAGATTACAGAATGCCTCCAGATGTGCATCGGAAACCACTACTGGTCTTCCAGGGAACGATCAAAGCGTAGACTGTTTTAGACATTACTTTAATGGAGGAGAGTGCGCATGGTGACATTGGTAATCAATCCCGATGCAATTTCTGTGTTTCACCAACACTCTGATAGTCCACAGATTACAGAATGCCTCCAGATGTGCATCGGAAACTACTACTGGTCTTCCAGGGAACGATCAAAGCGTAGACTCTTAGAGACATTACTTCCATGAAGGAAAGTGCGCATGGTGACTGTTGTATTCAATCCCGATGCAATTTCTGTGTTTCTTCAACACTCTGATAGTCCACAGATTACAGAATGCCACCAGACGTGCATCAGAAACTAATACTGGTCTTCAGAAAGATCAAAGCGTAGACTGTTTGAGACATTACTCCCGTGGAGGAAAGTGCGCATGGTGACTGTTGTATTCTATCCCGATGCAATTTCTGTGTTTAATCAACACTATGATAGTCCACAGATTACAGACAGCATCCAGATGTGCATCAGAAACTACTACTGGTCTTCCAGGGAACGATCAAATCGTAGGCTGTTAGAGACATTACTCCCATGGTTGAAAGTGCGCATGGTGACTGTTGTATTCAATCCCGATGCAATTTCTGTGTTTCATCAACACTCTGATAGTCCACAGATTACAGAATGCCTCCAGATGTGCATCGGAAACTACTACTGGTCTTCCAGGGAACGATCAAAGCGTAGAGTGTTTTAGACATTACTTTTATGGAGGAAAGTGCGCATGGTGACTGTTGTATTCAATCCTGATGCAATTTCTGTGTTTCATCAACACTCTGAAAGTCCACAGATTACAGAAAGCATCCAGATGTGCATCGGAAACTACTACTGGTCTTCCAGGGAACTATCAGAGCGTAAACTCTTTGAGACATGACTCCCATGGAGGGAAGTGCGCATGGTGACTGTTGTATTCAATCCTGAGGCAATTTCTGTGTTTCATCAGCACTCTTATAGTCCACAGATTACAGAATGCTTTCAGATGTGCATAGGAAACTACTACTGGTCTTCCTGGGAACGATAAAAGCGTAGACTGTTTGAGACATTATTCCCATGAAGGAATGTGCGCATTGTGACTGTTGTATTCAATTCCGAGGCAATGTCTGTGTTTAATCAACACTCTGATAGTCCACAGATTACAGAATGCCTCCAGATGTGCATCGGAAACTACTACTGGTCTTCCAGGTAACGATCAAAGCGTAGCCTGTGTGAGACATTACTCCCGTGGAGGAAAGTGCGCATGGTGAACGTTGTATTCAATCCCGATGCAATTTCTCTGTTTCATCAACACTCTGATAGTCCAAAGACAACAGAATGCCTCCAGATGTTCATCAGAAACTACTACTGGTCTTCCAGGGAACGATCAAAGCGTAGACTGTTTTAGACATTACTTTAATGGAGGAGAGTGCGCATGGTGACATTGGTAATCAATCCCGATGCAATTTCTGTGTTTCACCAACACTCTGATAGTCCACAGATTACAGAATGCCTCCAGACGTGCATCGGAAACTACTACTGGTCTTCAAGGGAACGGTCAAAGCGTAGACTGTTTGAGACATTACTCCCCTGGAGGAAACTGCTCATGGAGACTGTTGTATTCAATCCCGATGCAATTTCTGTGTTTCATCAACACTCTGATAGTCCACAGATTACGGAAAGCATCCAGATGTGCATGAGAAACTACTACTGGTCTTCCAGGGAACGATCAAATCGTAGGCTGTTAGAGACATTACTCCCATGGTTGAAAGTGCGCATGGTGACTGTTGCATTCAATCCCGATGCAATATGTTTGTTTCATCAACACTCTGATAGTCTACATATCACAGAATGCCACCAGATGTGCATCGGAAACTACAACTGGTCTTCCAGGGAACGATCAAAGCGTAGCCTGTTAGAGACATTACTCCCATGAAGTAAAGTGCGCATGGTGACATTGGTATTCAATCC
The DNA here is from genome assembly GCF_023897955.1 of Schistocerca gregaria. Lineage (NCBI taxonomy): Eukaryota > Metazoa > Arthropoda > Insecta > Orthoptera > Acrididae > Schistocerca > Schistocerca gregaria. The sequence goes on from NW_026061706.1 coordinate 2,924,862, forward strand.
CGATGCAATTTCTGTGTTTCACCAACACTCTGATAGTCCACAGATTACAGAAAGCATCCAGATGTGCATCGGAAACTACTACTGGTCTTCCAGGGAACGATCAAAGAGTAGACTGTTTGAGACATTACTCCCGTGGAGGAAAGTGCGCATGGTGACTGTTGTATTCAATCCCGATGCAATTTCTGTGTTTCATCAACACTCTGATAGTCCACAGATTACCGAATGACTCCAGATGCTCATGGGAAACTACTACTGGTCTTCCAGGGAACGATCAAAGCGTAGCCTGTGTGAGACACTACTCCCGTGGAGGAAAGTGCGCATGGTGACTGTTGTATTCAATCCCGATGCAATTTCTCTGTTTCATCAACACTCTGATAGTCCACAGACAACGGAATGCCTCCAGATGTTCATCAGAAACTACTACTGGTCTTCCAGGGAACCATCAAAGCATAGACTGTTTGAGACATTTCTCCCAAGAAGGAAAGTGCGCATGGTGACTGTTGTATTCAATCCCGATGCAATTTCTGTGTTTCATCAACACTCTGATAGTCCACAGATTACAGAATGCCTCCAGATGTGCATCGGAAACCACTACTGGTCTTCCAGGGAACGATCAAATCGTATACTGTTTGAGACATTACTCCCATGGAGGAAAGTGCGCATGGTGACTGTTGTATTCAATCCCGATGCAATTTCTGTGTTTCATCAACACTCTGATAGTCCACAGATTACAGAATACCACCAGATGTGCAACGAAAACTACTACTGGTCTTCCGGGGAACGATCAAAGCGTAAACTGTTTGAGACATTATTCCCATGAAGGAATGTGCGCATTGTGACTGTTGTATTCAATCCCGAGGCAATTTCTGTGTTTCATCAACACCCTGATAGTCCACAGATTACAGAATGCCACCAGACGTGCATCGGAAACTACTACTGGTCTTCCAGGAACGATCAAAGCGTAGACTGTTTGACAGATTACTCACTTGGAGGAAAGTGCGCATGGTGACTGTTGTATTCAATCCCGATGCAATTTCTGTGTTTCATCAACACTCTGATTGTCCAAAGAATTCAGAATGCCACCAGATGTGCATCGGAAACTACTACTGGTCTTCCAGGGACCGATCAAAGCGTAGACTGTTTGAGACATTACTCACGTGGAGGAAAGTGCGCATGGTGACTGTTGTATTCAATCCCGATGCTATTTCTGTGTTTCATCAACACTCTGATAGTCCACAGATTACCGAATGCCTCCAGATGTTCATGGGAAACTACTACTGGTCTTCCAGGGAACGATCAAAGCGTAGACTGTGTGAGACATTACCCCCGTGGAGGTTAGTGTGCATGGTGACTGTTGTATTCAATCCCGATGCAATTTCTCTGTTTCATCAACACTCTGATAGTCCACAGACAACAGAATGCCTCCAGATGTTCATCAGAAACTACTACTGGTCTTCCAGGGAACGATTAAAGCGTAGACTGTTTGAGACATTACTCCCATGAAGGAAAGTGCGTATGGTGACTGTTGTATTCAATCCCGATGCAATTTCTGTGTTTCATCAACACTCTGATAGTCCACAGATTACAGAATGCTTTCAGATGTGCATCGGAAACTACTACTGGTCTTCCTGGGAACGATCAAAGCGTAGACTGTTTGAGACATTATTCCCATGAAGGAATGTGCGCATTGTGACTGTTGTATTCAATCCCGAGGCACTTTCTGTGTTTCATCAAAACTCTGATAGTCCACAGATTACAGAATGCTACCAGACGTGCATCGGAAACTAATACTGGTCTTCAGAACGATCAAAGCGTAGACTGTTTGAGACATTATTCCCGTGGAGGAAAGTGCGCATGGTGACTGTTGTATTCTGTCCCGATGCAATTTCTGTGTTTAATCAACACTCTGATAGTCCACAGATTACAGAAAGCATCCAGATGTGCATCAGAAACTACTACTGGTCTTCCAGGGAACGATCAAATCGTAGGCTGTTAGAGACATTACTCCCATGGTTGAATGTGCGTATGGTGACTGTTGTATTCAATCCCGATGCAATATGTTTGTTTCATCAACACTCTGATAGTCTACATATTACAAAATGCCAAAAGATGTGCATCGGAAACTACTACTGGTCTTCCAGGGAACGATCAAAGCGTAGCCTGTTAGAGACATTACTCCCATGAAGGATAGTGCGCATGGTGATTGTTGTATTCAATCCCGATGCAATTTCTGTGTTTCATCAACACTCTGATAGTCCACAGATTACAGAATGCCTCCAGATGTGCATCGGAAACTACTACTGGTCTTCCAGGGAACGATCAAAGCGTAGCCTGTTAGAGACATTACTCCCATGAAGGATAGTGCGCATGGTGACATTGGTATTCAATCCCGGTGCAATTTCTGTGTTTCACCAACACTCTGATAGTCCACAGATTACAGAATGCCTCCAGATGTGCATCGGAAACTACTACTGGTCTTCCAGGGAACGATCAAAGCGTAGACTGTTTGAGACATTACTCCCATGGAGGAAACTGCTCATGGAGACTGTTGTATTCAATCCCGATCCAATTTCTGTGTTTCATCAACACTCTGATAGTCCACAGATTACGGAAAGCATCCAGATGTGCATCAGAAACTACTACTGGTCTTCCAGGGAACGATCAAATCGTAGACTGTATGAGACATTACTCCCGTGGAGGAAAGTGCGCATGGTGACTGTTGTATTCCATCCCGGTGCAATTTCTGTGTTTAATCAACACTCTGATAGTCCACAGATTACAGAAAGCATCCAGATGTGCATCAGAAACTACTACTGGTCTTCCAGGGAACGATCAAATCGTAGGCTGTTAGAGACATTACTCCCATGGTTGAAAGTGCGCATGGTGACTGGTGTATTCAATCCCGATGCAATTTCTGTGTTTCATCAACACTCTGATAGTCCACAGATTACAGAATGCCTCCAGATGTGCATCGGAAACTACTACTGGTCTTCCAGGTAACGATCAAAGCGTAGCCTGTGTGAGACATTACTCCCGTGGAGGAAAGTGCGCATGGTGAACGTTGTATTCAATCCCGATGCAATTTCTCTGTTTCATCAACACTCTGATAGTCCAAAGACAACAGAATGCCTCCAGATGTTCATCAGAAACTACTACTGGTCTTCCAGGGAACGATCAAAGCATAGACTGTTTGAGACATTTCTCCCATGAAGGAAAGTGGGCATGGTGACTGTTGTATTCAATCCCGATGCAATATCTGTGTTTCATCAATACTCTGATAATCCACAGATTACAGAATGCCTCCAGATGTGCATCGGAAACCACTACTGGTCTTCCGGGGAACGATCAAATCGTATACTGTTTGAGACATTACTCCCATGGAGGAAAGTGCGCATGGTGACTGTTGTATTCAAACCCGATGCAATTTCTGTGTTTCATCAACACTCTGATAGTCCACAGATTACAGAATACCACCAGATGTGCAACGAAAACTACTACTGGTCTTCCGGGGAACGATCAAAGCGTAGACAGTTTGAGACATTAGTCCCGTGGAGGAAAGTGCGCATGGTGACTGGTGTATTCATTCCCGATGAAATATGTTTGTTTCATCAACACTCTGATAGTCTACATATTACAGAATGCCACCAGATGTGCATTGGAAACTACTACTGGTCTTCCAGGGAACGATCAAAGCGTAGCCCGTTAGAGACATTACTCCCATGAAGGAAAGTGCGCATGGTGACTGTTGTATTCAATCCCGATGCAATTTCTGTGTTTCATCAACACTCTGATAGTCCACAGATTACAGAATGCCTCCAGATGTGCATCGGAAACTACTACTGGTCTTCCAGGAACGATCAAAGTGTAGACTGTTTGAGACATTACTCCCGTGGAGGAAAGTGCGCATGGTGACTGTTGTATTCTATGCCGATGCAATTTCTGTGTTTAATCAACACTCTGATAGTCCACAGATTACAGAATGCCACCAGCTGTGCATCGGAAACTACTACTGGTCTTCCAGGGAACGATCAAAGCGAGACTCTTAGAGACATTACTCCTGTGGAGGAAAGTGCGCATGGTGACTGTTGTATTCAATTCCCATTCAATTTCTGTGTTTCATCTACACTCTGATTGTCCAAAGAATTCAGAATGCCACCAGATGTGCATCGGAAACTACTACTGGTCTTCCAAGGACCGATCAAAGCGTAGACTGTTTGAGACATTGCTCACGTGGAGGAAAGTGCGCATGGTGACTGTTGTATTCAATCCCGATGCAATTTCTGTGTATCATCAACACACTGATAGTCCACAGACAACAGAATGCCTCCAGATGTTCATCAGAAACTACTACTGGTCTTCCAGGGAACGATTAAAGCGTAGACTGTTTGAGACATTACTCCCATGAAGGGAAGTGCGCATGGTGACTGTTGTATTCAATCCCGATGCAATTTCTGTGTTTCATCAACACTCTGATAGTCCACAGATTACAGAATGCTTTCAGATGTGCATCGGAAACTACTACTGGTCTTCCAGGGAACGATCAAAACGTAGACTGTTTGAGACATTATTCCCATGAAGGAATGTGCGCATTGTGACTGTTGTATTCAATCCCGAGGCACTTTCTGTGTTTCATCAACACTCTGATAGTCCACAGATTACAGAATGCCACCAGACGTGCATCGGAAACTAATACTGTTCTTCAGAACGATCAAAGCGTAGACTGTTTGAGACATTACTCCCATGGAGGAAAGTGTGCATGGTGACTGTTGTATTCTGTCCCGATGCAATTTCTGTGTTTAATCAACACTCTGATAGTCCACAGATTACAGAAAGCATCCAGATGTGCATCAGAAACTATTACTGGTCTTCCAGGGAACGATCAAATCGTAGGCTGATAGGGACATTACTCCCATGGTTGAATGTGTGTATGGTGACTGTTGTATTCAATCCCGATGCAATATGTTTGTTTCATCAACACTCTGATAGTCTACATATTACAGAATGCCACCAGATGTGCATCGGAAACTACTACTGGTCTTCCAGGGAACGATCAAAGCGTAGCCTGTTAGAGACATTACTCCCATGAAGGAGAGTGCGCATGGTGACTGTTGTATTCAATCCCGATGCAATTTCTGTGTTTCATCAACACTCTGATAGTCCACAGATTACAGAATGCCTCCAGATGTGCATCGGAAACTAGTACTGGTCTTCCAGGGAACTATCAAAGCGTAGACTGTTTTAGACACTACTTTTATGGAGGAGAGTGCGCATGGTGACATTGGTATTCAATCCCGATGCAATTTCTGTGTTTCACCAACACTCTGATAGTCCACAGATTACAGAATGCCTCCAGATGTGCATCGGAAACTACTACTGGCCTTCCAAGGAACTATCAAGGCGTAGACTGTTTGAGACATTACTCCCATGGAGGAAACTGCTCATGGAGACTGTTGTATTCAATTACGATGCAATTTCTGTGTTTCATCAACACTCTGATAGTCCACAGATTACGGAAAGCATCCAGATGTGCATCAGAAACTACTACTGGTCTTCCAGGGAACGATCAAATCGTAGGCTGTTAGAGAAATTACTCCCATGGTTGAAAGTGCGCATGGTGACTGTTGTATACAATCCGGATGCAATATCTTTGTTTCATCAACACTCTGATAGTCTATATATTACAGAATGCCACCAGATGTGCATCGGAAACTACTACTGGTCTTCCAGGGAACGATCAAAGCGTAGACTGTTTGAGACATTACTCACGTGGAGGAAAGTGCGCATGGTGACTGTTGTATTCAATCCCGATGCAATTTCTGTGTTTCATCAACACTCTGATAGTCCACAGATTACCGAATGCCTCCAGATGTTCATGGGAAACTACTACTGGTCTTCCAGGGAACGATCAAAGCGTAGACTGTGTGAGACATTACCCCCGTGGAGGTTAGTGTGCATGGTGACTGTTGTATTCAATCCCGATGCAATTTCTCTGTTTCATCAACACTCTGATAGTCCACAGACAACAGAATGCCTCCAGATGTTCATCAGAAACTACTACTGGTCTTCCAGGGAACGATTAAAGCGTAGACTGTTTGAGACATTACTCCCATGAAGGAAAGTGCGTATGGTGACTGTTGTATTCAATCCCGATGCAATTTCTGTGTTTCATCAACACTCTGATAGTCCACAGATTACAGAATGCTTTCAGATGTGCATCGGAAACTACTACTGGTCTTCCTGGGAACGATCAAAGCGTAGACTGTTTGAGACATTATTCCCATGAAGGAATGTGCGCATTGTGACTGTTGTATTCAATCCCGAGGCACTTTCTGTGTTTCATCAAAACTCTGATAGTCCACAGATTACAGAATGCTACCAGACGTGCATCGGAAACTAATACTGGTCTTCAGAACGATCAAAGCGTAGACTGTTTGAGACATTATTCCCGTGGAGGAAAGTGCGCATGGTGACTGTTGTATTCTGTCCCGATGCAATTTCTGTGTTTAATCAACACTCTGATAGTCCACAGATTACAGAAAGCATCCAGATGTGCATCAGAAACTACTACTGGTCTTCCAGGGAACGATCAAATCGTAGGCTGTTAGAGACATTACTCCCATGGTTGAATGTGCGTATGGTGACTGTTGTATTCAATCCCGATGCAATATGTTTGTTTCATCAACACTCTGATAGTCTACATATTACAAAATGCCAAAAGATGTGCATCGGAAACTACTACTGGTCTTCCAGGGAACGATCAAAGCGTAGCCTGTTAGAGACATTACTCCCATGAAGGATAGTGCGCATGGTGATTGTTGTATTCAATCCCGATGCAATTTCTGTGTTTCATCAACACTCTGATAGTCCACAGATTACAGAATGCCTCCAGATGTGCATCGGAAACTACTACTGGTCTTCCAGGGAACGATCAAAGCGTAGCCTGTTAGAGACATTACTCCCATGAAGGATAGTGCGCATGGTGACATTGGTATTCAATCCCGGTGCAATTTCTGTGTTTCACCAACACTCTGATAGTCCACAGATTACAGAATGCCTCCAGATGTGCATCGGAAACTACTACTGGTCTTCCAGGGAACGATCAAAGCGTAGACTGTTTGAGACATTACTCCCATGGAGGAAACTGCTCATGGAGACTGTTGTATTCAATCCCGATCCAATTTCTGTGTTTCATCAACACTCTGATAGTCCACAGATTACGGAAAGCATCCAGATGTGCATCAGAAACTACTACTGGTCTTCCAGGGAACGATCAAATCGTAGACTGTATGAGACATTACTCCCGTGGAGGAAAGTGCGCATGGTGACTGTTGTATTCCATCCCGGTGCAATTTCTGTGTTTAATCAACACTCTGATAGTCCACAGATTACAGAAAGCATCCAGATGTGCATCAGAAACTACTACTGGTCTTCCAGGGAACGATCAAATCGTAGGCTGTTAGAGACATTACTCCCATGGTTGAAAGTGCGCATGGTGACTGGTGTATTCAATCCCGATGCAATTTCTGTGTTTCATCAACACTCTGATAGTCCACAGATTACAGAATGCCTCCAGATGTGCATCGGAAACTACTACTGGTCTTCCAGGTAACGATCAAAGCGTAGCCTGTGTGAGACATTACTCCCGTGGAGGAAAGTGCGCATGGTGAACGTTGTATTCAATCCCGATGCAATTTCTCTGTTTCATCAACACTCTGATAGTCCAAAGACAACAGAATGCCTCCAGATGTTCATCAGAAACTACTACTGGTCTTCCAGGGAACGATCAAAGCATAGACTGTTTGAGACATTTCTCCCATGAAGGAAAGTGGGCATGGTGACTGTTGTATTCAATCCCGATGCAATATCTGTGTTTCATCAATACTCTGATAATCCACAGATTACAGAATGCCTCCAGATGTGCATCGGAAACCACTACTGGTCTTCCGGGGACGATCAAATCGTATACTGTTTGAGACATTACTCCCATGGAGGAAAGTGCGCATGGTGACTGTTGTATTCAAACCCGATGCAATTTCTGTGTTTCATCAACACTCTGATAGTCCACAGATTACAGAATACCACCAGATGTGCAACGAAAACTACTACTGGTCTTCCGGGGAACGATCAAAGCGTAGACAGTTTGAGACATTAGTCCCGTGGAGGAAAGTGCGCATGGTGACTGGTGTATTCATTCCCGATGAAATATGTTTGTTTCATCAACACTCTGATAGTCTACATATTACAGAATGCCACCAGATGTGCATTGGAAACTACTACTGGTCTTCCAGGGAACGATCAAAGCGTAGCCCGTTAGAGACATTACTCCCATGAAGGAAAGTGCGCATGGTGACTGTTGTATTCAATCCCGATGCAATTTCTGTGTTTCATCAACACTCTGATAGTCCACAGATTACAGAATGCCTCCAGATGTGCATCGGAAACTACTACTGGTCTTCCAGGAACGATCAAAGTGTAGACTGTTTGAGACATTACTCCCGTGGAGGAAAGTGCGCATGGTGACTGTTGTATTCTATGCCGATGCAATTTCTGTGTTTAATCAACACTCTGATAGTCCACAGATTACAGAATGCCACCAGCTGTGCATCGGAAACTACTACTGGTCTTCCAGGGAACGATCAAAGCGAGACTCTTAGAGACATTACTCCTGTGGAGGAAAGTGCGCATGGTGACTGTTGTATTCAATTCCCATTCAATTTCTGTGTTTCATCAACACTCTGATTGTCCAAAGAATTCAGAATGCCACCAGATGTGCATCGGAAACTACTACTGGTCTTCCAAGGACCGATCAAAGCGTAGACTGTTTGAGACATTGCTCACGTGGAGGAAAGTGCGCATGGTGACTGTTGTATTCAATCCCGATGCAATTTCTGTGTTTCATCAACACACTGATAGTCCACAGACAACAGAATGCCTCCAGATGTTCATCAGAAACTACTACTGGTCTTCCAGGGAACGATTAAAGCGTAGACTGTTTGAGACATTACTCCCATGAAGGGAAGTGCGCATGGTGACTGTTGTATTCAATCCCGATGCAATTTCTGTGTTTCATCAACACTCTGATAGTCCACAGATTACAGAATGCTTTCAGATGTGCATCGGAAACTACTACTGGTCTTCCAGGGAACGATCAAAACGTAGACTGTTTGAGACATTATTCCCATGAAGGAATGTGCGCATTGTGACTGTTGTATTCAATCCCGAGGCACTTTCTGTGTTTCATCAACACTCTGATAGTCCACAGATTACAGAATGCCACCAGACGTGCATCGGAAACTAATACTGTTCTTCAGAACGATCAAAGCGTAGACTGTTTGAGACATTACTCCCATGGAGGAAAGTGTGCATGGTGACTGTTGTATTCTGTCCCGATGCAATTTCTGTGTTTAATCAACACTCTGATAGTCCACAGATTACAGAAAGCATCCAGATGTGCATCAGAAACTATTACTGGTCTTCCAGGGAACGATCAATCGTAGGCTGTTACAGACATTACTCCCATGGTTGAAAGTGCGCATGGTGACTGTTGTATACAATCCCGATTCAATATCTTTGTTTCATCAACACTCTGATAGTCTACATATTACAGAATGCCACCAGATGTGCATCGGAAACTACTACTGGTCTTCCAGGGAACGATCAAAGCGTAGACTGTTTGAGACATTACTCCCATGTAGGAAACTGCGCATGGAGACTGTTGTATTCAATCCCGATGCAATTTCTGTGTTTCATCAACACTCTGAAAGTCCACAGATTACAGAAAGCATCCAGATGTGCATCGGAAACTACTACTGGTCTTCCAGGGAACGATCAAAGCGTAGACTCTTAGAGACATTACTCCCATGGGGGTAAGTGCTCATGGTGACTGTTGTATTCATTCCCGATGCAATTTCTGTGTTTCATCAACACTCTGATAGTCTATAGATTACAGAATGCCTCCAGATGTGCATCGGAAACTACTACTGGTCATCCAGGGAATGATCAAAGCGTAGCCTGTTTGAGACCTTACTCCCGTGGAGGAAAGTGCACATGGTGACTGTTGTATTTAATCCCGATGCAATTTCTGTGTTTCATCAACACTCTGATAGTCCACAGATTACCGAATGCCTCCAGATGCTCATGGGAAACTATTACTGGTCTTCCAGGGAACGATCAAAGAGTAGCCTGTGAGAGACATTACTCCCGTGGTGGAAAGTGCGCACGGTGACTGTTGTATTCAATCCCGATGCAATTTCTGTGTTTCATCAACACCCTGATAGTCCACAGATTACAGAATGCAACCAGATGTGCATTGGAAACTACTACTGGTCTTCCAGGGAACGATCAAAGCGTAGCCCGTTAGAGACATTACTCCCATGAAGGAAAGTGCGCATGGTGACTGTTGTATTCAATCCCGATGCAATTTCTGTGTTTCATCAACACTCTGATAGTCCACAGATTACAGAATGCCTCCAGATGTGCATCGGAAACTACTACTGGTCTTCCAGGAACGATCAAAGTGTAGACTGTTTGAGACATTACTCCCGTGGAGGAAAGTGTGCATGGTGACTGTTGTATTCTATGCCGATGCAATTTCTGTGTTTAATCAACACTCTGATAGTCCACAGATTACAGAATGCCACCAGCTGTGCATCGGAAACTACTACTGGTCTTCCAGGGAACGATCAAAGCGAGACTGTTAGAGACATTACTCCTGTGGAGGAAAGTGCGCATGGTGACTGTTGTATTCAATTCCCATTCAATTTCTGTGTTTCATCAACACTCTGATTGTCCAAAGAATTCAGAATGCCACCAGATGTGCATCGGAAACTACTACTGGTCTTCCAAGGACCGATCAAAGCGTAGACTGTTTGAGACATTGCTCACGTGGAGGAAAGTGCGCATGGTGACTGTTGTATTCAATCCCGATGCAATTTCTGTGTTTCATCAACACTCTGATAGTCCACAGATTACCGAATGCCGCCAGATGTTCATGGGAAACTACTACTGGTCTTCCAGGGAACGATCAAAGCGTAGACTGTGTGAGACATTACTGCCGTGGAGGAAAGTGCGCATGGTGACTGTTGTATTCAATCCCGATGCAATTTCTGTGTTTCATCAACACACTGATAGTCCACAGACAACAGAATGCCTCCAGATGTTCATCAGAAACTACTACTGGTCTTCCAGGGAACGATTAAAGCGTAGACTGTTTGAGACATTACTCCCATGAAGGGAAGTGCGCATGGTGACTGTTGTATTCAATCCCGATGCAATTTCTGTGTTTCATCAACACTCTGATAGTCCACAGATTACAGAATGCTTTCAGATGTGCATCGGAAACTACTACTGGTCTTCCAGGGAACGATCAAAACGTAGACTGTTTGAGACATTATTCCCATGAAGGAATGTGCGCATTGTGACTGTTGTATTCAATCCCGAGGCACTTTCTGTGTTTCATCAACACTCTGATAGTCCACAGATTACAGAATGCCACCAGACGTGCATCGGAAACTAATACTGTTCTTCAGAACGATCAAAGCGTAGACTGTTTGAGACATTACTCCCGTGGAGGAAAGTGTGCATGGTGACTGTTGTATTCTGTCCCGATGCAATTTCTGTGTTTAATCAACACTCTGATAGTCCACAGATTACAGAAAGCATCCAGATGTGCATCAGAAACTATTACTGGTCTTCCAGGGAACGATCAAATCGTAGGCTGTTAGGGACATTACTCCCATGGTTGAATGTGTGTATGGTGACTGTTGTATTCAATCCCGATGCAATATGTTTGTTTCATCAACACTCTGATAGTCTACATATTACAGAATGCCACCAGATGTGCATCGGAAACTACTACTGGTCTTCCAGGGAACGATCAAAGCGTAGCCTGTTAGAGACATTACTCCCATGAAGGAGAGTGCGCATGGTGACTGTTGTATTCAATCCCGATGCAATTTCTGTGTTTCATCAACACTCTGATAGTCCACAGATTACAGAATGCCTCCAGATGTGCATCGGAAACTAGTACTGGTCTTCCAGGGAACTATCAAAGCGTAGACTGTTTTAGACACTACTTTTATGGAGGAGAGTGCGCATGGTGACATTGGTATTCAATCCCGATGCAATTTCTGTGTTTCACCAACACTCTGATAGTCCACAGATTACAGAATGCCTCCAGATGTGCATCGGAAACTACTACTGGCCTTCCAGGGAACGATCAAGGCGTAGACTGTTTGAGTCATTACTCCCATGGAGGAAACTGCTCATGGAGACTGTTGTATTCAATTACGATGCAATTTCTGTGTTTCATCAACACTCTGATAGTCCACAGATTACGGAAAGCATCCAGATGTGCATCAGAAACTACTACTGGTCTTCCAGGGAACGATCAAATCGTAGGCTGTTAGAGAAATTACTCCCATGGTTGAAAGTGCGCATGGTGACTGTTGTATACAATCCGGATGCAATATCTTTGTTTCATCAACACTCTGATAGTCTATATATTACAGAATGCCACCAGATGTGCATCGGAAACTACTACTGGTCTTCCAGGGAACGATCAAAGCGTAGCCTGTTTGAGACATTACTCCCGTGGAGGAAAGTGCGCATGGTGACTGTTGTATTCAATCCCGATGCAATTTCTGTGTTTCATCAACACTCTGATAGTCCACAGATTACGGAAAGCATCCAGATGTGCATCAGCAACTACTACAGGTCTTCCAGGGAACGATCAATCGTAGGCTGTTACAGACATTACTCCCATGGTTGAAAGTGCGCATGGTGACTGTTGTATACAATCCCGATTCAATATCTTTGTTTCATCAACACTCTGATAGTCTACATATTACAGAATGCCACAAGATGTGCATCGGAATCTACTACTGGTCTTCCAGGGAACGATCAAAGCGTAGACTGTTTGAGACATTACTCCCATGTAGGAAACTGCGCATGGAGACTGTTGTATTCAATCCCGATGCAATTTCTGTGTTTCATCAACACTCTGAAAGTCCACAGATTACAGAAAGCATCCAGATGTGCATCGGAAACTACTACTGGTCTTCCAGGGAACGATCAAAGCGTAGACTCTTAGAGACATTACTCCCATGGGGGTAAGTGCTCATGGTGACTGTTGTATTCATTCCCGATGCAATTTCTGTGTTTCATCAACACTCTGATAGTCTATAGATTACAGAATGCCTCCAGATGTGCATCGGAAACTACTACTGGTCTTCCAGGGAATGATCAAAGCGTAGCCTGTTTGAGACCTTACTCCCGTGGAGGAAAGTGCGCATGGTGACTGTTGTATTTAATCCCGATGCAATTTCTGTGTTTCATCAACACTCTGATAGTCCACAGATTACCGAATGCCTCCAGATGCTCATGGGAAACTACTAGTGGTCTTCCAGGGAACGATCAAAGAGTAGCCTGTATGAGACATTACTCCCGTGGTGGAAAGTGCGCACGGTGACTGTTGTATTCAATCCCGATGCAATTTCTGTGTTTCATCAACACCCTGATAGTCCACAGATTACAGAATGCAACCAGATGTGCATTGGAAACTACTACTGGTCTTCCAGGGAACGATCAAAGCGTAGACTGTTTCAGACATTACTCCCATGGTTGAAAGTGCGCATGGTGGCTGGTGTATTCAATCCCGATGCAATATGTTTGTTTCATCAACACTCTGATAGTCTACATATTACAGAATGCCACCAGATGTGCATCGGAAACTACTACTGGTCTTCCAGGGAACGATCAAAGCGTAGCCTGTTAGAGACATTACTCCCGTGGAGGAAAGTGCGCATGGTGACTGTTGTATTCAATCCTGATGCAATTTCTCTGTTTCATCAACACACTGATAGTCCACAGACAACAGAATGCCTCCAGATGTTCATCAGAAGCTACTACTGGTCTTCCAGGGAACGATAAAGCGTAGACTGTTTGAGACATTACTCCCATGAAGGAAAGTGCGCATGGTGACTGTTGTATTCAATCCCGATGCAATTTCTGTGTGTCATCAACACTCTGATAGTCCACAGATTACAGAATGCTTTCAGATGTGCATCGGAAACTACTACTGGTCTTCTTGGGAACGATCAAAGCGTAGACTGTTTGAGACATTATTCCCATGAAGGAATGTGCGCATTGTGACTGTTGTATTCAATCCCGAGGCACTTTCTGTGTTTCATCAACACTCTGATAGTCCACAGATTACAGAATGCCACCAGACGTGCATCGGATACTAATACTGGTCTTCAGAACGATCAAAGCGTAGACTGTTTGAGACATTACTCCCGTGGAGGAAAGTGCGCATGGTGACTGTTGTATTCTGTCCCGATGCAATTTCTGTGTTTAATCAACACTCTGATAGTCCACAGATTACAGAAAGCATCCAGATGTGCATCAGAAACTACTACTGGTCTTCCAGGGAACGATCAAATCGTAGGCTGTTAGGGACATTACTCCCATGGTTGAATGTGCGTATGGTGACTGTTGTATTCAATCCCGATGCAATATGTTTGTTTCATCAACACTCTGATAGTCTGCATATTACAGAATGCCACCAGATGTGCATCGGAAACTACTACTGGTCTTCCAGGGAACGATCAAAGCGTAGCCTGTTAGAGACATTACTCCCATGAAGGAGAGTGCGCATGGTGACTGTTGTATTCAATCCCGATTCATTTTCTGTGTTTCATCAACACTCTGATAGTAAACAGATTACAGAATGCCTCCAGATGTGCATCGGAAACTACTACTGGTCTTCCAGGGAACGATCAAAGCGTAGACTGTTTTAGACATTACTTTTATGGAGGAGAGTGCGCATGGTGACATTGGTATTCAATCCCGATGCAATTTCTGGGTTTCACCAACACTCTGATAGTCCACAGATTACAGAATGCCTCCAGATGTGCATCGGAAACTACTACTGGTCTTTCAGGGAACGATCAAAGCGTAGACTGTTTGAGACATTACTCCCATGGAGGAAACTGCCCATGGAGACTGTTGTATTCAATTACGATGCAATTTCTGTGTTTCATCAACACTCTGATAGTCCACAGATTACGGAAAGCATCCAGATGTGCATCAGAAACTACTACTGGTCTTCCAGGGAACGATCAAATCGTAGGCTGTTAGAGACATTACTCCTATGGTTGAAAGTGCGCATGGTGACTGTTGTATACAATCACGATGCAATATCTTTGTTTCATCAACACTCTGATAGTCTACATATTACAGAATGCCACCAAATGTGCATCGGAAACTACTACTGGTCTTCCAGGGAACGATGAAAGCGTAGACTGTTTGAGACATTACTCCCATGGAGGAAACTGCTTATGGAGACTGTTGTATTCAATCCCGATGCAATTTCTGTGTTTCATCAACACTCTGATAGTCCACAGATTACGGAAAGCATCCAGATGTGCATCAGCAACTACTACAGGTCTTCCAGGGAACGATCAATCGTAGTCTGTTACAGACATTACTCCCATGGTTGAAAGTGCGCATGGTGACTGTTGTATACAATCCCGATGCAATATCTTTGTTTCATCAACACTCTGATAGTCTACATATTACAGAATACCACCAGATGTGCATCGGAAACTACTACTGGTCTTCCAGGGAACGATCAAAGCGTAGACTGTTTGAGACATTACTCCCATGTAGGAAACTGCGCATGGAGACTGTTGTATTCAATCCCGATGCAATTTCTGTGTTTCATCAACACTCTGAAAGTCCACAGATTGCAGAAAGCATCCAGATGTGCATCGGAAACTACTACTGGTCTTCCAGGGAACGATCAAAGCGTAGACTCTTAGAGACATTACTCCCATGGGGGAAAGTGCTCATGGTGACTGTTGTATTCAATCCCGATGCAATTTCTGTGTTTCATCAACACTCTGATAGTCCACAGATTACCGAATGCCTCCAGATGCTCATGGGAAACTACTACTGGTCTTCCAGGGAACGATCAAAGCGTAGCCTGTTTGAGACATTACTCCCGTGGAGGAAAGTGCGCATGGTGACTGTTGTATTCAATCCCGATGCAATTTCTGTGTTTCATCAACACTCTGATAGTCCACAGATTACCGAATGCCTCCAGATTCTCATGGGAAACTACTACTGGTCTCCCAGGGAACGATCAAAGCGTAGCCTCTGTGAGACATTACTTCCGTGGTGGAAAGGGCGCATGGTGACTGTTGTATTCAATCCCGATGCAATTTCTGTGTTTCATCAACACCCTGATAGTCCACAGATTACAGAATGCCACCAGATGTGCATTGGAAACTACTACTGGTCTTCCAGGGAACGATCAAAGCGTAGACTGTTTGAGACATTACTCCCATGTAGGAAACTGCGCATGGAGACTGTTGTATTCAATCCCGATGCAATTTCTGTGTTTCATCAACACTCTGATAGTCCACAGATTACGGAAAGCATCCAGATGTGCATCAGAAACTACTACTGGTCTTCCAGGGAACGATCAAATCGTAGGCTGTTAGAGACATTACTCCTATGGTTGAAAGTGCGCATGGTGACTGTTGTATACAATCACGATGCAATATCTTTGTTTCATCAACACTCTGATAGTCTACATATTACAGAATGCCACCAAATGTGCATCGGAAACTACTACTGGTCTTCCAGGGAACGATGAAAGCGTAGACTGTTTGAGACATTACTCCCATGGAGGAAACTGCTCATGGAGACTGTTGTATTCAATCCCGATGCAATTTCTGTGTTTCATCAACACTCTGATAGTCCACAGATTACGGAAAGCATCCAGATGTGCATCAGCAACTACTACAGGTCTTCCAGGGAACGATCAATCGTAGTCTGTTACAGACATTACTCCCATGGTTGAAAGTGCGCATGGTGACTGTTGTATACAATCCCGATGCAATATGTTTGTTTCATCAACACTCTGATAGTCTACATATTACAGAATACCACCAGATGTGCATCGGAAACTACTACTGGTCTTCCAGGGAACGATCAAAGCGTAGACTGTTTGAGACATTACTCCCATGTAGGAAACTGCGCATGGAGACTGTTGTATTCAATCCCGATGCAATTTCTGTGTTTCATCAACACTCTGAAAGTCCACAGATTGCAGAAAGCATCCAGATGTGCATCGGAAACTACTACTGGTCTTCCAGGGAACGATCAAAGCGTAGACTCTTAGAGACATTACTCCCATGGGGGAAAGTGCTCATGGTGACTGTTGTATTCAATCCCGATGCAATTTCTGTGTTTCATCAACACTCTGATAGTCCACAGATTACCGAATGCCTCCAGATGCTCATGGGAAACTACTACTGGTCTTCCAGGGAACGATCAAAGCGTAGCCTGTGTGAGACTTTACTCCCGTGGTGGAAAGTGCGCACGGTGACTGTTGTATTCAATCCCGATGCAATTTCTGTGTTTCATCAACACCCTGATAGTCCACAGATTACAGAATGCCACCAGATGTGCATTGGAAACTACTACTGGTCTTCCAGGGAACGATCAAAGCGTAGACTGTTTCAGACATTACTCCCATGGTTGAAAGTGCGCATGGTGACTGGTGTATTCAATCCCGATGCAATATGTTTGCTTCATCAACACTCTGATAGTCTACATATTACAGAATGCCACCAGATGTGCATCGGAAACTACTACTGGTCTTCCAGGGAACGATCAAAGCGTAGCCTGTTAGAGACATTACTACCGTGGAGGAAAGTGCGCATGGTGACTGTTGTATTCAATCCCGATGCAATTTCTCTGTTTCATCAACACACTGATAGTCCACAGACAACAGAATGCCTCCAGATGTTCATCAGAAACTACTACGGGTCTTCCAGGGAACGATTAAAGCGTAGACTGTTTGAGACATTACTCCCATGTAGGAAAGTGCGCATGGTGACTGTTGTATTCAATCCCGATGCAATTTCTGTGTTTCATCAACACTCTGATAGTCCACAGATTACAGAATGCTTTCAGATGTGCATCGGAAACTACTACTGGTCTTCCTGGGAACGATCAAAGCGTAGACTGTTTGAGACATTATTCCCATGAAGGAATGTGCGCATTGTGACTGTTGTATTCAATCCCGAGGCACTTTCTGTGTTTCATCAACACTCTGATAGTCCACAGATTACAGAATGCCACCAGACGTGCATCGGGTACTAATACTGGTCTTCAGAACGATCAAAGCGTAGACTGTTTGAGACATTACTCCCGTGGAGGAAAGTGCGCATGGTGACTGTTGTATTCTGTCCCGATGCAATTTCTATGTTTAATCAACACTCTGATAGTCCACAGATTACAGAAAGCATCCAGATGTGCATCAGAAACTACTATTGGTCTTCCAGGGAACGCCAAATCGTAGGCTGTTAGGGACATTACTCCCATGGTTGAATGTGCGTATGGTGACTGTTGTATTCAATCCCGATGCAATATGTTTGTTTCATCAACACTCTGATAGTCTGCATATTACAGAATGCCACCATATGTGCATCGGAAACTACTTCTGGTTTTCCAGGGAACGATCAAAGCGTAGCCTGTTAGAGACATTACTCCCATGAAGGAGAGTGCGCATGGTGACTGTTGTATTCAATCCCGATTCATTTTCTGTGTTTCATCAACACTCTGATAGTCCACAGACTACGGAAAGCATCCAGATGTGCATCAGCAACTACTACAGGTCTTCCAGGGAACGATCAATCGTAGTCTGTTACAGACATTACTCCCATGGTTGAAAGTGCGCATGGTGACTGTTGTATACAATCCCGATGCAATATCTTTGTTTCATCAACACTCTGATAGTCTACATATTACAGAATACCACCAGATGTGCATCGGAAACTACTACTGGTCTTCCAGGGAACGATCAAAGCGTAGACTGTTTGAGACATTACTCCCATGTAGGAAACTGCGCATGGAGACTGTTGTATTCAATCCCGATGCAATTTCTGTGTTTCATCAACACTCTGAAAGTCCACAGATTGCAGAAAGCATCCAGATGTGCATCGGAAACTACTACTGGTCTTCCAGGGAACGATCAAAGCGTAGACTCTTAGAGACATTACTCCCATGGGGGAAAGTGCTCATGGTGACTGTTGTATTCAATCCCGATGCAATTTCTGTGTTTCATCAACACTCTGATAGTCCACAGATTACTGAATGCCTCCAGATGCTCATGGGAAACTACTACTGGTCTTCCAGGGAACGATCAAAGCGTAGCCTGTTTGAGACATTACTCCCGTGGAGGAAAGTGCGCATGGTGACTGTTGTATTCAATCCCGATGCAATTTCTGTGTTTCATCAACACTCTGATAGTCCACAGATTACCGAATGCCTCCAGATTCTCATGGGAAACTACTACTGGTCTTCCAGGGAACGATCAAAGCGTAGCCTCTGTGAGACATTACTTCCGTGGTGGAAAGGGCGCATGGTGACTGTTGTATTCAATCCCGATGCAATTTCTGTGTTTCATCAACACCCTGATAGTCCACAGATTACAGAATGCCACCAGATGTGCATTGGAAACTACTACTGGTCTTCCAGGGAACGATCAAAGCGTAGACTGTTTCAGACATTACTCCCATGGTTGAAAGTGCGCATGGTGACTGGTGTATTCAATCCCGATGCAATATGTTTGTTTCATCAACACTCTGATAGTCTACATATTACAGAATGCCACCAGATGTGCATCGGAAACTATTACTGGTCTTCCAGGGAACGATCAAAGCGTAGCCTGTTAGAGACATTACTACCGTGGAGGAAAGTGCGCATGGTGACTGTTGTATTCAATCCCGATGCAATTTCTCTGTTTCATCAACACACTGATAGTCCACAGACAACAGAATGCCTCCAGATGTTCATCAGAAACTACTACTGGTCTTCCAGGGAACGATTAAAGCGTAGACTGTTTGAGACATTACTCCCATGAAGGAAAGTGCGCATGGTGACTGTTGTATTCAATCCCGATGCAATTTCTGTGTTTCATCAACACTCTGATAGTCCACAGATTACAGAGTGCTTTCAGATGTGCATCGGAAACTACTACTGGTCTTCCTGGGAACGATCAAAGCGTAGACTGTTTGAGACATTATTCCCATGAAGGAATGTGCGCATTGTGACTGTTATATTCAATCCCGAGGCACTTTCTGTGTTTCATCAACACTCTGATAGTCCACAGATTACAGAATGCCACCAGACGTGCATCGGATACTAATACTGGTCTTCAGAACGATCAAAGCGTAGACTGTTTGAGACATTACTCCCGTGGAGGAAAGTGCGCATGGTGGCTGTTGTATTCAATCCCGATGCAATTTCTGTGATTCATCAACACTCTGATAGTCCACAGATTACAGAATGCCTCCAGATGTGCATCAGAAACTACTACTGGTCTTCCAGGGAACGATCAAATCGTAGGCTGTTAGGGACATTACTCCCATGGTTGAATGTGCGTATGGTGACTGTTGTATTCAATCCCGATGCAATATTTTTGTTTCATCAACACTCTGATAGTTTACATATTACAGAATGCCACCAGATGTGCATCGGAAACTACTACTGGTCTTCCAGGGAACGATCAAAGCGTAGCCTGTTAGAGACATTACTCCCATTAAGGAGAGTGCGCATGGTGACTGTTGTATTCAATCCCGATTCATTTTCGGTGTTTCATCAACACTCTGATAGTAAACAGATTACAGAATGCCTCCAGATGTGCATCGGAAACTACTACTGGTCTTCCAGGGAACGATCAAAGCGTAGACTGTTTTAGACATTACTTTTATGGAGGAGAGTGCGCATGGTGACATTGGTATTCAATCCCGATGCAATTTCTGGGTTTCACCAACACTCTGATAGTCCACAGATTACAGAATGCCTCCAAATGTGCATCGGAAACTACTACTGGTCTTCCAGGGAACGATCAAAGCGTAGACTGATTGAGGCATTACTCCCATGGAGGAAACTGCTCATGGAGACTGTTGTATTCAATTACGATGCAATTTCTGTGTTTCATCAACACTCTGATAGTCCACAGATTACGGAAAGCATCGAGATGTGCATCAGAAACTACTACTGGTCTTCCAGAGAACGATCAAATCGTAGGCTGTTAGAGACATTACTCCTATGGTTGAATGTGCGCATGGTGACTGTTGTATACAATCACGATGCAATATCTTTGTGTCATCAACACTCTGATAGTCTACATATTACAGAATGCCACCAAATGTGCATCGGAAACTACTACTGTTCTTCCAGGGAACGATCAAAGCGTAGACTGTTTGAGACATTATTCCCATGAAGGAATGTGCGCATTGTGACTGTTGTATTCAATCCCGAGGCACTTTCTGTGTTTCATCAACACTCTGATAGTCCACAGATTACAGAATGCCACCAGACGTGCATCGGAAACTAATACTGGTTTTCAGACGATCAAAGCGTAGACTGTTTGAGACATTACTCGCGGGGAGGAAAGTGCGCATGGTGACTGTTGTATTCTATCCCGATGCAGTTTCTGTGTTTAATCAACACTCTGATAGTCCACAGATTACAGAAAGCATCCAGATGTGCATCAGAAACAACTACTGGTCTTCCAGGGAACGACCAAATCGTAGGCTGTTAGAGACATTACTCCCATGGTTGAAAGTGCGCATGGTGACTGGTGTATTCAATCCCGATGCAATATGTATGTTTCATCAACACTCTGATAGTCTACAAATTACAGAATGCCACCAGACGTGCATCGAAAACTACTACTGGTCTTCCAGGGAACGATCAAAGCGTAGCCTGTTAGAGACATTACTCCCATGAAGGAAAGTGCGCATGGTGACTGTTGTATTCAATTCCGATGCAATTTCTGTGTTTCATCAACACTCTGATAGTTCACAGATTACAGAATGCCTCCAGATGTGCATCGGAAACTACTACTGGTCTTCCATGGAACGATCAAAGCGTAGACTGTTGTAGACATTACTTTTATGGAGGAGAGTGCGCATGGTGACATTGGTATTCAATCCCGATGCAATTTCTGTGTTTCACCAACACTCTGATAGTCCACAGATTACAGAATGCCTCCAGATGTGCATCGGAAACTACTACTGGTCTTCCAGGGAATGATCAAAGCGTAGACTCTTAGAGACATTACTTCCATGAAGGAAAGTGCGCATGGTGGCTGTTGTATTCAATCCCGATGCAATTTCTGTGATTCATCAACACTCTGATAGTCCACAGATTACAGAATGCCTCCAGATGTGCATCGGAAACTACTACTGGTCTTCCAGGGAACGATCAAAGCGTAGACTGTTTTAGACATTACTTTTATGGAGGAAAGTGCGCATGGTGACATTGGTATTCAGTCCCGAAGCAATTTCTGTGTTTCACCAACACTCTGATAGTCCACAGATTACAGAATGCCTCCTGATGTGCATCGGAAACTACTACTGGTCTCCCAGGGAACGATGAAAGCGTAGACTGTTTAAGACGTTACTCCCATGGAGGAAACTGCTCATGGAGACTGTTGTATTCAATCCCGATGCAATTTCTGTGTTTCATCAACACTCTGATAGTCCACAGATTACGGAAAGCATCCAGATGTGCATCAGCAACTACGACAGGTCTTCCAGGGAACGATGAAATCGTAGGCTGTTACAGACATTACTCCCATGGTTGAAAGTGCGCATGGTGACTGTTGTATACAATCCCGATGTAATATCTTTGTTTCATGAACACTCTGATAGTCTACATATTACAGAATGCCACCAGATGTGCATCGGAAACTACTACTAGTCTTCCAGGGAACGATCAAAGCGTAGACTGTTTGAGACATTACTCCCATGTAGGAAACTGCGCATGGAGACTGTTGTATTCAATCCCGATGCAATTTCTGTGTTTCATCAACACTCTGAAAGTCCACAGATTACAGAAAGCATCCAGATGTGCATCGGAAACTACTACTGGTCTTCCAGGGAACGATCAAAGCGTAGACTCTTAGAGACATTACTCCCATGGGGGAAAGTGCTCATGGTGACTGTTGTATTCATTCCCGATGCAATTTCTGTGTTTCATCAACACTCTGATAGTCTACAGATTACAGAATGCCTCCAGATGTGCATCGGAAACTACTACTGGTCTTCCAGGGAACGATCAAAGCGTAGCCTGTTTGAGACATTACTCCCGTGGAGGAAAGTGCGCATGGTGACTGTTGTATTCAATCCCGATGCAATTTCTGTGTTTCATCAACACTCTGATAGTCCACAGATTACAGAATGCCTCCAGATGTGCATCAGGAACCACTACTGGTCTTCCAGGGAACGATCAAAGAGTAGACTGTTTGAGACATTACTCCCATGGACGAAAGTGTGCATGGTGACAGTTGTATTCAATCCCGATGCAATTTCTGTGTTTCATCAACACTCTGATAGTCCACAGATTACAGAATGCCTCCAGATGTGCATCGGAAACTACTACTGGTCTTCCAGGGAACGATCAAAGCGTAAACTCTTTGAGACATTACTCCCATGGAGGTAAGTGCTCAGGGTGACTGTTGTATTCAATCCCGATGCAATTTCTGTGTTTCATCAACACTCTGATAGTCCACAGATTACACAATGCCTCCAGATGTGCATCGGAAACCACTACTGGTCTTCCAGGGAACGATCAAATCGTATACTGTTTGAGACATTACTCCCATGGAGGAAAGTGCGTATGGTGACTGATGTATTCAATCCCGATGCAATTTCTGTGTTCCATCAACACTCTGATTGTCCACAGATTACAGAATACCACCAGATGTGCAACGAAAACTACTACTGGTCTTCCGGGGAACGATCAAAGCGTACACTGTTTGAGACATTAGTCCCGTGGAGGAAAGTGTTCATGGTGACTGTTGTATTCAATCCCGATGCAATTTCTGTGTTTCATCAACACTCTGATAGTCCACAGATTACGGAAAGCATCCAGATTTGCATCAGCAACTACTACAGGCCTTCCAGGGAACGATCAATCGTAGGCTGTTACAGACATTACTCCCATGGTTGAAAGTGCGCATGGTGACTGTTGTATACAATCCCGATGCAATATCTTTGATTCATCAACACTCTGATAGTCTACATATTACAGAATGCCACCAGATGTGCATCGGAAACTACTACTGGTCTTCCAGGGAACGATCAAAGCGTAGACTGTCTGAGACATTACTCCCATGTAGGAAACTGCGCATGGAGACTGTTGTATTCAATCCCGATGCAATTTCTGTGTTTCATCAACACCCTGAAAGTCCACAGATTACAGAAAGCATCCAGATGTGCATCGGAAACTACTATTGGTCTTCCAGGGAACGATAAAAGCGTAGACTCTTAGAGACATTACTCCCATGGGGAAAGTGCTCATGGTGACTGTTGTATTCATTCCCGATGCACTTTCTGTGTTTCATCAACACTCTGATACTCCACAGATTACAGAATGCCACCAGATGTGCATCGGAAACTACTACTGGTCTTCCAGGGAACGATCAAAGCGTAGACTGTTTTAGACATTACTTTTATGGAGGAGAGTGCGCATGGTGACATTGGTATTCAATCCCGATGCAATTTCTGGGTTTCACCAACACTCTGATAGTCCACAGATTACAGAATGCCTCCAAATGTGCATCGGAAACTACTACTGGTCTTCCAGGGAACGATCAAAGCGTAGACTGTTTGAGACATTACTCCCATGGAGGAAACTGCTCATGGAGACTGTTGTATTCAATTACGATGCAATTTCTGTGTTTCATCAACACTCTGATAGTCCACAGATTACGGAAAGCATCGAGATGTGCATCAGAAACTACTACTGGTCTTCCAGAGAACGATCAAATCGTAGGCTGTTAGAGACATTACTCCTATGGTTGAAAGTGCGCATGGTGACTGTTGTATACAATCACGAAGCAATATCTTTGTTTCATCAACACTCTGATAGTCTACATATTACAGAATGCCACCAAATGTGCATCGGAAACTACTACTGGTCTTCCAGGGAACGAGCATATCGTAGGCTGTTAGAGACATTACTCCCATGGTTGAAAGTGCGCATGGTGACTGGTGTATTCAATCCCGATGCAATATGTTTGTTTCATCAACACTCTGATAGTCTACAAATTACAGAATGCCACCAGATGTGCATCGAGAACTACTACTGGTCTTCCAGGGAACGATCAAAGCGTAGCCTGTTAGAGACATTACTCCCATGAAGGAAAGTGCGCATGGTGACTGTTGTATTCAATTCCGATGCAATTTCTGTGTTTCATCAACACTCTGATAGTTCACAGATTACAGAATGCCTCCAGATGTGCATCGGAAACTACTACTGGTCTTCCAGGGAACGATCAAAGCGTAGCCTGTTTGAGACATTACTCCCGTGGAGGAAAGTGCGCATGGTGACTGTTGTATTCAATCCCGATGCAATTTCTGTGTTTCATCAACACTCTGATAGTCCACAGATTACAGAATGCCTCCAGATGTGCATCAGGAACCACTACTGGTCTTCCAGGGAACGATCAAAGAGTAGACTGTTTGAGACATTACTCCCATGGACGAAAGTGTGCATGGTGACAGTTGTATTCAATCCCGATGCAATTTCTGTGTTTCATCAACACTCTGATAGTCCACAGATTACAGAATGCCTCCAGATGTGCATCGGAAACTACTACTGGTCTTCCAGGGAACGATCAAAGCGTAAACTCTTTGAGACATTACTCCCATGGAGGTAAGTGCTCAGGGTGACTGTTGTATTCAATCCCGATGCAATTTCTGTGTTTCATCAACACTCTGATAGTCCACAGATTACACAATGCCTCCAGATGTCATCGGAAACCACTACTGGTCTTCCAGGGAACGATCAAATCGTTTACTGTTTGAGACATTACTCCCATGGAGGAAAGTGCGTATGGTGACTGATGTATTCAATCCCGATGCAATTTCTGTGTTTCATCAACACTCTGATAGTCCACAGATTACAGAATACCACCAGATGTGCAACGAAAACTACTACTGGTCTTCCGGGGAACGATCAAAGCGTACACTTTTTGAGACATTAGTCCCGTGGAGGAAAGTGTTCATGGTGACTGTTGTATTCAATTCCGATGCAATTTCTGTGTTTCATCAACACTCTGATAGTCCACAGATTACGGAAAGCATCCAGATGTGCATCAGCAACTACTACAGGCCTTCCAGGGAACGATCAATCGTAGACTGTTACAGACATTACTCCCATGGTTGAAAGTGCGCATGGTGACTGTTGTATACAATCCCGATGCAATATCTTTGATTCATCAACACTCTGATAGTCTACATATTACAGAATGCCACCAGATGTGCATCGGAAACTACTACTGGTCTTCCAGGGAACGATCAAAGCGTAGACTGTCTGAGACATTACTCCCATGTAGGAAACTGCGCATGGAGACTGTTGTATTCAATCCCGATGCAATTTCTGTGTTTCATCAACACTCTGAAAGTCCACAGATTACAGAAAGCATCCAGATGTGCATCGGAAACTACTATTGGTCTTCCAGGGAACGATAAAAGCGTAGACTCTTAGAGACATTACTCCCATGGGGAAAGTGCTCATGGTGACTGTTGTTTTCATTCCCGATGCAATTTCTGTGTTTCATCAACACTCTGATACTCCACAGATTACAGAATGCCACCAGATGTGCATCGGAAACTACTACTGGTCTTCCAGGGAACGATCAAAGCGTAGACTGTTTTAGACATTACTTTTATGGAGGAGAGTGCGCATGGTGACATTGGTATTCAATCCCGATGCAATTTCTGTGTTTCATCAACACTCTGATAGTCCACAGATTACGGAAAGCATCGAGATGTGCATCAGAAACTACTACTGGTCTTCCAGAGAACGATCAAATCGTAGGCTGTTAGAGACATTACTCCTATGGTTGAAAGTGCGCATGGTGACTGTTGTATACAATCACGATGCAATATCTTTGTTTCATCAACACTCTGATAGTCTACATATTACAGAATGCCACCAAATGTGCATCGGAAACTACTACTGGTCTTCCAGGGAACGACCAAATCGTAGGCTGTTAGAGACATTACTCCCATGGTTGAAAGTGCGCATGGTGACTGGTGTATTCAATCCCGATGCAATATGTTTGTTTCATCAACACTCTGATAGTCTACAAATTACAGAATGCCACCAGATGTGCATCGAAAACTACTACTGGTCTTCCAGGGAACGATCAAAGCGTAGCCTGTTAGAGACATTACTCCCATGAAGGAAAGTGCGCATGGTGACTGTTGTATTCAATTCCGATGCAATTTCTGTGTTTCATCAACACTCTGATAGTTCACAGATTACAGAATGCCTCCAGATGTGCATCGGAAACTACTACTGGTCTTCCATGGAACGATCAAAGCGTAGACTGTTTTAGACATTACTTTTATGGAGGAGAGTGCGCATGGTGACATTGGTATTCAATCCCGATGCAATTTCTCTGTTTCACCAACACTCTGATAGTCTACAGATTACAGAATGCCTCCAGATGTGCATCGGAAACTACTACTGGTCTTCCAGGGAACGATCAAAGCGTAGACTCTTAGAGACATTACTTCCATGAAGGAAAGTGCGCATGGTGACTGTTGTATTCAATCCCGATGCAATTTCTGTGATTCATCAACACTCTGATAGTCCACAGATTACCGAATGCCTCCAGATGCTCATGGGAAACTACTACTGGTCTTCCAGGGAACGATCAAAGCGTAGCCTGTGTGAGACATTACTCCCGTGGAGGAAAGTGCGCATGGTGACTGTTGTATTCAATCCCGATGCAATTTCTCTGTTTCATCAACACTCTGATAGTCCACAGACAAGAGAATGCCTCCTGATGTGCATCGGAAACTACTACTGGTCTCCCAGGGAACGATGAAAACGTAGACTGTTTAAGACATTACTCCCATGGAGGAAACTGCTCATGGAGACTGTTGTATTCAATCCCGATGCAATTTCTGTCTTTCATCAACACTCTGATAGTCCACAGATTACGGAAAGCATCCAGATGTGCATCAGCAACTACGACAGGTCTTCCAGGGAACGATGAAATCGTAGGCTGTTACAGACATTACTCCCATGGTTGAAAGTGCGCATGGTGACTGTTGTATACAATCCCGATGCAATATCTTTGTTTCATCAACACTCTGATAGTCTACATATTACAGAATGCCACCAGATGTGCATCGGAAACTACTACTAGTCTTCCAGGGAACGATCAAAGCGTAGACTGTTTGAGACATTACTCCCATGTAGGAAACTGCGCATGGAGACTGTTGTATTCAATCCCGATGCAATTTCTGTTTTTCATCAACACTCTGAAAGTCCACAGATTACAGAAAGCATCCAGATGTGCATCGGAAACTACTACTGGTCTTCCAGGGAACGATCAAAGCGTAGACTCTTAGAGACATTACTCCCATGGGGGAAAGTGCTCATGGTGACTGTTGTATTCATTCCCGATGCAATTTCTGTGTTTCATCAACACTCTGATAGTCTACAGATTACAGAATGCCTCCAGATGTGCATCGGAAACTACTACTGGTCTTCCAGGGAACGATCAAAGCGTAGCCTGTTTGAGACATTACTCCCGTGGAGGAAAGTGCGCATGGTGACTGTTGTATTCAATCCCGATGCAATTTCTGTGTTTCATCAACACTCTGATAGTCCACAGATTACCGAATGCCTCCAGATGCTCATGGGAAACTACTACTGGTCTTCCAGGGAACGATCAAAGCGTAGCCTGTGTGAGACATTACTCCCGTGGAGGAAAGTGCGCATGGTGACTGTTGTATTCAATCCCGATGCAATTTCTCTGTTTCATCAACACTCTGATAGTCCACAGACAAGAGAATGCCTCCAGATGTTCATCAGAAACTAATACTGGTCTTCCAGAGAACGATCAAAGCATAGACTGTTTGATACATTACTCCAATGAAGGAAAGTGCGCATGGTGACTGTTGTATTCAATTCCGTTGCAATTTCTGTGTTTCATCAACACTCTGATAGTCCACAGATTACACAATGCCTCCAGATGTGCATCGGAAACCACTACTGGTCTTCCAGGGAACGATCAAATCGTATACTGTTTGAGACATTACTCCCATGGAGGAAAGTGCGTATGGTGACTGATGTATTCAATCCCGATGCAATTTCTGTGTTTCATCAACACTCTGATAGTCCACAGATTACAGAATACCACCAGATGTGCAACGAAAACTACTACTGGTCTTCCGGGGAACGATCACAGCGTACACTGTTTGAGACATTAGTCCCGTGGAGGAAAGTGTTCATGGTGACTGTTGTATTCAATCCCGATGCAATTTCTGTGTTTCATCAACACTCTGATAGTCCACAGATTACGGAAAGCATCCAGATGTGCATCAGAAACTACTACAGGTCTTCCAGGGAACGATCAAATCGTAGGCTGTTAGAGACATTACTCCCATGGTTGAAAGTGCGCATGGTGACTGTTGTATACAATCCCGATACAATATCTTTGATTCATCAACACTCTGATAGTCTACATATTACAGAATGCCACCAGATGTGCATCGGAAACTACTACTGGTCTTCCAGGGAACGATCAAAGCGTAGACTGTTTGAGACATTACTCCCATGTAGGAAACTGCGCATGGAGACTGTTGTATTCAATCCCGATGCAATTTCTGTGTTTCATCAACACTCTGAAAGTCCACAGATTACAGAAAGCATCCAGATGTGCATCGGAAACTACTATTGGTCTTCCAGGGAACGATAAAAGCGTAGACTCTTAGAGACATTACTCCCATGGGGAAAGTGCTCATGGTGACTGTTGTATTCATTCCCAATGCAATTTCTGTGTTTCATCAACACTCTGATACTCCACAGATTACAGAATGCCACCAGATGTGCATCGGAAACTACTACTGGTCTTAAAGGGAACGATCAAAGCGTAGACTGTTTTAGACATTACTTTTATGGAGGAAAGTGTGCATGGTGATATTGGTATTCAATTCCGATGCAATTTCTGTGTTTCACCAACACTCTGATAGTCCACAGATTACAGAATGCCTCCAGATGTGCATCGGAAACTACTACTGGTCTTCCAGAGAACGATCAAAGCGTAGACTGTTTGAGACATTACTTCCATGGAGGAAACTGCTCATGGAGACTGTTGTATTCAATCCCGATGCAATTTCTGTGTTTCATCAACACTCTGATAGTCCACAGATTACAGAAAGCATACAGATGTGCATCAGAAACTACTACTGGTCTTCCAGGGAACGATCAAATCGTAGGCTGTTAGAGATATTACTCCCATGGTTGAAAGTGCGCATGGTGAATGTTGTACTCAATCCCTATGCAATATCTTTGTTTCATCAACACTCTGATAGTCTACATATTATAGAATGCCACCAGATGTGCATCGGAAACTACTACTGGTATTCCAGGGAACGATCAAAGCGTAGACTGTTTGAGACATTACTCCCATGAAATAAACTGCGCATGGAGACTGTTGTATTCAATCCCGAAGCAATTTCTGTGTTTCACCAACACTCTGATAGTCTACAAATTACAGAATGCCTCCAGATGTGCGTCGGAAACTACTACTGGTCT
This sequence comes from Schistocerca gregaria, assembly GCF_023897955.1. Lineage (NCBI taxonomy): Eukaryota > Metazoa > Arthropoda > Insecta > Orthoptera > Acrididae > Schistocerca > Schistocerca gregaria. The sequence continues at coordinate 2,955,510 of NW_026061706.1, forward strand.
TCTAGGGAACGATCTAAGAGTAGACTGTTTGAGACATTACTCCCGTGGAGGAAAGTGCGCATGGTGACTGTTGTATTCAATTCCCATTCAATTTCTGTGTTTCATCAACACTCTGATTGTCCACAGATTACAGAATACCACCAGATGTGCATCGGAAACTACTACTGGTCTTCCAGGGACAGATCAAAGCGCAGACTGTTTGAGACATTACTCCCATGGAGGAAAGTGCGCATGGTGACTGTTGTATTCAATCCCGACGCAATTTCTGTGATTCATCAACACTCTGATAGTCCACAGATTACAGAATGCCACCAGGTGTGCATCGGAAACTACTACTGGTCTTAAAGGGAACGATCAAAGCGTAGACTGTTTTAGACATTACTTTTATGGAGGAAAGTGTGCATGGTGATATTGGTATTCAATTCCGATGCAATTTCTGTGTTTCACCAACACTCTGATAGTCCACAGATTACAGAATGCCTCCAGATGTGCATCGGAAACTACTACTGGTCTTCCAGGGAACGATCAAAGCGTAGACTGTTTGAGACATTACTTCCATGGAGGAAACTGCTCATGGAGACTGTTGTATTCAATCCCGATGCAATTTCTGTGTTTCATCAACACTCTCATAGTCCACAGATTACAGAAAGCATACAGATGTGCATCAGAAACTACTACTGGTCTTCCAGGGAACGATCAAATCGTAGGCTGTTAGAGATATTACTCCCATTGTTGAAAGTGCGCATGGTGACTGTTGTACTCAATCAATATGCAATATCTTTGTTTCATCAACACTCTGATAGTCTACATATTACAGAATGCTAGCAGATGTGCATCGGAAACTACTACTGGTCTTCCAGGGAACGATCAAAGCGTAGACTGTTTGAGACATTACTCCCACGGAGGAAAATGCGCATGGAGACTGTTGTATTCAATCCCGATGCAATTTCTGTGTTTCATCAACACTCTGAAAGTCCACAGATTACAGAAAGCATCCAGATGTGCATCGGAAACTACTACTGGTCTTCCAGGGAACGATCAAAGAGTAGACTGTTTGAGACATTACTCCCGTGGAGGAAAGTGCGCATGGTGACTGTTGTATTCAATCCCGATCCAATTTTGTGTTTCATCAACACTCTGATAGTCCACAGATTACCGAATGCCTCCAGATGCTCATGGGAAACTACTACGGGTCTTCCAGGGAACGATCAAAGCGTAGACTGTGTGAGACATTACTCCCGTGGAGGAAAGTGCGCATGGTGACTGTTGTATTCAATCCCGATGCAATTTCTCTGTTTCATCAACACCCTGATAGTCCACAGACAACAGAATGCCTCCAGATGTTCATCAGAAACCACTACTGGTCTTCCAGAGAACGATCAAAACATAGACTGTTTGGGAAATTACTCCCATGAAGGAAAGTGCGCATGGTGACATTTGTATTCAATCCCGATGCAATTTCTGTGATTCATCAACACTCTGATAGTCCACAGATTACAGAATGCCTCCAGATGTTGATCGGAAACCACTACTGGTCTTCCAGGGAACGATCAAAGCGTATACTGTTTGAGACATTACTCCTATGGAGGAAAGTGCGCATGGTGACTGTTCTATTCAATCCCGATGCAATTTCTGTGTTTCATCAACACTCTGATAGTCCACAGATTACAGAATGCCTCCAGATGTGCATCAGAAACTACTACTGGTCTTCCAGGGAACGATCAAAGCGTAAACTCTTTGAGACATGACACCCATGGAGGTAAGTGCGCATTATGACTGTTGTATTCAATCCCGAGGCAATTTCTGCGTTTCATCAACACTCTGATAGTCCACAGATTACAGAATGCCACCAGATGTGCATCGGAAACTACTACTGGTCTTCCAGGGAACGATCAATTAGTAGACTAATTGAGACCTTACTCCCATGGAGGAAAGTGCGCATGGTGTCTGTTGTATTCTATCCCGATGCAATTTCTGTGCTTCATCAACATTCTGATAGTCCACAGTTTACGGAAAGCCTCCAGAGGAGCATCGGAAAGTACTACTGGTCTTCCAGGGAACGATCAAAGCGTAGACTGTTGGAGACATTACTCCCATGGAGGAAAGTGCGCATGATGACTGTTGTATTCAATCCCGATACTATTTCTGTGTTTCATCAACACTCTGATAGTCCACAGATTACAGAATGCCTCCAGATGTGCATCAGAAACTACTACTGGTCTTCCAGGGAACGATCAAAGCGTAAACTCTTTGAGACATGACACCCATGGAGGTAAGTGCGCATTGTGACTGTTGTATTCAATCCCGAGGCAATTTCTTTGTTTCATCAACACTCTGATAGTCCACAGATTACAGAATGCCACCAGATGTGCATCGGAAACTACTACTGGTCTTCCAGGGAACGATCAAATCGTAGACTGTTTGAGACAGTGCTCCCGTGGAGGAAAGTGCTCATGGTGACTGTTGTATTCAATTCCCATTCAATTTCTGTGTTTCATCAACACTCTGATTGTCCACAGATTACAGAATCCCTCCAGATGTTAATCAGAAACTACTACTTGTCTTCCAGGGAACGACCAAAGCGTAGACAGTTTGAGACATTACTCCCATGAAGGAAAGTGCGCATGGTGACTGTTGTATTAAATCCCGATGCAATTTCTGTGTTTCATCAACACTCTGATAGTCCACAGATTACAGAATGACTCGAGATGTGCATAGGAAACCACTACTGGCCTTCCAGGGAACGATCAAAGCGTAGACAGTTTGAGACATTACTCCCATGGAGGGAAGTGCGCATGGTGACTGTTGTATTCAATCCCGATGCAATATCTGTGTTTCATCAGCACTCTTATAGTCCACAGATTACAGAATGCTTTCAGATGTGCATCGGAAACTACTACTGGTCTTCCTGGGAACGATCAAAGCGTAGACTGTTAGAGACATTATTCCCATGAAGGAATGTGCACATTGTGACAGTTGTATTCAATCCCGATGCAATTTCTGTGTTTCATCAACACTCTGATAGTCCACACATTACAGAATGCCACGAGATGTGCATCGGAAACTACTACTGGTCTTCCAGGGAACTATCTAAGCTCAGACTGTTTCAGACATCACTCCCATGGAGAAAAGTTCGCATGGTGACTGTTGTATTCAATCCCGATGCAATTTCTGTGTTTCATCAACACTCTGATAGTCCACAGATTACAGAATGCTACCAGACGTGCATCGGAAAGTACTACTGGTCTTAAAGGGAACGATCAAAGCGTAGACTGTTAGAGACATTACTCCCATGGAGGAAAGTGCGCATTGTGACTGTTGTATTCAATCCCGGTGCAATTTCTGTGTTTCATCAACACTCTGATAGTCCACAGATTACAGAATGCCACCAGATGTGCATCGGAAACTACTACTGGTCTTCCAGGGAACGATCAAAACGTAGACTGTTTTAGACATTACTTTTATGGAGGAAAGTGTGCATGTTGACATTAATATTCAATCCCGATGCAATTTCTGTGTTTCACCAACACTCTGAGAGTCCACAGATCACAGAATGCCTCCAGATGTGCATCGGAAACTACTACTGGTCTTCCAGGGAACGATCAAAGTGTAGACTGTTTGTGACATTACTTCCATGGAGGAAACGGCTCATGGAGACTGTTGTATTTAATCCCGATGCAATTTCTGTGTTTCATCAACACTCTGATAGTCCACAGATTACAGAAAGCATACAGATGTGCATCAGAAACTGCTACTGGTCTTCCAGGGAACGATCAAATCGTAGGCTGTTAGAGACATTACTCCCATGGAGGGAAGTGCTCATGGTGACTGTTGTATTCAATCCCGATGCAATTTCTGTGTTTCATCAACACTCTGATAGTCTACAGATTGCAGAATGCCTCCAGATGTGCATCGGAAACTACTACTGGTCTTCCAGATAACGATCAAAGAGTAGACTGTTTGAGACATTACTCCCGTGGAGGAAAGTGCCCATGGTGACTGTTGTATTCAATCCCGATGCAATTTTGTGTTTCATCAACACTCTGATAGTCGACGGATTACCGAATGCCTCCAGATGCTCATGGAAAACTACTACTGGTCTTCCAGGGAACGATCAAAGCGTAGACTGTGTGAGACATTACTCCCGTGGAGGAAAGTGCGCATGGTGACTGTTGTATTCAAACCCGATGCAATTTCTCTGTTTCATCAACACTCTGATAGTCCACAGACAACAGAATGCCTCCAGATGTTCATCAGAAACTACTACTGGTCTTCCAGATAACGATCAAAGCATACACTGTTTGAGACATTACTCCCATGAAGTGCGCATGGTGACAGTTGTATTCAATCCCGATGCAATTTCTGTGTTTCATCAACACACTGATAGTCCACAGATTACAGAATGCCTCCAGATGTGGATCGGAAACCACTACTTGTCTTCCAGGGAACGATCAAAGCGTATACTGTTTGAGACATTACTCCTACGGAGGAAAGGCGCATGGTGACTGTTGTATTCAATCCCGATGCAAATTCTGTGTTTCATCAACACTCTGATAGTCCACAGATTACAGAATGCCACCAGATGTGCATCACAAACTACCACTGGTCTTCCAGGGAACGATCAAAGCGTAGACTGTTTTAGACATTACTTTTATGGAGGAAAGTGTGCATGGTGACATTGATATTCATTCCCGATGCAATTTCTGTGTTCACCAACACTCTGATAGTCCACAGATCACAGAATGCCTCCAGATGTGCATCGGAAACTACTACTGGTCTTCCAGGGAACGATCAAAGCGTAGACTGTTTGAAACATTAGTCCCATGGAGGAAAGTGCGCATTGTGACTGTTATATTCAATCCCGATGCAATTTCTGTGTTTCATCAACACTCTGATTGTCCACATATTACAGAATGCCACCAGATGTGCATCGGAAACTACTACTGGTCTTCCAGGGAGCGATCAATGAGTAGACTGTTTGAGACCTTACTCCCATGGAGGAAAGTGCGCATGGTGACTGTATTATTCTATCCCGATGCAATTTCTGTGCTTCATCAACATTCTGATGGTCCACAGTTTACGGAAAGCCTCCAGATGAGCATCGGAAAGTACTACTGGTCTTCCAGGGAACGATCAAAGCGTAGACTGTTAGAGACATTACTCCCATGGAGGAAAGTGCGCATGGTGACTGTTGTATTCAATCCCGATGCAATTTCTGTGTTTCATCAACACTCTGATAGTCCACAGATTACAGAATGCCTCCAGATGTGCATCAGAAACTACTACTGGTCTTCCAGGGAACGATCAAAGCGTAAGCTCTTTGAGACATGACACCCGTGGAGGTAAGTGCGCAAGGTGACTGTTGTATTCAATCCCGATGCAATTTCTGTGTTTCATCAGCACTCTTATAGTCCACAGATTACAGAATGCTTAAAGATGTGCATCGGAAACTACTACTGGTCTTCCTGGGAACGATCAAAGCGTAGACTGTTTGAGACATTATTCCCAAGAAGGAATGAACGCATTGTGACTGTTGTATTCAATCCCGAGGCAATTTCTGTGTTTCATCAACACTCTGATAGTCCACAGATTACAGAATGCTACCAGACGTGCATCGGAAACTACTACTGGTCTTCCATTAAAGATCAAAGCGTAGACTGTTTGAGACATTACTCCCGTGGAGGAAAGTACGCATGGTGACTGTTGTATTCAATTACCATTCAATTTCTGTGTTTCATCAACACTCTGATTGCCCACAGATTACAGAATGCCACCAGATGTGCATCGGAAACTACTACTGGTCTTCCAGGGACCGATCAAAGCGTAGACTGTTTGAGACATTACTCCCGTGGAGGAAAGTGTGCATGGTGACTGTTGTATTCAATCCCTGTGCAATTTCTGTGTTTCATCAACACTCTGATAGTCCACAGATTACAGAATGCCACCAGATGTGCATCGGAAACTACTACTGGTCTTCCAGGGAACGATCAAAGCGTAGACTGTTTTAGACATTACTTTTATGGAGGAAACTGTGCATGTTGACATTAATATTCAATCCCGATGCAATTTCTGTGTTTCACCAACACTCTGATAGTCCACAGATCACAGAATGCCTCCAGATGTGCATCGGAAACTACTACTGGTCTTCCAGGGAACGATCAAAGCGTAGACTGTTTGAGACATTACTTCCATGGAGGAAACTGCTCATGGAGACTGTTGTATTCAATCCCGATGCAATTTCTGTGTTTCATCAACACTCTGATAGTCCACAGATTACAGAAAGCATACAGATGTGCATCAGAAACTGCTACTGGTCTTCCAGGAACGATCAAATCGTAGGCTGTGTGAGACATTAATCCCGTGGAGGAAAGTGTGCATGGTGACTGTTGTATTCAATCCCGGTGCAATTTCTGTGTTTCATCAACACTCTGATAGTCCACAGATTACCGAATGCCTCCAGATGCTCATGGGAAACTACTACTGGTCTTCCAGGGAACGATCAAAGCGTAGACTGTGTGAGACATTACTCCCGTGGAGGAAAGTGCGCATGGTGACTGTTGTATTCAATCCCGATGCAATTTCTCTGTTTCATCAACATTCTGATAGTCCACAGACAACAGAATGCCTCCAGATGTTTATCAGAAACTACTACTGGTCTTCCAGAGAACGATCAAAGCATAGACTGTTTGAGACATTACTCCCATGAAGGAAAGTGCGCATGGTGACAGTTGTATTCAATCCCGATGCAATTTCTGTGTTTCATCAACACTCTGATAGTCCACAGATTACAGAATGCCTCCAGATGTGGATCGGAAACCACAACTGGTCTTACAGGGAACGATCAAAGCGTATACTGTTTGAGACATTACTCCTATGGAGGAAAGTGCGCATGGTGACTGTTGTATTCAATCCCGATGCAATTTCTGTGTTTCATCTACACTCTGATAGTCCACAGATTACAGAATGCCACCAGATGTGCAACGAAAACTACTACTGGTCTTCCGGTGAACGATCAAAGCGTAGACTGTTTGAGACATTAGTCCCGTGGAGGAAAGTGCGCATGGTGACTGTTGTATTCAATCCCGATGCAATTTCTGTGTTTCATCAACACTCTGATAGTCCACAGATTACAGAATGCCTCCAGATGTGCATCAGAAACTTCTACTGGTCTTGCATGGAACGAACAAAGCGTAAACTCTTTGAGACATGACACCCATGGAGGTAAGTGCGCATTGTGACTGTCGTATTCAATCCCGAGGCAATTTCTGTGTTTCATCAACACTCTGATAGTCCACAGATTACAGAATGCCACCAGATGTGCATCGGAAACTACTACTGGTCTTCCAGGGAACGATCAAATCGTAGACAGTTTGAGACATTACTCCTGTGGAGGAAAGTGCGCATGGTGACTGTTGTATTCAATTCCCATTCAATTTCTGTGTTTCATCAACACTCTGATTGTCCACAGATTACAGAATGCCACCAGATGTGCATCGGAAACTACTACTGGTCTTCCAGGGACCGATCAAAGCGTAGACTATTTGAGACATTACTCCCGTGGAGGAAAGTGCGCATGGTGACTGTTGTATTCAATCCCGATGCAATTTCTGTGTTTCATCAACACTCTGATAGTCCACAGATTACAGAATGCCACCAGATGTGCATCAGAAACTACTACTGGTCTTCCAGGGAACGATCAAAGCGTAGACTGTTTTAGACATTACTTTTATGGAGGAAAGTGTGCATGGTGACATTGGTATTCAATCCTGATGCAATTTCTGTGTTCACCAACACTCTGATATTCCACAGATCACAGAATGCCTCCAGATGTGCATCGGAAACTACTACTGGTCTTCCAGGGAACGATCAAAGCGCAGACTGTTTGAGACATTACTTCCATGGAGGAAACTGCTCATGGAGACTGTTGTATTCAATCCCGATGAAATTTCTGTGTTTCATCAACACTCTGAAAGTCCACAGATTACAGAAAGCATCCAGATGTGCATCAGAAACTATTACTGGTCTTCCAGTTAACGATCAAAGCGTAGATTGTGTGAGACATTACTCCCGTGGAGGAAAGTGCGCATGTTGACTGTTGTATTCAATCCCGATTCAATTTCTCTGTTTCATCAACACTCTGATAGCCCACAGACAACAGAATCCCTCCAGATGTTCATCAGAAACTACTACTTGTCTTCCAGGGAACGACCAAAGCGTAGACAGTTTGAGACATTACTCCCATGAAGGAAAGTGCGCATGGTGACTGTTGTATTCAATCCCGATGCAATTTCTGTGTTTCATCAACACTCTGATAGTCCACAGATTACAGAATGACTCCAGATGTGCATAGGAAACCACTACTGGTCTTCCAGGGAACGATCAAAGCGTAAACTCTTTGAGACATGACTCCCATGGAGGGAAGTGCGCATGGTGACTGTTGTATTCAATCCCGATGCAACTTCTGTGTTTCATCAGCACTCTTATAGTCAACAGATTACAGAATGCTTTCATATGTGCATCGGAAACTACTACTGGTCTTCCTGGGAACGATCAAAGCGTAGACTATTTGAGACATTATTCCCATGAAGGAATGTGCGCATGGTGACTGTTGTATTCAATTCCCATTCAATTTCTGTGTTTCATCAACACTCTGATTGTCCACAGATTACAGAATGCCACGAGATGTGCATCGGAAACTACTACTGGTCTTCCAGGGAACTATCAAAGCTTAGACTGTTTCAGACATCACTCCCATGGAGAAAAGTGCGCATGGTGACTGTTGTATTCAATCCCGATGCAATTTCTGTGTTTCATCAACACTCTGATAGTCCACAGATTACAGAATGCCACCAGACGTGCATCGAAAACTACTACTGGTCTACCAGAGAACGATTAAAGAGTAGACTGTCTCAGACATTACTCCCATGGAGGAAAGTGCGGATGGTGACTGTTGTATTCAATCCCGATGCAATTTCTGTATTTCATCAACACTCTGATAGTCCACAGATTACAGAATGCCACCAGATGTGCATCAGAAACTACTACTGGTCTTCCAGGGAACGATCAAAGCGTAGACTGTTTGAGTCATTAGTCCCATGGAGGAAAGTGCGCATTGTGACTGTTGTATTCAATCCCGATGCAATTTCTGTGTTTCATCAACACTCTGATAGTCCACATATTACAGAATGCCACCAGATGTGCATCGGAAACTACTACTGGTCTTCCAGGGAACGATCAATGAGTAGAATGTTTGAGACCTTACTCCCATGGAGGAAAGTGCGCATGGTGACTGTTGTATTCTATCCCGATGCAATTTCTGTGCATCATCAACATTCTGATGGTCCACAGTTTACGGCAAGCCTCCAGATGGGCATCGGAAAGTACTACTGGTCTTCCAGGGAACGATCAAAGCGTAGACTGTTAGAGTCATTACTCCCATGGAGGAAAGTGCGCATGGTGACTGTTGTATTCAATCCCGAGGCAATTTCTGTGTTTCATCAACACTCTGATAGTCCACAGATTACAGAATGCTACCAGACGTGCATCGGAAACTACTACTGGTCTTCCATTAACGATCAAAGCGTAGACTGTTTGAGACATTACTCCCGTGGAGGAAAGTACGCATGGTGACTGTTGTATTCAATCCCGGTGCAATTTCTGTGTTTCATCAACACTCTGATAGTCCACAGATTACAGAATGCCACCAGATGTGCATCGGAAACTACTACTGGTCTTCCAGGGAACGATCAAAGCGTAGACTGTTTTAGGCATTACTTTTATGGAGGAAAGTGTGCATCTTGACATTAATATTTAATCCCGATGCAATTTCTGTGTTTCACCAACACTCTGATAGACCACAGATCACAGAATGCCTCCAGATGAGCATCGGAAACTACTACTGGTCTTCCAGGGAACGATCAAAGCGTAGACTGTTTGAGACATTACTTCCATGGAGGAAACTGCTCATGGAGACTGTTGTATTCAATCCCGATGCAATTTCTGTGTTTCATCAACACTCTGATAGTCCACAGATTACAGAGAGCATACAGATGTGCATCAGAAACTGCTACTGGTCTTCCAGGGAACGATCAAATCGTAGGCTGTTAGAGACATTACTCCCATGGAGGAAAGTGCTCATGGTAACGGTTGTATTCAATCCCGATGCAATTTCTGTGTTTCATCAATACTCTGATAGTCCACATATGACAGAATGCCACCAGATATGCATCGGGAACTACTACTGGTCTTCCAGGGAACGATCAATGAGTAGACTGTTTGAGACCTTACTCCCATGGAGGAAAGTGCGCATGGTGACTGTTGTATTCAATCCCGATGCTATTTCTGTGTTTCATCAACACTCTGATAGTCCACAGATTACAGAATGCCTCCAGATGTGCATCAGAAACTTCTACTGGTCTTCCAGGGAACGATCAAAGCGTAAACTCTTTGAGACATGACACCCATGGAGGTAAGTGCGCATTGTGACTGTTGTATTCAGTCCCGAGGCAATTTCTGTGTTTCATCAACACTCTGATAGTCGTCAGATTACAGAATGCCACCAGATGTGCACCGGAAACTACTACTGGTCTTCCAGGGAACGATCAAATCGTAGACTGTTTGAGACATTACTCCCGTGGAGGAAAGTGCGCATGGTGACTGTTGTATTCAATTCCCATTCAATTTCTGTGTTTCATCAACACTCTGATTGTCCACAGATTACAGAATGCCACCAGATGTGCATCGGAAACTACTACTGGTCTTCCCGGGACCGATCAAAGCGTAGACTATTTGAGACATTACTCCCGTGGAGGAAAGTGCGCATGGTGACTGTTGTATTCAATCCCGATGCAATTTTGTGTTTCATCAACACTCTGATAGTCCACAGATTACCGAATGCCTCCAGATGCTCATGGGAAACTACTACTGGTCTTCCAGGGAACGATCAAAGCGTAGACTGTGTGAGACATTACTCCCGTGGAGGAAAGTGCGCATGGTGACTGTTATATTCAATCCCGATGCAATTTCTCTGTTTCATCAACACTCTGATAGTCCACAGACAACAGAATGCCTCCAGATGTTCATCAGAAACTACTACTGGTCTTCCAGAGAACGATCAAAGCATAGACTGTTTGAGACATTACTCCCATGAAGGAAAGTGCGCATGGTGATTGTTGTATTCAATCCCGATGCAATTTCTGTGTTTCATCAACACTCTGATAGTCCACAGATTACAGAATGCCTCCAGATGTGGATCGGAAACCACTACTGGTCTTACAGGGAACGATCAAAGCGTATACTGTTTGAGACATTACTCCTATGGAGGAAAGTGCGCATGGTGACTGTTGTATTCAATCCCGATGCAATTTCTGTGTTTCATCAACACTCTGATAGTCCACAGATTACAGAATGCCACCAGATGTGCAACGAAAACTACTACTGGTCTTCCGGTGAACGATCAAAGCGTAGACTGTTTGAGACATTAGTCCCGTGGAGGAAAGTGCGCATGGTGACTCTTGTATTCAATCCCGATGCAATTTCTGTGTTTCATCAACACTCTGATAGTCCACAGATTACAGAATGCCTCCAGATGTGCATCAGAAACTTCTACTGGTCTTCCAGGGAACGATCAAAGCGTAAACTCTTTGAGACATGACACCCATGGAGGTAAGTGCGCATTGTGACTGTTGTATTCAATCCCGAGGCAATTTCTGTGTTTCATCAACACTCTGATAGTCCACAGATTACAGAATGCCACCAGATGTGCATCGGAAACTACTACTGGTCTTCCAGGGAACGATCAAATCGTAGACTGTTGGAGACCTTACTCCCATGGAGGAAAGTGCGCATGGTGACTGTTGTATTCTATCCCCATGCAATTTCTGTGCTTCATCAACATTCTGATAGTCCACAGTTTACGGAAAGCCTCCAGAGGAGCATCGGAAAGTACTACTGGTCTTCCAGGGAACGATCAAAGCGTAAACAGTTAGAGACGTTACTCCCATGGAGGAAAGTGCGCATGATGACTGTTGTATTCAATCCCGATGCTATTTCTGTGTTTCATCAACACTCTGATAGTCCACAGATTACAGAATGCCTCCAGATGTGCATCAGAAACTTCTACTGGTCTTCCAGGGAACGATCAAAGCGTAAACTCTTTGAGACATGACACCCATGGAGGTAAGTGCGCATTGTGACTGTTGTATTCAATCCCGAGGCAATTTCTGTGTTTCATCAACACTCTGATAGTCCACAGATTACAGAATGCCACCAGATGTGCATCGGAAACTACTACTGGTCTTCCAGGGAACGATCAAATCGTAGACTGTTTGAGACATTACTCCCGTGGAGGAAAGTGCGCATGGTGACTGTTGTATTCAATTCCCATTCAATTTCTGTGTTTCATCAACACTCTGATTGTCCACAGATTACAGAATGCCACCAGATGTGCATCGGAAACTACTACTGGTCTTTCAGGGACCGATCAAAGCGTAGACTATTTGAGACATTACTCCCGTGGAGGAAAGTGCGCATGGTGACTGTTGTATTCAATCCCGATGCAATTACTGTGTTTCATCAACACTCTGATAGTCCACAGATTACAGAATGCCACCAGATGTGCATCAGAAACTACTACTGGTCTTCCAGGGAACGATCAAAGCGTAGACTGTTTTAGACATTAATTTTATGGAGGAAAGTGTGCATGGTGACATTGGTATTCAATCCCGATGCAATTTCTGTGTTCACCAACACTCTGATAGTCCACAGATCACAGAATGCCTCAAGATGTACATCGGAAACTACTACTGGTCTTCCAGGGAACGATCAAAGCGCAGACTGTTTGAGACATTACTTCCATGGAGGAAACTGCTCATGGAGACTGTTGTATTCAATCCCGATGCAATTTCTGTGTTTCATCAACACTCTAAAAGTCCACAGATTACAGAAAGCATCCAGATGTGCATCGGAAACTATTACTGGTCTTCCAGGGAACGATCAAAGCGTAGATTGTGTGAGACATTACTCCCGTGGAGGAAAGTGCCCATGGTGACTGTTGTATTCAATCCCGATTCAATTTCTCTGTTTCATCAACACTCTGATAGCCCACAGACAACAGAATCCCTCCAGATGTTCATCAGAAACTACTACTTGTCTTCCAGGGAAGGACCAAAGCGTAGACAGCTTGAGACATTACTCCCATGAAGGAAAGTGCGCATGGTGACTGTTGTATTCAATCCCGATGCAATTTCTGTGTTTCATCAACACTCTGATAGTCCACAGATTACAGAATGACTCCAGATGTGCATAGGAAACCACTACTGGTCTTCCAGGGAACGATCAAAGCGTAAACTCTTTGCGACATGACTCCCATGGAGGGAAGTGCGCATGGTGACTGTTGTATTCAATCCCGATGCAATTTCTGTGATTCATCAACACTCTGATAGTCCACAGATTACAGAATGCCTCCAGATGTTCATCAGAAACTACCACTGGTCTTCCTGGGAACGATCAAAGCGTAGACTGTTTGAGGCATTATTCCCTTGAAGGAATGTGCGCATTGTGACTGTTGTATTCAATCCCGATGCAATTTCTGTGTTTCATCAACACTCTGATAGTCCACACATTACAGAATGCCACGAGATGTGCATCGGAAACTACTACTGTTCTTCCAGGGAACGATCAAAGCGTAGACTGTTTCAGACATCACTCCCATGGAGAAAAGTGCGCATGGTGACTGTTGTATTCAATCCCGATGCAATATCTGTGTTTCATCTACACTCTGATAGTCCACAGATTACAGAATGCCACCAGACGTGCATCGGAAACTACTACTGGTCTACCAGGGAACGATCAAAGAGTAGACTGTTTCAGACATTACTCCCATGGAGGAAAGTGCGGATGGTGACTGTTGTATTCAATCCCGATGCAATTTCTGTATTTCATCAACACTCTGATAGTCCACAGATTACAGAATGCCACCAGATGTGTATCAGAAACTACTACTGGTCTTCCAGGGAACGATCAAAGCGTAGACTGTTTGAGTCATTAGTCCCATGGAGGAAAGTGCGCATTGTGACTGTTGTATTCAATCCCGATGCAATTTCTGTGTTTCATCAACACTCTGATAGTCCACATATTACAGAATGCCACCAGATGTGCATCGGAAACTACTACTGGTCTTCCAGGGAACGATCAATGAGTAGACTGTTTGAGACCTTACTCCCATGGAGGAAAGTGCGCATGGTGACTGTTGTATTGTATCCCGATGCAATTTCTGTGCTTCATCAACATTCTGATGGTCCACAGTTTACGGAAAGCCTCCAGATGAGCATCGGAAAGTACTACTGGTCTCCCAGGGAACGATCAAAGCGTAGACTGTTAGAGACATTACTCCCATGGAGGAAAGTGCGCATGGTGACTGTTGTATTCAATCCCGATGCAATTTCTGTGTTTCATCAACACTCTGATAGTCCACAGATTACAGAATGCCTCCAGATGTGCATCAGAAACTACTACTGGTCTTCCAGGGAACGATCAAAGCGTAAACCCTTTGAGACATGACACCCATGGAGGTAAGTGCGCATGGTGACTGTTGTATTCAATCCCGATGCAATTTCTGTGTTTCATCAGCACACTTATAGTCCACAGATTACAGAATGCTTAAAGATGTGCATCGGAAACTACTACTGGTCTTCCTGGGAACGATCAAAGTGTAGACTGTTTGAGACATTACTCCCATGAAGGAATGTGCGCATTGTGACTGTTGTATTCAATCCCGAGGCAATTTCTGTGTTTCATCAACACTCTGATAGTCCACAGATTACAGAATGCTACCAGACGTGCATCGGAAACTACTACTGGTCTTCCATCAACGATCAAAGCGTAGACTGTTTGAGACATTACTCCCGTGGAGGAAAGTACGCATGGTGACTGTTGTATTCAATTCCCATTCAATTTCTGTGTTTCATCAACACTCTGATTGTCCACAGAATACAGAATGCCATCAGATGTGCATCGGAAACTACTACTGGTCTTCCAGGGACCGATCAAAGCATAGACTGTTTGAGACATTACTCCCGTGGAGGAAAGTGCGCATGGTGACTGTTGTATTCTATCCCGATGCAATTTCTGTGTTTCATCAACACTCTGATAGTCCACAGATTACAGAATGCCTCCAGATGTGCATCAGAAACTTCTACTGGTCTTCCAGGGAACGATCAAAGCGTAAACTCTTTGAGACATGACACCCATGGAGGTAAGTGCGCATGGTGACTGTTGTATTCAATCCCGATGCAATTTCTGTGTTTCATCAGCACACTTATAGTCCACAGATTACAGAATGTTACCAGATGTGCATCGGAAACTACTACTGGTCTTCCAGGGAACGATCAAATCGTAGACTGTTTGAGACATTACTCCCGTGGAGGAAAGTGCGCATGGTGACTGTTGTATTCAATTCCCATTCAATTTCTGTGTTTCATCAACACTCTGATTGTCCACAGATTACAGAATGCCACCAGATGTGCATCGGAAACTACTACTGGTCTTTCAGGGACCGATCAAAGCGTAGACTATTTGAGACATTACTCCCGTGGAGGAAAGTGCGCATGGTGACTGTTGTATTCAATCCCGATGCAATTAATGTGTTTCATCAACACTCTGATAGTCCACAGATTACAGAATGCCACCAGATGTGCATCAGAAACTGCTACTGGTCTTCCAGGAACGATCAAATCGTAGGCTGTGTGAGACATTAATCCCGTGGAGGAAAGTGTGCATCGTGACTGTTGTATTCAATCCCGGTGCAATTTCTGTGTTTCATCAACACTCTGATAGTCCACAGATTACCGAATGCCTCCAGATGCTCATGGGAAACTACTACTGGTCTTCCAGGGAACGATCAAAGCGTAGACTGTGTGAGACATTACTCCCGTGGAGGAAAGTGCGCATGGTGACTGTTCTATTCAATCCCGATGCAATTTCTCTGTTTCATCAACATTCTGATAGTCCACAGACAACAGAATGCCTCCAGATGTTTATCAGAAACTACTACTGGTCTTCCAGAGAACGATCAAAGCATAGACTGTTTGAGACATTACTCCCATGAAGGAAAGTGCGCATGGTGACAGTTGTATTCAATCCCGATGCAATTTCTGTGTTTCATCAACACTCTAATAGTCCACAGATTACAGAATGCCTCCAGATGTGGATCGGAAACCACAACTGGTCTTACAGGGAACGATCAAAGCGTATACTGTTTGAGACATTACTCCTATGGAGGAAAGTGCGCATGGTGACTGTTGTATTCAATCCCGATGCAATTTCTGTGTTTCATCTACACTCTGATAGTCCACAGATTACAGAATGCCACCAGATGTGCAACGAAAACTACTACTGGTCTTCCGGTGAACGATCAAAGCGTAGACTGTTTGAGACATTAGTCCCGTGGAGGAAAGTGCGCATGGTGACTGTTGTATTCAATCCCGATGCAATTTCTGTGTTTCATCAACACTCTGATAGTCCACATATGACAGAATGCCACCAGATGTGCATCGGGAACTACTACTGGTCTTCCAGGGAACGATCAATGAGTAGACTGTTTGAGACCTTACTCCCATGGAGGAAAGTGCGCATGGTGACTGTTGTATTCTATCCCGATGCAATTTCTGTGCTTCATCATTATTCTGATAGTCCACAGTTTACGGAAAGCCTATAGGGGAGCATCGGAAAGTACTACTGGTCTTCCAGGGAACGATCAAAGCGTAGACTGTTAGAGACATTACTCCTATGGAGGAAAGTGCGCATGATGACTGTTGTATTCAATCCCGATGCTATTTCTGTGTTTCATCAACACTCTGATAGTCCACAGATTACAGAATGCCTCCAGATGTGCATCAGAAACTTCTACTGGTCTTGCATGGAACGAACAAAGCGTAAACTCTTTGAGACATGACACCCATGGAGGTAAGTGCGCATTGTGACTGTCGTATTCAAACCCGAGGCAATTTCTGTGTTTCATCAACACTCTGATAGTCCACAGATTACAGAATGCCACCAGATGTGCATCGGAAACTACTACTGGTCTTCCAGGGAACGATCAAATCGTAGACAGTTTGAGACATTACTCCCGTGGAGGAAAGTGCGCATGGTGACTGTTGTATTCAATTCCCATTCAATTTCTGTGTTTCATCAACACTCTGATTGTCCACAGATTACAGAATGCCACCAGATGTGCATCGGAAACTACTACTGGTCTTCCAGGGACCGATCAAAGCGTAGACTATTTGAGACATTACTCCCGTGGAGGAAAGTGCCCATGGTGACTGTTGTATTCAATCCCGATGCAATTTCTGTGTTTCATCAACACTCTGATAGTCCACAGATTACAGAATGCCACCAGATGTGCATCAGAAACTACTACTGGTCTTCCAGGGAACGATCAAAGCGTAGACTGTTTTAGACATTACTTTTATGGAGGAAAGTGTGCATGGTGACATTGGTATTCAATCCCGATGCAATTTCTGTGTTCACCAACACTCTGATATTCCACAGATCACAGAATGCCTCCAGATGTGCATCGGAAACTACTACTGGTCTTCCAGGGAACGATCAAAGCGCAGACTGTTTGAGACATTACTTCCATGGAGGAAACTGCTCATGGAGACTGTTGTATTCAATCCCGATGAAATTTCTGTGTTTCATCAACACTCTGAAAGTCCACAGATTACAGAAAGCATCCAGATGTGCATCAGAAACTATTACTGGTCTTCCAGTTAACGATCAAAGCGTAGATTGTGTGAGACATTACTCCCGTGGAGGAAAGTGCGCATGTTGACTGTTGTATTCAATCCCGATTCAATTTCTCTGTTTCATCAACACTCTGATAGCCCACAGACAACAGAATCCCTCCAGATGTTCATCAGAAACTACTACTTGTCTTCCAGGGAACGATCAAAGCGTAGACTGTTTTAGGCATTACTTTTATGGAGGAAAGTGTGCATGTTGACATTAATATTTAATCCCGATGCAATTTCTGTGTTTCACCAACACTCTGATAGTCCACAGATTACAGAATGCCACCAGACGTGCATCGGAAACTACTACTGGTCTACCAGAGAACGATTAAAGAGTAGACTGTCTCAGACATTACTCCCATGGAGGAAAGTGCGGATGGTGACTGTTGTATTCAATCCCGATGCAATTTCTGTATTTCATCAACACTCTGATAGTCCACAGATTACAGAATGCCACCAGATGTGCATCAGAAACTACTACTGGTCTTCCAGGGAACGATCAAAGCGTAGACTGTTTGAGTCATTAGTCCCATGGAGGAAAGTGCGCATTGTGACTGTTGTATTCAATCCCGATGCAATTTCTGTGTTTCATCAACACTCTGATAGTCCACATATTACAGAATGCCACCAGATGTGCATCGGAAACTACTACTGGTCTTCCAGGGAACGATCAATGAGTAGAATGTTTGAGACCTTACTCCCATGGAGGAAAGTGCGCATGGTGACTGTTGTATTCTATCCCGATGCAATTTCTGTGCATCATCAACATTCTGATGGTCCACAGTTTACGGCAAGCCTCCAGATGGGCATCGGAAAGTACTACTGGTCTTCCAGGGAACGATCAAAGCGTAGACTGTTAGAGACATTACTCCCATGGAGGAAAGTGCGCATGGTGACTGTTGTATTCAATCCCGAGGCAATTTCTGTGTTTCATCAACACTCTGATAGTCCACAGATTACAGAATGCTACCAGACGTGCATCGGAAACTACTACTGGTCTTCCATTAACGATCAAAGCGTAGACTGTTTGAGACATTACTCCCGTGGAGGAAAGTACGCATGGTGACTGTTGTATTCAATCCCGGTGCAATTTCTGTGTTTCATCAACACTCTGATAGTCCACAGATTACAGAATGCCACCAGATGTGCATCGGAAACTACTACTGGTCTTCCAGGGAACGATCAAAGCGTAGACTGTTTTAGGCATTACTTTTATGGAGGAAAGTGTGCATGTTGACATTAATATTTAATCCCGATGCAATTTCTGTGTTTCACCAACACTCTGATAGTCCACAGATCACAGAATGCCTCCAGATGAGCATCGGAAACTACTACTGGTCTTCCAGGGAACGATCAAAGCGTAGACTGTTTGAGACATTACTTCCATGGAGGAAACTGCTCATGGAGACTGTTGTATTCAATCCCGATGCAATTTCTGTGTTTCATCAACACTCTGATAGTCCACAGATTACAGAGAGCATACAGATGTGCATCAGAAACTGCTACTGGTCTTCCAGGGAACGATCAAATCGTAGGCTGTTAGAGACATTACTCCCATGGAGGAAAGTGCTCATGGTGACGGTTGTATTCAATCCCGATGCAATTTCTGTGTTTCATCAACACTCTGATAGTCCACATATGACAGAATGCCACCAGATATGCATCGGGAACTACTACTGGTCTTCCAGGGAACGATCAATGAGTAGACTGTTTGAGACCTTACTCCCATGGAGGAAAGTGCGCATGGTGACTGTTGTATTCAATCCCGATGCTATTTCTGTGTTTCATCAACACTCTGATAGTCCACAGATTACAGAATGCCTCCAGATGTGCATCAGAAACTTCTACTGGTCTTCCAGGGAACGATCAAAGCGTAAACTCTTTGAGACATGACACCCATGGAGGTAAGTGCGCATTGTGACTGTTGTATTCAATCCCGAGGCAATTTCTGTGTTTCATCAACACTCTGATAGTCCACAGATTACAGAATGCCACCAGATGTGCACCGGAAACTACTACTGGTCTTCCAGGGAACGATCAAATCGTAGACTGTTTGAGACATTACTCCCGTGGAGGAAAGTGCGCATGGTGACTGTTCTATTCAATTCCCATTCAATTTCTGTGTTTCATCAACACTCTGATTGTCCACAGATTACAGAATGCCACCAGATGTGCATCGGAAACTACTACTGGTCTTCCCGGGACCGATCAAAGCGTAGACTATTTGAGACATTACTCCCGTGGAGGAAAGTGCGCATGGTGACTGTTGTATTCAATCCCGATGCAATTTTGTGTTTCATCAACACTCTGATAGTCCACAGATTACCGAATGCCTCCAGATGTGGGTCGGAAACCACTACTGGTCTTACAGGGAACGATCAAAGCGTATACTGTGTGAGACATTACTCCCGTGGAGGAAAGTGCGCATGGTGACTGTTATATTCAATCCCGATGCAATTTCTCTGTTTCATCAACACTCTGATAGTCCACAGACAACAGAATGCCTCCAGATGTTCATCAGAAACTACTACTGGTCTTCCAGAGAACGATCAAAGCATAGACTGTTTGAGACATTACTCCCATGAAGGAAAGTGCGCATGGTGACTGTTGTATTCAATCCCGATGCAATTTCTGTGTTTCATCAACACTCTGATAGTCCACAGATTACAGAATGCCTCCAGATGTGGATCGGAAACCACTACTGGTCTTACAGGGAACGATCAAAGCGTATACTGTTTGAGACATTACTCCTATGGAGGAAAGTGCGCATGGTGACTGTTGTATTCAATCCCGATGCAATTTCTGTGTTTCATCAACACTCTGATAGTCCACAGATTACAGAATGCCACCAGATGTGCAACGAAAACTACTACTGGTCTTCCGGTGAACGATCAAAGCGTAGACTGTTTGAGACATTAGTCCCGTGGAGGAAAGTGCGCATGGTGACTCTTGTATTCAATCCCGATGCAATTTCTGTGTTTCATCAACACTCTGATAGTCCACAGATTACAGAATGCCTCCAGATGTGCATCAGAAACTACTACTGGTCTTCCAGGGAACGATCAAAGCGTAAACTCTTTGAGACATGACACCCATGGAGGTAAGTGCGCATTGTGACTGTTGTATTCAATCCCGAGGCAATTTCTGTGTTTCATCAACACTCTGATAGTCCACAGATTACAGAATGCCTCCAGATGTGCATCGGAAACTACTACTGGTCTTCCAGGGAACGATCAAATCGTAGACTGTTTGAGACCTTACTCCCATGGAGGAAAGTGCGCATGGTGACTGTTGTATTCTATCCCCATGCAATTTCTGTGCTTCATCAACATTCTGATAGTCCACAGTTTACGGAAAGCCTCCAGAGGAGCATCGGAAAGTACTACTGGTCTTCCAGGGAACGATCAAAGCGTAAACTGTTAGAGACATTACTCCCATGGAGGAAAGTGCGCATGATGACTGTTGTATTCAATCCCGATGCTATTTCTGTGTTTCATCAACACTCTGATAGTCCACAGATTACAGAATGCCTCCAGATGTGCATCAGAAACTTCTACTGGTCTTCCAGGGAACGATCAAAGCGTAAACTCTTTGAGACATGACACCCATGGAGGTAAGTGCGCATTGTGACTGTTGTATTCAATCCCGAGGCAATTTCTGTGTTTCATCAACACTCTGATAGTCCACAGATTACAGAATGCCACCAGATGTGCATCGGAAACTACTACTGGTCTTCCAGGGAACGATCAAATCGTAGACTGTTTGAGACATTACTCCCGTGGAGGAAAGTGCGCATGGTGACTGTTGTATTCAATTCCCATTCAATTTCTGTGTTTCATCAACACTCTGATTGTCCACAGATTACAGAATGCCACCAGATGTGCATCGGAAACTACTACTGGTCTTTCAGGGACCGATCAAAGCGTAGACTATTTGAGACATTACTCCCGTGGAGGAAAGTGCGCATGGTGACTGTTGTATTCAATCCCGATGCAATTACTGTGTTTCATCAACACTCTGATAGTCCACAGATTACAGAATGCCACCAGATGTGCATCAGAAACTACTACTGGTCTTCCAGGGAACGATCAAAGCGTAGACTGTTTTAGACATTAATTTTATGGAGGAAAGTGTGCATGGTGACATTGGTATTCAATCCCGATGCAATTTCTGTGTTCACCAACACTCTGATTGTCCACAGATCACAGAATGCCTCAAGATGTACATCGGAAACTACTACTGGTCTTCCAGGGAACGATCAAAGCGCAGACTGTTTGAGACATTACTTCCATGGAGGAAACTGCTCATGGAGACTGTTGTATTCAATCCCGATGCAATTTCTGTGTTTCATCAACACTCTAAAAGTCCACAGATTACAGAAAGCATCCAGATGTGCATCGGAAACTATTACTGGTCTTCCAGGGAACGATCAAAGCGTAGATTGTGTGAGACATTACTCCCGTGGAGGAAAGTGCCCATGGTGACTGTTGTATTCAATCCCGATTCAATTTCTCTGTTTCATCAACACTCTGATAGCCCACAGACAACAGAATCCCTCCAGATGTTCATCAGAAACTACTACTTGTCTTCCAGGGAAGGACCAAAGCGTAGACAGTTTGAGACATTACTCCCATGAAGGAAAGTGCGCATGGTGACTGTTGTATTCAATCCCGATGCAATTTCTGTGTTTCATCAACACTCTGATAGTCCACAGATTACAGAATGACTAAAGATGTGCATAGGAAACCACTACTGGTCTTCCAGGGAACGATCAAAGCGTAACCTCTTTGCGACATGACTCCCATGGAGGGAAGTGCGCATGGTGACTGTTGTATTCAATCCCGATGCAATTTCTGTGATTCATCAACACTCTGATAGTCCACAGATTACAGAATGCCTCCAGATGTTCATCAGAAACTACCACTGGTCTTCCTGGGAACGATCAAAGCGTAGACTGTTTGAGGCATTATTCCCTTGAAGGAATGTGCGCATTGTGACTGTTGTATTCAATCCCGAGGCAATTTCTGTGTTTCATCAACACTCTGATAGTCCACACATTACAGAATGCCACGAGATGTGCATCGGAAACTACTACTGTTCTTCCAGGGAACGATCAAAGCGTAGACTGTTTCAGACATCACTCCCATGGAGAAAAGTGCGCATGGTGACTGTTGTATTCAATCCCGATGCAATATCTGTGTTTCATCTACACTCTGATAGTCCACAGATTACAGAATGCCACCAGACGTGCATCGGAAACTACTACTGGTCTACCAGGGAACGATCAAAGTGTAGACTGTTTCAGACATTACTCCCATGGAGGAAAGTGCGGATGGTGACTGTTGTATTCAATCCCGATGCAATTTCTGTATTTCATCAACACTCTGATAGTCCACAGATTACAGAATGCCACCAGATGTGTATCAGAAACTACTACTGGTCTTCCAGGGAACGATCAAAGCGTAGACTGTTTGAGTCATTAGTCCCATGGAGGAAAGTGCGCATTGTGACTGTTGTATTCAATCCCGATGCAATTTCTGTGTTTCATCAACACTCTGATAGTCCACATATTACAGAATGCCACCAGATGTGCATCGGAAACTACTACTGGTCTTCCAGGGAACGATCAATGAGTAGACTGTTTGAGACCTTACTCCCATGGAGGAAAGTGCGCATGGTGACTGTTGTATTCTATCCCGATGCAATTTCTGTGCTTCATCAACATTCTGATGGTCCACAGTTTACGGAAAGCCTCCAGATGAGCATCGGAAAGTACTACTGGTCTCCCAGGGAACGATCAAAGCGTAGACTGTTAGAGACATTACTCCCATGGAGGAAAGTGCGCATGGTGACTGTTGTATTCAATCCTGATGCAATTTCTGTGTTTCATCAACACTCTGATAGTCCACAGATTACAGAATGCCTCCAGATGTGCATCAGAAACTACTACTGGTCTTCCAGGGAACGATCAAAGCGTAAACCCTTTGAGACATGACACCCATGGAGGTAAGTGCGCATGGTGACTGTTGTATTCAATCCCGATGCAATTTCTGTGTTTCATCAGCACACTTATAGTCCACAGATTACAGAATGCTTAAAGATGTGCATCGGAAACTACTACTGGTCTTCCTGGGAACGATCAAAGCGTAGACTGTTTGAGACATTACTCCCATGAAGGAATGTGCGCATTGTGACTGTTGTATTCAATCCCGAGGCAATTTCTGTGTTTCATCAACACTCTGATTGTCCACAGAATACAGAATGCCATCAGATGTGCATCGGAAACTACTATTGGTCTTCCAGGGACCGATCAAAGCATAGACTGTTTGAGACATTACTCCCGTGGAGGAAAGTGCGCATGGTGTCTGTTGTATTCTATCCCGATGCAATTTCTGTGTTTAATCAACACTCTGATAGTCCACAGATTACAGAATGCCACCAGATGTGCATCGGAAACTACTACTGGTCTTCCAGGGAACGATCAAAGCCTAGACTGTTTCAGACATTACTTTTATGGAGGAAAGTGTGCATGTTGATATTAATATTCAATCCCGATGCAATTTCTGTGTTTCACCAACACTCTGATAGTCCACAGATCACAGAATGCCTCCAGATGTGCATCGGAAACTACTACTGGTCTTCCAGGGAACGATTAAAGCGTAGACTGTTTGAGACATTACTTCCATGGAGGAAACTGCTCATGGAGACTGTTGTATTCAATCACGATGCAATTTCTGTGTTTCATCAACACTCTGATAGTCCACAGATTACAGAATGCCTCCAGATGTGCATCAGAAACCTCTACTGGTCTTCCAGGGAACGATCAAAGCGTAAACTCTTTGAGACATGACACCCATGGAGGTAAGTGCGCATGGTGACTGTTGTATTCAATCCCGATGCAATTTCTGTGTTTCATCAGCACACTTATAGTCCACAGATTACAGAATGTTACCAGATGTGCATCGGAAACTACTACTGGTCTTCCAGGGAACGATCAAATCGTAGACTGTTTGAGACATTACTCACGTGGAGGAAAGTGCGCATGGTGACTGTTGTATTCAATTCCCATTCAATTTCTGTGTTTCATCAACACTCTGATTGTCCACAGATTACAGAATGCCACCAGATGTGCATCGGAAACTACTACTGGTCTTTCAGGGACCGATCAAAGCGTAGACTATTTGAGACATTACTCCCGTGGAGGAAAGTGCGCATGGTGACTGTTGTATTCAATCCCGATGCAATTAATGTGTTTCATCAACACTCTGATAGTCCACAGATTACAGAATGCCACCAGATGTGCATCAGAAACTACTACTGGTCTTCCAGGGAACGATCAAAGCGTAGACTGTTTTAGACATTACTTTTATGGAGGAAAGTGTGCATGGTGACATTGGTATTCAATCCCGATGCAATTTCTGTGTTCACCAACACTCTGATAGTCCACAGATCACAGAATGCCTCAAGATGTGCATCGGAAACTACTACTGGTCTTCCAGGGAACGATCAAAGCGCAGACTGTTTGAGACATTACTTCCATGGAGGAAACTGCTCATGGAGACTGTTGTATTCAATCCCGATGCAATTTCTGTGTTTCATCAACACTCTGAAAGTCCACAGATTACAGAAAGCATCCAGATGTGCATCGGAAACTATTACTGGTCTTCCAGGGAACGATCAAAGCGTAGATTGTGTGAGACATTACTCCCGTGGAGGAAAGTGCCCATGGTGACTGTTGTATTCAATCCCGATTCAATTTCTCTGTTTCATCAACACTCTGATAGCCCACAGACAACAGAATCCCTCCAGATGTTCATCAGAAACTACTACTTGTCTTCCAGGGAAGGACCAAAGCGTAGACAGTTTGAGACATTACTCCCATGAAGGAATGTGCGCATGGTGACTGTTGTATTCAATCCCGATGCAATTTCTGTGTTTCATCAACACTCTGATAGTCCACAGATTACAGAATGACTCCAGATGTGCATAGGAAACCACTACTGGTCTTCCAGGGAACGATCAAAGCGTAAACTCTTTGCGACATGACTCCCATGGAGGGAAGTGCGCATGGTGACTGTTGTATTCAATCCCGATGCAATTTCTGTGATTCATCAACACTCTGATAGTCCACAGATTACAGAATGCCTCCAGATGTTCATCAGAAACTACCACTGGTCTTCCTGGGAACGATCAAAGCGTAGACTGTTTGAGACATTATTCCCTTGAAGGAATGTGCGCATTGTGACTGTTGTATTCAATCCCGATGCAATTTCTGTGTTTCATCAACACTCTGATAGTCCACACATTACAGAATGCCACGAGATGTGCATCGGAAACTACTACTGGTCTTCCAGGGAACGATGAAAGCGTAGACTGTTTCAGACATCACTCCCATGGAGAAAAGTGCGCATGGTGACTGTTGTATTCAATCCCGATGCAATATCTGTGTTTCATCTACACTCTGATAGTCCACAGATTACAGAATGCCACCAGACGTGCATCGGAAACTACTACTGGTCTACCAGGGAACGATCAAAGAGTAGACTGTTTCAGACATTACTCCCATGGAGGAAAGTGCGGATGGTGCTGTTGTATTCAATCCCGATGCAATTTCTGTATTTCATCAACACTCTGATAGTCCACAGATTACAGAATGCCACCAGATGTGTATCAGAAACTACTACTGGTCTTCCAGGGAACGATCAAAGCGTAGACTGTTTGAGTCATTAGTCCCATGGAGGAAAGTGCGCATTGTGACTGTTGTATTCAATCCCGATGCAATTTCTGTGTTTCATCAACACTCTGATAGTCCACATATTACAGAATGCCACCAGATGTGCATCGGAAACTACTACTGGTCTTCCAGGGAACGATCAATGACTAGACTGTTTGAGACCTTACTTCCATGGAGGAAAGTGCGCATGGTGACTGTTGTATTCTATCCCGATGCAATTTCTGTGCTTCATCAACATTCTGATGGTCCACAGTTTACGGAAAGCCTCCAGATGAGCATCGGAAAGTACTACTGGTCTCCCAGGGAACGATCAAAACGTAGACTGTTAGAGACATTACTCCCATGGAGGAAAGTGCGCATGGTGTCTGTTGTATTCAATGCCGATGCATTTTCTGTGTTTCATCAACACTCTGATAGTCCACAGATTACAGAATGCCTCCAGATGTGCATCAGAAACTACTACTGGTCTTCCAGGGAACGATCAAAGCGTAAACTCTTTGAGACATGACACCCATGGAGGTAAGTGCGCATGGTGACTGTTGTATTCAATCCCGATGCAATTTCTTTGTTTCATCAGCACACTTATAGTCCACAGATTACAGAATGCTTAAAGATGTGCATCGGAAACTACTACTGGTCTTCCTGGGAACGATCAATGCGTAGACTGTTTGAGACATTATTCCCATGAAGGAATGTGCGCATTGTGTCTGTTGTATTCAATCCCGAGGCAATTTCTGTGTTTCATCAACACTCTGATAGTCCACAGATTACAGAATGCTACCAGACGTGCATCGGAAACTACTACTGGTCTTCCATCAACGATCAAAGCGTAGACTGTTTGAGACATTACTCCCGTGGAGGAAAGTACGCATGGTGACTGTTGTATTCAATTCCCATTCAATTTCTGTGTTTCATCAACACTCTGATTGTCCACAGATTACAGAATGCCACCAGATGTGCATCGGAAACTAGTACTGGTCTTCCAGGGACCGATCAAAGCATAGACTGTTTGAGACATTACTCCCGTGGAGGAAAGTGCGCATGGTGACTGTTGTATTCTATCCCGATGCAATTTCTGTGTTTAATCAACACTCTGATAGTCCACAGATTACAGAATGCCACCAGATGTGCATCGGAAACTACTACTGGTCTTCCAGGGAACGATCAAAGCGTAGACTGTTTCAGACATTACTTTTATGGAGGAAAGTGTGCATGTTGACATTAATATTCAATCCCGACGCAATTTCTGTGTTTCACCAACGCTCTGATAGTCCACAGATCACAGAATGCCTCCAGATGTGCATCGGAAACTACTACTGGTCTTCCAGGGAACGATTAAAGCGTAGACTGTTTGAGACATTACTTCCATGGAGGAAACTGCTCATGGAGACTGTTGTATTCAATCACGATGCAATTTCTGTGTTTCATCAACACTCTGATAGTCCACAGATTACAGAAAGCTTACAGATGTGCATCAGAAACTGCTACAGGTCTTCCAGGGAACGATCAAATCGTAGGCTGTTAGAGACATTACTTCCATGGTTGAACGTGCGCATGGTGACTGTTGTACTGAATCCCAATGCAATATCTTTGTTTCATCAACACTCTGATAGTCCACAGATTACAGAATGCCTCCAGATGTGCATCGGAAACTACTACTGGTCTTCCAGGGAACGATCAAAGCGTAGACTGTTTGAGACATTACTTCCATGGAGGAAACTGCTCATGGAAACTGTTGTATTCAATCCCGATGCAATTTCTGTGTTTCATCAACACTCTGAAAGTCCACAGATTAGAGAAAGCATCCAGATGTGCATCGGAAACTATTACTGGTCTTACAGGGAACGATCAAAGCGTAGACTGTGTGAGACATTACTCCCGTGGAGGAAAGTGCGCATGGAAACTGTTGTATTCAATCCCGATGCAATTTCTGTGTTTCATCAACTCTCTGGAAGTCCACAGATTAGAGAAAGCATCCAGATGTGCATCGGAAACTATTACTGGTCTTACAGGGAACGATCAAAGCGTAGACTGTGTGAGACATTACTCCCGTGGAGGAAAGTGCGCATGGTGACTGTTGTATTCAATCCCGATGCAATTTCTCTGTTTCATCAACACTCTGATAGCCCGCAGACAATAGAATGCCTCCAGATGTTCATCAGAAACTACTACTGGTCATCCAGGGAACGATCAAAGCGTAGACAGTTTGAGACATTACTCCCATGAAGGAAAGTGCGCATGGTGACTGTTGTATTCAACCCCAATGCAATTTCTGTGTTTCATCAACACCCTGATAGTCCACAGATTACAGAATGCCTCCAGACGTGCATAGGAAACCACTACTGGTCTTCCAGGGAACGATCAAAGCGTAGACTGTTTGAGACATTACTCCCATGGAGGGAAGTGCGCATGGTGACTGTTGTATTCAATCCCGATGCAATTTCTGTGTTTCATCAGCACTCTTATAGTCCACAGATTGCAGAATGCTTTCAGATGTGCATCGGAAACTACTACTGGTCTTCCTGCGAACGATCAAAGCGTAGACTGTTTGAGACATTATTCCCATGAAGGAATGTGCTTATTGTGACTGTTGTATTCAATCCCGATGCAATTTCTGTGTTTCATCTACACTCTGATAGTCCACAGATTACAGAATGCCACCAGACTTGCATCGGAAACTACTACTGGTCTTCCAGGAACGATCAAAGCGTAGACTGTTAGAGAGATTACTCCCATGCTTGAAAGTGCGCATGGTGACTGTTGTACTCAATCCCTATGCAATATCTTTGTTTCATCAACACTCTGATAGTCTACATATTACAGAATGCCACCAGATGTGCATAGGAAACTACTACTGGTCTTCCAGGGAACGATCAAAGCGTTGACTGTTTGAGACATTACTCCCATGGGGGAAACTGCGCATGGAGACTGTTGTATTCAATACCGGAGCAATTTCTGTGTTTCATCAACACTCTGAAAGTCCACTAATTACAGAAAGCATCCAGATGTGCATCGGAAACTATTACTGGTCTTCCAGGGAGCGATCAAAGGGTAGTCTCTTAGAGACATTACTCCCATGGAGGAAAGTGCTCATGGTGAGTGTTGTATTCAATCCCGATGGAATTTCTGTGTTTCATCAACAATCTGATAGTCTACACATTACAGAATGCCTCCAGATGTGCATGGGAAACTACTACTGGTCTTCCAGGGAACGATCAAAGAGTAGACTGTTCGAGACATTACTCCCGTGGAGGAAAGTGCGCATGGTGACTGTTGTATTCAATCCCGATGCAATTTCTGTGTTTCATCAACTCTCTGATAGTCTACAGATTGCAGAATGCCTCCAGATGTGCATCGGAAACTACTACTGGTCTTCCAGGGAACGATTAAAGAGTAGACTCCTTGAGACATTACTCCCGCGGAGGAATGTGCGCATGGTGACTGTTGTATTCAATCCCGATGCAATTTCTGTGTTTCTTCAACACTCTGATAGTCCACAGACTACCGAATGCCTCAAGATGCTCATGGGAAACTACTACTGGTCTTCCAGGGAACGATCAAAGCGTACACTGTGTGAGACATTAATCCCGTGGAGGAAAGTGCGCATGGTGACTGTTGTATTCAATCCCGATGCAATTTCTCTGTTTCATCAACACTCTGATAGTCCACAGACAACAGAATGCCTCCAGAGGTTCATCAGTAACTACTACTGGTCTTCCAGGGAACGATCAAAGCATAGACTGTTTGAGACATTACTCCCATGAAGGAAAGTGCGCATGGTGACAGTTGTACCCAATCCCGATGCAATTTCTGTGTTTCATCAACACTCTGATAGTCCACAGATTACAGAATGCCTCCAGATGTGCATCGGAAACCACTACTGGTCTTCCAGGGAACGATCAAAGCGTATACTGTTTGAGACATTACTCCTATGGAGGAAAGTGCGCATGGTGACTGTTGTATTTAATTCCGATGCAATTTCAGTGTTTCATCAGCACTCTGATAGTCCACAGATTACAGAATGCCACCAGATGTGCAACGAAAACTACTACTGGTCTTCCGGTGAACGATCAAAGCGTAGACTGTTTGAGACATTAGTCCCGTGGAGAAAAGTGCGCATGGTGACTGTTGTATTCAATCCCGATGCAATTTCTGTGTTTCATCAACACTCTGATAGTCCACATATTACAGAATGCCACCAGATGTGCATCGGAAACTACTACTGGTCTTCCAGGGAACGATCAATGAGTAGACTGTTTGAGACCTTACTCCCATGGAGGAAAGTGCGCATGGTGACTGTTGTATTCTATCCCGATGCAATTTCTGTGCTTCATCAACATTCTGATAGTCCACAGTTAACGGAAAGCCTCCAGATGTGCATCAGAAACTACTACTGGTCTTCCAGGGAACGATCAAAGCGTAAACTCTTTGAGACATGACACCCATGGATGTAAGTGCGCATTGTGACTGTTGTATTCATTCCCGAGGCAATATCTGTGTTTCATCAACACTCTGATAGTCCACAGATTACAGAGTGCCACCAGACGTGCATCGGAAACTACCACTGGTCTTCCAGGAACGATCAAAGCGTAGACTGTTTGAGACATTACTCCCGTGGAGGAAAGTGCGCATGGTGACTGTTGTATTCAATCCCGATGCAATTTCTATGTTTAATCAACACTCTGATACTCCACAGATTACAGAATGCCACCAGATGTGCATCGGAAACTACTACTGGTCTTCCAGGGAACGATCAAAGCGTAGACTGTTTGAGACATTACTCCCGTGGAGGAAAGTGCGCATGGTGACTGTTGTATTCATTCCCGATGCAATTTCTGTGTTTCATCAACACTCTGATTGTCCACAGATTACAGAATGTCACCAGATGTGCATCGGAAACTACTACTGGTCTTCCATTGACCGATCAAAGCGTAGACTGTTTGAGACATTACTCCCGTGGAGGAAAGTGCGCATGGTGACTGTTGTATTCAATCCCGATACAATTTCGGTGTTTCATCAACACTCTGATAGTCCACAGATTACAGAATGCCACCAGATGTGCATCGGAAACTACTACTGTTCTTCCAGGGAACGATCAAAGCGTAGACTGTTTTAGACATTACTTTTATTAAGGTAAGTGTGCATAGTGATATTGGTATTCAATCCCGATGCAATATCTGTGTTTCACCAACAATCTGATAGTCCACAGATCACAGAATGCCTCCTGATGTGCATCGGAAACTACTACTGGTCTTCCAGGGAACGATCAAAGCGTAGACTGTTTGAGACATTACTTCCATGGAGGAAACTGCTCATGGAGACTGTTGTATTCAATCCCGATGCAATTTCTGTGTTTCATCAACACTCTGATAGTCCACAGATTACAGAAAGCATACAGATGTGCATCAGAAACTACTACTGGTCTTCCAGTGAACGATTAATCGTAGGCTGTTAGAGACATTACTCCCATGGTTGAAAGTGCGCATGGTGACTGTTGTACTCAATCCCTATGCAATATCTTTGTTTCATCAACACTCTGATAGTCTACATATTACAGAATGCCACCAGATGTGCATCGCAAACTACTACTGGTCTTCCAGGGAACGATCAAAGCGTAGACTGTTTGAGACATTACTCCCATGGAGGTAAGTGCGCATGGTGACTGTTGTATTCAATCCCGATGCAATTTCTGTTTTTCATCAACACTCTGAAAGTCCACAGATTACAGAAAGCATCCAGATGTGCATCGGAAACTATTACTGGTCTTCCAGGGAACGATCAAAGCGTAGATTTTGTGAGACATTACTCCCGTGGAGGAAAGTGCGCATGGTGACTGTTGTATTCAATCCCGATGCAATTTCTGTGTTTCATCAACACTCTGATAGTCCACAGATTACAGAATGCCTCCAGATGTGCATAGGAAACCACTACTGGTCTTCCTGGGAACGATCAAAGCGTAGACTGTTTGAGACATTATTCCCATGAAGGAATGTGCACATTGTGACTGTTGCATTCAATCCCGATGCAATTTCTGTGTTTCATCAACACTGTGATAGTCCACGCATTACAGAATGCCACGAGATGTGCATCGGAAACTACTACTGGTCTTCCAGGGAACTATCAAAGCCTAGACTGTTTCAGACATCACTCCCATGGAGAAAAGTGCGCGTGGTGACTGTTGTATTCAATCCCGATGCAATTTCTGTGTTTCATCAACTCTCTGATAGTCCACAGATTACAGAATGCGACCAGACGTCCATCGGAAACTACTACTGGTCTACCAGGGAACGATCAAAGAGTAGACTGTTTCAGACATTACTCCCATGGAGGAAAGTGCGGATGGTGACTGTTGTATTCTATCCCGATGCAATTTCTGTATTTCATCAACACTCTGATAGTCCACAGATTACAGAATGGCACCAGATGTGCATCGGAAACTACCACTGGTCTTCCAGGAAACGATCAAGGCGGAGAGTGTTTGAGAATTACTCCAATGGAGTAAAGTTCGCATGGTGACTGTTGTATTCAATCCCGATGCAATTTCTGTGTTTCATCAACACTCTGATACTCCACAGATTACAAAATGCCTCCAGATGTGCATCGGAAACTACTACTGGTCTTCCAGGGGAAGATCAAATCGTAGACTGTTTGAGACATTACTTCCATGGAAGAAAATGCGCATGGTGACTGTTGTATTCAATCCCGATGCAATTTCTGTGATTCATCAACACTCTGATAGTCCACATATTACAGAATGCCACCAGATGTGCATCGGAAACTACTACTGGTCTTCCAGGGAACGATCAATGAGTAGACTGTTTGAGACCTTACTCCCATGGAGGAAAGTGCGCATGGTGACTGTTGTATTCTATCCCGATGCAATTTCTGTGCTTCATCAACATTCTGATAGTCCACAGTTAACGGAAAGCCTCCAGATGTGCATCAGAAACTACTACTGGTCTTCCAGGGAACGATCAAAGCGTAAACTCTTTGAGACATGACACCCATGGAGGTAAGTGCGCATTGTGACTGTTGTATTCATTCCCGAGGCAATATCTGTGTTTCATCAACACTCTGATAGTCCACAGATTACAGAGTGCCACCAGACGTGCATCGGAAACTACCACTGGTCTTCCAGGAACGATCAAAGCGTAGACTGTTTGAGACATTACTCCCGTGGAGGAAAGTGCGCATGGTGACTGTTGTATTCAATCCCGATGCAATTTCTGTGTTTAATCAACACTCTGATACTCCACAGATTACAGAATGCCACCAGATGTGCATCGGAAACTACTACTGGTCTTCCAGGGAACGGTCAAAGCGTAGACTGTTTGAGACATTACTCCCGTGGAGGAAAGTGCGCATGGTGACTGTTGTATTCAATCCCGATACAATTTCTGTGTTTCATCAACACTCTGATAGTCCACAGATTACAGAATGCCACCAGATGTGCATCGGAAACTACTACTGGTCTTCCAGGGAACGATCAAAGCGTAGACTGTTTGAGACATTACTTCCATGGTGGAAACTGCTCATGGAGACTGTTGTATTCAATCCCGATGCAATTTCTGTGTTTCATCAACACTCTGATAGTCCACAGATTACAGAAAGCATACAGATGTGCATCAGAAACTACTACTGGTCTTCCAGTGAACGATTAATCGTAGGCTGTTAGAGACATTACTCCCATTGTTGAAAGTGCGCATGGTGAATGTTGTACTCAATCCCTATGCAATATCTTTGTTTCATCAACACTCTGATAGTCTACATATTACAGAATGCCACCAGATGTGCATCGCAAACTACTACTGGTCTTCCAGGGAACGATCAAAGCGTAGACTGTTTGAGACATTACTCCCATGGAGGAAACTGCGCATGGAGACTGTTGTATTCAATGCCGATGCAATTTCTGTGTTTCATCAACACTCTGAAAGTCCACAGATTACAGAAAGCATCCAGATGTGCATCGGAAACTATTACTGGTCTTCCAGGGAACGATCAAAGCGTAGATTTTGTGAGACATTACTCCCGTGGAGGAAAGTGCGCATGGTGACTGTTGTATTCAATCCCGATTCAATTTCTCTGTTCCATCAACACTCTGATAGCCCACAGACAACAGAATCCCTCCAGATGTTCATCAGAAACTACTACTGGTCTTCCAGGGAGCAACCAAAGCGTAGACAGTTTGAGACATTATTCCCATGAAGGAATGTGCGCATTGTGACTGTTGTATTCAATCCCGATGCAATTTCTGTGTTTGATCAACACTCTGATAGTCCACGCATTACAGAATGCCACGAGATGTGCATCGGAAACTACTACTGGTCTTCCAGGGAACTATCAAAGCCTAGACTGTTTCAGACATCACTCATATGGAGAAAAGTGCGCGTGGTGACTGTTGTATTCAATCCCGATGCAATTTCTGTGTTTCATCAACTCTCTGATAGTCCACAGATTACAGAATGCGACCAGACGTGCATCGGAAACTACTACTGGTCTACCAGGGAACGATCAAAGAGTAGACTGTTTCAGACATTACTCCCATGGAGGAAAGTGCGGATGGTGACTGTTGTATTCAATCCCGATGCAATTTCTGTATTTCATCAACACTCTGATAGTCCACAGATTAAAGAATGCCACCAGATGTGCATCGGAAACTACTACTGGTCTTCCAGGGAACGATCAAAGCGTAGACTGTTTGAGACATTAGTCCCGTGGAGGAAAGTGCGCATTGTGACTGTTGTATTCAATCCCGATGCAATTTCTGTGTTTCATCAACACATATTACAGAATGCCACCAGATGTGCATCGGAAACTACTACTGGTCTTCCAGGGAACGATCAATGAGTAGACTGTTTGAGACCTTACTCCCATGGAGGAAAGTGCGCATGGTGACTTCTGTATTCTATCCCGAAGCAATTTCTGTGCTTTATCAACATTCTGATGGTCCACAGTTTACGGAAAGCCTCCAGATGAGCATCGGAAAGTACTACTGGTCTTCCAGGGAACGATCAAAGCGTAGACTGTTAGAGACATTACTCCCATGGAGGAAAGTGCGCATGGTGACTGTTGTATTCAATCCCGATACAATTTCTGTGTTTCATCAACACTCTGATAGTCCACAGATTACAGAATGCCTCCAGATGTGCATCAGAAACTACTACTGGTCTTCCAGGGAACGATCAAATCGTAGGCTGTTAGAGACATGACACCCATGGAGGTAAGTGCGCATGGCGACTGTGGTATTCAATCCCGATGCAATTTCTGTGTTTCATCAGCACTCTTATAGTCCACAGATTACAGAATGCTTAAAGATGTGCATCGGAAAGTACTACTGGTCTTCCTGGGAACGATCAAAGCGTAGACTGTTTGAGACATTATTCCCATGAAGGAATGTGCGCATTGTGACTGTTGTATTCAATCCCGAGGCAATTTCTGTGTTTCATCAACACATATTACAGAATGCCACCAGATGTGCATCGGAAACTACTACTGGTCTTCCAGGGAACGATCAATGAGTAGACTGTTTGAGACCTTACTCCCATGGAGGAAAGTGCGCATGGTGACTTCTGTATTCTATCCCGAAGCAATTTCTGTGCTTTATCAACATTCTGATGGTCCACAGTTTACGGAAAGCCTCCAGATGAGCATCGGAAAGTACTACTGGTCTTCCAGGGAACGATCAAAGCGTAGACTGTTAGATACATTACTCCCATGGAGGAAAGTGCGCATGGTGACTGTTGTATTCAATCCCGATACAATTTCTGTGTTTCATCAACACTCTGATAGTCCACAGTTAACGGAAAGCCTCCAGATGTGCATCAGAAACTACTACTGGTCTTCCAGGGAACGATCAAAGCGTAAACTCTTTGAGACATGACACCCATGGAGGTAAGTGCGCATTGTGACTGTTGTATTCATTCCCGAGGCAATATCTGTGTTTCATCAACACTCTGATAGTCCACAGATTACAGAGTGCCACCAGACGTGCATCGGAAACTACCACTGGTCTTCCAGGAACGATCAAAGCGTAGACTGTTTGAGACATTACTCCCGTGGAGGAAAGTGCGCATGGTGACTGTTGTATTCAATCCCGATGCAATTTCTGTGTTTAATCAACACTCTGATACTCCACAGATTACAGAATGCCACCAGATGTGCATCGGAAACTACTACTGGTCTTCCAGGGAACGGTCAAAGCGTAGACTGTTTGAGACATTACTCCCGTGGAGGAAAGTGCGCATGGTGACTGTTGTATTCAATCCCGATACAATTTCTGTGTTTCATCAACACTCTGATAGTCCACAGATTACAGAATGCCACCAGATGTGCATCGGAAACTACTACTGTTCTCCCAGGGAACGATCAAAGCGTAGACTGTTTTAGACATTACTTTTATGGAGGAAAGTGTGCATGGTGATATTGGTATTCAATCCCGATGCAATTTCTGTGTTTCACCAACAATCTGATAGTCCACAGATCACAGAATGCCTCCAGATGTGCATCGGAAACTACTACTGGTCTTCCAGGGAACGATCAAAGCGTAGACTGTTTGAGACATTACTTCCATGGTGGAAACTGCTCATGGAGACTGTTGTATTCAATCCCGATGCAATTTCTGTGTTTCATCAACACTCTGATAGTCCACAGATTACAGAAAGCATACAGATGTGCATCAGAAACTACTACTGGTCTTCCAGTGAACGATTAATCGTAGGCTGTTAGAGACATTACTCCCATTGTTGAAAGTGCGCATGGTGACTGTTGTACTCAATCCCTATGCAATATCTTTATTTCATCAACACTCTGATAGTCTACATATTACAGAATGCCACCAGATGTGCATCGCAAACTACTACTGGTCTTCCAGGGAACGATCAAAGCGTAGACTGTTTGAGACATTACTCCCATGGAGGAAACTGCGCATGGAGACTGTTGTATTCAATCCCGATGCAATTTCTGTGTTTCATCAACACTCTGAAAGTCCACAGATTACAGAAAGCATCCAGATGTGCATCGGAAACTATTACTGGTCTTCCAGGGAACGATCAAAGCGTAGATTTTGTGAGACATTACTCCCGTGGAGGAAAGTGCGCATGGTGACTGTTGTATTCAATCCCGATTCAATTTCTCTGTTCCATCAACACTCTGATAGCCCACAGACAACAGAATCCCTCCAGATGTTCATCAGAAACTACTACTGGTCTTCCAGGGAGCAACCAAAGCGTAGACAGTTTGAGACATTACTCCCATGAAGGAAAGTGCGCATGGTGACTGTTGTATTCAATCCCGATGCAATTTCTGTGTTTCATCAACACTCTGATAGTCCACAGATTACAGAATGCCTCCAGATGTGCATAGGAAACCACTACTGGTCTTCCTGGGAACGATCAAAGCGTAGACTGTTTGAGACATTATTCCCATGAAGGAATGTGCGCATTGTGACTGTTGTATTCAATCCCGATGCAATTTCTGTGTTTGATCAACACTCTGATAGTCCACGCATTACAGAATGCCACGAGATGTGCATCGGAAACTACTACTGGTCTTCCAGGGAACTATCAAAGCCTAGACTGTTTCAGACATCACTCCCATGGAGAAAAGTGCGCGTGGTGACTGTTGTATTCAATCCCGATGCAATTTCTGTGTTTCATCAACTCTCTGATAGTCCACAGATTACAGAATGCGACCAGACGTGCATCGGAAACTACTACTGGTCTACCAGGGAACGATCAAAGAGTAGACTGTTTCAGACATTACTCCCATGGAGGGAAGTGCGGATGGTGACTGTTGTATTCAATCCCGATGCAATTTCTGTATTTCATCAACACTCTGATAGTCCACAGATTAAAGAATGCCACCAGATGTGCATCGGAAACTACTACTGGTCTTCCAGGGAACGATCAAAGCGTAGACTGTTTGAGACATTAGTCCCGTGGAGGAAAGTGCGCATTGTGACTGTTGTATTCAATCCCGATGCAATTTCTGTGTTTCATCAACACATATTACAGAATGCCACCAGATGTGCATCGGAAACTACTACTGGTCTTCCAGGGAACGATCAATGAGTAGACTGTTTGAGACCTTACTCCCATGGAGGAAAGTGCGCATGGTGACTTCTGTATTCTATCCCGAAGCAATTTCTGTGCTTTATCAACATTCTGATGGTCCACAGTTTACGGAAAGCCTCCAGATGAGCATCGGAAAGTACTACTGGTCTTCCAGGGAACGATCAAAGCGTAGACTGTTAGAGACATTACTCCCATGGAGGAAAGTGCGCATGGTGACTGTTGTATTCAATCCCGATACAATTTCTGTGTTTCATCAACACTCTGATAGTCCACAGATTACAGAATGCCTCCAGATGTGCATCAGAAACTACTACTGGTCTTCCAGGGAACGATCAAATCGTAGGCTGTTAGAGACATGACACCCATGGAGGTAAGTGCGCATGGCGACTGTGGTATTCAATCCCGATGCAATTTCTGTGTTTCATCAGCACTCTTATAGTCCACAGATTACAGAATGCTTAAAGATGTGCATCGGAAAGTACTACTGGTCTTCCTGGGAACGATCAAAGCGTAGACTGTTTGAGACATTATTCCCATGAAGGAATGTGCGCATTGTGACTGTTGTATTCAATCCCGAGGCAATTTCTGTGTTTCATCAACACATATTACAGAATGCCACCAGATGTGCATCGGAAACTACTACTGGTCTTCCAGGGAACGATCTATGAGTAGACTGTTTGAGACCTTACTCCCATGGAGGAAAGTGCGCATGGTGACTTCTGTATTCTATCCCGAAGCAATTTCTGTGCTTTATCAACATTCTGATGGTCCACAGTTTACGGAAAGCCTCCAGATGAGCATCGGAAAGTACTACTGGTCTTCCAGGGAACGATCAAAGCGTAGACTGTTAGATACATTACTCCCATGGAGGAAAGTGCGCATGGTGACTGTTGTATTCAATCCGGATACAATTTCTGTGTTTCATCAACACTCTGATAGTCCACAGTTAACGGAAAGCCTCCAGATGTGCATCAGAAACTACTACTGGTCTTCCAGGGAACGATCAAAGCGTAAACTCTTTGAGACATGACACCCATGGAGGTAAGTGCGCATTGTGACTGTTGTATTCATTCCCGAGGCAATATCTGTGTTTCATCAACACTCTGATAGTCCACAGATTACAGAGTGCCACCAGACGTGCATCGGAAACTACCACTGGTCTTCCAGGAACGATCAAAGCGTAGACTGTTTGAGACATTACTCCCGTGGAGGAAAGTGCGCATGGTTACTGTTGTATTCAATCCCGATGCAATTTCTGTGTTTAATCAACACTCTGATACTCCACAGATTACAGAATGCCACCAGATGTGCATCGGAAACTACTACTGGTCTTCCAGGGAACGGTCAAAGCGTAGACTGTTTGAGACATTACTCCCGTGGAGGAAAGTGCGCATGGTGACTGTTGTATTCAATCCCGATACAATTTCTGTGTTTCATCAACACTCTGATAGTCCACAGATTACAGAATGCCACCAGATGTGCATCGGAAACTACTACTGTTCTCCCAGGGAACGATCAAAGCGTAGACTGTTTTAGACATTACTTTTATGGAGGAAAGTGTGCATGGTGATATTGGTATTCAATCCCGATGCAATTTCTGTGTTTCACCAACAATCTGATAGTCTACAGATCACAGAATGCCTCCAGATGTGCATCGGAAACTACTACTGGTCTTCCAGGGAACGATCAAAGCGTAGACTGTTTGAGACATTACTTCCATGGTGGAAACTGCTCATGGAGACTGTTGTATTCAATCCCGATGCAATTTCTGTGTTTCATCAACACTCTGATAGTCCACAGATTACAGAAAGCATACAGATGTGCATCAGAAACTACTACTGGTCTTCCAGTGAACGATTAATCGTAGGCTGTTAGAGACATTACTCCCATTGTTGAAAGTGCGCATGGTGACTGTTGTACTCAATCCCTATGCAATATCTTTGTTTCATCAACATTCTGATAGTCTACATATTACAGAATGCCACCAGATGTGCATCGCAAACTACTACTGGTCTTCCAGGGAACGATCAAAGCGTAGACTGTTTGAGACATTACTCCCATGGAGGAAACTGCGCATGGAGACTGTTGTATTCAATCCCGATGCAATTTCTGTGTTTCATCAACACTCTGAAAGTCCACAGATTACAGAAAGCATCCAGATGTGCATCGGAAACTATTACTGGTCTTCCAGGGAACGATCAAAGCGTAGATTTTGTGAGACATTACTCCCGTGGAGGAAAGTGCGCATGGTGACTGTTGTATTCAATCCCGATTCAATTTCTCTGTTCCATCAACACTCTGATAGCCACAGACAACAGAATCCCTCCAGATGTTCATCAGAAACTACTACTGGTCTTCCAGGGAGCAACCAAAGCGTAGACAGTTTGAGACATTACTCCCATGAAGGAAAGTGCGCATGGTGACTGTTGTATTCAATCCCGATGCAATTTCTGTGTTTCATCAACACTCTGATAGTCCACAGATTACAGAATGCCTCCAGATGTGCATAGGAAACCACTACTGGTCTTCCTGGGAACGATCAAAGCGTAGACTGTTTGAGACATTATTCCCATGAAGGAATGTGCGCATTGTGACTGTTGTATTCAATCCCGATGCAATTTCTGTGTTTGATCAACACTCTGATAGTCCACGCATTACAGAATGCCACGAGATGTGCATCGGAAACTACTACTGGTCTTCCAGGGAACTATCAAAGCCTAGACTGTTTCAGACATCACTCCCATGGAGAAAAGTGCGCGTGGTGACTGTTGTATTCAATCCCGATGCAATTTCTGTGTTTCATCAACTCTCTGATAGTCCACAGATTACAGAATGCGACCAGACGTGCATCGGAAGCTACTACTGGTCTACCAGGGAACGATCAAAGAGTAGACTGTTTCAGACATTACTCCCATGGAGGGAAGTGCGGATGGTGACTGTTGTATTCAATCCCGATGCAATTTCTGTATTTCATCAACACTCTGATAGTCCACAGATTAAAGAATGCCACCAGATGTGCATCGGAAACTACTACTGGTCTTCCAGGGAACGATCAAAGCGTAGACTGTTTGAGACATTAGTCCCATGGAGGAAAGTGCGCATTGTGACTGTTGTATTCAATCCCGATGCAATTTCTGTGTTTCATCAACACATATTACAGAATGCCACCAGATGTGCATCGGAAACTACTACTGGTCTTCCAGGGAACGATCAATGAGTAGACTGTTTGAGACCTTACTCCCATGGAGGAAAGTGCGCATGGTGACTTCTGTATTCTATCCCGAAGCAATTTCTGTGCTTTATCAACATTCTGATGGTCCACAGTTTACGGAAAGCCTCCAGATGAGCATCGGAAAGTATTACTGGTCTTCCAGGGAACGATCAAAGCGTAGACTGTTAGAGACATTACTCCCATGGAGGAAAGTGCGCATGGTGACTGTTGTATTCAATCCCGATACAATTTCTGTGTTTCATCAACACTCTGATAGTCCACAGATTACAGAATGCCTCCAGATGTGCATCAGAAACTACTACTGGTCTTCCAGGGAACGATCAAATCGTAGGCTGTTAGAGACATGACACCCA
Source organism: Schistocerca gregaria (assembly GCF_023897955.1). Lineage (NCBI taxonomy): Eukaryota > Metazoa > Arthropoda > Insecta > Orthoptera > Acrididae > Schistocerca > Schistocerca gregaria. The sequence continues at coordinate 2,997,692 of NW_026061706.1, forward strand.
TGGAGGTAAGTGCGGATGGCGACTGTTGTATTCAATCCCGATGCAATTTCTGTGTTTCATCAGCACTCTTATAGTCCACAGATTACAGAATGCTTAAAGATGTGCATCGGAAAGTACTACTGGTCTTCCTGGGAACGATCAAATCGTAGACTGTTTGAGACATTACTCCCGTGGAGGAAAGTGCGCATGGTGACTCTTGTATTCAATTCCCATTCAATTTCTGTGTTTCATCAACACTCTGATTGTCCACAGATTACAGAATGCCACCAGATGTGCATCGGAAACTACTACTGGTCTTCCAGGGAACGATCAAAGCGTAGACTGTTTGGGACATTACTTCCATGGAGGAAACTGCTCATGGAGACTGTTGTATGCAATCCCGATGCAATTTCTGTGTTTCAATAACACTCTGATAGTCCACAGATTACAGAAAGCATACAGATGTGCATCAGAAACTACTACTGGTCTTCCAGGGAACGATCAAATCGGAGGCTGTTAGCGACATTACTCCCATGGTTGAAAGTGCGCATGGTGACTGTTGTACTCAATCCCTATGCAATATCTTTGTTTCATCAACACTCGGATAGTCTACATATTACAGAATGCCACCAGATGTGCATCGGAAACTACTACTGGTCTTCCAGGGAACGATCAAAGCGTAGACTGTTTGAGACATTACTCCCATGAAGGAAACTGCGCATGGAGACTGTTGTATTCAATCCCGATGCAATTTCTCTGTTTCATCAACACTCTGAAAGTCCACAGATTACAGAAAGCATCCAGATGTGCATCGGAAACTATTACTGGTCTTCCAGGGAACGATCAATGCGTAGACTGTGTGAGACATTACTCCCGTGGAGGAAAGTGCGCATTGTGACTGTTGTATTCAATCCCGATGCAATTTCTCTGTTTCATCAACACTCTGATAGCCCACAGACAATAGAATGCCTCCAGATGTTCATCAGAAACTACTACTGGTCTTCCAGGGAACGATCAAAGCGTAGACAGTTTGAGACATTACTCCCATGAAGGAAAGTGCGCATAATGACAGTTGTATTCAATCCCGATGCAATTTCTGTGTTTCATCAGCATTCTTATAGTCCACAGATTGCAGAATGCTTTCATATGTGCATCGGAAACTACTACTGGTCTTCCTGGGAACGATCAAAGCGTAGACTGTTTGAGACATTATTCCCATGAAGGAATGTGCTTATTGTGACTGTTGTATTCAATACCGATGCAATTTCTGTGTTTCATCAACACTCTGATAGTCCACAAATTACAGAAAGCATACAGACGTGCATCAGAAACTACTACTGGTTTTCCAGGGAACGATCAAATCGTAGGCTGTTAGAGACATTACTCCCATGGTTGAAAGTGCGCATGGTGACTGTTGTACTCAATCCCTATGCAATATCTTTGTTTCATCAACACTCGGATAGTCTACATATTACAGAATGCCACCAGATGTGCATCGGAAACTACTACTGGTCTTCCAGGGAACGATCAAAGCGTAGACTGTTTGAGACATTACTCCCATGGAGGAAACTGCGCATGGAGACTGTTGTATTCAATCCCGATGCAATTTCTCTGTTTCATCAACACTCTGAAAGTCCACAGATTACAGAAAGCATCCAGATGTGCATCGGAAACTATTACTGGTCTTCCGGGGAACGATCAATGCGTAGACTGTGTGAGACATTACTCCCGTGGAGGAAAGTGCGCATGGTGACTGTTGTATTCAATCCCGATGCAATTTCTCTGTTTCATCAACACTCTGATAGCCCACAGACAATAGAATGCCTCCAGATGTTCATCAGAAACTACTACTGGTGTTCCAGGGAACGATCAAAGCGTAGACAGTTTGAGACATTACTCCCATGAAGGAAAGTGCGCATAATGACAGTTGTATTCAATCCCGATGCAATTTCTGTGTTTCATCAGCACTCTTATAGTCCACAGATTGCAGAATGCTTTCAGATGTGCATCGGAAACTACTACTGGTCTTCCAGGAACGATCAAAACGTAGACTGTTTGAGACATTACTCCCGTGGAGGAAAGTGCGCATGGTGACTGTTGTATTCTATCCCGATGCAATTTCTGTGTTTAACCAACACTCTGATAGTCCACAGATTACAGAATGCCTCCAGATGTGCATCGGAAACTACTACTGGTCTTCCAGGGAACGATCAAAGCGTAGACTGTTTGAGACATTACTTCCATGGAGGAAGCTGCTCATGGAGACTGTTGTATTCAATCCCGATGCAATTTCTGTGTTTCAATAACACTCTGATAGTCCACAGATTACAGAAAGCATACAGATGTGCATCAGAAACTACTACTGGTCTTCCAGGGAACGATCAAATCGTAGGCTGTTAGAGACATTACTCCCATGGTTGAAAGTACGCATGGTGACTGTTGTACTCAATCCCTATGCAATATCTTTGTTTCAGCAACACTCGGATAGTCTACATATTACAGAATGCCACCAGATGTGCATCGGAAACTACTACTGGTCTTCCAGGGAACGATCAAAGCGTAGACTGTTTGAGACACTACTCCCATGGAGGAAACTGCGCATGGAGACTGTTGTATTCAATCCCGATGCAATTTCTCTGTCTCATCAACACTCTGAAAGTCCACAGATTACAGAAAGCATCCAGATGTGCATCGGAAACTATTACTGGTCTTCCAGGGAACGATCAATGCGTAGACTGTGTGAGACATTACTCCCGTGGAGGAAAGTGCGCATAGTGACTGTTGTATTCAATCTCGATGCAATTTCTCTGTTTCATCAACACTCTGATAGCCCACAGACAATAGAATGCCTCCAGATGTTCATCAGAAACTACTACTGGTCTTCGAGATAACGATCAAAGCGTAGACAGTTTGAGACATTACTCCCATGAAGGAAAGTGCGCATAATGACACTTGTATTCAACCCCGATGCAATTTCTGTGTTTAACCAACACTCTGATACTCCACAGATTACTGAGTGCCTCCAGATGTGCATCGGAAACTACTACTGGTCTTCCAGGGAACGATCAAAGCGTAGACTGTTTGAGATATTACTTCCATGGAGGAAGCTGCTCATGGAGACTGTTGTATTAAATCCCGATGCAATTTCTGTGTTTCATCAACACTCTGATAGTCCATAGATTACAGAAAGCATACAGATGTGCATCAGAAATTACTACTGGTCTTCCAGGGAACGATCAAATCGTAGGCAGTTAGAGAAATTACTCCCATTTTGAAAGTGCGCATGGTGACTGTTGTACTCAATCCCTATGCAATTTCTTTGTTTCATCAACACTCTGATAGTCTACATATTACAGAATGCCACCAGATGTTCATAGGAAACTACTACTGGTCTTTCAGGGAACGATCAAAGCGTAGACTGTTTGAGACATTACTCCCATGGAGGGAACTGCGCATGGAGACTGTTGTATTCAATCCCGATGCAATTTCTGTGTTTCATCAACACTCCGAAAGTCCACAGATTACAGAAAGCATCCAGATGTGCATCGGAAACTATTACTGGTCTTCCAGGGAACGATCAAAGGGTAGACTCTTAGAGACATTACTCCCATGGAGGAAAGTGCTCATGGTGAGTGTTGTATTCAATCCCGATGCAATTTCTGTGTTTCATCATCACTCTGATAGTCTACAGTTTACAAAATGCCTCCAGATGTGCATCGGAAACTACAACTGGTCTTCCAGGGAACGATCAAAGAGTAGACGGTTTGAGACATTACTCCCGTGGAGGAAAGTGCGCATGGTGACTGTTGTATTCAATCCCGATGCAATTTCTGTGTTTCATCAACACTCTGATAGTCCACAGATTACAGAATGCCTCCAGATGTTCATCAGAAACTACTACTGGTCTTCCAGGTAACGATCAAAGCGTAGACCGTTTGAGACATTACACCCATGAAGGAAAGTGCGCATGGTGACTGTTGTATTCAATCCCGATGCAATTTCTGTGTTTCATCAACACTCTGAAAGTCCACAGATTACAGAAAGCATCCAGATGTGCATCGGAAACTATTACTGGTCTTCCAGGGAACGATCAAAGCGTAGATTGTGTGAGACATTACTCCCGTGGAGGAAAGTGCGCATGGTGACTGTTGTATTCAATCCCGATTCAATTTCTCTGTTTCATCAACACTCTGATAGCCCACTGAAAACATAATCCCTCCAGATGTTCATCACAAACTACTACTGGTCTTCCAGGGAACGATCAAAGCGTAGACAGTTTGAGACATTACTCCCATGAAGGAAAGTGCGCATGGTGACTGTTGTATTCAATCCCGACGCAATTTCTGTATTTCATCAGCACTCTTATAGTCCACAGATTACAGAATGCTTTCAGATGTGCATCGGAAACTACTACTGGTCTTCCTGGGAACGATCAAAGCGTATACTGTTTGAGACATTATTCCCATGAAGGAATGTGCGCATTGTGACTGTTGTATTCAATCCCGATGCAATTTCTGTGTTTCATCAACACTCTGATAGTCCACAGATTACAGAAAGCATACAGATGTGCATCAGAAACTACTACTGGTCTTCCAGTGAACGATTAATCGTAGGCTGTTAGAGACATTACTCCCATGGTTGAAAGTGCGCATGGTGACTGTTGTACTCAATCCCTATGCAATATCTTTGTTTCATCAACACTCTGATAGTCTACATATTACAGAATGCCACCAGATGTGCATCGCAAACTACTACTGGTCTTCCAGGGAACGATCAAAGCGTAGACTGTTTGAGACATTACTCCCATGGAGGAAACTGCGCATGGAGACTGTTGTATTCAATCCCGATGCAATTTCTGTGTTTCATCAACACTCTGAAAGTCCACAGATTACAGAAAGCATCCAGATGTGCATCGGAAACTATTACTGGTCTTCCAGGGAACGATCAAAGCGTAGATTTTGTGAGACATTACTCCCGTGGAGGAAAGTGCGCATGGTGACTGTTGTATTCAATCCCGATTCAATTTCTCTGTTCCATCAACACTCTGATAGCCCACAGACAACAGAATCCCTCCAGATGTTCATCAGAAACTACTACTGGTCTTCCAGGGAGCAACCAAAGCGTAGACAGTTTGAGACATTACTGCCATGAAGGGAAGTGCGCATGGTGACTGTTGTATTCAATCCCGATGCAATTTCTGTGTTTCATCAACACTCTGATAGTCCACAGATTACAGAATGCCTCCAGATGTGCATAGGAAACCACTACTGGTCTTCCTGGGAACGATCAAAGCGTAGACTGTTTGCGACATTATTCCCATGAAGGAATGTGCGCATTGAGACTGTTGTATTCAATCCCGATGCAATTTCTGTGTTTCATCAACACTCTGATAGTCCACGCATTACAGAATGCCACGAGATGTGCATCGGAAACTACTACTGGTCTTCCAGGGAACTATCAAAGCCTAGACTGTTTCAGACATCACTCCCATGGAGAAAAGTGCGCGTGGTGACTGTTGTATTCAATCCCGATGCAATTTCTGTGTTTCATCAACTCTCTGATAGTCCACAGATTACAGAATGCGACCAGACGTGCATCGGAAACTACTACTGGTCTACCAGGGAACGATCAAAGAGTAGACTGTTTCAGACATTACTCCCATGGAGGAAAGTGCGGATGGTGACTGTTGTATTCAATCCCGATGCAATTTCTGTATTTCATCAACACTCTGATAGTCCACAGATTAAAGAATGCCACCAGATGTGCATCGGAAACTACTACTGGTCTTCCAGGGATCGATCAAAGCGTAGACTGTTTGAGACATTAGTCCCGTGGAGGAAAGTGCGCATTGTGACTGTTGTATTCAATCCCGATGCAATTTCTGTGTTTCATCAACACATATTACAGAATGCCACCAGATGTGCATCGGAAACTACTACTGGTCTTCCAGGGAACGATCAATGAGTAGACTGTTTGAGACCTTACTCCCATGGAGGAAAGTGCGTATGGTGACTTCTGTATTCTATCCCGAAGCAATTTCTGTGCTTTATCAACATTCTGATGGTCCACAGTTTACGGAAAGCCTCCAGATGAGCATCGGAAAGTACTACTGGTCTTCCAGGGAACGATCAAAGCGTAGACTGTTAGAGACATTACTCCCATGGAGGAAAGTGCGCATGGTGACTGTTGTATTCAATCCCGATACAATTTCTGTGTTTCATCAACACTCTGATAGTCCACAGATTACAGAATGCCTCCAGATGTGCATCAGAAACTACTACTGGTATTCCAGGGAACGATCAAATCGTAGGCTGTTAGAGACATGACACCCATGGAGGTAAGTGCGCATGGCGACTGTTGTATTCAATCCCGATGCAATTTCTGTGCTTCATCAGCACTCTTATAGTCCACAGATTACAGAATGCTTAAAGATGTGCATCGGAAAGTACTACTGGTCTTCCTGGGAACGATCAAAGCGTAGACTGTTTGAGACATTATTCCCATGAAGGAATGTGCGCATTGTGACTGTTGTATTCAATCCCGAGGCAATTTCTGTGTTTCATCAACACTCTGATAGTCCACAGATTACAGAATGCCACCAGATGTGCATCGGAAACTACTACTGGTCTTCCAGGGAACGATCAAATCGTAGACTGTTTGAGACATTACTCCCGTGGAGGAAAGTGCGCATGGTGACTGTTGTATTCAATTTCCATTCAATTTCTGTGTTTCATCAACACTCTGATTGTCCACAGATTACAGAATGCCACCAGATGTGCATCGGAAACTACTACTGGTCTTCCAGGGAACGATCAAAGCGTAGACTATTTGGGACATTACTTCCATGGAGGAAACTGCTCATGGAGACTGTTGTATTCAATCCCGATTCAATTTCTCTGTTTCATCAACACTCTGATAGCCCACTGAAAACATAATCCCTCCAGATGTTCATCACAAACTACTACTGGTCTTCCAGGGAACGATCAAAGCGTAGACAGTTTGAGACATTACTCCCATGAAGGAAAGTGCGCATGGTGACTGTTGTATTCAATCCCGACGCAATTTCTGTATTTCATCAGCACTCTTATAGTCCACAGATTACAGAATGCTTTCAGATGTGCATCGGAAACTACTACTGGTCTTCCTGGGAACGATCAAAGCGTATACTGTTTGAGACATTATTCCCATGAAGGAATGTGCGCATTGTGACTGTTGTATTCAATCCCGATGCAATTTCTGTGTTTCATCAACACTCTGATAGTCCACAGATTACAGAAAGCATACAGATGTGCATCAGAAACTACTACTGATCTTCCAGTGAACGATTAATCGTAGGCTGTTAGAGACATTACTCCCGTGGTTGAAAGTGCGCATGGTGACTGTTGTACTCAATCCCTATGCAATATCTTTGTTTCATCAACACTCTGATAGTCTACATATTACAGAATGCCACCAGATGTGCATCGCAAACTACTACTGGTCTTCCAGGGAACGATCAAAGCGTAGACTGTTTGAGACATTACTCCCATGGAGGAAACTGCGCATGGAGACTGTTGTATTCAATCCCGATGCAATTTCTGTGTTTCATCAACACTCTGAAAGTCCACAGATTACAGAAAGCATCCAGATGTGCATCGGAAACTATTACTGGTCTTCCAGGGAACGATCAAAGCGTAGATTTTGTGAGACATTACTCCCGTGGAGGAAAGTGCGCATGGTGACTGTTGTATTCAATCCCGATTCAATTTCTCTGTTCCATCAACACTCTGATAGCCCACAGACAACAGAATCCCTCCAGATGTTCATCAGAAACTACTACTGGTCTTCCAGGGAGCAACCAAAGCGTAGACAGTTTGAGACATTACTGCCATGAAGGGAAGTGCGCATGGTGACTGTTGTATTCAATCCCGATGCAATTTCTGTGTTTCATCAACACTCTGATAGTCCACAGATTACAGAATGCCTCCAGATGTGCATAGGAAACCACTACTGGTCTTCCTGGGAACGATCAAAGCGTAGACTGTTTGAGACATTATTCCCATGAAGGAATGTGCGCATTGTGACTGTTGTATTCAATCCCGATGCAATTTCTGTGTTTCATCAACACTCTGATAGTCCACGCATTACAGAATGCCACGAGATGTGCATCGGAAACTACTACTGGTCTTCCAGGGAACTATCAAAGCCTAGACTGTTTCAGACATCACTCCCATGGAGAAAAGTGCGCGTGGTGACTGTTGTATTCAATCCCGATGCAATTTCTGTGTTTCATCAACTCTCTGATAGTCCACAGATTACAGAATGCGACCAGACGTGCATCGGAAACTACTACTGGTCTACCAGGGAACGATCAAAGAGTAGACTGTTTCAGACATTACTCCCATGGAGGAAAGTGCGGATGGTGACTGTTGTATTCAATCCCGATGCAATTTCTGTATTTCATCAACACTCTGATAGTCCACAGATTAAAGAATGCCACCAGATGTGCATCGGAAACTACTACTGGTCTTCCAGGGATCGATCAAAGCGTAGACTGTTTGAGACATTAGTCCCGTGGAGGAAAGTGCGCATTGTGACTGTTGTATTCAATCCCGATGCAATTTCTGTGTTTCATCAACACATATTACAGAATGCCACCAGATGTGCATCGGAAACTACTACTGGTCTTCCAGGGAACGATCAATGAGTAGACTGTTTGAGACCTTACTCCCATGGAGGAAAGTGCGTATGGTGACTTCTGTATTCTATCCCGAAGCAATTTCTGTGCTTTATCAACATTCTGATGGTCCACAGTTTACGGAAAGCCTCCAGATGAGCATCGGAAAGTACTACTGGTCTTCCAGGGAACGATCAAAGCGTAGACTGTTAGAGACATTACTCCCATGGAGGAAAGTGCGCATGGTGACTGTTGTATTCAATCCCGATACAATTTCTGTGTTTCATCAACACTCTGATAGTCCACAGATTACAGAATGCCTCCAGATGTGCATCAGAAACTACTACTGGTCTTCCAGGGAACGATCAAATCGTAGGCTGTTAGAGACATGACACCCATGGAGGTAAGTGCGCATGGCGACTGTTGTATTCAATCCCGATGCAATTTCTATGCTTCATCAGCACTCTTATAGTCCACAGATTACAGAATGCTTAAAGATGTGCATCGGAAAGTACTACTGGTCTTCCTGGGAACGATCAAAGCGTAGACTGTTTGAGACATTATTCCCATGAAGGAATGTGCGCATTGTGACTGTTGTATTCAATCCCGAGGCAATTTCTGTGTTTCATCAACACTCTGATAGTCCACAGATTACAGAATGCCACCAGATGTGCATCGGAAACTACTACTGGTCTTCCAGGGAACGATCAAATCGTAGACTGTTTGAGACATTACTCCCGTGGAGGAAAGTGCGCATGGTGACTGTTGTATTCAATTCCCATTCAATTTCTGTGTTTCATCAACACTCTGATTGTCCACAGATTACAGAATGCCAAGAGATGTGCATCGGAAACTACTACTGGTCTTCCAGGGAACGATCAAAGCGTAGACTATTTGGGACATTACTTCCATGGAGGAAACTGCTCATGGAGACTGTTGTATTCAATCCCGATGCAATTTCTGTGTTTCAATAACACTCTGATAGTCCACAGATTACAGAAAGCATACAGATGTGCATCAGAAACTACTACTGGTCTTCCAGGGAACGATCAAATCGTAGGCTGTTAGAGACATTACTCCCATGGTTGAAAGTGCGCATGGTGACTGTTGTACTCAATCCCTATGCAATATCTTTGTTTCATCAACACTCGGATAGTCTACATATTACAGAATGCCACCAGATGTACATCGGAAACTACTACTGGTCTTCCAGGGAACGATCAAAGCGTAGACTGTTTGAGACATTACTCCCATGAAGGAAACTGCGCATGGAGACTGTTGTATTCCATCCCGATGCAATTTCTCTGTTTCATCAACACTCTGAAAGTCCACAGATTACAGAAAGCATCCAGATGTGCATCGGAAACTATTACTGGTCTTCCAGGGAACGATCAATGCGTAGACTGTGTGAGACATTACTCCCGTGGAGGAAAGTGCGCATTGTGACTGTTGTATTCAATCCCGATGCAATTTCTGTGTTTCATCAACACTCTGATAGCCCACAGACAATAGAATGCCTCCAGATGTTCATCAGAAACTACTACTGGTCTTCCAGGGAACGATCAAAGCGTAGACAGTTTGAGACATTACTCCCATGATGGAAAGTGCGCATAATGACAGTTGTATTCAATCCCGATGCAATTTCTGTGTTTCATCAGCATTCATATAGTCCACAGATTGCAGAATGCTTTCAGATGTGCATCGGAAACTACTACTGGTCTTCCTGGGAACGATCAAAGCGTAGACTGTTTGAGACATTATTCCCATGAAGGAATGTGCTTATTGTGACTGTTGTATTCAATACCGATGCAATTTCTGTGTTTCATCAACACTCTGATAGTCCACAGATTACAGAAAGCATACAGACGTGCATCAGAAACTACTACTGGTCTTCCAGGGAACGATCAAATCGTAGGCTGTTAGAGACATTACTCCCATGGTTGAAAGTGCGCATGGTGACTGTTGTACTCAATCCCTATGCAATATCTTTGTTTCATCAACACTCGGATAGTCTACATATTACAGAATGCCACCAGATGTGCATCGGAAACTACTACTGGTCTTCCAGGGAACGATCAAAGCGTAGACTGTTTGAGACATTACTCCCATGGAGGAAACTGCGCATGGAGACTGTTGTATTCAATCCCGATGCAATTTCTCTGTTTCATCAACACTCTGAAAGTCCACAGATTACAGAAAGCATCCAGATGTGCATCGGAAACTATTACTGGTCTTCCGGGGAACGATCAATGCGTAGACTGTGTGAGACATTACTCCCGTGGAGGAAAGTGCGCATGGTGACTGTTGTATTCAATCCCGATGCAATTTCTCTGTTTCATCAACACTCTGATAGCCCACAGACAATAGAATGCCTCCAGATGTTCATCAGAAACTACTACTGGTCTTCGAGATAACGATCAAAGCGTAGACAGTTTGAGACATTACTCCCATGAAGGAAAGTGCGCATAATGACAGTTGTATTCAAACCCGATGCAATTTCTGTGTTTAACCAACACTCTGATACTCCACAGATTACAGAATGCCTCCAGATGTGCATCGGAAACTACTACTGGTCTTCCAGGGAACGATCAAAGCGTAGACTGTTTGAGATATTACTTCCATGGAGGAAGCTGCTCATGGAGACTGTTGTATTCAATCCCGATGCAATTTCTGTGTTTCAATAACACCCTGATAGTCCACAGATTACAGAAAGCATACAGATGTGCATCAGAAACTACTACTGGTCTTCCAGGGAACGATCAAATCGTAGGCTGTTAGAGACATTACTCCCATGGTTGAAAGTGCGCATGGTGACTGTTGTACTCAATCCCCATGCAATATCTTTGTTTCAGCAACACTCGGATAGTCTACATATTACAGAATGCCACCAGATGTGCATCGGAAACTACTACTGGTCTTCCAGGGAACGATCAAAGGGTAGACTCTTAGAGACATTACTCCCATGGAGGAAAGTGCTCATGGTGAGTGTTGTATTCAATCCCGATGCAATTTCTGTGTTTCATAGTCACTCTGATAGTCTACAGATTACAGAATGCCTCCAGATGTGCATCGGAAACTACTACTGGTCTTCCAGGGAACGATCAAAGAGTAGACGGTTTGAGACATTACTCCCGTGGAGGAAAGTGCGCATGGTGACTGTTGTATTCAATCCCGATGCAATTTCTGTGTTTCATCAACACTCTGATAGTCCACAGATTACAGAATGCCTCCAGATGTTCATCAGAAACTACTACTGGTCTTCCAGGTAACGATCAAAGCGTAGACCGTTTGAGACATTACACCCATGAAGGAAAGTGCGCATGGTGACTGTTGTATTCAATCCCGATGCAATTTCTGTGTTTCATCAACACTCTGAAAGTCCACAGATTACAGAAAGCATCCAGATGTGCATCGGAAACTATTACTAGTCTTCCAGGGAACGATCAAAGCGTAGATTGTGTGAGACATTACTCCCGTGGAGGAAAGTGCGCATGGTGACTGTTGTATTCAATCCCGATGCAATTTCTGTGTTTCATCAACACTCTGATAGCCCACTGAAAACAGAATCCCTCCAGATGTTCATCAGAAACTACTACTGGTCTTCCAGGGAACGATCAAAGCGTAGACAGTTTGAGACATTACTCCCATGAAGGAAAGTGCGCATGGTGACTGTTGTATTCAATCCCGATGCAATTTCTGTATTTCATCAGCACTCTTATAGTCCACAGATTACAGAATGCTTTCAGATGTGCATCGGAAACTACTACTGGTCTTCCTGGGAACGATCAAAGCGTATACTGTTTGAGACATTATTCCCATGAAGGAATGTGCGCATTGTGACTGTTGTATTCAATCCCGATGCAATTTCTGTGTTTCATCAACACTCTGATAGTCCACACATTACAGAATGCCACGAGATGTGCATCGGAAACTACTACTGGTCTTCCAGGGAACTATCAAAGCTTAGACTGTTTCGGACATCACTCCCATGGAGAAAAGTGCGCATGGTGACTGTTGTATTCAGTCCCGATGCAATTTCTGTGTTTCATCAACACTCTGATAGTCCACAGATTACAGAATGCCACCAGACGTGCATCGGAAACTACTACTGGTCTACCAGGGAACGATCAAAGAGTAGACTGTTTCAGACATTACTCCCATGGAGGAAAGTGCGGATGGTGACTGTTGTATTCAATCCCGATGCAGTATCTGTATTTCATCAACACTCTGATGGTCCACAGATTACAGAATGCCTCCAGATGTGCATCGGAAACTACTACTGGTTTTCCAGGGAACGATCAAAGCGTAGACTGTTTGAGACATTAGTCCCGTGGAGGAAAGTGCGCATTGTGACTGTTGTATTCAATCCCGATATAATTTCTGTGTTTCATCAACACTCTGATAGTCCACATATTACAGAATGCCACCAGATGTGCATCGGAAACTACTACTGGTCTTCCAGGGAACGATCAATGAGTAGACTGTTTGAGACCTTACTCCCATGGAGGAAAGTGCGCATGGTGACTGTTGTATTCTATCCCGATGCAATTTCTGTGCTTCATCAACATTCTGATGGTCCACAGTTTACGGAGAGCCTCCAGATGAGCATCGGAAAGTACTACTGGTCTACCAGGGAACGATCAAAGCGTAGACTGTTAGAGACATTATGTTGTAACCGCAGAAAAGCCAAGTCTAAATGCAGTTGTTCTCAGACGATACACCAGAAATCATACAGGGAGATAGAGTTAACAGGGGACGCCAGGCGTGTCAGAGGGGTCACAAAAGATAACGACGCAGCCAAATAGCCGAGGCGGCGGTCCAAGCGGCCAGGCAGCTGCGCGTGATAAGCAAGGAAGCCGACTCAGCTATTAAGATAAACAGGGCGCTCTGGGCAGGTCCCTTAATAAACAATAACTTGCAGTATCAACACTCTTGGCTAGAGGGAGAAGTCTGGGAGCGGAGAGAGAAAGAAAGAGGGCCCTAGGTGGGGACCGCGCTACGTCATGAGGAGCCAATGAAGGGCTCAGGACGCAGTGCGTGACCATATAGGGAGACGCCCCTCTACCCCTCCACCCAGCTTCTGAAGAAAATTACTGAAGTTAATACTAAATCAATCCCTAATAAGGAAAAGTTGCACTCGACGCTAAGTCATGCTAAGCGCTGGCGGGGTCGAAGGGGAAGAGCTAACAAAACTCGGAGCTCCGGGGATCTCTCTCTCTCTCGGGTTTAGGCAGCGACGGTAGTCAGCGTGAGTAGCAGCCGACTTGGGCTGAGGGCGGGCTGCAGGCAAACAGTTGGAGATAGTCGCCGATGAGCGTTTAGGCAGCGACCGCGGGACTCTGACGTAGGGTGCTAGTGTGGGCAGCAAAGTGCTGGAAAGTTCTATCAGGCAGCCAGAACGGTGGAAGTCAGTCACCGTCTATGTAATGGGCTTGGCTATTCTGTAGGTACAATCACTACGCAGTTAGGGTGATCTGTATTCTTTATGAATAAATTAGAACTTTTATAACGTCCATACGAGTTTACTTCTACCAACATCCTAGCCTTGTACCTTCACACCAGGGAATTTAACATCTTAGCCAGATCAAAAGTCTCCCTCTCAATTAGGTCAACCGGCTAATTCCCGTTTACGAACCGTGTCGCTCAATCCCTCGCAAAACCCACGCTTGGGACGCGACATAAATAAAAGTTTTGGTGCCAGGTGGGGGGTACCACAAAGGCATATAGGCAAAAAGGAGATAGGAGCCAGTAGATTTTGCTACAGCGACTGTGGCAATTAGCAGAAAGTTGTGGCGACTCGCAACTTTCAGCATTAGTAGCCCCACTACGACAGAGTCCAGAGAAGTAGTCCTCGCGGGTGCAGGGCAACGCAGGATAGCGGCAGCACGACGCGGAGCGACGAGGCACAGAGGTGCCTAAGCAGCCAGCGTTCGAGACCGGGGGTCCAGGCCGAGCAGCGGCAGCAGCCGTAGCAGCGGCAGCCGAGGCGAGCGACGGGGTCGGCACAGCCCAGCAGAGCGGCGGCCGACGCATCGCGGCAGCGCGGAACAGCGCGGGCATAGAGAGCACAGAGACAGCGCGGAGCAACGCGGGACAACGCGGATCAGCGGAACAGACGGCGCACCACAAGAGAAGCGGTACATATAAAATTATATTAAGAATTTTGTATCTTGTATTGTAAAGTGCTAACATAGTTAAGTTGGTAAGATGGCCCAAACTAACGAAGTTCCGTCATCCTCCAGTAGCGGTAAGATATCAGTGAAAGAAGCCTTGTGTATAGTTCCAAAAGTGTTCGAAGGAAATAAGAGAGATCTTAGGGAGTTTATTGAAAATGTAGACGCTGCATTTGAACTTGTGAAACCGGAGGAACACGAAACGTTACTGAAGTTTGTTAAAGCCAAAATAACCGGAGAGGCCAGATCGAGGCTGCAAGTAAGGGAACGCACGGGGACATGGCAGGAAGTAAAACATGTTCTAGAGGAAAATTATGCGAGTAAGCGTACCATTGACTACTACGCGTGCAAGATATTTCAATCGAGACAGGGACAAGGAGAGCCAATTGCGACATGGGCAAGCCGAATAGATGAAATGCAAAGGGATTTCAGGGAAGCAGTAAGCAGAGTTACGGCTAGGGAGAACTTAAAGGGCGCAATAGAACTGGTTGATTCACTAGGAAGAGCATGCTTTATACAAGGGTTAAGCAATGATAGAATACAGACGATAGTAAGAAGTAGAGGCGATGAAATCACGCTAACAGCGGCCGTGGAACTAGCATTGCAAGAAGAAAGTGCAATACTGTCAATGAAAGAGCGGGGACTAGCCCCAAGAGTAACTTTCAACCGGGGAAAGGAAACGGTGAAGAATACCAGAGATATTAGAGATTTGAAATGTTTCAATTGTGGATTGAGAGGGCACATGGCAAGCAAGTGTAGAAAGAATAGGCCAGAGGGAAGAGTACGGATAATGACGGGCAAAGAGGTTACTAATTTTTGTTACGGGTGCGACAAGCCAGGACATACAGACGCGGAATGCCGGGTAAGATTAAGAAAAATTCAGCCGATAGATACAAGAGACTTTAGAGGAAATCATAGGGAAGCTGATGGAGGGTTACGAGAGTGGAGGTGCTCACAATGTAATCTACCAGGGAACTGTGGAGTTCCGTGTACGAGGGTAAAAGACGTTGCTTGTTTCAAGTGTAAGCGGCCGGGACATTACGCGAAAGATTGTCACGCAGGTAAAGTGGTGCAGGGAAACTAAGAGGCGGCAAGGCCGCACAGTCGGGCCTTGTTGCGATAGGTAAACCCTCAGTTAGGGTAATCGACTGTGCAACAGAAAATGACGTTTTGGTTTTATACTGCATAGAATTAAAAAGATATTTGAAGTTGCTAATAGACACTGGAGCACAGTTGTGTCTGCTCAAGAGAACGAGTATTCCGATAAATAGTACACTTGCAATTAATGAAGCGGAAAGGCTTCGGCTAAAAGGTGTAACCAGTGAGGCCGTCAGCACAATAGGTACGGTACAGGTACACTTAAGTGTGGACGGTTCTGAGCAAGTAGGGCAAAAATTTCACGTGTACGGGAGAGGATTAGATATTCCGTACGACGGACTAATAGGCAGAAATTTCTTGACATAGCATAGAGTTAAGTTAGACTATGCAGGTAAAATAGTGAGACTAAAAGGGCGAGATATACCCTTAGTAGTAGAGGAAGAGCCAAAGGGACATGAGAACGAACAAGATTCAGAAGTAGGCGGGGAAATAGGGCCCCGAGAGGAAAAAATAATGTTATTAATGGTGGAAGGAAATGTAAAAAGGGGAATCGAAAAGGAAATGATTATTCCTAGGCAGGAGATTGCACAAGGGGTACATGTACCTGAAGCGTTAGTAAAAGTGCGAAATGGGAAATGCATAGTAAGTGCATTAAACTTGTCAGAAGACAGAGTGCAGTTAGGAAACGTCAGGTTAATGACGGAAGAATTAGAAAAAGTAGGGAAAATACGCGAAGTAAAATGTTGTACTAATGTCATAGGAAAGACAGAAAGTCGTACTAGTGTGTTGCGAAGGCAATTAAGGATGGATCATTTGAACGCTGAAGAGAAAAGCGCTCTAGCAGAGGTTTGCGCGGAATACGGAGATGTATTTCATCTACCAGGGGACAACCTGTCCTATACTTCCGCAGTGAAGCACAGAATACCGATTGCACCGGAACACGCGGGAAAGGTAGTAAACGCTAGACCGAACAGGATCCCGGAAGCGCAAAAGGAAGTGCTAAGGGAGCAAATAGAGCAGATGCTAAGAGATGACATAATTGTCGAGAGTAAGAGCGCTTGGAACGCACCGTTACTGTTAGTTCCAAAGAAGCTAGACGCTAGTGGCAAACAGAAATGGAGAATCGTAGTGGACTACAGACGATTAAATGATATCACTGTAGGCGATGCATTTCCACTACCGAATATCTGCGAGATACTGGATCAGTTAGGGCAAGCTAAGTACTTCTCGACGCTTGACCTCGCAAGCGGGTACCATCAAATATTGACGGACGAGAAGGACAGAGAGAAAACGGCATTTAGCTCAAACTATCAGCATTACGAATGCAAACGAATGCCGATGGGACTGAAGGGAGCCCCAGGATGTTTTCAGAGACTGATGAATACAGTCTTGGCAGGTTTACAAGGAGTGAAATGCTTTGTATATCTAGACGACATAGTATGCTATGGGAAAAACCTGCAGGAGTATAACGAAAAGCTCCGGGAAATATTTGACAGGTTGCGAGAGCACAATTTGAAGCTGCAACCAGACAAGTGTGAATTCCTGAGGAAGGATGTAATCTTCCTAGGTCATTGCATCACTGACAAAGGAATATCACCAGATATGGCGAAGGTGGAGAAGGTGAAGTTCTTCCCACAGCCAAAGACAACTAAGGAACTAAAAGGGTTTCTCGGATTGATAGGTTACTACCGCCGTTTCATTGCTAACTTCAGCAAGATTGCGAAACCTCTCCATGAGCTCTTAAAAAAGGGAGTGGAGTACCGATGGAGCGAACGTCAGAACAATGCGTTCGAAGAACTAAAAGAGAAATTAATAAACCCTCCGTTACTTCAGTACCCTGACTTTACGAAACCGTTCATCATTACAACGGATGCGAGTAACGCAGCCTTGGGTGCAGTGTTATCGCAAGGTAAGAAGATTGGCGAAGACTTGCCCATCGCATATGCATCCAGAGCATTGAACAAAGCCGAACTAAATTATAGCACAACGGAAAAAGAGTTGTTGGTTATAGTTTACGCAGTAAAACAGTTCAGACCATATGTATATGGCAGAAAGTTCACTGTAGTGACAGACCATAAGCCACTAACGTGGATATTTAGTGTCAAAGATCCGAGTTCGAGACTCCTGAAGTGGAGACTGAAACTCGAGGAGTATGATTATGAAGTAATATACAAGCCAGGAAAGTTAAATAGTAATGCCGATGCGCTGAGTAGAATAAGGCATGAAGGGAAGGAAGAGATAGATGCGAAGCAGAAGGTGGAGACAGAGATCTCGGCAGCAAAAGCAAATGGGGAAGAAAGTTCCGTAAACGTGCGGCAAGCACAAGTGTCGAGTGAAATAGAACAGGAAACGGATAGTGGTGAGGAAATTAGTCCCGAAGAAAAAGAAAATATACTAAAGGAAATGCATGACAATCCCTTGGGAGGTCACCAAGGAATGCACAGGACACTCGAAAGAATTAAAGCATACAAGCAGTGGCGCGGAATGAAGCGTGTCATTGAAAATTACATTAGGAAATGCCCATCGTGTCAAAAGAATAAAAACACGCAAATGAAAACTAGGATGCCCTTAGAAATTACCGACACAGCAGAAACAGTATTCGGAAAGTGTGCGATGGATATAGTGGGTCCACTAGATGTATCTAATACAGGAAAAAGGTACATGTTAACATTCCAAGACGATCTGAGTAAATTTACCTTAGCAATCCCAATTGACAAACAAGATGCCGAAACAGTAGCTGAGGCATTTGTGGAAAACGTAGTATTAAGGTATGGAATTCCATCAGTATTATTAACAGATCAAGGGTCTAACTTTCTGAGTGATGTATTTAAAAGTGTATGTAAATTGTTGAAGGTAAAGCGTATAAATACTACAGCGTACCACCCTGAATCAAATGGTGCACTAGAAAGAAGTCATAGAACTATTGTAGAGTATCTCAGACACTTTGTAACAGGAGATCAAAGTTCTTGGGACAAATGGGTACCGTATGCAATTTTTGTGTTCAACACTACACCACACAGCAGCACAGGATACACACCATTTGAATTACTATACGGAAGAAAGGTTAACATACCAGAAGTACTGCAGCAAGAAACACAGCAGGTAAGTTACAATTATGAAATGTATGTAAATAAACTAAGAGCGAGAATGCAGGAAGCCCACAGAGTGGCCAGAGACTCGATTATAAGAAGTAAGAAAATCAGTAAGGAACAGTATGACATGAAACAAAATCCAAAAAACTTCAAGGTAGGAGATAAAGTATTACTGCACGATGAGTCGGTGAGACGGGGTAGATCTCGGAAATTAGATTCACAATGGAGAGGTCCATTTGAAGTAGTAAAAGTGGAAGGTCCTAACGTAGTAATAAAAGTTAAAAGAAATAAGGAAACAAACGTACATGCCAACAGGCTGAAACAATTCTTTTAAATTTCAGGTATGGCACTCAAGTGGCAGGTCGTGAAATTCGTCATAGTGATAACAGCATACTACATCACTGCATCAGAGCATGCAACAAATGAGTACCAAGTGACGCCATTTCCGAGTTCATCAGGACTATATTACGATAATAGAGGACAAGTAGAAATATACAGTACCACATGGAGAATAGTCACATACGTAAATCTAGATATAATAACAGAAAGGTTTCAGAATGCAGAGAGGTATGGTAGGGCAGCGGTACAAAGGTGCCGAGAAACACTAACACAATTAAATGTAGGATTAATAGAATGCAGGGTACTAGACCAACAAGTAACCCATCATGTGGAAAAAATCACAGGATTGCAACTTTTAGTACAGCAGCTAACGAAACACGAGACCAGAAGGAAGAGAGGAGTATTCAACTTCGTCGGGCAGGTAAGTAAAATACTGTTCGGGACGTTGGACGAAGCAGATGCAGCATACTATAAGGAAAGAATAGACGCTATGGAGAAAAACTCAGAAGGGTTGTTGAGGCTAACAAAGGAACAGGTGGCAGTGGTAAGAGCCACATTGGCGGGAGTAAACAGGACGGTATATACACTAGAGTCAAATGAGCACGTTCTGAAGACAGGTATGCAAAGACTAGAACGATTCATGAAGGAATACGTGAAGGAAACCGATATAGGGTTTAAACGTGTAGCGTCCTTCGCCACAGTAACAGAGCAAGTATTACAACTACCGGCAGTGTTAGGTCAGATCGAAGAGGAATACGAACAAATGATAAATGCCATTGTAAATGCTCAGAAGGGAATACTACAGCCTCATATAATTAATCCAGTCCAAATTGTAAAATACCTAAGTTTAATACGGGAAGAACTAAAAGATGTAAAGTTTCCTGTTCCTCTTACGGAGTCCTCAGGTTATCTATTGTTAAGAATAATTGATTTAGATGTTTTCATCTCGGGTAGCATACTAGGATATGTAATTAATATTCCATTAATAAATAATAACAATTTCAATTTGTATAGAGTACTCCCACTACCAAAAGAAATTCCAAACATGAAAGGTAAATATGTGTACATACAGCCAGAGAAAGAATTCTTACTAACAGATGAATCCAAAAGGCAGTACGCGAAACTTTCTGCGGAGGAACTAAAATGCAAGGAGCTAAGTAAAAATAGGAGACTGTGCAAACAAGCATTCGCCTTGCTGTCAACATTCGACCACGAAGAGTGCGAAGCCAAATTGTTGCAACCGGTAAGAGACATTCCGGAAGATTGTGTGCGAAAAATAGTCGCACTGAATCAGAGCCTTTGGACTCATCTAAACAGTAACGAATGGCTATATGTAGCACCGAAGGAAGAAGGCTTAACAGTATTGTGTGGAAGGGAACCACCAAAGGACCTAGTAATAAAAGGGGTAGGAAAAATTAGTTTTTACAGTAAATGTAAGGGGTATGGCACTAGAGTGTTCATACAAACAGATAGAGTGATCCAGAGTAATGTGACGAAGAAAGACATAGTTCCGCAGATCAATCTAGAATTCGATTGTTGCGTGGTAAACAAGGAAAAAAGGAATGTCTCAACGTTAGCATTAGATTTGCCATTGGACCAGGTAATAACACTGTTAGACGACTTGAAAGTCGCAGGAAAAAGACTGGATGATGTCCAGAAGATGGTAGAGAGACAAGAGGAGGAAATGAAGTACTCCAGGTACTTCACACATTACTCCATAACTACGTATGTAGCCATATCAATAGTTATTCTAATCATAATAACATGCTGTTGTAAAAACTGTAAATGTTGTAAAGACTGTTTTAAAAGTATATGGAAATATTTTGAAGACAGTGATTGTTGTGGAAAAGTATGTATAAGAAATACCATAGTGAACCAATACCCAGAGACTAGTTCAGCTAGAAGACACAGTAATAAAGAAACTGAAGAGATAGTAATTTATGAAAGATGTGGAAAAGACCAAGGTGATACGGTCGCTTTCAGAAACAGACGTTAAATAACTGTAATTGAAATGTGTAATTGAAAAATAACTGTATTTGAAATGTGTAATTGAAATGTAACTGTATTTGAAATGTGTAATTGAAATGTAACTGTATTTGAAATGTAATTCTAATTGAAATGTGAATGTATGTATCAATGAAAGTGTCTTTTGATTTTAATGCAAATGCTTTGACATAACTGAATGTTAGGCATGTATAATGTAATTGTATTATTGTGTGTTTAATGAATTTGACATTACTAAATGAAAATGAAAAATATAACATATCAGATGCTAATGTAATAAACAAATCAGTAAAGCATGTAATGGAAAAAAAAAGAGTCACAATTGACGCTACTCTGAGGAGTAACGCCAATTTCCATGGCGGGGGAGGTGTTGTAACCGCAGAAAAGCCAAGTCTAAATGCAGTTGTTCTCAGACGATACACCAGAAATCATACGGGGAGATAGAGTTAACAGGGGACGCCAGGCGTGTCAGAGGGGTCACAAAAGATAACGACGCAGCCAAATAGCCGAGGCGGCGGTGGCGGCGGTCCAAGCGGCCTGGCAGCTGCGCGTGATAACCAAGGAAGCAGACTCAGCTATTAAGATAAACAGGGCGCTCTGGGCAGGTCCCTTAATAAACAATAACTTGCAGTATCAACACTCTTGGCTAGAGGGAGAAGTCTGGGAGCGGAGAGAGAAAGAAAGAGCCCTAGGTGGGGACCGCGCTACGTCATGAGGAGCCAATGAAGGGCTCAGGACGCAGTGCGTGACCATATAGGGAGACGCCCCTCTACCCCTCCACCCAGCTTCTGAAGAAAAGTACTGAAGTTAATACTAAAACAATCCCTAATAAGGAAAAGTTGCACTCGACGCTACGTCATGCCAAGCGCTGGCGGGGTCGAAGGGGAAGAGCTAACAAAACTCGGAGCTCCGGGGATCTCTCTCTCTCTCGGGTTTAGGCAGCGACGGTAGTCAGCGTGAGTAGCAGCCGACTTGGGCTGAGGGCGGGCTGCAGGCAGACAGTTGGAGATAGTCGCCGATGAGCGTTTAGGCAGCGACCGCGGGACTCTGACGTAGGGTGCTAGTGTGGGCAGCAAAGTGATGGAAAGTTCTATCAGGCAGCCAGAACGGTGGAAGTCAGTCACCGTCTATGTAATGGGCTTGGCTATTCTGTAGGTACAATCACTACGCAGTTAGGGTGATCTGTATTCTTTATGAATAAATTAGAACTTTTATAACGTCCATACGAGTTTACTTCTACCAACATCCTAGCCTTCTACCTTCACACCAGGGAATTTAACATCTTAGCCAGATCAAAAGTCTCCCTCTCAATTAGGTCAACCGGCTAATTCCCGTTTACGAACCGTGTCGCTCAATCCCTCGCAAAACCCACGCTTGGGACGCGACAATTACTCCCATGGAGGAAAGTGCGCATGGTGACTGTTGTATTCAATCCCGATGCAATTTCTGTGTTTCATCAACACTCTGATAGTCCACAGATTACAGAATGCCTCAAGATGTGCATCAGAAACTACTACTGGTCTTCCAGGGAACGATCAAAGCGTAAACTCTTTGAGACATGACACCCATGGAGGTAAGTGCGCATGGTGACTGTTGTATTCAATCCCGATGCAATTTCTGAGTTTCATCAGCACTCTTATAGTCCACAGATTACAGAATGCTTAAAGATGTGCATCGGAAACTACTACTGGTCTTCCTGGAAACGATCAAAGCGTAGACTGTTTGAGACATTATTCCCATGAAGGAATGTGCGCATTGTGACTGTTGTATTCAATCCCGAGGCAATTTCTGTGTTTCATCAACACTCTGATAGTCCACAGATTACAGAATGCCACCAGACGTGCATCGGAAACTACTACTGGTCTTCCATTAACGATCAAAGCGTAGACTGTTTGAGACATTACTCCCGTGGAGGAAAGTGCACATGGTGACTGTTGTATTCAATCCCGATGCAATTTCTGTGTTTAATCAACACTCTGATACTCCACAGATTACAGAATGCCACCAGATGTGCATCGGAAACTACTACTGGTCTTCCAGGGAACGATCAAATCGTAGACTGTTTCAGACATTACTCCCGTGGAGGAAAGTGCGCATGGTGACTGTTGTATTCAATTCCCATTCAATTTCTGTGTTTCATCAACACTCTGATTGTCCACAGATTACAGAATGCCACCAGATGTGCATCGGAAACTACTACTGGTCTTCCAGGGACCGATCAAAGCGTAGACCGTTTGAGACATTACTCCCGTGGAGGAAAGTGCCCATGGTGACTGTTGTATTCAATCCCGATGCAATTTCTGTGTTTCATCAACACTCTGATAGTCCACAGAATACAGAAAGCATACAGATGTGCATCAGAAACTACTACTGGTCTTCCAGGGAACGATCAAATCGTAGGCTGTTAGAGACATTACTCCGATGGTTGATAGTGCGCATGGTGACTGTTGTACTCAATCCCTATGCAATATCTATGTTTCATCAACACTCTGATAGTCTACATATTACAGAAGGCCTCCAGATGTGCATCGAAAACTACTACTGGTCTTCCGGGGAACGATCAAAGCGTAGACTCTTTGAGACCTTACTCCCATGGAGGAAAATGCGCATGGTGACTGTTGTATTCTATCCCGATGCAATTTCTGTGCTTCATCAACATTCTGATAGTCCACAGTTTACGGAAAGCCTCCAGATGAGCATCGGAAAGTACTACTGGTCTTCCAGGGAACGATCAAAGCGTAGACTGTTAGAGATATTACTCCCATGGAGGAAAGTGCGCATGGTGACTGTTGTGTTCAATCCCGATGCAATTTCTGTGTTTCATAAACACTCTGATAGTAAACAGATTACAGAAGGCCTCCAGATGTGCATCGGAAACTACTACTGGTCTTCCTGGGAACGATCAAAGCGTAGACTGTTTGAGACATTATTCCCATGAAGGAATGTGCGCATTGTGACTGTTGTATTCAATCCCGAGGCAATTTCTGTGTTTCATCAACACTCTGATAGTCCACAGATTACAGAATGCCACCAGACGTGCATCGGAAACTACTACTGGTCTTCCAGGAACGATCAAAGCGTAGACTGTTTGAGACATTACTCCCGTGGAGAAAAGTGCGCATGGTGACTGTTGTATTCAATCCCGATGCAATTTCTGTGTTTAATCAACACTCTGATACTCCACAGATTACAGAATGCCACCAGATGTGCATCGGAAACTACTACTGGTCTTCCAGGGAACGATCAAAGCGTAGACTGTTTGAGACATGACTCCCGTGGAGGAAAGTGCGCATGGTGACTGTTGTATTCAATTCCCATTCAATTTCTGTGTTTCATCAACACTCTGATTGTCCACAGATTACAGAATGCCACCAGATGTGCATCAGAAACTACTACTGGTCTTCCAGGGCCAATCAAAGCGTTGACTGTTTCAGACATTACTCCCGTGGAGGAAAGTGCGCATGGTGACTGTTGTATTCTATCCCGATGTAATTTCTGTGTTTAATCAACACTCTGATACTCCACAGATTACAGAATGCCACCAGATGTGCATCGGAAACTACTACTGGTCTTCCAGGGAACGATCAAAGCGTAGACTCTTTGAGACATTACTCCCGTGGAGGAAAGTGCGCATGGTGACTGTTGTATTCAATTCCCATTCAATTTCTGTGTTTCATCAACACTCTGATAGTCCACAGATTACAGAAAGCATCCAGATGTGTATCAGAAACTACTACTGGTCTTCCAGGGAACGAACAAATCGTAGGCTGTTAGAGACATTACTCCCATGGTTGAAAGTGCGCATGGTGACTGTTGTATTCAATCCCGATGCAATATGTTTGTTTCATCAACGCTCTGATAGTCTACATATTACAGAATGCCACCAGATGTGCATCGGAAACTACTACTGGTCTTCCAGGGAACGATCAAAGCGTAGACTGTTTGACACATCACTCGCGTGGAGGAAAGTGAACATGGTGACTGTTGTATTCAATCCCGATGCAATTTCTGTGTTTCATCAACACTCTGATAGTATACAGATTAGAGAATGCTTCCAGATGTGCATCGGAAACTACTACTGGTCTTCCATGGCACGATCAAAGCGTAGACTGTTTGAGACATTACTCCCGTGGAGGAAAGTGCGCATGGTGACTGTTGTATTCAATCCCAATGCAATTTCTGTGTTTCATCAACACTCTGATAGTCCACATATTACCGAATGCCTCCAGATGTTAATCGGAAACTACTACTGGTCTTCCAGGGAACTATCAAAGCATAGACTTTTTGAGACATTACTCCCATGAAGGAAATTGCCCATGGTGACTGTTGTATTCAATCCCGATGCAATTTCTGTGTTTCATCAACACTCTGATAGTCCACAGATTACAGAATGCCACCAGATGTGCATCGGAAACTAGTACTGGTCTTCCAGGGAACGATCAAAGCGTAGACTGTTTTACACATTACTCCCATGGAGGAAAGTGCGCATGGTGACATTGGTATTCAATCCCGATGCAATTTCTGTGTTTCACCAACACTCTGATAGTCGACAGATTACAGAATGCCTCCAGATGTGCATCTGAAACTACTACTTGTCTTCCAGGGAACAATCAAAGCGTAGAGTGTTTGAGACATTACTGCCATGGAGGAAACTGCTCATGGAGACTGTTGTATTCAATACCGATGCAATTTCTGTGTTTCATCAACACTCTGACAGTCCACAGATTACAGAAAGCATCCAGATGTGCATCCGAAACTACTACTGGTGTTCCAGGGAACGATCAAATCGTAGGCTGTTAGAGACATTACTCCCATGGTTGAAAGTGCGCATGATGACTGTTGTATTCAATCCCGATGCAATTTCTGTGTTTCATCAACACTCTGATAGTCCACAAATTACGGAAAGCCTCCAGAAGTGCATCGGAAACTACTACAGGTCTTCCAGACAACGATCAAAGACTGTTAGAGACATTACTCCCATGGAGAAAAGTGCGCATGGTGACTGTTGTATTCAATCCCGATGCAATTTCTGTGTTTCATCAACACTCTGATAGTCCACAGGTTACAGAATGCCACCAGATGTGCATCGGAAGCTACTACAGGTCTTCCGGGAACGATCAAAGCGTGTACTGTTTGAGACATTACTCCCGTGGAGGAAAGAGCGCATGGTGATTGTTGTATTCAATTTCGATGCAATTTCTGTATTTCATCAACACTCTGATAGTCCACAGATTACAGAATGCCACCAGATGTGCATCGGAAACTACTACTGGTCTTCCAGGGAACGATCAAATCGTAGACTGATTGAGACATTACTCCCATGGAGGAAACTGCGCATGGTCATTGTTGTATTCAATCCCGATGCAATTTCTGTGTTTCATCAACACTCTGATACTCCACAGATTACAGAATGCCACCAAATGTACATCGGAAACTACTACTGGTCTTCCAGGGAACGATCAAATCGTAGACTGAATAAGACATTACTCCCATGGAAGAAAGTGCGCATGGTGAATGTTGTATTCAATCCCGATGCAAATTCTGTGTTTCATCAACACTCTGATACTCCACAGATTACAGAATGCCTCCAGATGTGCACCGGAAACTACCACTGGTCTTCCAGGGATCAATCAGAGCGTAGAGTGTTTGAGACATTACTCCCATGAAGGGAGGTGAGCGTGGTGACTGTTGTATTCAATCCCGATGCAATTTCTGTGTTTCATCAACACTCTGACAGTCCACAGATTACAGAATGCCTTCAGATGTGCATCGGAAACCACTACTGGTCTTCCAAGAACGATCAAAGCGTAGACTGTTTGAGACATTACTCCCATGGACGAAAGTGCGCATGGTGACATTGGAATTCAAACCCGATGCAATTTTTGTTTTTCATCAACACTCTGATAGTCCACAAATTACGGAAAGCCACCAGATGTGAATCGGAAACTACTACTGGTCTTCCAGGGAACGATCAAAGCGTAGACTGTTAGAGACATTACTCCCATGGAGGTAAGTGCGCATGGTGACTGTTCTATCCCGATGCAATTTCTGTGTTTCATCTACACTCTGATAGTCCACAGATTAAAGAATGCCACCAGATGTGCATCGGAAGCTACTACTGGACTTCCAGGGAACGATCTAAGCGTAGACTGTTTGAGACATTACTCCCATGGAGGAAAGTGCGCATGGTGACTGTTGTATTCAATCCCGATGCAATTTCTGTGTTTCATGAACAATCTGATACTCTACAGATTACAGAATGCCACCAGATGTGCATCGGAAACTACTACTGGTCTTCCAGGGAACGATAGTCCACAAATTACGGAAAGCCTCCAGATGTGAATCGGAAACTACTACTGGTCTTCCAGGGAACGATCAAAGCGTAGACTGTTAGAGACATTACTCCCATGGAGGTAAGTGCGCATGGTGACTGTTCTATCCCGATGCAATTTCTGTGTTTCATCAACACTCTGATAGTCCACAGATTAAAGAATGCCACCAGATGTGCTTCGGAAGCTACTACTGGACTTCCAGGGAACGATCTAAGCGTAGACTGTTTGAGACATTACTCCCATGGAGGAAAGTGCGCATGGTGACTGTTGTATTCAATCCCGATGCAATTTCTGTGTTTCATGAACAATCTGATACTCTACAGATTACAGAATGCCACCAGATGTGCATCGGAAACTACTACTGGTCTTCCAGGGAACGATCAAATCGTAGACTGTTTAAGACATTACCCCCATGGAAGAAAGTGCGCATGGTGACTGTTGTATTCAATCCCGATGCAATTTCTGTGTTTCATCAACACTCTGATAGTCCACAGATTACAGAATGCCTCAGGATGTGCACCGGAAGGTACTACTGGTCTTCCAGGGGTCAATCAGAGCGTAGAGTGTCTGAGACATTACTCCCATGAAGGGAAGTGAGCATGGTGACTGTTGTATTCAATCCCGATGCAATTTCTGTGTTTCATCAACACTCTGATAGTACACAAATTACGGAAAGCCTCCAGATGTGCATCGGAAACTACTACTGGTCTTCCAGGCAACGATCAAATCGTAGACTGTTTAAGACATTACTCCCATGGAAGAAAGTGCGCATGGTGACTGTTGTATTCAATCCCAATGCAATTTCTGTGTTTCATCAACACTCTGATAGTCCACAGATTACAGAATTCCTGCAGATGTGCACCGGAAACTACTACTGGTCTTCCAGGGATCAATCAGAAAGTAAAGTGTTTGAGACATTACTCCCATGAAGGGAAGTGAGCATGGTGACTGTTGTATTCAATCCCGATGCAATTTCTGTGTTTCATTAACACTCTGATAGTCCACAGATTACAGAGTGCCTCCAGATGTGCATCGGAAACTACTACTGGTCTTCCAGGGAACGATCAAAGAGTAGACTGTTTGAGACATTACTCCCAAGGAGGAAAGTGCGCATGGTGATTGTTGTATTCAATCCCGATGCAATTTCTGTGTTTCATCAACACTCTGATAGTCCACAGATTACAGAATGCCTCCAGATGTGCATCGGAAACCACTACTGGTCTTCCAGGGAACGATCAAAGCGTAGACTGTTTGAGACATTACTCGAATGGACGAAAGTGCGCATGGTGACAGTTGTATTCAATCCCGATGCAATTTCTGTGTTTCATCAACACTCTGATAGTCCACAAATTACGGAAAGCCTCCAGATGTGCAATGGATACTACTACTGGTCTTCCAGGGAACGATCAAAGCGTAGACAGTTCTAGACCTTACTCCCATGGAGGAAAGTGCGCATGGTGACAGTTGTATTCAATCCCGATGCAATTTCTGTGTTTCATCAACACTCTGATCGTCAACAGATTAAAGAATGCCACCAGATGTGCATCGGAAACTACTACTGGTCTTCCAGGGAACGATCAAAGCGTAGACTGTTTGAGACCTTACTCCCATGGAGGAAAGTGCGCATGGTGACTTTTGTATACAATCCCGATGCAATTTCTGTGTTTCATCAACACTCTGATAGTCAACAGATTACAGAATGCCTCCAGACGTGCATCGGAAACTATAACTGGTCTTCCAGGGAACGATCAAACAGTACACTGTTTGAGACATTACTCCCATGGAGGAAAGTGCGCATGGTGATTGTTGTATTCAATCCCGATGCAATTTCTGTGTTTCATCAACACTGTGATAGTCCACAGATTAGAGAAGGCCAGCAGATGTGCATCGGAAACTACTACTGGTCTTCCAGGGAACGATCAAGCGTAGACTGTTTGAGAATTACTCCCATGGAGGAAAGTTCGCATGCTGACTTTTGGATTCAATCCCGATGCAATTTCTGTGTTTCATGAACAATCCGATACTCCACAGATTACAGAATGCCACCAGATGTGCATCGGAAACTACTACTGGTCTTCCAGGGAACAATCAAATCGTAGACTGTTTAAGACATTACTCCCATGGAAGAAAGTGCGCATGGTGACTGTTGTATTCAATCCCGAACTAATTTCTGTGTTTCATCAACACTCTGATAGTCCACAGATTACAGAATGCCTCCAGATGTGCACCGGAAACTACTACTGGTCTTCCAGGGATCAATCAGAGCGTAGAGTGTCTGAGACGTTACTCCCATGAAGGGAAGTGAGCATGGTGACTGTTGTATTCAATCCCGATGCAATTTCTGTGTTTCATCAACACTCTTATAGTCCACAGATTACAGAATGCCACCAGATGTGCATCGGAAACTACTACTGGTCTTCTGGGGAACGATCAAAGCGTAGACTGTTTGAGACATTACTCCCGTGGAGGAAAGAGCGCATGGTGATTGTTGTATTCAATCCCGATGCAATTTCTGTGTTTCATCAACTCTCTGATAGTCCACAGATTACAAAATGCCACCAGATGTGCATCGGAAACTACTACTGGTCTTCCAGGGAACGATCAAAGCGTAGGCTGTTAGAGAATTACTCCCTTGGAGGAAAGTTCGCATGGTGACTGTTGGATTCAATCCCGATGCAATTTCTGTGTTTCATCAACAATCTGATAGTCCACAGATTACAGATTGCCTCCATATGTGCACCGAAAACTACTACTGGTCTTCCAGGGATCAACCAGAGCGTAGAGTGTTTGAGACATTACTCCCATTAAGGGAAGTGAGCATGGTGACTGTTGTATTTAATCCCGATGCAATTACTGTGTTTCATCAACACTCTGATAGTCCACAGATTACAGAATGCCTCCAGATGTGCATCAGGAACCACTACTGGTCTTCGAGGGAACGATCAAAGCGTAGACTGTTTGAGACATTACTCCCATAGACGAAAGTGCGCATAGTGACAGTTGTATTGAATAATCCCGATGCAATTTCTGTGTTTCATCAACACTCTGATAGTCCACAGATTACAGAATGCCACCAGATGTGCATCGGAAACTACTACTGGTCTTCCAGGGAACGATCAAAGTGTAGACTCTTTGAGACATTACTCCCATGGAGGAAAGTGCGCATGGTGACTGTTGTATAATATCCCGATGGAATATCTGTGTTTCATCAACACTCTGATAGTCAACAGATTACAGAATGCCTCCAGATGTGCATCGGAAACTACTACTGGTCTTCCAGGCAACGATCAAAGAGTAGACTCTTTGAGACATTACTCCCACGGAGGAAAGTGCGCATGGTGACTGTTGAATTCAATCCCGAAGCAATTTATGTGTTTCATCAACACTCTGATAGTCCACAGATTACAGAATGATACCAGATGTGCATCGGAAACTACTACTGGTCTTCTGGGGAACGATCAAAGCGTAGACTGTTTGAGACATTACTCCCGTGGAGGAAAGAGCGCATGGTGATTGTTGTATTCAATCCCTATGCAATTTCTGTGTTTCATCAACACTCTGATAGCCCACAGATTACAGAATGCCACCAGATGTGCATCGGAAACTACTACTGGTCTTCCAGGGAACGATCTAAGCGTAGGCTGTTTGAGAATTACTCCCATGGATGAAAGTTCGCATGGTGACTGTTGGATTCAATCCCGATGCAATTTCTGTGTTTCATCAACAATCTGATATTCCACAGATTACAGATTACCTCCATATGTGCACGGGAAACTACTACTGGTCTTCCAGGGATCAATCAGAGCGTAGAGTGTTTGAGACATTACTCCCATGAAGGGAAGTGAGCATGGTGACTGTTGTATTCAATCCCGATGCAATTACTGTGTTTCATCAACACTCTGATACTCCACAGATTACAGAATGCCTCCAGATGTGCATCAGGAACCACTACTGGTCTTCGAGGGAACGATCAAAGCGTAGACTGTTTGAGACATTACTCCCATGGACGAAAGTGCGCATAGTGACAGTTGTATTCAATCCCGATGCAATTTCTGCGTTTCATCAACACTCTGATAGTCCACAAATTACGGAAAGCCTCCTGATGTGCATCGGAAACTATTACTGGTCTTCCAGGGAACGATCAAAGCGTAGACTGTTACAGACATTACTCCCTTGGAGGAAAGTGCGCATGGTGAATGTTGTATTCAATCCTGATGCAATTTCTGTGTTTCATCAACACTCTGATAATCCACAGATTACAGAATGCCACCAGATGTGCATCGGAAACTACTAGTGGTCTTCCAGGGAACGATCAAAGCGTAGACTGTTTAAGACATTACTCCCATGGAGGAAAGTGTGCATGGTGACTGTTGTATACAATCCCGATGCAATTTCTGTCTTTCATCAACTCTCTGATTGTCCACAGATTACAGAATGCCTCTAGATGTGCATCGGAAACTAGTACTGGTCTTCCAGGGACCGATCAAAGCGTAGACTGTTTGAGACATTACTCCCGTGGAGGAAAGTGCGCATGGTGACTGTTGTATTCAATCCCGATGCAATTTCTGTGTTTCATCAACACTCTGATAGTCCACATATTACAGAATGCCTCCAGATGTGCATCGGAAACTACTACTGGTCTTCCAGGGAACGATCAAAGCGTAGAGTGTTTGAGACATTACTCCCATGGAGGAAAGTGCGCATGGTGACTGTTGTATTCAATTCCGATTCAATTCCGTGTTTCATCAACACTCTGATAGGCCACAGATTACAGAATGACACCAGATGTGTATCGGAAAATACTACTTGTCTTCCAGGGAACGATCAAAGCGTAGACTGTTTCAGACATTACTCCCATGGAGGAAAGTGCGGATGGTGACTGTTGTATTCAATCCCGGTACATTTCCTGTGTTTCATCAACATTATGATAGTCCACAGATTACAGAATGCCACCAGATGTGCAGCGGAAACTACTACTGGTCTTCCAGAAAACGATCAAATCGTAGGCTGTTTGAGACTTTACCCCCAATTAGGAAACTGCTCATAGAGACTGTTGTGTTCAATCCCGATGCAATATCTGTGTTTCATGAACAGTCTGATAGTCCACAGATTACAGAAAGCATCCAGATGTGCATCGGTAACTACTACTGGTCTTCCAGGTAACTATCAAAGTGTAGGCTGTAGAGTCATTTCTCCCATGGTGGAAAGTGCGCATGGTGACTGTTGTATTCAATCCCGATGCAATATCTGTGTTTCATCAAGACTCTGATAGTCTACAGATTACAGAATGCCATTATATGTGCATCGGGAACTACTACTGGTCTTCCAGGGAACGATCAAAGCGTAGACTGTTTGAGACATTGCTCCCATGGAGGAAACTGCGTATGGACACTGTTGTATTCAATCCCAATGCAATTTCTGTGTTTCATCAACAATCTGATAGTCCACAGATTACAGAAAGCATCCAGATGCGCATCGGAAACTACTACTGGTCTTCCAGGGAACGATCAAAGCGTAGACTCTTAGAGACATTACTCCCATGGACGAAAGTGCGCATGGTGACAGTTGTATTCAATCCCGATGCAATTTCTGTGTTTCATCAACACTCTGATAGTCCACAGATTACAGAATGCCTCCAGATGTGCATCGGAAACTACTACTGGTCTTCCAGGGAACGATCAAAGCGTAAACTCTTTGAGACATTACTCCCATGGAGGTAAGTGCTCAGGGAGACTGTTGTATTCAATCCCGATGCAATTTCTGTGTTTCATCAACACTCTGATAGTCCACAGATTACAGAATGCCTCCAGATGTGCATCGGAAACTACTACTGGTCTTCCAGGGATCAATCAGAGCGTAGAGTGTTTGAGACATTACTCCCATGAAGGGAAGTGAGCATGGTGAATGTTGAATTCAATCCCGATGACATTTCTGTGTTTCATCAACACTCTGATAGTCAACAGATTACAGAATGCCTCCAGATGTGCATCGGAAACTACTACTGGACTTCCAGGGAACGATCAAAGACTAGACTATTTGAGACATGACTCCCACGGAGGAAAGTGCGCATGGTGACTGTTGTATTCAATCCCGATGCAATTTATGTGTTTCATCAACATTCTGATAGTCCACAGATTACAGAATCTCACCAGATGTGCATCGGAAACTACTACTGGTCTTCTGGGGAACGATCAAAGCGTAGACTGTTTGAGACATTACTCCCGTGGAGGAAAGAGCGCATGGTTATTGTTGTATTCAATCCCGATGCAATTTCTGTGTTTCATCAACACTCTGATAGTCCACAGATTACAGCATGCCACCGGATGTGCATCGGAAACTACTACTGGTCTTCCAGGGAACGATCAAAGCGTAGACTGTTTTACACATTACTCCCATGGAGGAAAATGCGCATGGTGACATTGGTATTCAATCCCGATGCAATTTCTGTGTTTCACCAACACTCTGATAGTCCACAGATTACAGAATGCCTCCAGATGTGCATCGGAAACTACTACTGGTCTTCCAGGGAACGATCAAAGCGTAGACTGTTTGAGACATTACTCCCATGGAGGAAACTGCTCATGGAGACTGTTGTATTCAAACCGATGCAATTTCTGTGTTTCATCAACACTCTGATAGTCCACAGATTACAGAAAGCATCCAGATGTGCATCCGAAACTACTACTGGTGTTCCAGGGAACGATCAAATCGTAGGCTGTTAAGAGACATTACTCCTATGGTTGAAAGTGCGCATGGTGACTGTTGTATTTAATCCCGATGCAATTTCTGTGTTTCATCAACACTCTGATAGTCCACAAATTACAGAATGCCTCCAGATGTTCATCGGAAACTACTACTGGTCTTCCGGGGAACGATCAAAGCGTAGACTGTTTGAGACATTACTCCCATGAAGGAAAGTGCACATGGTGAATGTTGTATTCAATCCCGATGCAATTTCTGTATTTAATCAACACTCTGATAGTCCACAGATTACAGAATGCCTCCAGATGTGCATCGGAAACTACTACTGGTCTTCCAGGGAACGATCAAATAGTAGACTGATTGAGACATTACTCCCGTGGAGGAAACAGCGCATGGTCATTGTTGTATTCAATCCCGATGCAATTTCTGTGTTTCATCAACACTCTGATAGTCCACAGATTACAGAATTCCACCAGATGTGCATCGGAAACTACTACTGGTCTTCCAGGGAACGATCAAAGCGTAGACTGTTTGAGAATTACACCCATGGAGGAAAGTTCGCATGGTGACTGTTGGATTGAATCCCGATGCAACTTCTGTGTTTCATGAACAATCTGATACTCCACAGATTACAGAATGTCACCAAATGTACATCGGAAACTACTACTGGTCTTCCAGGGAACGATCAAATCGTAGACTGATTAAGACATTACTCCCATGGAAGGAAGTGCGCATGGTGACTGTTGTATTCAATCCCGATGCAATTTCTGTGTTTCATCAACACTCTGACAGTCCACAGCTTACAGAATGCCTCCAGATGTGCATCGGAAACCACTACTGGTCTTCCAAGAACGATCAAAGCGTAGACTGTTTGAGACATTACTCCCATGGACGAAAGTGCGCATGGTGACAGTTGTATTCAATCCCGATGCAATTTCTGTTTTTCATCAACACTCTGATAGTCCACAAATTACGGAAAGCCTCCAGATGTGAATCGGAAACTACTACTGGTCTTCCAGGGAACGATCAAAGCGTAGACTGTTAGTGACATTACTCCCATGGAGGTAAGTGCGCATGGTGACTGTTGTATTCAATCCCGATGCAATATCTGTGTTTCATCAACACTCTGATAGTCCACAGATTAAAGAATGCCTCCAGATGTGCATCGGAAGCTACTACTGGTCTTCCAGGGAACGATCTAAGCGTAGACTGTTAGAGACATTACTCCCATGAAGGAAAGTGCGCGTGGTGACTGTTGTATTCAATCCCGATGCAATTTCTGTGTTTCATCAACACTCTGATAGTCCACAGATTAAAGAATGCCACCAGATGTGCATCGGAAACTACTACTGGTCTTCCAGGGAACGATCAAAGCGTAGACTGTTTGAGACATTACTCCAATGGAGGAAAGTGCGCATGGTGACTGTTGTATACAATCCCGATGCAATTTCTGTCTTTCATCAAAACTCTGATAGTCAACAGATTACAGAATGCCTCCAGATGTGCATCGGAAACTACTACTTGTCTTCATCTACATCTACATCTACATCTACATGACTACTCTGCAATTCACATTTAAGTGCTTGGCAGAGGGTTCATCGAACCACAATCATACTATCTCTCTACTATTCCACTCCCGAACAGCGAGCGGGAAAAACGAACACCTAAACCTTTCTGTTCGAGCTCTGATTTCTCTTATTTTATTTTTATGATCATTCCTACCTATGTAGGTTGGGCTCAACAAAATATTTTCGCATTCGGAGGAGAAAGTTGGTGACTGAAAATTCGTAAAAAGCTCTCTCCGCGACGAAAAACGTCTATGCTGTAATGACTTCCATCCCAACTCGTGTATCATATCTGCCACACTCTCTCCCCTATAACGCGATAATACAAAACGAGCTGCCCTTCTTTGCACCCTCTCGATGTCCTCCGTCAATCCCACCTGGTAAGGATCCCACACCTTCCAGGGAACGATCAAAGAGTTGACTGTTTGAGACATTACTCCCATGGAGGAAAGAGCGCATGGTGATTGTTGTATTCAATCCCGATGCAATTTCTGTGTTTCATCAACACTGTGATAGTCCACAGATTAGAGAATGCCAGCAGATGTGCATCGGAAACTACTACTGGTCTTCCAGGGAACGATCAAGCGTAGACTGTTTGAGAATTACTCCCATGGAGGAAAGTTCGCATGCTGACTTTTGGATTCAATCCCGATGCAATTTCTGTGTTTCATGAACAATCAGATACTCCACAGATTACAGAATGCCACCAGATGTGCATCGGAAACTACTACTGGTCTTCCAGGGAACAATCAAATCGTAGACTGTTTAAGACATTACTCCCATGGAAGAAAGTGCGCATGGTGACTGTTGTATTCAATCCCGAACTAATTTCTGTGTTTCATCAACACTCTGATAGTCCACAGATTACAGAATGCCAGCAGATGTGCATCGGAAACTACTACTGGTCTTCTGGGGAACGATCAAAGCGTAGACTGTTTGAGACATTACTCCCGTGGAGGAAAGAGCGCATGGTGATTGTTGTATTCAATCCCGATGCAATTTCTGTGTTTCATCAACTCTCTGATAGTCCACAGATTACAAAATGCCACCAGATGTGCATCGGAAACTACTACTGGTCTTCCAGGGAACGATCAAAGCGTAGGCTGTTTGAGAATTACTCCCTTGGAGGAAAGTTCGCATGGTGACTGTTGGATTCAATCCCGATGCAATTTCTGTGTTTCATCAACAATCTGATAGTCCACAGATTACAGATTGCCTCCATATGTGCACCGAAAACTACTACTGGTCTTCCAGGGATCAATCAGAGCGTAGAGTGTTTGAGACATTACTCCCATGAAGGGAAGTGAGCATGGTGACTGTTGTATTTAATCCCGATGCAATTACTGTGTTTCATCAACACTCTGATAGTCCACAGATTACAGAATGCCTCCAGATGTGCATCAGGAACCACTACTGGTCTTCGAGGGAACGATCAAAGCGTAGACTGTTTGAGACATTACTCCCATAGACGAAAGTGCGCATAGTGACAGTTGTATTCAATCCCGATGCAATTTCTGTGTTTCATCAACACTCTGATAGTCCACAGATTACAGAATGCCACCAGATGTGCATCGGAAACTACTACTGGTCTTCCAGGGAACGATCAAAGTGTAGACTGTTTGAGACATTACTCCCATGGAGGAAAGTGCGCATGGTGACTGTTGTATAATATCCCGATGGAATTTCTAGGTTTCATCAACACTCTGATAGTCAACAGATTACAGAATGCCTCCAGATGTGCATCGGAAACTACTACTGGTCTTCCAGGCAACGATCAAAGAGTAAACTCTTTGAGACATTACTCCCACGGAGGAAAGTGCGCATGGTGACTGTTGAATTCAATCCCGAAGCAATTTATGTGTCTCATCAACACTCTGATAGTCCACAGATTACAGAATGATACCAGATGTGCATCGGAAACTACTACTGGTCTTCTGGGGAACGATCAAAGCGTAGACTGTTTGAGACATTACTCCCGTGGAGGAAAGAGCGCATGGTGATTGTTGTATTCAATCCCTATGCAATTTCTGTGTTTCATCAACACTCTGATAGCCCACAGATTACAGAATGCCACCAGATGTGCATCGGAAACTACTACTGGTCTTCCAGGGAACGATCTAAGCGTAGGCTGTTTGAGAATTACTCCCATGGATGAAAGTTCGCATGGTGACTGTTGGATTCAATCCCGATGCAATTTCTGTGTTTCATCAACAATCTGATATTCCACAGATTACAGATTACCTCCATATGTGCACGGGAAACTACTACTGGTCTTCCAGGGATCAATCAGAGCGTAGAGTGTTTGAGACATTACTCCCATGAAGGGAAGTGAGCATGGTGACTGTTGTATTCAATCCCGATGCAATTACTGTGTTTCATCAACACTCTGATACTCCACAGATTACAGAATGCCTCCAGATGTGCATCAGGAACCACTACTGGTCTTCGAGGGAACGATCAAAGCGTAGACTGTTTGAGACATTACTCCCATGGACGAAAGTGCGCATAGTGACAGTTGTATTCAATCCCGATGCAATTTCTGCGTTTCATCAACACTCTGATAGTCCACAAATTACGGAAAGCCTCCTGATGTGCATCGGAAACTATTACTGGTCTTCCAGGGAACGATCAAAGCGTAGACTGTTACAGACATTACTCCCTTGGAGGAAAGTGCGCATGGTGAATGTTGTATTCAATCCTGATGCAATTTCTGTGTTTCATCAACACTCTGATAATCCACAGATTACAGAATGCCACCAGATGTGCATCGGAAACTACTAGTGGTCTTCCAGGGAACGATCAAAGCGTAGACTGTTTAAGACATTACTCCCATGGAGGAAAGTGTGCATGGTGACTGTTGTATACAATCCCGATGCAATTTCTGTCTTTCATCAACTCTCTGATTGTCCACAGATTACAGAATGCCTCTAGATGTGCATCGGAAACTAGTACTGGTCTTCCAGGGACCGATCAAAGCGTAGACTGTTTGAGACATTACTCCCGTGGAGGAAAGTGCGCATGGTGACT
The DNA here is from genome assembly GCF_023897955.1 of Schistocerca gregaria. Classification (NCBI taxonomy): domain Eukaryota; kingdom Metazoa; phylum Arthropoda; class Insecta; order Orthoptera; family Acrididae; genus Schistocerca; species Schistocerca gregaria. Next base: position 3,036,659 of record NW_026061706.1, read on the forward strand.
GTTGTATTTAATCCCGATGCAATTTCTGTGTTTCATCAACACTCTGATAGTCCACATATTACAGAATGCCTCCAGATGTGCATCGGAAACTACTACTGGTCTTCCAGGGAACGATCAAAGCGTAGAGTGTTTGAGACATTACTCCCATGGAGGAAAGTGCGCATGGTGACTGTTGTATTCAATTCCGATTCAATTCCGTGTTTCATCAACACTCTGATAGGCCACAGATTACAGAATGACACCAGATGTGTATCGGAAAATACTACTTGTCTTCCAGGGAACGATCAAAGCGTAGACTGTTTCAGACATTACTCCCATGGAGGAAAGTGCGGATGGTGACTGTTGTATTCAATCCCGGTACATTTCCTGTGTTTCATCAACATTATGATAGTCCACAGATTACAGAATGCCACCAGATGTGCAGCGGAAACTACTACTGGTCTTCCAGAAAACGATCAAATCGTAGGCTGTTTGAGACTTTACCCCCATTTAGGAAACTGCTCATAGAGACTGTTGTGTTCAATCCCGATGCAATATCTGTGTTTCATGAACAGTCTGATAGTCCACAGATTACAGAAAGCATCCAGATGTGCATCGGTAACTACTACTGGTCTTCCAGGTAACTATCAAAGTGTAGGCTGTAGAGTCATTTCTCCCATGGTGGAAAGTGCGCATGGTGACTGTTGTATTCAATCCCGATGCAATATCTGTGTTTCATCAAGACTCTGATAGTCTACAGATTACAGAATGCCATTATATGTGCATCGGGAACTACTACTGGTCTTCCAGGGAACGATCAAAGCGTAGACTGTTTGAGACATTGCTCCCATGGAGGAAACTGCGCATGGACACTGTTGTATTCAATCCCAATGCAATTTCTGTGTTTCATCAACAATCTGATAGTCCACAGATTACAGAAAGCATCCAGATGCGCATCGGAAACTACTACTGGTCTTCCAGGGAACGATCAAAGCGTAGACTCTTAGAGACATTACTCCCATGGACGAAAGTGCGCATGGTGACAGTTGTATTCAATCCCGATGCAATTTCTGTGTTTCATCAACACTCTGATAGTCCACAGATTACAGAATGCCTCCAGATGTGCATCGGAAACTACTACTGGTCTTCCAGGGAACGATCAAAGCGTAAACTCTTTGAGACATTACTCCCATGGAGGTAAGTGCTCAGGGAGACTGTTGTATTCAATCCCGATGCAATTTCTGTGTTTCATCAACACTCTGATAGTCCACAGATTACAGAATGCCTCCAGATGTGCATCGGAAACTACTACTGGTCTTCCAGGGATCAATCAGAGCGTAGAGTGTTTGAGACATTACTCCCATGAAGGGAAGTGAGCATGGTGAATGTTGAATTCAATCCCGATGACATTTCTGTGTTTCATCAACACTCTGATAGTCAACAGATTACAGAATGCCTCCAGATGTGCATCGGAAACTACTACTGGTCTTCCAGGGAACAATCAAATCGTAGACTGTTTAAGACATTACTCCCATGGAAGAAAGTGCGCATGGTGACTGTTGTATTCAATCCCGAACTAATTTCTGTGTTTCATCAACACTCTGATAGTCCACAGATTACAGAATGCCTCCAGATGTGCACCGGAAACTACTACTGGTCTTCCAGGGATCAATCAGAGCGTAGAGTGTTTGAGACATTACTCCCATGAAGGGAAGTGAGCATGGTGACTGTTGTATTTAATCCCGATGCAATTACTGTGTTTCATCAACACTCTGATAGTCCACAGATTACAGAATGCCTCCAGATGTGCATCAGGAACCACTACTGGTCTTCGAGGGAACGATCAAAGCGTAGACTGTTTGAGACATTACTCCCATAGACGAAAGTGCGCATAGTGACAGTTGTATTCAATCCCGATGCAATTTCTGTGTTTCATCAACACTCTGATAGTCCACAGATTACAGAATGCCACCAGATGTGCATCGGAAACTACTACTGGTCTTCCAGGGAACGATCAAAGTGTAGACTGTTTGAGACATTACTCCCATGGAGGAAAGTGCGCATGGTGACTGTTGTATAATATCCCGATGGAATTTCTAGGTTTCATCAACACTCTGATAGTCAACAGATTACAGAATGCCTCCAGATGTGCATCGGAAACTACTACTGGTCTTCCAGGCAACGATCAAAGAGTAAACTCTTTGAGACATTACTCCCACGGAGGAAAGTGCGCATGGTGACTGTTGAATTCAATCCCGAAGCAATTTATGTGTTTCATCAACACTCTGATAGTCCACAGATTACAGAATGATACCAGATGTGCATCGGAAACTACTACTGGTCTTCTGGGGAACGATCAAAGCGTAGACTGTTTGAGACATTACTCCCGTGGAGGAAAGAGCGCATGGTGATTGTTGTATTCAATCCCTATGCAATTTCTGTGTTTCATCAACACTCTGATAGCCCACAGATTACAGAATGCCACCAGATGTGCATCGGAAACTACTACTGGTCTTCCAGGGAACGATCTAAGCGTAGGCTGTTTGAGAATTACTCCCATGGATGAAAGTTCGCATGGTGACTGTTGGATTCAATCCCGATGCAATTTCTGTGTTTCATCAACAATCTGATATTCCACAGATTACAGATTACCTCCATATGTGCACGGGAAACTACTACTGGTCTTCCAGGGATCAATCAGAGCGTAGAGTGTTTGAGACATTACTCCCATGAAGGGAAGTGAGCATGGTGACTGTTGTATTCAATCCCGATGCAATTACTGTGTTTCATCAACACTCTGATACTCCACAGATTACAGAATGCCTCCAGATGTGCATCAGGAACCACTACTGGTCTTCGAGGGAACGATCAAAGCGTAGACTGTTTGAGACATTACTCCCATGGACGAAAGTGCGCATAGTGACAGTTGTATTCAATCCCGATGCAATTTCTGCGTTTCATCAACACTCTGATAGTCCACAAATTACGGAAAGCCTCCTGATGTGCATCGGAAACTATTACTGGTCTTCCAGGGAACGATCAAAGCGTAGACTGTTACAGACATTACTCCCTTAGAGGAAAGTGCGCATGGTGAATGTTGTATTCAATCCTGATGCAATTTCTGTGTTTCATCAACACTCTGATAATCCACAGATTACAGAATGCCACCAGATGTGCATCGGAAACTACTAGTGGTCTTCCAGGGAACGATCAAAGCGTAGACTGTTTAAGACATTACTCCCATGGAGGAAAGTGTGCATGGTGACTGTTGTATACAATCCCGATGCAATTTCTGTCTTTCATCAACTCTCTGATTGTCCACAGATTACAGAATGCCTCTAGATGTGCATCGGAAACTAGTACTGGTCTTCCAGGGACCGATCAAAGCGTAGACTGTTTGAGACATTACTCCCGTGGAGGAAAGTGCGCATGGTGACTGTTGTATTTAATCCCGATGCAATTTCTGTGTTTCATCAACACTCTGATAGTCCACATATTACAGAATGCCTCCAGATGTGCATCGGAAACTACTACTGGTCTTCCAGGGAACGATCAAAGCGTAGAGTGTTTGAGACATTACTCCCATGGAGGAAAGTGCGCATGGTGACTGTTGTATTCAATTCCGATTCAATTCCGTGTTTCATCAACACTCTGATAGGCCACAGATTACAGAATGACACCAGATGTGTATCGGAAAATACTACTTGTCTTCCAGGGAACGATCAAAGCGTAGACTGTTTCAGACATTACTCCCATGGAGGAAAGTGCGGATGGTGACTGTTGTATTCAATCCCGGTACATTTCCTGTGTTTCATCAACATTATGATAGTCCACAGATTACAGAATGCCACCAGATGTGCAGCGGAAACTACTACTGGTCTTCCAGAAAACGATCAAATCGTAGGCTGTTTGAGACTTTACCCCCATTTAGGAAACTGCTCATAGAGACTGTTGTGTTCAATCCCGATGCAATATCTGTGTTTCATGAACAGTCTGATAGTCCACAGATTACAGAAAGCATCCAGATGTGCATCGGTAACTACTACTGGTCTTCCAGGTAACTATCAAAGTGTAGGCTGTAGAGTCATTTCTCCCATGGTGGAAAGTGCGCATGGTGACTGTTGTATTCAATCCCGATGCAATATCTGTGTTTCATCAAGACTCTGATAGTCTACAGATTACAGAATGCCATTATATGTGCATCGGGAACTACTACTGGTCTTCCAGGGAACGATCAAAGCGTAGACTGTTTGAGACATTGCTCCCATGGAGGAAACTGCGCATGGACACTGTTGTATTCAATCCCAATGCAATTTCTGTGTTTCATCAACAATCTGATAGTCCACAGATTACAGAAAGCATCCAGATGCGCATCGGAAACTACTACTGGTCTTCCAGGGAACGATCAAAGCGTAGACTCTTAGAGACATTACTCCCATGGACGAAAGTGCGCATGGTGACAGTTGTATTCAATCCCGATGCAATTTCTGTGTTTCATCAACACTCTGATAGTCCACAGATTACAGAATGCCTCCAGATGTGCATCGGAAACTACTACTGGTCTTCCAGGGAACGATCAAAGCGTAAACTCTTTGAGACATTACTCCCATGGAGGTAAGTGCTCAGGGAGACTGTTGTATTCAATCCCGATGCAATTTCTGTGTTTCATCAACACTCTGATAGTCCACAGATTACAGAATGCCTCCAGATGTGCATCGGAAACTACTACTGGTCTTCCAGGGATCAATCAGAGCGTAGAGTGTTTGAGACATTACTCCCATGAAGGGAAGTGAGCATGGTGAATGTTGAATTCAATCCCGATGACATTTCTGTGTTTCATCAACACTCTGATAGTCAACAGATTACAGAATGCCTCCAGATGTGCATCGGAAACTACTACTGGTCTTCCAGGGAACAATCAAATCGTAGACTGTTTAAGACATTACTCCCATGGAAGAAAGTGCGCATGGTGACTGTTGTATTCAATCCCGAACTAATTTCTGTGTTTCATCAACACTCTGATAGTCCACAGATTACAGAATGCCTCCAGATGTGCACCGGAAACTACTACTGGTCTTCCAGGGATCAATCAGAGCGTAGAGTGTCTGAGACGTTACTCCCATGAAGGGAAGTGAGCATGGTGACTGTTGTATTCAATCCCGATGCAATTTCTGTGTTTCATCAACACTCTTATAGTCCACAGATTACAGAATGCCACCAGATGTGCATCGGAAACTACTACTGGTCTTCTGGGGAACGATCAAAGCGTAGACTGTTTGAGACATTACTCCCGTGGAGGAAAGAGCGCATGGTGATTGTTGTATTCAATCCCGATGCAATTTCTGTGTTTCATCAACTCTCTGATAGTCCACAGATTACAAAATGCCACCAGATGTGCATCGGAAACTACTACTGGTCTTCCAGGGAACGATCAAAGCGTAGGCTGTTTGAGAATTACTCCCTTGGAGGAAAGTTCGCATGGTGACTGTTGGATTCAATCCCGATGCAATTTCTGTGTTTCATCAACAATCTGATAGTCCACAGATTACAGATTGCCTCCATATGTGCACCGAAAACTACTACTGGTCTTCCAGGGATCAATCAGAGCGTAGAGTGTTTGAGACATTACTCCCATGAAGGGAAGTGAGCATGGTGACTGTTGTATTTAATCCCGATGCAATTACTGTGTTTCATCAACACTCTGATAGTCAACAGATTACAGAATGCCTCCAGATGTGCATCAGGAACCACTACTGGTCTTCGAGGGAACGATCAAAGCGTAGACTGTTTGAGACATTACTCCCATAGACGAAAGTGCGCATAGTGACAGTTGTATTCAATCCCGATGCAATTTCTGTGTTTCATCAACACTCTGATAGTCCACAGATTACAGAATGCCACCAGATGTGCATCGGAAACTACTACTGGTCTTCCAGGGAACGATCAAAGTGTAGACTGTTTGAGACATTACTCCCATGGAGGAAAGTGCGCATGGTGACTGTTGTATAATATCCCGATGGAATTTCTAGGTTTCATCAACACTCTGATAGTCAACAGATTACAGAATGCCTCCAGATGTGCATCGGAAACTACTACTGGTCTTCCAGGCAACGATCAAAGAGTAAACTCTTTGAGACATTACTCCCACGGAGGAAAGTGCGCATGGTGACTGTTGAATTCAATCCCGAAGCAATTTATGTGTTTCATCAACACTCTGATAGTCCACAGATTACAGAATGATACCAGATGTGCATCGGAAACTACTACTGGTCTTCTGGGGAACGATCAAAGCGTAGACTGTTTGAGACATTACTCCCGTGGAGGAAAGAGCGCATGGTGATTGTTGTATTCAATCCCTATGCAATTTCTGTGTTTCATCAACACTCTGATAGCCCACAGATTACAGAATGCCACCAGATGTGCATCGGAAACTACTACTGGTCTTCCAGGGAACGATCTAAGCGTAGGCTGTTTGAGAATTACTCCCATGGATGAAAGTTCGCATGGTGACTGTTGGATTCAATCCCGATGCAATTTCTGTGTTTCATCAACAATCTGATATTCCACAGATTACAGATTACCTCCATATGTGCACGGGAAACTACTACTGGTCTTCCAGGGATCAATCAGAGCGTAGAGTGTTTGAGACATTACTCCCATGAAGGGAAGTGAGCATGGTGACTGTTGTATTCAATCCCGATGCAATTACTGTGTTTCATCAACACTCTGATACTCCACAGATTACAGAATGCCTCCAGATGTGCATCAGGAACCACTACTGGTCTTCGAGGGAACGATCAAAGCGTAGACTGTTTGAGACATTACTCCCATGGACGAAAGTGCGCATAGTGACAGTTGTATTCAATCCCGATGCAATTTCTGCGTTTCATCAACACTCTGATAGTCCACAAATTACGGAAAGCCTCCTGATGTGCATCGGAAACTATTACTGGTCTTCCAGGGAACGATCAAAGCGTAGACTGTTACAGACATTACTCCCTTGGAGGAAAGTGCGCATGGTGAATGTTGTATTCAATCCTGATGCAATTTCTGTGTTTCATCAACACTCTGATAATCCACAGATTACAGAATGCCACCAGATGTGCATCGGAAACTACTAGTGGTCTTCCAGGGAACGATCAAAGCGTAGACTGTTTAAGACATTACTCCCATGGAGGAAAGTGTGCATGGTGACTGTTGTATACAATCCCGATGCAATTTCTGTCTTTCATCAACTCTCTGATTGTCCACAGATTACAGAATGCCTCTAGATGTGCATCGGAAACTAGTACTGGTCTTCCAGGGACCGATCAAAGCGTAGACTGTTTGAGACATTACTCCCGTGGAGGAAAGTGCGCATGGTGACTGTTGTATTTAATCCCGATGCAATTTCTGTGTTTCATCAACACTCTGATAGTCCACATATTACAGAATGCCTCCAGATGTGCATCGGAAACTACTACTGGTCTTCCAGGGAACGATCAAAGCGTAGAGTGTTTGAGACATTACTCCCATGGAGGAAAGTGCGCATGGTGACTGTTGTATTCAATTCCGATTCAATTCCGTGTTTCATCAACACTCTGATAGGCCACAGATTACAGAATGACACCAGATGTGTATCGGAAAATACTACTTGTCTTCCAGGGAACGATCAAAGCGTAGACTGTTTCAGACATTACTCCCATGGAGGAAAGTGCGGATGGTGACTGTTGTATTCAATCCCGGTACATTTCCTGTGTTTCATCAACATTATGATAGTCCACAGATTACAGAATGCCACCAGATGTGCAGCAGAAACTACTACTGGTCTTCCAGAAAACGATCAAATCGTAGGCTGTTTGAGACTTTACCCCAATTTAGGAAACTGCTCATAGAGACTGTTGTGTTCAATCCCGATGCAATATCTGTGTTTCATGAACAGTCTGATAGTCCACAGATTACAGAAAGCATCCAGATGTGCATCGGTAACTACTACTGGTCTTCCAGGTAACTATCAAAGTGTAGGCTGTAGAGTCATTTCTCCCATGGTGGAAAGTGCGCATGGTGACTGTTGTATTCAATCCCGATGCAATATCTGTGTTTCATCAAGACTCTGATAGTCTACAGATTACAGAATGCCATTATATGTGCATCGGGAACTACTACTGGTCTTCCAGGGAACGATCAAAGCGTAGACTGTTTGAGACATTGCTCCCATGGAGGAAACTGCGCATGGACACTGTTGTATTCAATCCCAATGCAATTTCTGTGTTTCATCAACAATCTGATAGTCCACAGATTACAGAAAGCATCCAGATGCGCATCGGAAACTACTACTGGTCTTCCAGGGAACGATCAAAGCGTAGACTCTTAGAGACATTACTCCCATGGACGAAAGTGCGCATGGTGACAGTTGTATTCAATCCCGATGCAATTTCTGTGTTTCATCAACACTCTGATAGTCCACAGATTACAGAATGCCTCCAGATGTGCATCGGAAACTACTACTGGTCTTCCAGGGAACGATCAAAGCGTAAACTCTTTGAGACATTACTCCCATGGAGGTAAGTGCTCAGGGAGACTGTTGTATTCAATCCCGATGCAATTTCTGTGTTTCATCAACACTCTGATAGTCCACAGATTACAGAATGCCTCCAGATGTGCATCGGAAACTACTACTGGTCTTCCAGGGATCAATCAGAGCGTAGAGTGTTTGAGACATTACTCCCATGAAGGGAAGTGAGCATGGTGAATGTTGAATTCAATCCCGATGACATTTCTGTGTTTCATCAACACTCTGATAGTCAACAGATTACAGAATGCCTCCAGATGTGCATCGGAAACTACTACTGGTCTTCCAGGGAACGATCAAAGACTAGACTGTTTGAGACATGACTCCCACGGAGGAAAGTGCGCATGGTGACTGTTGTATTCAATCCCGATGCAATTTATGTGTTTCATCAACATTCTGATAGTCCACAGATTACAGAATCTCACCAGATGTGCATCGGAAACTACTACTGGTCTTCTGGGGAACGATCAAAGCGTAGACTGTTTGAGACATTACTCCCGTGGAGGAAAGAGCGCATGGTTATTGTTGTATTCAATCCCGATGCAATTTCTGTGTTTCATCAACACTCTGATAGTCCACAGATTACAGCATGCCACCGGATGTGCATCGGAAACTACTACTGGTCTTCCAGGGAACGATCAAAGCGTAGACTGTTTTACACATTACTCCCATGGAGGAAAATGCGCATGGTGACATTGGTATTCAATCCCGATGCAATTTCTGTGTTTCACCAACACTCTGATAGTCCACAGATTACAGAATGCCTCCAGATGTGCATCGGAAACTACTACTGGTCTTCCAGGGAACGATCAAAGCGTAGACTGTTTGAGACATTACTCCCATGGAGGAAACTGCTCATGGAGACTGTTGTATTCAAACCGATGCAATTTCTGTGTTTCATCAACACTCTGATAGTCCACAGATTACAGAAAGCATCCAGATGTGCATCCGAAACTACTACTGGTGTTCCAGGGAACGATCAAATCGTAGGCTGTTAAGAGACATTACTCCTATGGTTGAAAGTGCGCATGGTGACTGTTGTATTTAATCCCGATGCAATTTCTGTGTTTCATCAACACTCTGATAGTCCACAAATTACAGAATGCCTCCAGATGTTCATCGGAAACTACTACTGGTCTTCCGGGGAACGATCAAAGCGTAGACTGTTTGAGACATTACTCCCATGAAGGAAAGTGCACATGGTGAATGTTGTATTCAATCCCGATGCAATTTCTGTATTTAATCAACACTCTGATAGTCCACAGATTACAGAATGCCTCCAGATGTGCATCGGAAACTACTACTGGTCTTCCAGGGAACGATCAAATAGTAGACTGATTGAGACATTACTCCCGTGGAGGAAACAGCGCATGGTCATTGTTGTATTCAATCCCGATGCAATTTCTGTGTTTCATCAACACTCTGATAGTCCACAGATTACAGAATTCCACCAGATGTGCATCGGAAACTACTACTGGTCTTCCAGGGAACGATCAAAGCGTAGACTGTTTGAGAATTACACCCATGGAGGAAAGTTCGCATGGTGACTGTTGGATTGAATCCCGATGCAACTTCTGTGTTTCATGAACAATCTGATACTCCACAGATTACAGAAGGCCACCAAATGTACATCGGAAACTACTACTGGTCTTCCAGGGAACGATCAAATCGTAGACTGCTTAAGACATTACTCCCATGGAAGGAAGTGCGCATGGTGACTGTTGTATTCAATCCCGATGCAATTTCTGTGTTTCATCAACACTCTGACAGTCCACAGCTTACAGAATGCCTCCAGATGTGCATCGGAAACCACTACTGGTCTTCCAAGAACGATCAAAGCGTAGACTGTTTGAGACATTACTCCCATGGACGAAAGTGCGCATGGTGACAGTTGTATTCAATCCCGATGCAATTTCTGTTTTTCATCAACACTCTGATAGTCCACAAATTACGGAAAGCCTCCAGATGTGAATCGGAAACTACTACTGGTCTTCCAGGGAACGATCAAAGCGTAGACTGTTAGTGACATTACTCCCATGGAGGTAAGTGCGCATGGTGACTGTTGTATTCAATCCCGATGCAATTTCTGTGTTTCATCAACACTCTGATAGTCCACAGATTAAAGAATGCCTCCAGATGTGCATCGGAAGCTACTACTGGTCTTCCAGGGAACGATCTAAGCGTAGACTGTTTGAGACATTACTCCCATGGAGGAAAGTGCGCATGGTGACTGTTGTAAACAATCCCGATGCAATTTCTGTGTTTCATCAACACTCTGATAGTCAACAGATTGCAGAATGCCTACTGATGTGCATCGGAAACTACTACTGGTCTTCCAGGTAACGATCAAAGAGTAGACTGTTGTAGACATTACTCCCATGGAGGAAAGTGCGCATGGTGAATGTTGTATTCAATCCCGATGCAATTTCTGTGTTTCATCAACACTCTGATAGTCCACAGATTACAGAATGCCTCCAGATGTGCACCGGAAACTACTACTGGTACTCCAGGGATCAATCAGAGCGTAGAGTTTCTGAGACATTACTCCCATGAAGGGAAGTGAGCATGGTGACTGTTGTATTCAATCCCGATGCGATATCTGTGTTTCATTAACACTCTGATAGTCCACAGATTACAGAATGCCACCAGATGTGCATCGGAAACTACTACAGGTCTTCCGGGGAACGATCAAAGCGTAGACTGTTTAAGACATTACTCCCATGGAAGAAAGTGCGCATGGTGACTGTTGTATTCAATCCCGATGCAATTTCTGTGTTTCATCAACACTCTGATAGTCCATAGATTACAGAATGCCTCCAGATGTGCATCGGGAACCACTACTGGTCTTCCAGGGAACGGTCAAATCGTAGACTGTTTGAGACATTACTCCCATGGACGAAAGTGCGCGTGGTGACTGTTGTATTCAATCCCGATGCAATTTCTGTGTTTCATCAACACTCTGATAGACCACAGATTAAAGAATGCCACCAGATGTGCACCGGAAACTACCACTGGTCTTCCAGGGATCAATCAGAGCGTAGAGTGTCTGAGACATTACTCCCATGAAGGGAAGTGAGCATGGTGACAGTTGTATTCAATCCCGATGCAATTTCTGTGTTTCATCAACACTCTGATAGTCCACAAATTACGGAAAGCCTCCAGATGTGCATCGGAAACTACTACTGGTCTTCCAGGGAACGATCAAAGCGTAGACTGTTAGAGACATTACTCCCATGAAGGAAAGTGCGCGTGGTGACTGTTGTATTCAATCCCGATGCAATTTCTGTGTTTCATCAACACTCTGATAGTCCACAGATTAAAGAATGCCACCAGATGTGCATCGGAAACTACTACTGGTCTTCCAGGGAACGATCAAAGCGTAGACTGTTTGAGACATTACTCCAATGGAGGAAAGTGCGCATGGTGACTGTTGTATACAATCCCGATGCAATTTCTGTCTTTCATCAAAACTCTGATAGTCAACAGATTACAGAATGCCTCCAGATGTGCATCGGAAACTACTACTTGTCTTCATCTACATCTACATCTACATCTACATGACTACTCTGCAATTCACATTTAAGTGCTTGGCAGAGGGTTCATCGAACCACAATCATACTATCTCTCTACTATTCCACTCCCGAACAGCGAGCGGGAAAAACGAACACTTAAAACTTTCTGTTCGAGCTCTGATTTCTCTTTTTTTATTTTGATGATCATTCCTACCTATGTAGGTTGGGCTCAACAAAATATTTTCGCATTCGGAGGAGAAAGTTGGTGACTGAAATTTCGTAAAAAGCTCTCTCCGCGACGAAAAACGTCTGTGCTGTAATGACTTCCATCCCAACTCGTGTATCATATCTGCCACACTCTCTCCCCTATAACGCGATAATACAAAACGAGCTGCCCTTCTTTGCACCCTCTCGATGTCCTCCGTCAATCCCACCTGGTAAGGATCCCACACCTTCCAGGGAACGATCAAAGAGTTGACTGTTTGAGACATTACTCCCATGGAGGAAAGAGCGCATGGTGATTGTTGTATTCAATCCCGATGCAATTTCTGTGTTTCATCAACACTCTGATAGTCCACAGATTACAGAATGCCAGCAGATGGGCACCGGAAACTACTACTGGTCTTCCAGGGAACGATCAAAGCGTAGACTGTTTGAGAATTACTCCCATGGAGGAAAGTTCGCATGCTGACTGTTGGATTCAGTCCCGATGCAATTTCTGTGTTTCATGAACAATCTGATACTCCACAGATTACAGAATGCCACCAGATGTGCATCGGAAACTACTACTGGTCTTCAAGGGAACGATCAAATCGTAGACTGTTTAAGACATTAGTCCCATGGAAGAAAGTGCGCATGGTGACTGTTGTATTCAATCCCGATGCAATTTCTGTGTTTCATCAACACTCTGATAGTCCACAGATTACAGAATGCCTCCAAATGTGCACCGGAAACTACTACTGGTCTTCCAGGGATCAATCAGAGCGTAGAGTGTCTGAGACATTACTCCCATGAAGGGAAGTGAGCATGGTGACTGTTGTATTCAATCCCGATGTAATTACTGTGTTTCATCAACACTCTGATAGTCCACAAATTACGGAAAGCCTCCAGATGTGCATCGGAAACTACTACTGGTCTTCCAGGCAACGATCAAAGCGTAGACTGTTAGAGACATTACTCCCATGGTTGAAAGTACGCATGGTGACTGTTGTATTCAATCCCGATGCAATTTCTGTGTTTCATCAACACTCTGATAGTCCACAGATTACAGAATGCCTGCAGATGTGCACCGGAATCTACTACTGGTCTTCCAGGGAACGATCAAAGAGTAGACTGTTTGAGACATTACTCCCACGGAGGAAAGTGCGCATGGTGACTGTTGGATTCAATCCCGATGCAATTTCTGTGTTTCATCAACACTCTGATAGTCCACAGATTACAGAATGATACCAGATGTGCATCGGAAACTACTACTGGTCTTCTGGGGAACGATCAAATCGTAGACTGTTTGAGACATTACTCCCACGGAGGAAAGTGCGCATGGTGACTGTTGAATTCAATCCCGATGCAATTTATGTGTTTCATCAACACTCTGATAGTCCACAGATTACAGAATGATACCAGATGTGCATCGGAAACTACTACTGGTCTTCTGGGGAACGATCTAAGCGTAGGCTGTTTGAGAATTACTCCCATGGATGAAAGTTCGCATGGTGACTGTTGGATTCAATCCCGATGCAATTTCTGTGTTTCATCAACAATCTGATATTCCACAGATTACAGATTGCCTCCATATGTGCACGGGAAACTACTACTGGTCTTCCAGGGATCAATCAGAGCGTAGAGTGTTTGAGACATTACTCCCATGAAGGGAAGTGAGCATGGTGACTGTTTTATTCAATCCCGATGCAATTACTGTGTTTCATCAACACTCTGATACTCCACAGATTACAGAATGCCTCCAGATGTGCATCAGGAACCACTACTGGTCTTCGAGGGAACGATCAAAGCGTAGACTGTTTGAGACATTACTCCCATGGACGAAAGTGCGCATAGTGACAGTTGTATTCAATCCCGATGCAATTTCTGCGTTTCATCAACACTCTGATAGTCCACAAATTACGGAAAGCCTCCAGATGTGCATCGGAAACTACTACTGGTCTTCCAGGGAACGATCAAAGCGTAGACTGTTACAGACATTACTCCCTTGGAGGAAAGTGCGCATGGTGAATGTTGTATTCAATCCTGATGCAATTTCTGTGTTTCATCAACACTCTGATAGTCCACAGATTACAGAATGCCTCCAGATGTGCATCGGAAACTACTACTGGTCTTCCAGGGAACGACCAAATCGTAAACTCTTTGAGACATTACTCCCATGGAGGTAAGTGCTCAGGGAGACTGTTGTATTCAATCCCGATGCAATTTCTGTGTTTCATCAACACTCTGATAGTCCACAGATTACAGAATGCCTCCAGATGTGCATCGGAAACTACTACTGGTCTTCCAGGGATCAATCAGAGCGTAGAGTGTTTGAGAAATTACTCCCATGAAGGGAAGTGAGCATGGTGAATGTTGTATTCAATCCCGATGACATTTCTGTGTTTCATCAACACTCTGACAGTCAACAGATTACAGAATGCCTCCAGATGTGCATCGGAAACTACTACTGGTCTTCCAGGGAACGATCAAAGACTAGACTGTTTGAGACATGACTCCCATGGAGGAAAGTGCGCATGGTGACTGTTGTATTCAATCCCGATGCAATTTATGTGTTTCATCAACATTCTGATAGTCCACAGATTACAGAATGCCACCAGATGTGCATCGGAAACTACTACTGGTCTTCTGGGGAACGATCAAAGCGTAGACTGTTTGAGACATTACTCCCGTGGAGGAAAGAGCGCATGGTTATTGTTGTATTCAATCCCGATGCAATTTCTGTGATTCATCAACACTCTGATAGTCCACAGATTACAGCATGCCACCAGATGTGCATCGGAGTCTACTACTGGTCTTCCAGGGAACGATCAAAGCGTAGACTGTTTTACACATTACTCCCATGGAGGAAAATGCGCATGGTGGCATTGGTATTCAATCCCGATGCAATTTCTGTGTTTCACCAACACTCTGATAGTCCACAGATTACAGAATGCCTCCAGATGTGCATCGGAAACTACTACTGGTCTTCCAGGGAACGATCAAAGCGTAGACTGTTTGAGACATTACTCCCATGGAGGAAACTGCTCATGGAGACTGTTGTATTCAAACCGATGCAATTTCTGTGTTTCATCAACACTCTGATAGTCCACAGATTACAGAAAGCATCCAGATGTGCATCCGAAACTACTACTGGTGTTCCAGGGAACGATCAAATCGTAGGCTGTTAGAGACATTACTCCTATGGTTGAAAGTGCGCATGGTGACTGTTGTATTTAATCCCGATGCAATTTCTGTGTTTCATCAACACTCTGATAGTCCACAAATTACAGAATGCCTCCAGATGTTCATCGGAAACTACTACTGGTCTTCCAGGGAACGATCAAAGCGTAGACTGTTTGAGACATTACTCCCATGAAGGAAAGTGCACATGGTGACTGTTGTATTCAATCCCGATGCAATTTCTGTGTTTAATCAACACTCTGATAGTCCACAGATTACAGAATGCCTCCAGATGTGCATCGGAAACTACTACTGGTCTTACAGGGAACGATCAAATCGTAGACTGATTGAGACATTACTCCCGTGGAGGAAACAGCGCATGGTCATTGTTGTATTCAATCCCGATGCAATTTCTGTGTTTCATCAACGCTCTGATAGTCCACAGATTACAGAATGCCACCAGATGTGCATCGGAAACTACTACTGGTCTTCCAGGGAACGATCAAAGCGTAGACTGTTTGAGAATTACACCCATGGAGGAAAGTTCGCATGGTGACTGTTGGATTGAATCCCGATGCAACTTCTGTGTTTCTTGAACAATCTGATACTCCACAGATTACAGAATGCCACCAAATGTACATCGGAAACTACTACTGGTCTTCCAGGGAACGATCAAATCGTAGACT
This sequence comes from Schistocerca gregaria, assembly GCF_023897955.1. Classification (NCBI taxonomy): domain Eukaryota; kingdom Metazoa; phylum Arthropoda; class Insecta; order Orthoptera; family Acrididae; genus Schistocerca; species Schistocerca gregaria. Next base: position 3,052,768 of record NW_026061706.1, read on the forward strand.
GATTAAGACATTACTCCCATGGAAGAAAGTGCGCATGGCGACTGTTGTATTCAATCCCGATGCAATTTCTGTGTTTCATCAACACTCTGATACTCCACAGATTACAGAATGCCTCCAGATGTGCACCGGAAACTACCACTGGTCTTCCAGGGATCAATCAGAGCGTAGAGTGTTTGAGACATTACTCCCATGAAGGGAAGTGAGCGTGGTGACTGTTGTATTCAATCCCGATGCAATTTCTGTGTTTCATCAACACTCTGACAGTCCACAGCTTACAGAATGCCTCCAGATGTGCATCGGAAACCACTACTGGTCTTCCAAGAACGATCAAAGCGTAGACTGTTTGAGACATTACTCCCATGGACGAAAGTGCGCATGGTGACAGTTGTATTCAATCCCGATGCAATTTCTGTTTTTCATCAACACTCTGATAGTCCACAAATTACGGAAAGCCTCCAGATGTGAATCGGAAACTACTACTGGTCTTCCAGGGAACGATCAAAGCGTAGACTGTTAGTGACATTACTCCCATGGAGGTAAGTGCGCATGGTGACTGTTGTATTCAATCCCGATGCAATATCTGTGTTTCATCAACACTCTGATAGTCCACAGATTAAAGAATGCCTCCAGATGTGCATCGGAAGCTACTACTGGTCTTCCAGGGAACGATCTAAGTGTAGACTGTTTGAGACATTACTCCCATGGACGAAAGTGCGCATGGTGACTGTTGTAAACAATCCCGATGCAATTTCTGTGTTTCATCAACACTCTGATAGTCAACAGATTGCAGAATGCCTACTGATGTGCATCGGAAACCACTACTGGTCTTCCAGGGAACGATCAAAGCGTAGACTGTTTGAGACATTACTCCCATGGACGAAAGTGCGTGTGGTGACTGTTGTATTCAATCCCGATGCAATTTCTGTGTTTCATCAACACTCTGATAGTCCACAGATTAAAGAATGCCACCAGATGTGCACCGGAAACTACCACTGGTCTTCCAGGGATCAATCAGAGCGTAGAGTGTCTGAGACATTACTCCCATGAAGGGAACTGAGCATGGTGACAGTTGTATTCAATCCCGATGCAATTTCTGTGTTTCATCAACACTCTGATAGTCCACAGATTAAAGAATGCCACCAGATGTGCATCGGAAACTACTACTGGTCTTCCAGGGAACGATCAAAGCGTAGACTGTTTGAGACATTACTCCAATGGAGGAAAGTGCGCATGGTGACTGTTGTATACAATCCCGATGCAATTTCTGTCTTTCATCAAAACTCTGATAGTCAACAGATTACAGAATGCCTCCAGATGTGCATCGGAAACTACTACTTGTCTTCATCTACATCTACATCTACATCTACATGACTACTCTGCAATTCACATTTAAGTGCTTGGCAGAGGGTTCATCGAACCACAATCATACTATCTCTCTACTATTCCACTCCCGAACAGCGAGCGGGAAAAACGAACACCTAAAACTTTCTGTTCGAGCTCTGATTTCTCTTTTTTTATTTTGATGATCATTCCTACCTATGTAGGTTGGGCTCAACAAAATATTTTCGCATTCGGAAGAGAAAGTTGGTGACTGAAATTTCGTAAAAGCTCTCGCCGCGACGAAAAACGTCTATGCTGTAATGACTTCCATCCCAACTCGTGTATCATATCTGCCACACTCTCTCCCCTATAACGCGATAATACAAAACGAGCTGCCCTTCTTTGCACCCTCTCGATGTCCTCCGTCAATCCCACCAGGTAAGGATCCCACACCTTCCAGGGAACGATCAAAGAGTTGACTGTTTGAGACATTACTCCCATGGAGGAAAGAGCGCATGGTGATTGTTGTATTCAATCCCGATGCAATTTCTGTGTTTCATCAACACTCTGATAGTCCACAGATTACAGAAAGCCAGCAGATGGGCATCGGAAACTACTACTGGTCTTCCAGGCAACGATCAAAGCGTAGACTGTTAGAGACATTCTTCCCATGGATGAAAGTACGCATGGTGACTGTTGTATTCAATCCCGATGCAATTTCTGTGTTTCATCAACACTCTGATAGTCCACAGATTACAGAATGCCACCAGATGTGCATCGGAAACTACCACAGATCTCCTGGGGAACGATCAAAGCGTAGACTGTTTGAGACATTACTCCCATGGAGGAAAGAGCGCATGGTGATTGTTGTATTCAATCCCGATGCAATTTCTGTGTTTCATCAACACTCTGATAGTCCACAGATTACAGAATGCCAGCAGATGGGCACCGGAAACTACTACTGGTCTTCCAGGGAACGATCAAAGCGTAGACTGTTTGAGAATTACTCCCATGGAGGAAAGTTCGCATGCTGACTGTTGGATTCAGTCCCGATGCAATTTCTGTGTTTCATGAACAATCTGATACTCCACAGATTACAGAATGCCACCAGATGTGCATCGGAAACTACTACTGGTCTTCAAGGGAACGATCAAATCGTAGACTGTTTAAGACATTAGTCCCATGGAAGAAAGTGCGCATGGTGACTGTTGTATTCAATCCCGATGCAATTTCTGTGTTTCATCAACACTCTGATAGTCCACAGATTACAGAATGCCTCCAAATGTGCACCGGAAACTACTACTGGTCTTCCAGGGATCAATCAGAGCGTAGAGTGTCTGAGACATTACTCCCATGAAGGGAAGTGAGCATGGTGACTGTTGTATTCAATCCCGATGTAATTACTGTGTTTCATCAACACTCTGATAGTCCACAAATTACGGAAAGCCTCCAGATGTGCATCGGAAACTACTACTGGTCTTCCAGGCAACGATCAAAGCGTAGACTGTTAGAGACATTACTCCCATGGTTGAAAGTACGCATGGTGACTGTTGTATTCAATCCCGATGCAATTTCTGTGTTTCATCAACACTCTGATAGTCCACAGATTACAGAATGCCTGCAGATGTGCACCGGAATCTACTACTGGTCTTCCAGGGAACGATCAAAGAGTAGACTGTTTGAGACATTACTCCCACGGAGGAAAGTGCGCATGGTGACTGTTGGATTCAATCCCGATGCAATTTCTGTGTTTCATCAACACTCTGATAGTCCACAGATTACAGAATGATACCAGATGTGCATCGGAAACTACTACTGGTCTTCTGGGGAACGATCAAATCGTAGACTGTTTGAGACATTACTCCCACGGAGGAAAGTGCGCATGGTGACTGTTGAATTCAATCCCGATGCAATTTATGTGTTTCATCAACACTCTGATAGTCCACAGATTACAGAATGATACCAGATGTGCATCGGAAACTACTACTGGTCTTCTGGGGAACGATCTAAGCGTAGGCTGTTTGAGAATTACTCCCATGGATGAAAGTTCGCATGGTGACTGTTGGATTCAATCCTGATGCAATTTCTGTGTTTCATCAACACTCTGATAGTCCACAGATTACAGAATGCCTCCAGATGTGCATCGGAAACTACTACTGGTCTTCCAGGGAACGATCAAAGCGTAGACTGTTACAGACATTACTCCCTTGGAGGAAAGTGCGCATGGTGAATGTTGTATTCAATCCCGATGCAATTTCTGCGTTTCATCAACACTCTGATAGTCCACAAATTACGGAAAGCCTCCAGATGTGCATCGGAAACTACTACTGGTCTTCCAGGGAACGATCAAAGCGTAGACTGTTACAGACATTACTCCCTTGGAGGAAAGTGCGCATGGTGAATGTTGTATTCAATCCTGATGCAATTTCTGTGTTTCATCAACACTCTGATAGTCCACAGATTACAGAATGCCTCCAGATGTGCATCGGAAACTACTACTGGTCTTCCAGGGAACGACCAAATCGTAAACTCTTTGAGACATTACTCCCATGGAGGTAAGTGCTCAGGGAGACTGTTGTATTCAATCCCGATGCAATTTCTGTGTTTCATCAACACTCTGATAGTCCACAGATTACAGAATGCCTCCAGATGTGCATCGGAAACTACTACTGGTATTCCAGGGATCAATCAGAGCGTAGAGTGTTTGAGAAATTACTCCCATGAAGGGAAGTGAGCATGGTGAATGTTGTATTCAATCCCGATGACATTTCTGTGTCTCATCAACACTCTGACAGTCAACAGATTACAGAATGCCTCCAGATGTGCATCGGAAACTACTACTGGTCTTCCAGGGAACGATCAAAGACTAGACTGTTTGAGACATGACTCCCATGGAGGAAAGTGCGCATGGTGACTGTTGTATTCAATCCCGATGCAATTTATGTGTTTCATCAACATTCTGATAGTCCACAGATTACAGAATGCCACCAGATGTGCATCGGAAACTACTACTGGTCTTCTGGGGAACGATCAAAGCGTAGACTGTTTGAGACATTACTCCCGTGGAGGAAAGAGCGCATGGTTATTGTTGTATTCAATCCCGATGCAATTTCTGTGATTCATCAACACTCTGATAGTCCACAGATTACAGCATGCCACCAGATGTGCATCGGAGTCTACTACTGGTCTTCCAGGGAACGATCAAAGCGTAGACTGTTTTACACATTACTCCCATGGAGGAAAATGCGCATGGTGGCATTGGTATTCAATCCCGATGCAATTTCTGTGTTTCACCAACACTCTGATAGTCCACAGATTACAGAATGCCTCCAGATGTGCATCGGAAACTACTACTGGTCTTCCAGGGAACGATCAAAGCGTAGACTGTTTGAGACATTACTCCCATGGAGGAAACTGCTCATGGAGACTGTTGTATTCAAACCGATGCAATTTCTGTGTTTCATCAACACTCTGATAGTCCACAGATTACAGAAAGCATCCAGATGTGCATCCGAAACTACTACTGGTGTTCCAGGGAACGATCAAATCGTAGGCTGTTAGAGACATTACTCCTATGGTTGAAAGTGCGCATGGTGACTGTTGTATTTAATCCCGATGCAATTTCTGTGTTTCATCAACACTCTGATAGTCCACAAATTACAGAATGCCTCCAGATGTTCATCGGAAACTACTACTGGTCTTCCAGGGAACGATCAAAGCGTAGACTGTTTGAGACATTACTCCCATGAAGGAAAGTGCACATGGTGACTGTTGTATTCAATCCCGATGCAATTTCTGTGTTTAATCAACACTCTGATAGTCCACAGATTACAGAATGCCTCCAGATGTGCATCGGAAACTACTACTGGTCTTACAGGGAACGATCAAATCGTAGACTGATTGAGACATTACTCCCGTGGAGGAAACAGCGCATGGTCATTGTTGTATTCAATCCCGATGCAATTTCTGTGTTTCATCAACGCTCTGATAGTCCACAGATTACAGAATGCCACCAGATGTGCATCGGAAACTACTACTGGTCTTCCAGGGAACGATCAAAGCGTAGACTGTTTGAGAATTACACCCATGGAGGAAAGTTCGCATGGTGACTGTTGGATTGAATCCCGATGCAACTTCTGTGTTTCTTGAACAATCTGATACTCCACAGATTACAGAATGCCACCAAATGTACATCGGAAACTACTACTGGTCTTCCAGGGAACGATCAAATCGTAGACTGATTAAGACATTACTCCCATGGAAGAAAGTGCGCATGGCGACTGTTGTATTCAATCCCGATGCAATTTCTGTGTTTCATCAACACTCTGATACTCCACAGATTACAGAATGCCTCCAGATGTGCACCGGAAACTACCACTGGTCTTCCAGGGATCAATCAGAGCGTAGAGTGTTTGAGACATTACTCCCATGAAGGGAAGTGAGCGTGGTGACTGTTGTATTCAATCCCGATGCAATTTCTGTGTTTCATCAACACTCTGACAGTCCACAGCTTACAGAATGCCTCCAGATGTGCATCGGAAACCACTACTGGTCTTCCAAGAACGATCAAAGCGTAGACTGTTTGAGACATTACTCCCATGGACGAAAGTGCGCATGGTGACAGTTGTATTCAATCCCGATGCAATTTCTGTTTTTCATCAACACTCTGATAGTCCACAAATTACGGAAAGCCTCCAGATGTGAATCGGAAACTACTACTGGTCTTCCAGGGAACGATCAAAGCGTAGACTGTTAGTGACATTACTCCCATGGAGGTAAGTGCGCATGGTGACTGTTGTATTCAATCCCGATGCAATATCTGTGTTTCATCAACACTCTGATAGTCCACAGATTAAAGAATGCCTCCAGATGTGCATCGGAAGCTACTACTGGTCTTCCAGGGAACGATCTAAGTGTAGACTGTTTGAGACATTACTCCCATGGACGAAAGTGCGCATGGTGACTGTTGTAAACAATCCCGATGCAATTTCTGTGTTTCATCAACACTCTGATAGTCAACAGATTGCAGAATGCCTACTGATGTGCATCGGAAACCACTACTGGTCTTCCAGGGAACGATCAAAGCGTAGACTGTTTGAGACATTACTCCCATGGACGAAAGTGCGTGTGGTGACTGTTGTATTCAATCCCGATGCAATTTCTGTGTTTCATCAACACTCTGATAGTCCACAGATTAAAGAATGCCACCAGATGTGCACCGGAAACTACCACTGGTCTTCCAGGGATCAATCAGAGCGTAGAGTGTCTGAGACATTACTCCCATGAAGGGAACTGAGCATGGTGACAGCTGTATTCAATCCCGATGCAATTTCTGTGTTTCATCAACACTCTGATAGTCCACAGATTAAAGAATGCCACCGTATGTGCATCGGAAACTACTACTGGTCTTCCAGGGAACGATCAAAGCGTAGACTGTTTGAGACATTACTCCAATGGAGGAAAGTGCGCATGGTGACTGTTGTATACAATCCCGATGCAATTTCTGTCTTTCATCAAAACTCTGATAGTCAACAGATTACAGAATGCCTCCAGATGTGCATCGGAAACTACTACTTGTCTTCATCTACATCTACATCTACATCTACATGACTACTCTGCAATTCACATTTAAGTGCTTGGCAGAGGGTTCATCGAACCACAATCATACTATCTCTCTACTATTCCACTCCCGAACAGCGAGCGGGAAAAACGAACACCTAAATCTTTCTGTTCGAGCTCTGATTTCTCTTTTTTTATTTTGATGATCATTCCTACCTATGTAGGTTGGGCTCAACAAAATATTTTCGCATTCGGAAGAGAAAGTTGGTGACTGAAATTTCGTAAAAGCTCTCGCCGCGACGAAAAACGTCTATGCTGTAATGACTTCCATCCCAACTCGTGTATCATATCTGCCACACTCTCTCCCCTATAACGCGATAATACAAAACGAGCTGCCCTTCTTTGCACCCTCTCGATGTCCTCCGTCAATCCCACCAGGTAAGGATCCCACACCTTCCAGGGAACGATCAAAGAGTTGACTGTTTGAGACATTACTCCCATGGAGGAAAGAGCGCATGGTGATTGTTGTATTCAATCCCGATGCAATTTCTGTGTTTCATCAACACTCTGATAGTCCACAGATTACAGAAAGCCAGCAGATGGGCATCGGAAACTACTACTGGTCTTCCAGGGAACGATCAAAGCGTAGACTGTTTGAGAATTACTCCCATGGAGGAAAGTTCGCATGCTGACTGTTGGATTCAGTCCCGATGCAATTTCTGTGTTTGATGAACAATCTGATACTCCACAGATTACAGAATGCCACCAGATGTGCATCGGAAACTACTACTGGTCTTCCAGGGAACGATCAAATCGTAGACAGTTTAAGACATTAGTCCCATGGAAGAAAGTGCGCATGGTGACTGTTGTATTCAATCCCGATGCAATTTCTGTGTTTCATAAACACTCTGATAGTCCACAGATAACAGAATGCCTCCAGATGTGCACCGGAAACTACTACTGGTCTTCCAGGGATCAATCAGAGCGTAGAGTGTCTGAGACATTACTCCCATGAAGGGAAGTGAGCATGGTGACTGTTGTATTCAATCCCGATGTAATTACTGTGTTTCATCAACACTCTGATAGTCCACAAATTACGGAAAGCCTCCAGATGTGCATCGGAAACTACTACTGGTCTTCCAGGCAACGATCAAAGCGTAGACTGTTAGAGACATTACTCCCATGGATGAAAGTACGCATGGTGACTGTTGTATTCAATCCCGATGCAATTTCTGTGTTTCATCAACACTCTGATAGTCCACAGATTACAGAATGCCACCAGATGTGCATCGGAAACTACCACAGATCTCCTGGGGAACGATCAAAGCGTAGACTGTTTAAGACATTACTCCCATGGAAGAAAGTGCGCATGGTGACTGTTGTATTCAATCCCGATGCAATTTCTGTGTTTCATCAACACTCTGATAGTCCACAGATTACAGAATGCCTGCAGATGTGCACCGGAAACTACTACTGGTCTTCCAGGGAACGATCAAAGAGTAGACTGTTTGAGACATTACTCCCACGGAGGAAAGTGCGCATGGTGACTGTTGGATTCAATCCCGATGCAATTTCTGTGTTTCATCTACAATCTGATAGTCCAAAGATTACAGATTGCCTCCATATGGGCACCGGAAACTACTACAGGTCTTCCAGGGAACGATCAAAGAGTAGACTGTTTGAGACATTACTCCCACGGAGGGAAGTGCGCATGGTGACTGTTGTATTCAATCCCGATGCAATTTATGTGTTTCATCAACACTCTGATAGTCCACAGATTACAGAATGCCACCAGATGTGCATCGGAAACTACTACTGGTCTTCTGGGGAACGATCAAAGCGTAGACTGTTTGAGACATTACCCCCGTGGTGGAAAGAGGGCATGGTGATTGTTGTATTCAATCCCGATGCAATTTCTGTGTTTCATCAACACTCTGATAGTCCACAGATTACAGAATGCCACCAGATGTGCATCGGAAACTACTACTGGTCTTCCAGGGAACAATCAAAGCGTAGACTGTTTGAGACATTACTCCCGTGGAGGAAAGTGCGCATGGTGACTGTTGTATTCAATCCCGATGCAATTTCTGTGTTTCATCAACACTCTGATAGTCCACAGATTAAAGAATGCCTCCAGATGTGCATCGGAAGCTACTACTGGTCTTCCAGGGAACGATCTAAGTGTAGACTGTTTGAGACATTACTCCCATGGAGGAAAGTGCGCATGGTGACTGTTGTAAACAATCCCGATGCAATTTCTGTGTTTCATCAACACTCTGATAGTCAACAGATTGCAGAATGCCTACTGATGTGCATCGGAAACCACTACTGGTCTTCCAGGGAACGATCAAAGCGTAGACTGTTTGAGACATTACTCCCCTGGACGAAAGTGCGCGTGGTGACTGTTGTATTCAATCCCGATGCAATTTCTGTGTTTCATCAACACTCTGATAGTCCACAAATTAAAGAATGCCACCAGATGTGCACCGGAAACTACCACTGGTCTTCCAGGGATCAATCAGTGCGTAGAGTGTCTGAGACATTACTCCCATGAAGGGAAGTGAGCATGGTGACAGTTGTATTCAATCCCGATGCAATTTTTGTGTTTCATCAACACTCTGATAGTCCACAAATTACGGAAAGCCTCCAGATGTGCATCGGAAACTACTACTGGTCTTCCAGGGAACGATCAAAGCGTAGACTGTTAGAGACATTACTCCCATGGAGGAAAGTGCGCGTGGTGACTGTTGTATTCAATCCCGATGCAATTTCTGTGTTTCATCAACACTCTGATAGTCCACAGATTAAAGAATGCCACCAGATGTGCATCGGAAAATACTACTGGTCTTCCAGGGAACGATCAAAGCGTAGACTGTTTGAGACATTACTCCAATGGAGGAAAGTGCGCATGGTGACTGTTGTATACAATCCCGATGCAATTTCTGTCTTTCATCAAAACTCTGATAGTCAACAGATTACAGAATGCCTCCAGATGTGCATCGGAAACTACTACTTGTCTTCATCTACATCTACATGACTACTCTGCAATTCACATTTAAGTGCTTGGCAGAGGGTTCATCGAACCACAATCATACTATCTCTCTACTATTCCACTCCCGAACAGCGTGCGGGACAAAACGAACACCTAAAACTTTCTGTTCGAGCTCTGATTTCTCTTATTTTATTTTGATGATCATTCCTACCTATGTAGGTTGGGCTCAACAAAATATTTTCGCATTCGGAAGAGAAAGTTGGTGACTGAAATTTCGTAAAAGCTCTCGCCGCGACGAAAAACGTCTATGCTGTAATGACTTCCATCCCAACTCGTGTATCATATCTGCCACACTCTCTCCCCTATAACGCGATAATACAAAACGAGCTGCCCTTCTTTGCACCCACTCGATGTCCTCCGTCAATCCCACCAGGTAAGGATCCCACACCTTCCAGGGAACGATCAAAGAGTTGACTGTTTGAGACATTACTCCCATGGAGGAAAGAGCGCATGGTGATTGTTGTATTCAATCCCGATGCAATTTCTGTGTTTCATCAACACTCTGATAGTCCACAGATTACAGAAAGCCAGCAGATGGGCATCGGAAACTACTACTGGTCTTCCAGGGAACGATCAAAGCGTAGACTGTTTGAGAATTACTCCCATGGAGGAAAGTTCGCATGCTGACTGTTGGATTCAGTCCCGATGCAATTTCTGTGTTTCATGAACAATCTGATACTCCACAGATTACAGAATGCCACCAGATGTGCATCGGAAACTACTACTGGTCTTCCAGGGAACGATCAAATCGTAGACTGTTTAAGACATTAGTCCCATGGAAGAAAGTGCGCATGGTGACTGTTGTATTCAATCCCGATGCAATTTCTGTGTTTCATAAACACTCTGATAGTCCACAGATAACAGAATGCCTCCAGATGTGCACCGGAAACTACTACTGGTCTTCCAGGGATCAATCAGAGCGTAGAGTGTCTGAGACATTACTCCCATGAAGGGAAGTGAGCATGGTGACTGTTGTATTCAATCCCGATGTAATTACTGTGTTTCATCAACACTCTGATAGTCCACAAATTACGGAAAGCCTCCAGATGTGCATCGGAAACTACTACTGGTCTTCCAGGCAACGATCAAAGCGTAGACTGTTAGAGACATTACTCCCATGGATGAAAGTACGCATGGTGACTGTTGTATTCAATCCCGATGCAATTTCTGTGTTTCATCAACACTCTGATAGTCCACAGATTACAGAATGCCACCAGATGTGCATCGGAAACTACCACAGATCTCCTGGGGAACGATCAAAGCGTAGACTGTTTAAGACATTACTCCCATGGAAGAAAGTGCGCATGGTGACTGTTGTATTCAATCACGATGCAATTTCTGTGTTTCATCAACACTCTGATAGTCCACAGATTACAGAATGCCTGCAGATGTGCACCGGAAACTACTACTGGTCTTCCAGGGAACGATCAAAGAGTAGACTGTTTGAGACATTACTCCCACGGAGGAAAGTGCGCATGGTGACTGTTGGATTCAATCCCGATGCAATTTCTGTGTTTCATCAACAATCTGATAGTCCAAAGATTACAGATTGCCTCCATATGGGCACCGGAAACTACTACTGGTCTTCCAGGGAACGATCAAAGAGTAGACGGTTTGAGACATTACTCCCACGGAGGGAAGTGCGCATGGTGACTGTTGTATTCAATCCCGATGCAATTTATGTGTTTCATCAACACTCTGATAGTCCACAGATTACAGAATGCCACCAGATGTGCATCGGAAACTACTACTGGTCTTCTGGGGAACGATCAAAGCGTAGACTGTTTGAGACATTACCCCCGTGGTGGAAAGAGCGCATGGTGATTGTTGTATTCAATCCCGATGCAATTTCTGTGTTTCATCAACACTCTGATAGTCCACAGATTACAGAATGCCACCAGATGTGCATCGGAAACTACTACTGGTCTTCCAGGGAACGATCAAAGCGTAGGCTGTTTGAGAATTACTCCCATGGAGGAAAGTTCGCATGGTGACTGTTGGATTCAATCCCGATGCAATTTCTGTGTTTCATCAACAATCTGATAGTCCACAGATTACAGATTGCCTCCATATGGGCACCGGAAACTACTACTGGTCTTCCAGGGATCAATCAGAGCGTAGAGTGTTTGAGACATTACTCCCATGAAGGGAAGTGAGCATGGTGACTGTTGTATTCAATCCCGATGCAATTACTGTGTTTCATCAAAACTCTGATAGTCCACAGATTACAGAATGCCTCCAGATGTGCATCAGGAACCACTACTGGTCTTCGAGGGAACGATCAAAGCGTAGACTGTTTGAGACATTACTCCCATGGACGAAAGTGCGCATAGTGACAGTTGTATTCAATCCCGATGCAATTTCTGTGTTTCATCAACACTCTGATAGTCCACAAATTACGGAAAGCCTCCAGATGTGCATCGGAAACTACTACTGGTCTTCCAGGGAACGATCAAAGCGTAGACTGTTACAGACATTACTCCCTTGGAGGAAAGTGCGCATGGTGAATGTTGTATTCACTCCTGATGCAATTTCTGTGTTTCATCAACACTCTGATAATCCACAGATTACAGAATGCCACCAGATGTGCATCGGAAACTACTAGTGGTCTTCCAGGGAACGATCAAAGCGTAGACTGTTTGAGACATTACTCCCATGGAGGAAAGTGCGCATGGTGACTGTTGTATTCAATCCCGATGCAATTTCTGTGCTTCATCAACACTCTGATAGTCCACAGTTTACGGAAAGCCTCCAGATGAGCATCGGAAAGTACTACTGGTCTTCCAGGGAACGATCAAAGCGTAAACTCATTGAGACATTACTCCCATGGAGGGAAGTGCGCATGGTGACTGTTGTATTCAATCCCGATGCAATTTAAGTGTTTCGTCAGCACTCTTATAGTCCACAGATTACAGAATGTTTTCAGATGTGCATCGGAAACTACTACTGGTCTTCCTGGGAACGATCAAAGCGTAGACTGTTTGAGACATTACTCCCCTGGACTAAAGTGCGCATGGTGACTGTTGTATTCAATTCCGAGTCAATTTCTGTGTTTCACCAACTCTCTGATTGTCCACAGATTACAGAATGCCTCTAGATGTGCATCGGAAACTACTACTGGTCTTCCAGGGACCGATCAAAGCGTAGACTGTTTGAGACATTACTCCCGTGGAGGAAAGTGCGCATGGTGACTGTTGTATTCAATCCCGATGCAATTTCTGTGTTTCATCAACACTCTGATGGTCCACAGATTACAGAATGCCTCCAGATGTGCATCGGAAACTACTACTGGTCTTCCAGGGAACGATCAAAGCGTAGAGTGTTTGAGACATTACTCCCATGGAGGAAAGTGCGCATGGTGACTGTTGTATTCAATTCCGATTCAATTCTGTGTTTCATCAACACTCTGATAGAATACAGATTACAGAATGACATCAGATGTGTATCGGAAAATACTACTGGTATTCCAGGGAACGATCAAAGCGTAGACTGTTTCAGACATTACTCCCATGGAGGAAAGTGCGGATGGTGACTGTTGTATTCAATCCCGGTGCAATTTCTGTGTTTCATCAACATTCTGATAGTCCACAGATTACAGAATGCCACAAGGTGTGCAGCGGAAACTACTACTGGTCTTCCAGGGAACGATCAAAGCGTAGGCTGTTTGAGACTTTACCACCATGGAGGAAACTGCTCATGGAGACTGATGTATTCAATCCCGATGCAATATCTGTGTTTCATGAACAGTCTGATAGTCCACAGATTACAGAAAGCATAGAGATGTGCATCGGTAACTATTACTGGTCTTCCAGGTAACTATCAAAGCGTAGCCTGTAGAGTCATTACTCCCATGGACGAAAGTGCGCATGGTGACTGTTGTATTCAATCCCGATGCAATATCTGTGTTTCATCAACACTCTGATAGTCTACAGATTACAGAATGCCATTAGATGTGCATCGGGAACTACTACTGGTCTTCCAGGGAACGATCAAAGCGTAGACTGTTTGAGACTTTGCTCCCATGGAGGAAACTGCGCATGGAGACTGTTGTATTCAATCCCAATGCAATTTCTGTGTTTCATCAACAATCTGATAGTCCACAGATTACAGAAAGCATCCAGATGCGCATCGGCAACTACTACTGGTCTTCCAGGGAACTATCAACGATCAAAGCGTAGACTCTTAGAGACATTACTCCCATGGAGGTAAGTGCTCAGGGTGACTTTTGTATTCAATCCCGATGCAATTTCTGTGTTTCATCAACACTCTGATAGTCAACAGATTACAGAATGCCTCCAGATGTGCATCGGAAACTACTACTGGTCTTCCAGGGAGCGATCAAAGAGTAGACTGTTTGAGACATTACTCCCATGGACGAAAGTGCGCATGGTGACAGTTGTATTCAATCCCGATGCAATTTCTGTGTTTCATCAACACTCTGATAGTCCACAGATTACAGAATGCCTCCAGATGTGCATCGGAAACTACTACTGGTCTTCCAGGGAACGATCAAAGCGTAAACTCTTTGAGACATTACCCCCATGGAGGTAAGTGCACAGGGAGACTGTTGTATTCAATCCCGATGCAATTTCTGTGTTTCATCAACACTCTGATAGTCTACAGATTACAGAATGTCACCAGATGTGCATCGGAAACTACTACTGGTCTTCCAGGGAACAATCAAAGCGTAGACTGTTTGAGACATTACTCCCGTGGAGGAAAGTGCGCATGGTGACTGTTGTATTCAATCCCGATGCAATTTCTGTGTTTCATCAACACTCTGATAGTCCACAGATTACAGAATGCCTCCAGATGTGCATCGGAAACTACTACTGGTCTTCCAGGGATCAATCAGAGCGTAGAGTGTTTGAGACATTACTCCCATGAAGGGAAGTGAGCATGGTGAATGTTGTATTCAATCCCGATGACATTTCTGTGTTTCATCAACACTCTGATAGTCAACAGATTACAGAATGCCTCCAGATGTGCATCGGAAACTACTACTGGTCTTCCAGGGAACGATCAAATGGTAGACTGTTTGAGACATTACTCCCACGGAGGAAAGTGCGCATGGTGACTGTTGTATTCAATCCCGATGCAATTTATGTGTTTCATCAACACTCTGATAGTCCACAGATTACAGAATGCCACCAGATGTGCATCGGAAACTACTACTGGTCATCTGGGGAACGATCAAATCGTAGACTGTTTGAGACATTACTCCCGTGGAGGAAAGAGCGCATGGTGATTGTTGTATTCAATCCCGATGCAATTTCTGTGTTTCATCAACACTCTGATAGTCCACAGATTACAGCATGCCACCAGATGTGCATCGGAAACTACTACTGGTCTTCCAGGGAACGATCAAAGCGTAGGCTGTTTGAGAATTACACCCATGGAGGAAAGTTCGCATGGTGACTGTTGGATTCAATCCCGAAGCAATTTCTGTGTTTCATCAACAATCTGATAGTCCACAGATTACAGATTGCCTCCATATGGGCACCGGAAACTACTACTGGTCTTCCAGGGATCAATCAGAGCGTAGAGTGTTTGAGACATTACTCCCATGAAGGGAAGTGAGCATGGTGCCTGTTGTATTCAATCACGATGCAATTACTGTGTTTCATCAACACTCTGATAGTCCACAGATTACAGAATGCCTCCAGATGTGCATCGGAAACTACTACTGGTCTTCCAGGGAACGATCAAAGCGCAAACTCTTTGAGACATTACCCCCATGGAGGTAAGTGCACAGGGAGACTGTTGTATTCAATCCCGATGCAATTTCTGTGTTTCATCAACACTCTGATAGTCTACAGATTACAGAATGTCACCAGATGTGCATCGGAAACTACTACTGGTCTTCCAGGGAACAATCAAAGCGTAGACTGTTTGAGACATTACTCCCGTGGAGGAAAGTGCGCATGGTGACTGTTGTATTCAATCCCGATGCAATTTCTGTGTTTCATCAACACTCTGATAGTCCACAGATTACAGAATGCCTCCAGATGTGCATCGGAAACTACTACTGGTCTTCCAGGGATCAATCAGAGCGTAGAGTGTTTGAGACATTACTCCCATGAAGGGAAGTGAGCATGGTGAATGTTGTATTCAATCCCGATGACATTTCTGTGTTTCATCAACACTCTGATAGTCAACAGATTACAGAATGCCTCCAGATGTGCATCGGAAACTACTACTGGTCTTCCAGGGAACGATCAAATGGTAGACTGTTTGAGACATTACTCCCACGGAGGAAAGTGCGCATGGTGACTGTTGTATTCAATCCCGATGCAATTTATGTGTTTCATCAACACTCTGATAGTCCACAGATTACAGAATGCCACCAGATGTGCATCGGAAACTACTACTGGTCTTCTGGGGAACGATCAAATCGTAGACTGTTTGAGACATTACTCCCGTGGAGGAAAGAGCGCATGGTGATTGTTGTATTCAATCCCGATGCAATTTCTGTGTTTCATCAACACTCTGATAGTCCACAGATTACAGCATGCCACCAGATGTGCATCGGAAACTACTACTGGTCTTCCAGGGAACGATCAAAGCGTAGGCTGTTTGAGAATTACACCCATGGAGGAAAGTTCGCATGGTGACTGTTGGATTCAATCCCGATGCAATTTCTGTGTTTCATCAACAATCTGATAGTCCACAGATTACAGATTGCCTCCATATGGGCACCGGAAACTACTACTGGTCTTCCAGGGATCAATCAGAGCGTAGAGTGTTTGAGACATTACTCCCATGAAGGGAAGTGAGCATGGTGCCTGTTGTATTCAATCACGATGCAATTACTGTGTTTCATCAACACTCTGATAGTCCACAGATTACAGAATGCCTCCAGATGTGCATCGGAAACTACTACTGGTCTTCCAGGGAACGATCAAAGCGCAAACTCTTTGAGACATTACCCCCATGGAGGTAAGTGCACAGGGAGACTGTTGTATTCAATCCCGATGCAATTTCTGTGTTTCATCAACACTCGGATAGTCTACAGATTACAGAATGTCACCAGATGTGCATCGGAAACTACTACTGGTCTTCCAGGGAACAATCAAAGCGTAGACTGTTTGAGACATTACTCCCGTGGAGGAAAGTGCGCATGGTGACTGTTGTATTCAATCCCGATGCAATTTCTGTGTTTCATCAACACTCTGATAGTCCACAGATTACAGAATGCCTCCAGATGTGCATCGGAAACTACTACTGGTCTTCCAGGGATCAATCAGAGCGTAGAGTGTTTGAGACATTACTCCCATGAAGGGAAGTGAGCATGGTGAATGTTGTATTCAATCCCGATGACATTTCTGTGTTTCATCAACACTCTGATAGTCAACAGATTACAGAATGCCTCCAGATGTGCATCGGAAACTACTACTGGTCTTCCAGGGAACGATCAAATAGTAGACTGTTTGAGACATTACTCCCACGGAGGAAAGTGCTCATGGTGACTGTTGTATTCAATCCCGATGCAATTTATGTGTTTCATCAACACTCTGATAGTCCACAGATTACAGAATGCCACCAGATGTGCATCGGAAACTACTACTGGTCTTCTGGGGAACGATCAAAGCGTAGACTGTTTGAGACATTACTCCCGTGGAGGAAAGAGCACATGGTGATTGTTGTATTCAATCCCGATGCAATTTATGTGTTTCATCAACACTCTGATAGTCCACAGATTACAGAATGCCACCAGATGTGCATCGGAAACTACTACTGGTCTTCCAGGGAACGATCAAAGCGTAGACTGTTACAGACATTACTCCCTTGGAGGAAAGTGCGCATGGTGAATGTTGTATTCAATCCTGATGCAATTTCTGTGTTTCATCAACACTCTGATAATCCACAGATTACAGAATGCCACCAGATGTGCATCGGAAACTACTAGTGGTCTTCCAGGGAACGATCAAAGCGTAGACTGTTTGAGACATTACTCCCATGGAGGAAAGTGCGCATGGTGACTGTTGTATTCAATCCCGATGCAATTTCTGTGCTTCATCAACACTCTGATAGTCCACAGTTTACGGAAAGCCTCCAGATGAGCATCGGAAAGTACTACTGGTCTTCCAGGGAACGATCAAAGCGTAAACTCATTGAGACATTACTCCCATGGAGGGAAGTGCGCATGGTGACTGTTGTATTCAATCCCGATGCAATTTAAGTGTTTCGTCAGCACTCTTATAGTCCACAGATTACAGAATGTTTTCAGATGTGCATCGGAAACTACTACTGGTCTTCCTGGGAACGATCAAAGCGTAGACTGTTTGAGACATTATTCCCCTGGACTAAAGTGCGCATGGTGACTGTTGTATTCAATTCCGAGTCAATTTCTGTGTTTCACCAACTCTCTGATTGTCCACAGATTACAGAATGCCTCTAGATGTGCATCGGAAACTACTACTGGTCTTCCAGGGACCGATCAAAGCGTAGACTGTTTGAGACATTACTCCCGTGGAGGAAAGTGCGCATGGTGACTGTTGTATTCAATCCCGATGCAATTTCTGTGTTTCATCAACACTCTGATGGTCCACAGATTACAGAATGCCTCCAGATGTGCATCGGAAACTACTACTGGTCTTCCAGGGAACGATCAAAGCGTAGAGTGTTTGAGACATTACTCCCATGGAGGAAAGTGCGCATGGTGACTGTTGTATTCAATTCCGATTCAATTCTGTGTTTCATCAACACTCTGATAGAATACAGATTACAGAATGACATCAGATGTGTATCGGAAAATACTACTGGTATTCCAGGGAACGATCAAAGCGTAGACTGTTTCAGACATTACTCCCATGGAGGAAAGTGCGGATGGTGACTGTTGTATTCAATCCCGGTGCAATTTCTGTGTTTCATCAACATTCTGATAGTCCACAGATTACAGAATGCCACAAGGTGTGCAGCGGAAACTACTACTGGTCTTCCAGGGAACGATCAAAGCGTAGGCTGTTTGAGACTTTACCCCCATGGAGGAAACTGCTCATGGAGACTGATGTATTCAATCCCGATGCAATATCTGTGTTTCATGAACAGTCTGATAGTCCACAGATTACATAAAGCATAGAGATGTGCATCGGTAACTATTACTGGTCTTCCAGGTAACTATCAAAGCGTAGCCTGTAGAGTCATTACTCCCATGGACGAAAGTGCGCATGGTGACTGTTGTATTCAATCCCGATGCAATATCTGTGTTTCATCAACACTCTGATAGTCTACAGATTACAGAATGCCATTAGATGTGCATCGGGAACTACTACTGGTCTTCCAGGGAACGATCAAAGCGTAGACTGTTTGAGACTTTGCTCCCATGGAGGAAACTGCGCATGGAGACTGTTGTATTCAATCCCAATGCAATTTCTGTGTTTCATCAACAATCTGATAGTCCACAGATTACAGAAAGCATCCAGATGCGCATCGGCAACTACTACTGGTCTTCCAGGGAACTATCAACGATCAAAGCTTAGACTCTTAGAGACATTACTCCCATGGAGGTAAGTGCTCAGGGTGACTTTTGTATTCAATCCCGATGCAATTTCTGTGTTTCATCAACACTCTGATAGTCAACAGATTACAGAATGCCTCCAGATGTGCATCGGAAACTACTACTGGTCTTCCAGGGAGCGATCAAAGAGTAGACTGTTTGAGACATTACTCCCATGGACGAAAGTGCGCATGGTGACAGTTGTATTCAATCCCGATGCAATTTCTGTGTTTCATCAACACTCTGATAGTCCACAGATTACAGAATGCCTCCAGATGTGCATCGGAAACTACTACTGGTCTTCCAGGGAACGATCAAAGCGTAAACTCTTTGAGACATTACCCCCATGGAGGTAAGTGCACAGGGAGACTGTTGTATTCAATCCCGATGCAATTTCTGTGTTTCATCAACACTCTGATAGTCTACAGATTACAGAATGTCACCAGATGTGCATCGGAAACTACTACTGGTCTTCCAGGGAACAATCAAAGCGTAGACTGTTTGAGACATTACTCCCGTGGAGGAAAGTGCGCATGGTGACTGTTGTATTCAATCCCGATGCAATTTCTGTGTTTCATCAACACACTGATAGTCCACAGATTACAGAATGCCTCCAGATGTGCATCGGAAACTACTACTGGTCTTCCAGGGATCAATCAGAGCGTAGAGTGTTTGAGACATTACTCCCATGAAGGGAAGTGAGCATGGTGAATGTTGTATTCAATCCCGATGACATTTCTGTGTTTCATCAACACTCTGATAGTCAACAGATTACAGAATGCCTCCAGATGTGCATCGGAAACTACTACTGGTCTTCCAGGGAACGATCAAATGGTAGACTGTTTGAGACATTACTCCCACGGAGGAAAGTGCGCATGGTGACTGTTGTATTCAATCCCGATGCAATTTATGTGTTTCATCAACACTCTGATAGTCCACAGATTACAGAATGCCACCAGATGTGCATCGGAAACTACTACTGGTCTTCTGGGGAACGATCAAATCGTAGACTGTTTGAGACATTACTCCCGTGGAGGAAAGAGCGCATGGTGATTGTTGTATTCAATCCCGATGCAATTTCTGTGTTTCATCAACACTCTGATAGTCCACAGATTACAGCATGCCACCAGATGTGCATCGGAAACTACTACTGGTCTTCCAGGGAACGATCAAAGCGTAGGCTGTTTGAGAATTACACCCATGGAGGAAAGTTCGCATGGTGACTGTTGGATTCAATCCCGATGCAATTTCTGTGTTTCATCAACAATCTGATAGTCCACAGATTACAGATTGCCTCCATATGGGCACCGGAAACTACTACTGGTCTTCCAGGGATCAATCAGAGCGTAGAGTGTTTGAGACATTACTCCCATGAAGGGAAGTGAGCATGGTGCCTGTTGTATTCAATCACGATGCAATTACTGTGTTTCATCAACACTCTGATAGTCCACAGATTACAGAATGCCTCCAGATGTGCATCGGAAACTACTACTGGTCTTCCAGGGAACGATCAAAGCGCAAACTCTTTGAGACATTACCCCCATGGAGGTAAGTGCACAGGGAGACTGTTGTATTCAATCCCGATGCAATTTCTGTGTTTCATCAACACTCTGATAGTCTACAGATTACAGAATGTCACCAGATGTGCATCGGAAACTACTACTGGTCTTCCAGGGAACAATCAAAGCGTAGACTGTTTGAGACATTACTCCCGTGGAGGAAAGTGCGCATGGTGACTGTTGTATTCAATCCCGATGCAATTTCTGTGTTTCATCAACACTCTGATAGTCCACAGATTACAGAATGCCTCCAGATGTGCATCGGAAACTACTACTGGTCTTCCAGGGATCAATCAGAGCGTAGAGTGTTTGAGACATTACTCCCATGAAGGGAAGTGAGCATGGTGAATGTTGTATTCAATCCCGATGACATTTCTGTGTTTCATCAACACTCTGATAGTCAACAGATTACAGAATGCCTCCAGATGTGCATCGGAAACTACTACTGGTCTTCCAGGGAACGATCAAATAGTAGACTGTTTGAGACATTACTCCCACGGAGGAAAGTGCTCATGGTGACTGTTGTATTCAATCCCGATGCAATTTATGTGTTTCATCAACACTCTGATAGTCCACAGATTACAGAATGCCACCAGATGTGCATCGGAAACTACTACTGGTCTTCTGGGGAACGATCAAAGCGTAGACTGTTTGAGACATTACTCCCGTGGAGGAAAGAGCGCATGGTGATTGTTGTATTCAATCCCGATGCAATTTCTGTGTTTCATCAACACTCTGATAGTCCACAGATTACAGCATGCCACCAGATGTGCATCGGAAACTACTACTGGTCTTCCAGGGAACGATCAAAGCGTAGGCTGTTTGAGAATTACTCCCATGGAGGAAAGTTCGCATGGTGACTGTTGGATTCAATCCCGATGCAATTTCTGTGTTTCATCAACAATCTGATAGTCCACAGATTACAGATTGCCTCCATATGTGCACCGGAAACTACTACTGGTCTTCCAGGGATCAATCAGAGCGTAGAGTGTTTGAGACATTACTCCCAGGAAGGGAAATGAGCATGGTGCCTGTTGTATTCAATCACGATGCAATTACTGTGTTTCATCAACACTCTGATAGTCCACAGATTACAGAATGCCTCCAGATGTGCATCAGGAACCACTACTGGACTTCGAGGGAACGATCAAAGCGTAGACTGTTTGAGACATTGCTCCCATGGACGAAAGTGCGCATAGTGACAGTTGTATTCAATCCCGATGCAATTTCTGTGTTTCATCAACACTCTGATAGTCCACAAATTACGGAAAGCCTCCAGATGTGCATCGGAAACTACTACTGGTCTTCCAGGGAACGAACAAAGCGTAGACTGTTACAGACATTACTCCCTTGGAGGAAAGTGCGCATGGTGAATGTTGTATTCAATCCTGATGCAATTTCTGTGTTTCATCAACACTCTGATAATCCACAGATTACAGAATGCCTCCAGATGTGCATCGGAAACCACTACTGGTCTTCCAGGGAACGATCAAAGCGTAGACTGTTTAAGACATTACTCCCATGGGCGAAAGTGCGCATGGTGACTGTTGTATTCAATCCCGATGCAATTTCTGTGTTTCATCAACACTCTGATAGTCCACAGATTACAGAATGCCTCCAGATGTGCATCGGAAACTACTACTGGTCTTCCAGGGATCAATCAGAGCGTAGAGTGTTTGAGACATTACTCCCATGAAGGGAAGTGAGCATGGTGAATGTTGTATTCAATCCCGATGACATTTCTGTGTTTCATCAACACTCTGATAGTCAACAGATTACAGAATGCCTCCAGATGTGCATCGGAAACTACTACTGGTCTTCCAGGGAACGATCAAATAGTAGACTGTTTGAGACATTACTCCCACGGAGGAAAGTGCGCATGGTGACTGTTGTATTCTATCCCGATGCAATTTATGTGTTTCATCAACACTCTGATAGTCCACAGATTACAGAATGCCACCAGATGTGCATCGGAAACTACTACTGGTCTTCTGGGGAACGATCAAATCGTAGACTGTTTGAGACATTTCTCCCGTGGAGGAAAGAGCGCATGGTGATTGTTGTATTCAATCCCGATGCAATTTCTGTGTTTCATCAACACTCTGATAGTCCACAGATTACAGCATGCCACGAGATGTGCATCGGAAACTACTACTGGTCTTCCAGGGAACGATCAAAGCGTAGGCTGTTTGAGAATTACTCCCATGGAGGAAAGTTCGCATGGTGACTGTTGGATTCAATCCCGATGCATTTCTGTGTTTCATCAACAATCCGATACTCCACAGATTACAGATTGCCTCCATATGTGCACCGGAAACTACTACTGGTCTTCCAGGGATCAATCAGAGCGTAGAGTGTTTGAGACATTACTCCCACGAAGGGAAGTGAGCATGGTGCCTGTTGTATTCAATCACGATGCAATTACTGTGTTTCATCAACACTCTGATAGTCCACAGATTACAGAATGCCTCCAGATGTGCATCGGAAACTACTACTGGTCTTCCAGGGAACGATCAAAGCGTAAACTCTTTGAGACATTACCCCCATGGAGGTAAGTGCACAGGGAGACTGTTGTATTCAATCCCGATGCAATTTCTGTGTTTCATCAACACTCTGATAGTCTACAGATCACAGAATGTCACCAGATGTGCATCGGAAACTACTACTGGTCTTCCAGGGAACAATCAAAGCGTAGACTGTTTGAGACATTACTCCCGTGGAGGAAAGTGCGCATGGTGAATGTTGTATTCAATCCTGATGCAATTTCTGTGTTTCATCAACACTCTGATAATCCACAGATTACAGAATGCCTCCAGATGTGCATCGGAAACCACTACTGGTCTTCCAGGGAACGATCAAAGCGTAGACTGTTTGAGACATTACTCCCATGGACGAAAGTGCGCATGGTGACTGTTGTATTCAATCCCGATGCAATTTCTGTGTTTCATCAACACTCTGATAGTCCACAGATTACAGAATGCCACCAGATGTGCATCGGAAACTACTACTGGTCTTCCAGGGAACGATCAAAGCGTAGACTGTTTAAGACATTACTCCCATGGAGGAAAGTGCGCCTGGTGACTGTTGTATACAATCCCGATGGAATTTCTGTGTTTCATCAACACTCTGATAGTCAACAGATTACAGAATGCCTCCAGATGTGCATCGGAAACTACTACTGGTCTTCCAGGGAACGATCAAAGAGAAGACTGTTTGAGACATTACTCCCACGGATGAAAGTGCGCATGGTGACTGTTGTATTCAATCCTGATGCAATTTATGTGTTTCATCAACACTCTGATAGTCCACAGATTACAGAATGCCACCAGATGTGCATCGGAAACTACCACAGATCTCCTGGGGAACGATCAAAGCGTAGACTGTTTAAGACATTACTCCCATGGAAGAAAGTGCGCATGGTGACTGTTGTATTCAATCCCGATGCAATTTCTGTGTTTCATCAACACTCTGATAGTCCACAGATTACAGAATGCCTGCAGATGTGCACCGGAAACTACTACTGGTCTTCCAGGGAACGATCAAATAGTAGACTGTTTGAGACATTACTCCCACGGAGGAAAGTGCACAGGGAGACTGTTGTATTCAATCCCGATGCAATTTCTGTGTTTCATCAACACTCTGATAGTCTACAGATCACAGAATGTCACCAGATGTGCATCGGAAACTACTACTGGTCTTCCAGGGAACAATCAAAGCGTAGACTGTCTGAGACATTACTCCCGTGGAGGAAAGTGCGCATGGTGACTGTTGTATTCAATCCCGATGCAATTTCTGTGTTTCATCAACACTCTGATAGTCCACAGATTACAGAATGCCTCCAGATGTGCATCGGAAACTACTACTGGTCTTCCGGGGATCAATCAGAGCGTAGAGTGTTTGAGACATTACTCCCATGAAGGGAAGTGAGCATGGTGAATGTTGTATTCAATCCCGATGACATTTCTGTGTTTCATCAACACTCTGATAGTCAACAGATTACAGAATGCCTCCAGATGTGCATCGGAAACTACTAGTGGTCTTCCAGGGAACGATCAAATAGTAGACTGTTTGAGACATTACTCCCACGGAGGAAAGTGCGCATGGTGACTGTTGTATTCAATCCCGATGCAATTTATGTGTTTCATCAACACTCTGATAGTCCACAGATTACAGAATGCCACCAGATGTGCATCGGAAACTACTACTGGTCTTCTGGGGAACGATCAAAGCGTAGACTGTTTGAGACATTACTCCCGTGGAGGAAAGAGCGCATGGTGATTGTTGTATTCAATCCCGATGCAATTTCTGTGTTTCATCAACTCTCTGATAGTCCACAGATTACAGCATGCCACCAGATGTGCATCGGAAACTACTACTGGTCTTCCAGGGAACGATCAAAGCGTAGGCTGTTTGAGAATTACTCCCATGGAGGAAAGTTTGCATGGTGACTGTTGGATTCAATCCCGATGCAATTTCTGTGTTTCATCAACAATCTGATAGTCCACAGATTACAGATTGCCTCCATATGTGCACCGGAAACTACTACTGGTCTTCCAGGGATCAATCAGAGCGTAGAGTGTTTGAGACATTACTCCCAGGAAGGGAAGTGAGCATGGTGCCTGTTGTATTCAATCACGATGCAATTACTGTGTTTCATCAACACTCTGATAGTCCACAGATTACAGAATGCCTCCAGATGTGCATCAGGAACCACTACTGGTCTTCGAGGGAACGATCAAAGCGTAGACTGTTTGAGACATTGCTCCCATGGACGAAAGTGCGCATAGTGACAGTTGTATTCAATCCCGATGCAATTTCTGTGTTTCATCAACACTCTGATAGTCCACAAATTACGGAAAGCCTCCAGATGTGCATCGGAAACTACTACTGGTCTTCCAGGGAACGAACAAAGCGTAGACTGTTACAGACATTACTCCCTTGGAGGAAAGTGCGCATGGTGAATGTTGTATTCAATCCTGATGCAATTTCTGTGTTTCATCAACACTCTGATAATCCACAGATTACAGAATGCCTCCAGATGTGCATCGGAAACCACTACTGGTCTTCCAGGGAACGATCAAAGCGTAGACTGTTTGAGACATTACTCCCATGGACGAAAGTGCGCATGGTGACTCTTGTATTCAATCCCGATGCAATTTCTGTGTTTCATCAACACTCTGATAGTCCACAGATTACAGAATGCCACCAGATGTGCATCGGAAACTACTACTGGTCTTCCAGGGAACGATCAAAGCGTAGACTGTTTGAGACATTACTCCCATGGAGGAAAGTGCGCATGGTGACTGTTGTATACAATCCCGATGGAATTTCTGTGTTTCATCAACACTCTGATAGTCAACAGATTACAGAATGCCTCCAGATGTGCATCGGAAACTACTACTGGTCTTCCAGGGAACGATCAAAGAGAAGACTGTTTGAGACATTACTCCCACGGATGAAAGTGCGCATGGTGACTGTTGTATTCAATCCTGATGCAATTTATGTGTTTCATCAACACTCTGATAGTCCACAGATTACAGAGTGCCACCAGATGTGCATCGGAAACTACCACAGATCTCCTGGGGAACGATCAAAGCGTAGACTGTTTAAGACATTACTCCCATGGAAGAAAGTGCGCATGGTGACTGTTGTATACAATCCCGATGGAATTTCTGTGTTTCATCAACACTCTGATAGTCCACAGATTACAGAATGCCACCAGATGTGCATCGGAAACTACTACTGGTCTTCCAGGGAACGATCAAAGCGTAGGCTGTTTGAGAATTACTCCCATGGAGGAAAGTTCGCATGGTGACTGTTGTATTCAATCCCGATGCAATTTCTGTGTTTCATCAACAATCTGATAGTCCACAGATTACAGATTGCCTCCATATGGGCACCGGAAACTACTACTGGTCTTCCAGGGATCAATCAGAGCGTAGAGTGTTTGAGACATTACTCCCATGAAGGGAAGTGAGCATGGTGACTGTTGTATTCAATCCCGATGCAATTACTGTGTTTCATCAACACTCTGATAGTCCACAGATTACAGAATGCCTCCAGATGTGCATCAGGAACCACTACTGGTCTTCGAGGGAACGATCAAAGCGTAGACTGTTTGAGACATTACTCCCATGGACGTAAGTGCGCATAGTGACAGTTGTATTCAATCCCGATGCAATTTCTGTGTTTCATCAACACTCTGATAGTCCACAAATTACGGAAAGCCTCCAGATGTGCATCGGAAACTACTACTGGTCTTCCAGGGAACGATCAAAGCGTAGACTGTTACAGACATTACTCCCTTGGAGGAAAGTGCGCATGGTGAATGTTGTATTCAATCCTGATGCAATTTCTGTGTTTCATCAACACTCTGATAATCCACAGTTTACAGAATGCCACCAGATGTGCATCGGAAACTACTAGTCGTCTTCCAGGGAACGATCAAAGCGTAGACTGTTTGAGACATTACTCCCATGGAGGAAAGTGCGCATGGTGACTGTTGTATACAATCCCGATGCAATTTCTGTGTTTCATCAACACTCTGATAGTCCACAGATTACAGATTGCCTCCATATGGGCACCGGAAACTACTACTGGTCTTCCAGGGAACGATCAAAGAGTAGACTGTTTGAGACATTGCTCAGACGGAGGGAAGTGCGCATGGTGACTGTTGTATTCAATCCCGATGCAATTTATGTGTTTCATCAACACTCTGATAGTCCACAGATTACAGAATGCCACCAGATGTGCATCGGAAACTACTACTGGTCTTCTGGGGAACGATCAAAGCGTAGACTGTTTGAGACATTACCCCCGTGGTGGAAAGAGCGCATGGTGATTGTTGTATTCAATCCCGATGCAATTTCTGTGTTTCATCAACACTCTGATAGTCCACAGATTACAGAATGCCACCAGATGTGCATCGGAAACTACTACTGGTCTTCCAGGGAACGATCAAAGCGTAGGCTGTTTGAGAATTACTCCCATGGAGGAAAGTTCGCATGGTGACTGTTGGATTCAATCCCGATGCAATTTCTGTGTTTCATCAACAATCTGATAGTCCACAGATTACAGATTGCCTCCATATGGGCACCGGAAACTACTACTGGTCTTCCAGGGATCAATCAGAGCGTAGAGTGTTTGAGACATTACTCCCATGAAGGGAAGTGAGCATGGTGACTGTTGAATTCAATCCCGATGCAATTACTGTGTTTCATCAACACTCTGATAGTCCACAGGTTACAGAATGCCTCCAGATGTGCATCAGGAACCACTACTGGTCTTCGAGGGAACGATCAAAGCGTAGACTGTTTGAGACATTACTCCCATGGACGAAAGTGCGCATAGTGACAGTTGTATTGAATCCCGATGCAATTTCTGTGTTTCATCAACACTCTGATAGTCCACAAATTACGGAAAGCCTCCAGATGTGCATCGGAAACTACTACTGGTCTTCCAGGGAACGATCAAAGCGTAGACTGTTACAGACATTACTCCCCTGGAGGAAAGTGCGCATGGTGAATGTTGTATTCAATCCTGATGCAATTTCTGTGTTTCATCAACACTCTGATAATCCACAGATTACAGAATGCCACCAGATGTGCATCGGAAACTACCAGTGGTCTTCCAGGGAACGATCAAAGCGTAGACTGTTTGACACATTACTCCCATGGAGGAAAGTGCGCATGGTGACTGTTGTATACAATCCCGATGCAATTTCTGTGTTTCATCAACACTCTGATAGTCAACAGATTACAGAATGCCTCCAGATGTGCATCGGAAACTACTACTGGTTTTCCAGGGAACGATCAAAGAGTAGACTGTTTAAGAAATTACTAACATGGAGGAAATTGCGCATGGTGACTGTTGTATTCAATCCCGATGCAATTTCTGTGCTTCATCAACACTCTGATAGTCCACAGTTTACGGAAAGCCTCCAGATGAGCATCGGAAAGTACTACTGGTCTTCCAGGGAACGATCAAAGCGTAAACTCTTTGAGACATTACTCCCATGGAGGGAAGTGCGCATGGTGACTGTTGTATTCAATCCCGATGCAATTTAAGTGTTTCGTCAGCACTCTTATAGTCCACAGATTACAGAATGCTTTCAGATGTGCATCGGAAACTACTACTGGTCTTCCTGGGAACGATCAAAGCGTAGACTGTTTTTAGACATTACTCCCCTGGACTAAAGTGCGCATGGTGACTGTTGTATTCAATTCCGATTCAATTTCTGTGTTTCACCAACTCTCTGATTGTCCACAGATTACAGAATGCCTCTAGATGTGCATCGGAAACTACTACTGGTCTTCCAGGGACCGATCAAAGCGTAGACTGTTTGAGACATTACTCCCGTGGAGGAAAGTGCGCATGGTGACTGTTGTATTCAATCCCGATGCAATTTCTGTGTTTCATCAACACTCTGGTAGTCCACAGATTACAAAATGCCTCCAGATGTGCATCGGAAACTACTACTGATCTTCCAGGGAACGATCAAAGCGTAGAGTGTTTGAGACATTACTCCCATGGAGGAAAGTGCGCATGGTGACTGTTGTATTCAATTCCGATTCAATTCTGTGTTTCATCAACACTCTGATAGAATACAGATTACAGAATGACATCAGATGTGTATCGGAAAATACTACTGGTATTCCAGGTAACTATCAAAGCGTAGCATGTAGAGTCAATACTCCCATGGACGAAAGTGCGCATGGTGACTGTTGTATTCAATCCCGATGCAATATCTGTGTTTCATCAACACTCTGATAGTCTACAGATTACAGAATGCCATTAGATGTGCATCGGGAACTACTACTGGTCTTCCAGGGAACGATCAAAGCGTAGACTGTTTGAGACATTGCTCCCATGGAGGAAACTGGGCATGGAGACTGTTGTATTCAATCCCAATGCAATTTCTGTGTTTCATCAACAATCTGATAGTCCACAGATTACAGAAAGCATCCAGATGCGCATCGGCAACTACTACTGGTCTTCCAGGGAACTATCAACGATCAAAGCGTAGACTCTTAGAGACATTACTCCCATGGAGGTAAGTGCACAGGGAGACTGTTGTATTCAATCCCGATGCAATTTCTGTGTTTCATCAACACTCTGATAGTCTACAGATTACAGAATGTCACCAGATGTGCATCGGAAACTACTACTGGTCTTCCAGGGAACAATCAAAGCGTAGACTGTTTGAGACATTACTCCCGTGGAGGAAAGTGCGCATGGTGACTGTTGTATTCAATCCCGATGCAATTTCTGTGTTTCATCAACACTCTGATAGTCCACAGATTACAGAATGCCTCCAGATGTGCATCGGAAACTACTACTGGTCTTCCAGGGATCAATCAGAGCGTAGAGTGTTTGAGACATTACTCCCATGAAGGGAAGTGAGCATGGTGAATGTTGTATTCAATCCCGATGACATTTCTGTGTTTCATCAACACTCTGATAGTCAACAGATTACAGAATGCCTCCAGATGTGCATCGGAAACTACTACTGGTCTTCCAGGGAACGATCAAATAGTAGACTGTTTGAGACATTACTCCCACGGAGGAAAGTGCGCATGGTGACTGTTGTATTCAATCCCGATGCAATTTATGTGTTTCATCAACACTCTGATAGTCCACAGATTACAGAATGCCACCAGATGTGCATCGGAAACTACTACTGGTCTTCTGGGGAACGATCAAATCGTAGACTGTTTGAGACATTACTCCCGTGGAGGAAAGAGCGCATGGTGATTGTTGTATTCAATCCCGATGCAATTTCTGTGTTTCATCAACACTCTGATAGTCCACAGATTACAGCATGCCACCAGATGTGCATCGGAAACTACTACAGGTCTTCCAGGGAACGATCAAAGCGTAGGCTGTTTGAGAATTACTCCCATGGTGGAAAGTTCGCATGGTGACTGTTGGATTCAATCCCGATGCAATTTCTGTGTTTCATCAACAATCTGATAGTCCACAGATTACAGATTGCCTCCATATGTGCACCGGAAACTACTACTGGTCTTCCAGGGATCAATCAGAGCGTAGAGTGTTTGAGACATTACTCCCATGAAGGGAAGTGAGCATGGTGCCTGTTGTATTCAATCACGATGCAATTACTGTGTTTCATCAACACTCTGATAGTCCACAGATTACAGAATGCCTCCAGATGTGCATCGGAAACTACTACTGGTCTTCTAGGGAACGATCAAAGCATAAACTCTTTGAGACATTACCCCCATGGAGGTAAGTGCACAGGGAGACTGTTTTATTCAATCCCGATGCAATTTCTGTGTTTCATCAACACTCTGATAGTCTACAGATTACAGAATGTCACCAGATGTGCATCGGAAACTACTACTGGTCTTCCAGGGAACAATCAAAGCGTAGACTGTTTGAGACATTACTCCCGTGGAGGAAAGTGCGCATGGTGACTGTTGTATTCAATCCCGATGCAATTTCTGTGTTTCATCAACACTCTGATAGTCCACAGATTACAGAATGCCTCCAGATGTGCATCGGAAACTACTACTGGTCTTCCAGGGATCAATCAGAGCGTAGAGTGTTTGAGACATTACTCCCATGAAGGGAAGTGAGCATGGTGAATGTTGTATTCAAACCCGATGACATTTCTGTGTTTCATCAACACTCTGATAGTCCACAGATTACAGAATGCCACCAGATGTGCATCGGAAACTACTACTGGTCTTCTGGGGAACGATCAAAGCGTAGACTGTTTGAGACATTACTCCCGTGGAGGAAAGAGCGCATGGTGATTGTTGTATTCAATCCTGATGCAATTTCTGTGTTTCATCAACACTCTGATAGTCCACAGATTACAGCATGCCACCAGATGTGCATCGGAAACTACTACTGGTCTTCCAGGGAACGATCAAAGCGTAGGCTGTTTGAGAATTACTCCCATGGAGGAAAGTTCGCATGGTGACTGTTGGATTCAATCCCGATGCAATTTCTGTGTTTCATCAACAATCTGATAGTCCACAGATTACAGATTGCCTCCATATGTGCACCGGAAACTACTACTGGTCTTCCAGGGATCAATCAGAGCGTAGAGTGTTTGAGACATTACTCCCAGGAAGGGAAGTGAGCATGGTGCCTGTTGTATTCAATCACGATGCAATTACTGTGTTTCATCAACACTCTGATAGTCCACAGATTACAGAATGCCTCCAGATGTGCATCAGGAACCACTACTGGTCTTCGAGGGAACGATCAAAGCGTAGACTGTTTGAGACATTGCTCCCATGGTCGAAAGTGCGCATAGTGACAGTTGTATTCAATCCCGATGCAATTTCTGTGTTTCATCAACACTCTGATAGTCCACAAATTACGGAAAGCCTCCAGATGTGCATCGGAAACTACTACTGGTCTTCCAGGGAACGATCAAAGCGTAGACTGTTACAGACATTACTCCCTTGGAGGAAAGTGCGCATGGTGAATGTTGTATTCAATCCTGATGCAATTTCTGTGTTTCATCAACACTCTGATAATCCACAGATTACAGAATGCCTCCAGATGTGCATCGGAAACCACTACTGGTCTTCCAGGGAACGATCAAAGCGTAGACTGTTTGAGACATTACTCCCATGGACGAAAGTGCGTATGGTGACTGTTGTATTCAATCCCGATGCAATTTCTGTGTTTCATCAACACTCTGATAGTCCACAGATTACAGAATGCCACCAGATGTGCATCGGAAACTACTACTGGTCTTCCAGGGAACGATCAAAGCGTAGACTGTTTGAGACATTACTCCCATGGAGGAAAGTGCGCATGGTGACTGTTGTATACAATCCCCATGGAATTTCTGTGTTTCATCAACACTCTGATAGTCAACAGATTACAGAATGCCTCCAGATGTGCATCGGAAACTACTACTGGTCTTCCAGGGAACGATCAAAGAGTAGACTGTTTGAGACATTACTCCCACGGATGAAAGTGCGCATGGTGACTGTTGTATTCAATCCTGATGCAATTTATGTGTTTCATCAACACTCCGATAGTCCACAGATTACAGAATGCCACCAGATGTGCATCGGAAACTACTACTGGTCTTCTGGGGAACGATCAAAGCGTAGACTGTTTGAGACATTACTCCCGTGGAGGAAAGAGCGCATGGTGATTGTTGTATTCAATCCCGATGCAATTTCTGTGTTTCATCAACACTCTGATAGTCCACAGATTACAGAATGCCACCAGATGTGCATCGGAAACTACTACTGGTCCTCCAGGGAACGATCAAAGCGTAGGCTGTTTGAGAATTACTCCCATGGAGGAAAGTTCGCATGGTGACTGTTGGATTCAATCCCGATGCAATTTCTGTGTTTCATCAACACTCTGATAGTCCACAAATTACGGAAAGCCTCCAGATGTGCATCGGAAACTACTACTGGTCTTCCAGGGAACGCTCAAAGCGTAGACTGTTACAGACATTACTTCCCTTGGAGAAAAGTGCGCATGGTGAATGTTGTATTCAATCCTGATGCAATTTCTGTGTTTCATCAACACTCTGATAATCCACAGATTACAGAATGCCACCAGATGTGCATCGGAAACTACTAGTGGTCTTCCAGGGAACGATCAAACCGTAGACTGTTAGAGACATTACTCCCATGGAGGAAAGTGCGGATGGTGACTGTTGTATTCAATCCCGGTGCAATTTCTGTGTTTCATCAACATTCTGATAGTCCACAGATTACAGAATGCCACCAGATGTGCAGCGGAAACTACTACTGGTCTTCCAGGGAACGATCAAAGCGTAGGCTGTTTGAGACTTTACCCCCATGGAGGAAACTGCTCATGGAGACTGATGTATTCAATCCCGATGCAATATCTGTGTTTCATGAACAGTCTGATAGTCCACAGATTACAGAAAGCATAGAGATGTGCATCGGTAACTACTACTGGTCTTCCAGGTAACTATTAAAGCGTAGCCTGTAGAGTCATTACTCCCATGGACGAAAGTGCGCATGGTGACTGTTGTATTCAATCCCGATGCAATATCTGTGTTTCATCATGACTCTGATAGTCTACAGATTACAGAATGCCATTAGATGTGCATCGGGAACTACTACTGGTCTTCCAGGGAACGATCAAAACCGTAGACTGTTTGAGACATTGCTCCCATGGAGGAAACTGCGCATGGAGACTGTTGTATTCAATCCCAATGCAATTTCTGTGTTTCATCAACAATCTGATAGTCCACAGATTACAGAAAGCATCCAGATGCGCATCGGCAACTACTACTGGTCTTCCAGGGAACTATCAACGATCAAAGCGTAGACTCTTAGAGACATTACTCCCATGGAGGTAAGTGCTCAGGGTGACTTTTGTATTCAATCCGGATGCAATTTCTGTGTTTCATCAACACTCTGATAGTCAACAGATTACAGAATGCCTCCAGATGTGCATCGGAAACTACTACTGGTCTTCCAGAGAGCGATCAAAGAGTAGACTGTTTGAGACATTACTCCCATGGACGAAAGTGCACATGGTGACAGTTGTATTCAATCCCGATGCAATTTCTGTGTTTCATCAACACTCTGATAGTCCACAGATTACAGAATGCCTCCAGATGTGCATGGGAAACTACTACTGGTCTTCCAGGGAACGATCAAAGCGTAAATTCTTTGAGACATTACCCCCATGGAGGTAAGTGCACAGGGAGACTGTTGTATTCAATCCCGATGCAATTTCTGTGTTTCATCAACACTCTGATAGTCTACAGATTACAGAATGTCACCAGATGTGCATCGGAAACTACTACTGGCCTTCCAGGGAACGATCAAAGCGTAGACTGTTACAGACATTACTTCCCTTGGAGAAAAGTGCGCATGGTGAATGTTGTATTCAATCCTGATGCAATTTCTGTGTTTCATCAACACTCTGATAATCCACAGATTACAGAATGCCACCAGATGTGCATCGGAAACTACTAGTGGTCTTCCAGGGAACGATCAAACCGTAGACTGTTAGAGACATTACTCCCATGGAGGAAAGTGCGGATGGTGACTGTTGTATTCAATCCCGGTGCAATATCTGTGTTTCATCAACATTCTGATAGTCCACAGATTACAGAATGCCACCAGATGTGCAGCGGAAACTACTACTGGTCTTCCAGGGAACGATCAAAGCGTAGGCTGTTTGAGACTTTACCCCCATGGAGGAAACTGCTCATGGAGACTGATGTATTCAATCCCGATGCAATATCTGTGTTTCATGAACAGTCTGATAGTCCACAGATTACAGAAAGCATAGAGATGTGCATCGGAAACTACTACTGGTCTTCCAGGGAACGATCAAAGCGTAGGCTGTTTGAGAATTACTCCCATGGAGGAAAGTTCGCATGGTGACTGTTGTATTCAATCCCGATTCAATTTCTGTGTTTCATCAACACTCTGATAGTCCACAGATTACAGAATGCCTCCAGATGTGCATCGGAAACTACTACTGGTCTTCCAGGGAACGATCAAAGCGTAAATTCTTTGAGACATTACCCCCATGGAGGTAAGTGCACAGGGAGACTGTTGTATTCAATCCCGATGCAATTTCTGTGTTTCATCAACACTCTGATAGTCTACAGATTACAGAATGTCACCAGATGTGCATCGGAAACTACTACTGGCCTTCCAGGGAACGATCAAAGCGTAGACTGTTTGAGACATTACTCCCGTGGAGGAAAGTGCGCATGGTGACTGTTGTATTCAATCCCGATGCAATTTCTGTTTTTCATCAACACTCTGATAGTCCACAGATTACAGAATGCCTCCAAATGTGCATCGGAAACTACTACTGGTCTTCCAGGGATCAATCAGAGCGTAGAGTGTTTGAGACATTACTCCCATGAAGGGAAGTGAGCATGGTGAATGTTGTATTCAATCCCGATGACATTTCTGTGTTTCATCAACACTCTGATAGTCAACAGATTACAGAATGCCTCCAGATGTGCATCGGAAACTACTACTGGTCTTCCAGGGAACGATCAAAGAGTAGACTGTTTGAGACATTACTCGCGTGGAGGAAAGGGCGCATGGTGATTGTTGTATTCAATCCCGATGCAATTTCTGTGTTTCATCAACACTCTGATAGTCCACAGATTACAGCATGCCACCAGATGTGCATCGGAAACTACTACTGGTCTTCCAGGGAACGATCAAAGCGTAGGCTGTTTGAGAATTACTCCCATGGAGGAAAGTTCGCATGGTGACTGTTGGATTCAATCCCGATGCAATTTCTGTGTTTCATCAACAATCTGATAGTCCACAGATTACAGATTGCCTCCATATGTGCTCCGGAAACTACTACTGGTCTTCCAGGGATCAATCAGAGCGTAGAGTGTTTGAGACATTACTCCCATGAAGGGAAGTGAGCATGGTGCCTGTTGTATTCAATCCCGATGCAATTACTGTGTTTCATCAACACTCTGATAGTCCACAGATTACAGAATGCCACCAGATGTGCATCAGGAACCACTACTGGTCTTCGAGGGAACGATCAAAGCGTAGACTGTTTGAGACATTACTCCCATGGACGAAAGTGCGCATAGTGACAGTTGTATTCAATCCCGATGCAATTTCTGTGTTTCATCAACACTCTGATAGTCCACAAATTACGGAAAGCCTCCAGGTGTGCATCGGAAACTACTACTGGTCTTCCAGGGAACGATCAAAGCGTAGACTGTTACAGACATTACTCCTTTGGAGGAAAGTGCGCATGGTGAATGTTGTATTCAATCCTGATGCAATTTCTGTGTTTCATCAACACTCTGATAATCCACAGATTACAGAATGCCTCCAGATGTGCATCGGAAACCACTACTGGTCTTCCAGGGAACGATCAAAGCGTAGACTGTTTGAGACATTACTCCCATGGACGAAAGTGCGCATGGTGATTGTTGTATTCAATCCCGATGCAATTTCTGTGTTTCATCAACACTCTGATAGTCCACAGATTACAGAATGCCACCAGATGTGCATCGGAAACTACTACTGGTCTTCCAGGGAACGATCAAAGCGTAGACTGTTGGAGACATTACTCCCGTGGAGGAAAGAGCGCATGGTGATTGTTGTATTCAATCCCGATGCAATTTCTGTGTTTCATCAACACTGTGATAGTCCACAGATTACAGAATGCCACCAGATGTGCATCCGAAACTACTACTGGTCTTCTGGGGAACGATCAAATCGTAGACTGTTTGAGACATTACTCCCGTGGAGGAAAGTGCGCATGGGGACTGTTGTATTCAATCCCTTTGCAATATCTGTGTTTCATCAACACTCTGATAATCCACAGATTACAGAATGCCACCAGATGTGCATCGGAAACTACTACTGGTCTTCCAGGGAACGATCAAAGCGTAGGCTGTTTGAGAATTACTCCCATGGAGGAAAGTTCGCATGGTGACTGTTGGATTCAATCCCGATGCAATTTCTGTGTTTCATCAACACTCTGATAGTCCACAAATTACGGAAAGCCTCCAGATGTGCATCGGAAACTACTACTGGTCTTCCAGGGAACGATCAAATGGTAGACTGTTACAGACATTACTCCCTTGGAGGAAAGTGCGCATGGTGAATGTTGTATTCAATCCTGATGCAATTTCTGTGTTTCATCAACTCTCTGATAATCCACAGATTACAGAATGCCACCAGATGTGCATCGGAAACTACTAGTGGTCTTACAGGGAACGATCAAAGCGTAGACTGTTTGAGACATTTCTCCCATGGAGGAAAGTGCGCATGGTGACTGTTGTATACAATCCCGATGCAATTTCTGTGTTTCATCAACACTCTGATAGTCAACAGATTACAGATTGCCTCCAAATGTGCATCGGAAACTACTACTGGTCTTCCAGGGAACGATCAAAGAGTATACTGTTTAAGAAATTACACCCATGGAGGAAATTGCGCATGGTGACTGTTGTATTCAATCCCGATGCAATTTCTGTGCTTCATCAACACTCTGATAGTCCACAGTTTACGGAAAGCCTCCAGATGAGCATCGGAAAGTACTACTGGTCTCCCAGGGAACGATCAAAGCGTAAACTCTTTGAGACATTACTCCCATGGAGGGAAGTGCGCATGGTGACTGTTGTATTCAATCCCGATGCAATTTACGTGTTTCGTCAGCACTCTTATAGTCCACAGATTACAGAATGCTTTCAGATGTGCATCGGAAATTACTACTGGTCTTCCTGGGAACGATCAAAGCGTAGACTGTTTGAGACATTACTCCCCTGGACTAAAGTGCGCATGGTGACTGTTATATTCAATTCCGATTCAATTTCTGTGTTTCACCAACTCTCTGATTTTCCACAGATTACAGAATGCCTCTAGATGTGCATCGGAAACTACTACTGGTCTTCCAGGGACCGATCAAAGTGTAGACTGTTTGAGACATTACTCCCGTGGAGGAAAGTGCGCATGGGGACTGTTGTATTCAATCCCTTTGCAATATCTGTGTTTCATCAACATTCTGAGAGTCCACAGATTACAGAATTCCTCCAGATGTGCATCGGAAACTACTACTGGTCTTCCAGGGAACGATCAAAGCGTAGAGTGTTTGAGACATTACTCCCATGGAGGAAAGTGCGCATGGTGACTGTTGTATTCAATTCCGATTCAATTTCTGTTTTTCATCAACACTCTGATAGACCACAGATTACAGAATGACATCAGATGTGTATCGGAAAATACTACTGGTCTTCCAGGGAACGATCAAAGCGTATACTGTTTCCGACATTACTCCCATGGAGGACAGTGCGGATGGTGACTGTTGTATTCAATCCCGGTGTAATTTCTGTGTTTCATCAACATTCTGATAGTCCACAGATTACAGAATGCCACCAGATGTGCAGCGGAAACTACTACTGGTCTTCCAGGGAACGATCAAAGCGTAGGCTGTTTGAGGCTTTACCCCCATGGAGGAAACTGCTCATGGAGACTGTTGTATTCAATCCCGATGCAATATCTGTGTTTCATGAACAGTGTGATAGTCCACAGATTAGAGATAGCATCCAGATGTGCATCGGTAACTACTACTGGTCTTTCAGGTAACTATCAAAGCGTAGGCTGTAGAGTCATTACTCCCATGGTGGAAAGTGTTGATGGTGACTGTTGTATTCAATCCCGATGCAATATCTGTGTTTCATCAAGACTCTGATAGTCTACAGATTACAGAATGCCATTAGATGTGCATCGGAAACTACTACTGGTCTTCCAGGGAACGATCAAAGCGTAGACTGTTTGAGACATTGCTCCCATGGAGGAAACTGCGCATGGAGACTGTTGTATTCAATCCCAATGCAATTTCTGTGTTTCATCAACAATCTGATAGTCCACAGATTACAGAAAGCATCCAGATGCGCATCGGAAACTACTACTGGTCTTCCAGGGAACGATCAAAGAGTAGACTGTTAGAGACATTACTCCCATGGAGGTAAGTGCTCAGGGTGTCTGTTGTTTTCAATCCCGATGCAATTTCTGTGTTTCATCAACACTCTGATAGTCAACAGATTACAGAATGCCTCCAGATGTGCATCGGAAACTACTACTGGTCTTCCAGGGAACGATCAAAGCGTAGAGTGTTTGAGACATTACTCCCATGGACGAAAGTGCGCATGGTGACAGTTGTATTCAATCCCGATGCAATTTCTGTGTTTCATCAACACTCAGATAGTCCACAGATTACAGAATGCCTCCAGATGTGTATCGGAAACTACTACTGGTCTTCCAGGGAACGATCAAAGCGTAAACTCTTTGAGACATTACTCCCATGGAGGTAAGTCTTCAGGGAGACTGTTGTATTCAATCCCAATGCAATTTCTGTATTTCATCAACACTCTGATAGTCTACAGATTACAGAATGCCACCAGATGTGCATCGGAAACTACTACTGGTCTTCCAGGGAACGATCAAAGCGTAGACTCTTTGAGACATTACTTCCCTGGAGGAAAGTGCGCATGGTGACTGTTGTATTCAATCCCGATGCAATTTCTGTGTTTCATCAACACTCTGATAGTCCACAGATTACAGAATGCCTCCAGATGTGCATCGGAAACTACTACTGGTCTTCCAGGGATCAATCAGAGCGTAGAGTGTTTGAGACATTACTCCCATGAAGGGAAGTGAGCATGGTGAATGTTGTATTCAATCCCGATGACATTTCTGTGTTTCATCAACACTCTGATAGTCCACAGATTACAGAATGCCTCCAGATGTGCATCAGGAACCACTACTGGTCTTCCAGGGAACGATCAAAGAGTAGACTGTTTGAGACATTACTCCCATGGACGAAAGTGTGCATGGTGACAGTTGTATTCAATCCCGATGCAATTTCTGTGTTTCATCAACACTCTGATAGTCCACAGATTACAGAATGCCTCCAGATGTGCATCGGAAACTACTACTGGTCTTCCAGGGAACGATCAAAGCGTAGACTCTTAGAGACATTACTCCCATGGAGGTAAGTGCTCAGGGTGACTGTTGTATTCAATCCCGATGCAATTTCTGTGTTTCATCAACACTCTGATAGTCCACAAATTACGGAAAGCCTCCAGATGTGCATCGGAAACTACTACTGGTCTTCCAGGGAACGATCAAAGCGTAGACTGTTTTAGACATTACTCCCATGGAGGAAAGTGCGCATGGTGACGTTTGTATTCAATCCCGATGCAATTTCTGTGTTTCATCAACACTCTGATAGTTCACAGTTTACGGAAAGCCTCCAGATGAGCATCGGAAAGTACTACTGGTCTTCCAGGGAACGATCAAAGCGTAAACTCTTTGAGACATTACTCCATGGAGGGAAGTGCGCATGGTGACTGTTGTATTCAATCCCGATGCAATTTACGTGTTTCGTCAGCTCTTTTATAGTCCACAGATTACAGAATGCTTTCAGATGTGCATCGGAAACTACTACTGGTCATCCTGGGAACGATCAAAGCGTAGACTGTTTGAGACATTACTCCCTGGACTAAAGTGCGCATGGTGACTGTTGTATTCAATTCCGATTCAATTTCTGTGTTTCATCAACTCTCTGATTGTCCACAGATTACAGAATGCCTCTAGATGTGCATCGGATACTACTACTGGTCTTCCAGGGACCGATCAAAACGTAGACTGTTTGAGACATTACTCCCGTGGAGGAAAATGCGCATGGTGACTGTTGTATTCAATCCCGATGCAATTTCTGTGTTGCATCAACACTCTGATAGTCCACAGATTACAGAAAGCCAACAGATGTGCATCGGAAACTACTACTGGTCTTCCAGGGAACCAACAAAGCGTAGAGTGTTTCAGACATTACTCCCATGTAGGTAAGTGCGCATGGTGACTGTTGTATTCAATTCCGATTCAATTCTGTGTTTCATCAACACTCTGATAGACCACAGATTACAGAATGACATCAGATGTGTATCGGAAACTACTACTGGTCTTCCAGGAAACGATCAAAGCGTAGACTGTTTCAGACATTACTCCCATGGAGGAAAGTGCGGACGGTGACTGTTGTATTCAATCCCGGTGCAATTTCTGTGTTTCATCAACATTCTGATAGTCCACAGATTACAGACTGCCACCAGATGTGCATCGGAAACTACTACTGGTCTTCCAGGGAACGATCAAAGCGTAGGCTGTTTGAGACATTACCCCCATGGAGGAAACTACTCATGGAGACTGTTGTATTCAATCCCGATGCAATATCTGTGTTTCATGAACAGTCTGATAGTCCACGGATTACAGAAAGCATCCAGATGTGCATCGGTAACTACTACTGGTCTTCCAGGCAACTATCAAAGCGTAGGCTGTAGAGTCATTACTCCCACGGTGGAAAGTGCGCATGGTGACTGTTGTATTCAATCCCGATGCAATTTCTGTGTTTCATCAACTCTCTGATTGTCCACAGATTACAGAATGCTCTAGATGTGCATCGGAAACTACTACTGGTCTTCCAGGGACCGATCAAAGCGTAGACTGTTTGAGACATTACTCCCGTGGAGGAAAGTGCGCATGGTGACTGTTGTATTCAATCCCGATGCAATTTCTGTGTTTCATCAACACTCTGATAGTCC
Organism: Schistocerca gregaria; assembly: GCF_023897955.1. Lineage (NCBI taxonomy): Eukaryota > Metazoa > Arthropoda > Insecta > Orthoptera > Acrididae > Schistocerca > Schistocerca gregaria. Next base: position 3,094,848 of record NW_026061706.1, read on the forward strand.
ACAGATTACAGAATGCCACCAGATGTGCATCGGTAACTACTACTGGTCTTCCACGTAACTATCAAAGCGTAGGCTGTAGAGTCATTACTCCCATGGGGGAAAGTGCGCATGGTGACTGTTGTATTCACTCCCGATGCAACATCTGTGTTTCATCAAGACTCTGATAGTCTACAGATTACAGAATTCCATTAGATGTGCATCGGGAACTACTACTGGTCTTCCAGGGAACGATCAAAGCGTAGACTGTTTGAGACATTGCTCCCATGGAGGAAACTGCGCATGGAGACTGTTGTATTCAATCCCAATGCAATTTCTGTGTTTCATCAACAATCTGATAGTCCACAGATTACAGAAAGCATCCTGATGCGCATCGGAAACTACTACTGGTCTTCCAGGGAATGATCAAAGCGTAGACTCTTAGAGACATTACTCCCATGGAGGTAAGTGCTCAGGGTGACTGTTGTATTCAATCCCGATGCAATTTCTGTGTTTCGTCAACACTCTGATAGTCCACAGATTACAGAATGCCTCCAGATGTGCATCGGAAACTACTACTGGTCTTCCAGGGAACGATCAAAGCGTAAACTCTTTGAGACATTACTCCCATGGAGGTAAGTGCTCAGAGTGACTGTTGTATTCAATCCCGATGCAATATCTGTGTTTCATCAACACTCTGATAGTCTACAGATTACAGAATGCCACCAGATGTGCATCGGAAACTACTACTGGTCTTCCAGGGAACGATCAAAGCGTAGACTGTTTGAGACATTACTCTCGTGGAGGAAAGTGCGCATGGTGACTGTTGTATTCAATCCCGATGCAATTTCTGTGTTTCATCAACACTCTGATAGTCCACAGATTACAGAATGCCTCCAGATGTGCATCGGAAACTACTACTGGTCTTCCAGGGATCAATCAGAACGTAGAGTGTTTGAGACATTATTCCCATGAAGGGAAGTGAGAATGGTGAATGTTGTATTCAATCCCGAAGCATTTTCTGTGTTTCATCAACACTCTGATAGTCCACAGATTACAGAATGCCTCCAGATGTGCATCAGGAACCACTACTGGTCTTCCAGGGAACGATCAAAGTGTAGACTGTTTGAGACATTACTCCCATGGACGAAAGTGCGCATGGTGACGGTTGTATTCATTCCCGATGCAATTTCATTGTTTCATCAACACTCTGATAGTCCACAGATTACAGAATGCCTCCAGATGTGCATCGGAAACTACTACTGGTCTTCCAGGGAACGATCAAAGCGTAAACTCTTTGAGACATTACACCCTTGGAGGTAAGTGCTCAGGGTGACTGTTGTATTCAATCCCGATGCAATTTCTGTGTTTCATCAACACTCTGATAGTCTACAGATTACAGAATGCCACCAGATGTGCATCGGAAACTACTACTGGTCTTCCAGGGAACGATCAAAGCGTAGACTGTTTGAGACATTACTCCCGTGGAGGAAAGTGCGCATGGTGACTGTTGTATTCAATCCCGATGCAATTTCTGTGTTTCATCAACACTCTGATAGTCAACAGATTACAGAATGCCTCCAGATGTGCATCGGAAACTACTACTGGTCTTCCAGGGAACGATCAAAAGGTAGACTGTTTGAGACATTACTCCCATGGACGAAAGTGCGCATGGTGACAGTTGTATTCAATCCCGATGCAATTTCTGTGTTTCATCAACACTCTGATAGTCCACAGATTACAGAATGCCTCCAGATGTGTATCGGAAACTACTACTGGTCTTCCAGGGAACGATCAAAGCGTAAACTCTTTGAGACATTACTCCCATGGAGGTAAGTGCTCAGGGTGACTGTTGTATTCAATCCCGATGCAATTTCTGTGTTTCATCAACACTCTGATAGTCTACAGTTTACAGAATGCCACCAGATGTGCATCGGAAACTACTACTGGTCTTTCAGGGATCAATCAGAGCGTAGAGTGTTTGAGACATTACTCCCATGAAGGGAAGTGAGCATGGTGACTGTTGTATTCAATCCCGATGCTATTTACGTGTTTCGTCAGCACTCTTATAGTCCACAGATTACAGAATGCTTTCAGATGTGCATCGGAAACTACAACTGGTCTTCCTGGGAACGATCAAAGCGTAGACTGTTTGAGACATTACTCCCCTGGACTAAAGTGCGCATGGTGACTGTTGTATTCAATTCCGCTTCAATTTCTGTATTTCATCAACTCTCTGATTGTCCACAGATTACAGAATGCCTCTAGATGTGCATCGGAAACTACTACTGGTCATCCAGGGACCGATCAAATCGTACACTCTTGGAGACATTACTCCCATGGAGGTAAGTGCTCAGGGTGACTGTTGTATTCAATCCCGATGCAATTTCTGTGTTTCATCAACACTCTGATAGTCCACAAATTACGGAAAGCCTCCAGATGTGCATCGGAAACTACTACTGGTCTTCCAGGGAACGATCAAAGCGTAGACTGTTTGAGACATTACTCCCATGGAGGAAAGTGGGCATGGTGACGTTTGTATTCAATCCCGATGCAATTTCTGTGTTTCATCAACACTCTGATAGTTCACAGTTTACGGAAAGCCTCCAGATGAGCATCGGAAAGTACTACTGTTCTTCGAGGGAACGATCAAAGCGTAAACTCTTTGAGACATTACTCCATGGAGGGAAGTGCGCATGGTGACTGTTGTATTCAATCCCGATGCAATTTACGTGTTTCGTCAGCTCTCTTATAGTCCACAGATTACAAAATGCTTTCAGATGTGCATCGGAAACTACTACTGGTCATCCTGGGAACGATCAAAGCGTAGACTGTTTGAGACATTACTCCCTGGACTAAAGTGCGCATGGTGACTGTTGTATTCAATTCCGATTCAATTTCTGTGTTTCATCAACTCTCTGATTGTCCACAGATTACAGAATGCTCTAGATGTGCATCGGAAACTACTACTGGTCTTCCAGGGACCGATCAAAGCGTAGACTGTTTGAGACATTACTCCCGTGGAGGAAAGTGCGCATGGTGACTGTTGTATTCAATCCCGATGCAATTTCTGTGTTTCATCAACACTCTGATAGTCCACAGATTACAGAATGCCACCAGATGTGCATCGGAAACTACTACTGGTCTTCCAGGGAACGATCAAAGCGTAGAGTGTTTGAGACATTACTCCCATGGAGGAAAGTGCGCATGGTGACTGTTGTATTCAATTCCGATTCAATTCTGTGTTTCATCAACACTCTGATAGACCAAAGATTATAGAATGACATCAGATGTGTATCGGAAACTACTACTGGTCTTCCAGGGAACGATCAAAGCGTAGACTGTTTCAGACATTACTCCCATGGAGGAAAGTGCAGATGGTGACTGTTGTATTCAATCCCGGTGCAATTTCTGTGTTTCATCAACATTCTGATAGTCCGCAGATTACAGAATGCCACCAGATGTGCATCGGAAACTACTACTGGTCTTCCAGGGAACGATCAAAGCGTAGGCTGTTTGAGACTTTACCCCCATGGAGGAAACTGCTCATGGAGACTGTTGTATTCAATCCCGATGCAATATCTGTGTTTCATGAACAGTCTGATAGTCCACAGATTACAGAAAGCATCCAGATGTGCATCGGTAACTACTACTGGTCTTCCACGTAACTATCAAAGCGTCGGCTGTAGAGTCATTACTCCCATGGGGGAAAGTGCGCATGGTGACTGTTGTATTCACTCCCGATGCAATATCTGTGTTTCATCAAGACTCTGATAGTCTACAGATTACAGAATGCCATTAGATGTGCATCGGGAACTACTACTGGTCTTCCAGGGAACGATCAAAGCGTAGACTGTTTGAGACATTGCTCCCATGGAGGAAACTGCACATGGAGACTGTTGTATTCAATCCCAATGCAATTTCTGTGTTTCATCAACAATATGATAGTCCACAGATTACAGAAAGCATCCAGATGCGCATCGGAAACTACTACTGGTCTTCCAGGGAATGATCAAAGCGTAGACTCTTAGAGACTTTACTCCCATGGAGGTAAGTGCTCAGGGTGATTGTTGTATTCAATCCCGATGCAATTTCTGTGTTTCATCAACACTCTGATAGTCAACAGATTACAGAATGCCTCCAGATGTGCATCGCAAACTACTACTGGTCTTCCAGGGAACGATCAAAGAGTAGACTGTTTGAGACATTACTCCCAGGGACGAAAGTGCGCAGGGTGACAGTTGTATTCAATCCCGATGCAATTTCTGTGTTTCATCAACACTCTGATAGTCCACAGATTACAGAATGCCTCCAGATGTGCATCGGAAACTACTACTGGTCTTCCAGGGAACGATCAAAGCGTAAACTCTTTGAGACATTACTCCCATGGAGGTAAGTGCTCAGAGTGACTGTTGTATTCAATCCCGATGCAATTTCTGTGTTTCATCAACACTCTGATAGTCTACAGTTTACAGAATGCCACCAGATGTGCATCGGAAACTACTACTGGTCTTCCAGGGAACGATCAAAGCGTAGACTGTTTGAGACATTACTCCCGTGGAGGAAAGTGCGCATGGTGACTGTTGTATTCAATCCCGATGCAATTTCTGTGTTTCATCAACACACTGATAGTCCACAGATTACAGAATGCCTCCAGATGTGCATCGGAAACTACTACTGGTCTTCCAGGGATCAATCAGAGCGTAGAGTGTTTGAGACATTATTCCCATGAAGGGAAGTGAGCATGGTGAATGTTGTATTCAATCCCGAAGCATTTTCTGTGTTTCATCAACACTCTGATAGTCCACAGATTACAGAATGCCTCCAGATGTGCATCAGGAACCCCTACTGGTCTTCCAGGGAACGATCAAAGAGTAGACTGCTTGAGACATTACTCCCATGGACGAAAGTGCGCATGGTGACAGTTGTATTCAATCCCGATGCAATTTCTGTGTTTCATCAACACTCTGATAGTCAACAGATTACAGAATGCCTCCAGATGTGCATCGGAAACTACTACTGGTCTTCCAGGGAACGATCAAAGCGTAGACTGTTTGAGACATTACTCCCATGGACGAAAGTGCGCATGGTGACAGTTGTATTCAATCCCGATGCAATTTCTGTGTTTCATCAACACTCTGATAGTCCACAGATTACAGAATGCCTCCAGATGTGTATCGGAAACTACTACTGGTCTTCCAGGGAACGATCAAAGCGTAAACTCTTTGAGACATTACTCCCATGGAGGTAAGTGCTCAGGGTGACTGTTGTATTCAATCCCGATGCAATTTCTGTGTTTCATCAACACTCTGATAGTCTACAGTTTACAGAATGCCACCAGATGTGCATCGGAAACTACTACTGGTCTTTCAGGGATCAATCAGAGCGTAGAGTGTTTGAGACATTACTCCCATGAAGGGAAGTGAGCATGGTGACTGTTGTATTCAATCCCGATGCTATTTACGTGTTTCGTCAGCACTCTTATAGTCCACAGATTACAGAATGCTTTCAGATGTGCATCGGAAACTACAACTGGTCTTCCTGGGAACGATCAAAGCGTAGACTGTTTGAGACATTACTCCCCTGGACTAAAGTGCGCATGGTGACTGTTGTATTCAATTCCGCTTCAATTTCTGTATTTCATCAACTCTCTGATTGTCCACAGATTACAGAATGCCTCTAGATGTGCATCGGAAACTACTACTGGTCATCCAGGGACCGATCAAATCGTACACTCTTGGAGACATTACTCCCATGGAGGTAAGTGCTCAGGGTGACTGTTGTATTCAATCCCGATGCAATTTCTGTGTTTCATCAACACTCTGATAGTCCACAAATTACGGAAAGCCTCCAGATGTGCATCGGAAACTACTACTGGTCTTCCAGGGAACGATCAAAGCGTAGACTGTTTGAGACATTACTCCCATGGAGGAAAGTGGGCATGGTGACGTTTGTATTCAATCCCGATGCAATTTCTGTGTTTCATCAACACTCTGATAGTTCACAGTTTACGGAAAGCCTCCAAATGAGCATCGGAAAGTACTACTGGTCTTCGAGGGAACGATCAAAGCGTAAACTCTTTGAGACATTACTCCATGGAGGGAAGTGCGCATGGTGACTGTTGTATTCAATCCCGATGCAATTTACGTGTTTCGTCAGCTCTCTTATAGTCCACAGATTACAGAATGCTTTCAGATGTGCATCGGAAACTACTACTGGTCATCCTGGGAACGATCAAAGCGTAGACTGTTTGAGACATTACTCCCTGGACTAAAGTGCGCATGGTGACTGTTGTATTCAATTCCGATTCAATTTCTGTGTTTCATCAACTCTCTGATTGTCCACAGATTACAGAATGCTCTAGATGTGCATCGGAAACTACTACTGGTCTTCCAGGGACCGATCAAAGCGTAGACTGTTTGAGACATTACTCCCGTGGAGGAAAGTGCGCATGGTGACTGTTGTATTCAATCCCGATGCAATTTCTGTGTTTCATCAACACTCTGATAGTCCACAGATTACAGAATGCCACCAGATGTGCATCGGAAACTACTACTGGTCTTCCAGGGAAAGATCAAAGCGTAGAGTGTTTGAGACATTACTCCCATGGAGGAAAGTGCGCATGGTGACTGTTGTATTCAATTCCGATTCAATTCTGTGTTTCATCAACACTCTGATAGACCAAAGATTATAGAATGACATCAGATGTGTATCGGAAACTACTACTGGTCTTCCAGGGAACGATCAAAGCGTAGACTGTTTCAGACATTACTCCCATGGAGGAAAGTGCAGATGGTGACTGTTGTATTCAATCCCGGTGCAATTTCTGTGTTTCATCAACATTCTGATAGTCCGCAGATTACAGAATGCCACCAGATGTGCATCGGAAACTACTACTGGTCTTCCAGGGAACGATCAAAGCGTAGGCTGTTTGAGACTTTACCCCCATGGAGGAAACTGCTCATGGAGACTGTTGTATTCAATCCCGATGCAATATCTGTGTTTCATGAACAGTCTGATAGTCCACAGATTACAGAAAGCATCCAGATGTGCATCGGTAACTACTACTGGTCTTCCACGTAACTATCAAAGCGTCGGCTGTAGAGTCATTACTCCCATGGGGGAAAGTGCGCATGGTGACTGTTGTATTCACTCCCGATGCAATATCTGTGTTTCATCAAGACTCTGATAGTCTACAGATTACAGAATGCCATTAGATGTGCATCGGGAACTACTACTGGTCTTCCAGGGAACGATCAAAGCGTAGACTGTTTGAGACATTGCTCCCATGGAGGAAACTGCACATGGAGACTGTTGTATTCAATCCCAATGCAATTTCTGTGTTTCATCAACAATATGATAGTCCACAGATTACAGAAAGCATCCAGATGCGCATCGGAAACTACTACTGGTCTTCCAGGGAATGATCAAAGCGTAGACTCTTAGAGACTTTACTCCCATGGAGGTAAGTGCTCAGGGTGATTGTTGTATTCAATCCCGATGCAATTTCTGTGTTTCATCAACACTCTGATAGTCAACAGATTACAGAATGCCTCCAGATGTGCATCGCAAACTACTACTGGTCTTCCAGGGAACGATCAAAAAGTAGACTGTTTGAGACATTACTCCCAGGGACGAAAGTGCGCAGGGTGACAGTTGTATTCAATCCCGATGCAATTTCTGTGTTTCATCAACACTCTGATAGTCCACAGATTACAGAATGCCTCCAGATGTGCATCGGAAACTACTACTGGTCTTCCAGGGAACGATCAAAGCGTAAACTCTTTGAGACATTACTCCCATGGAGGTAAGTGCTCAGAGTGACTGTTGTATTCAATCCCGATGCAATTTCTGTGTTTCATCAACACTCTGATAGTCTACAGTTTACAGAATGCCACCAGATGTGCATCGGAAACTACTACTGGTCTTCCAGGGAACGATCAAAGCGTAGACTGTTTGAGACATTACTCCCGTGGAGGAAAGTGCGCATGGTGACTGTTGTATTCAATCCCGATGCAATTTCTGTGTTTCATCAACACACTGATAGTCCACAGATTACAGAATGCCTCCAGATGTGCATCGGAAACTACTACTGGTCTTCCAGGGATCAATCAGAGCGTAGAGTGTTTGAGACATTATTCCCATGAAGGGAAGTGAGCATGGTGAATGTTGTATTCAATCCCGAAGCATTTTCTGTGTTTCATCAACACTCTGATAGTCCACAGATTACAGAATGCCTCCAGATGTGCATCAGGAACCCCTACTGGTCTTCCAGGGAACGATCAAAGAGTAGACTGCTTGAGACATTACTCCCATGGACGAAAGTGCGCATGGTGACAGTTGTATTCAATCCCGATGCAATTTCATTGTTTCATCAACACTCTGATAGTCCACAGATTACAGAATGCCTCCAGATGTGCATCGGAAACTACTACTGGTCTTCCAGGGAACGATCAAAGCGTAAACTCTTTGTGACATTACTCCCTTGGAGGTAAGTTCTCAGGGTGACTGTTGTATTCAATCCCGATGCAATTTCTGTGTTTCAT